>NC_053491.1:451552327-452152327 GCF_905171775.1 Rana temporaria
GAATCTGCGCCAGAAATAAAGATGGCTGAAGGTGATTGCTAGAACAACTGTTTGGCAGCTACCTGGGCTCAAGTAAACAATCTGTGGTTGGCACTCGCCACTCGTTCTTCACTTGCAACCAGAGTGGATTCTACCTTGTTTTTTGGCCTGCGTTTCCTCTGCTGGACCTGGCATCATGAGGCTAAAGGTGAACTGTCTTTATTTGTAACCCAGTCACTGATTAAGAATACTGGAAGCGTCTTGGTCCAGGGTTAAGGAAGCCTTTGGGGCGGTGTCTTTTTGCAAGGCCCTTGTTTCCGGTGAAAGAGCATTGACCTATAGGTAAAACTAAGCCAGAAACCTCAGATTAAAAGAATGCACTTTTTCCACCATAGATGTCAAGATTCAAGCAGCTTGGACTGCTCTGGAGGTAGAGCTTTCAGAGCCCGGATAGCTCAGTCGGTAGAGCATCAGACTTTTAATCTGAGGGTCCAGGGTTCAAGTCCCTGTTCGGGCGCTGCCTTTAAACTACCTGTGAGGTCCTTGAGCTGACGATAGGGCAGTCTTTATGCACATCTGCCAGGAATGCTCACTGGACCAAAGAGTTAAAAATGTCCTAGGACGCCAACTCCCCCCTCTTGGCTCTTGGAATCTGCGCCAGAAATAAAGATGGCTGAAGGTGATTGCTAGAACAACTGTTTGGGCTCCAGTAAACAATCTGTGGTTGGCACTCGCCACTCGTTCTTCACTTGCCAGAGTGGATTCTACCTTGTTTTTTGGCCTGCGTTTCCTCCGCTGGACCTGGCATCATGAGGCTAAAGGTGAACTGTCTTTATTTGTAACCCAGTCACTGATTAAGAATACTGGAAGCGTCTTGGTCCAGGGTTAAGGAAGCCTTTGGGGCGGTGTCTTTTTGCAAGGCCCTTGTTTCCGGTGAAAGAGCATTGACCTATAGGTAAAACTAAGCCAGAAACCTCAGATTAAAAGAATGCACTTTTTACACCATAGATGTCAAGATTCAAGCAGCTTGGACTGCTCTGGAGGTAGAGCTTTCAGAGCCCGGATAGCTCAGTCGGTAGAGCATCAGACTTTTAATCTGAGGGTCCAGGGTTCAAGTCCCTGTTCGGGCGCTGCCTTTAAACTACCTGTGAGGTCCTTGAGCTGACGATAGGGCAGTCTTTATGCACATCTGCCAGGAATGCTCACTGGACCAAAGAGTTAAAAATGTCCTAGGACGCCAACTCCCCCCTCTAGGCTCTTGGAATCTGCGCCAGAAATAAAGATGGCTGAAGGTGATTGCTAGAACAACTGTTTGGCAGCTTACCTGGGCTCAAGTAAACAATCTGTGGTTGGAACTCGCCACTCGTTCTTCACTTGCCTATAATCCAGAGTGGATTCTACCTTGTTTTTTGGCCTGCGTTTCCTCCGCTGGACCTGGCATCATGAGGCTAAAGGTGAACTGTCTTTATTTGTAACCCAGTCACTGATTAAGAATACTGGAAGCGTCTTGGTCCAGGGTTAAGGAAGCCTTTGGGGCGGTGTCTTTTTGCAAGGCCCTTGTTTCCGGTGAAAGAGCATTGACCTATAGGTAAAACTAAGCCAGAAACCTCAGATTAAAAGAATGCACTTTTTCCACCATAGATGTCAAGATTCAAGCAGCTTGGACTGCTCTGGAGGTAGAGCTTTCAGAGCCCGGATAGCTCAGTCGGTAGAGCATCAGACTTTTAATCTGAGGGTCCAGGGTTCAAGTCCCTGTTCGGGCGCTGCCTTAAAACTACCTGTGAGGTCCTTGAGCTGACGATAGGGCAGTCTTTATGCACATCTGCCAGGAATGCTCACTGGACCAAAGAGTTAAAAATGTCCTAGGACGCCAACTCCCCCCTCTAGGCTCTTGGAATCTGCGCCAGAAATAAAGATGGCTGAAGGTGATTGCTAGAACAACTGTTTGGGCTCCAGTAAACAATCTGTGGTTGGCATTCGCCACTCGTTCTTCACTTGCCAGAGTGGATTCTACCTTGTTTTTTGGCCTGCGTTTCCTCTGCTGGACCTGGCATCATGAGGCTAAAGGTGAACTGTCTTTATTTGTAACCCAGTTACTGATTAAGAATACTGGAAGCGTCTTGGTCCAGGGTTAAGGAAGCCTTTGGGGCGGTGTCTTTTTGCAAGGCCCTTGTTTCCGGTGAAAGAGCATTGACCTATAGGTAAAACTAAGCCAGAAACCTCAGATTAAAAGAATGCACTTTTTACACCATAGATGTCAAGATTCAAGCAGCTTGGACTGCTCTGGAGGTAGAGCTTTCAGAGCCCGGATAGCTCAGTCGGTAGAGCATCAGACTTTTAATCTGAGGGTCCAGGGTTCAAGTCCCTGTTCGGGCGCAGCCTTTAAACTACCTGTGAGGTCCTTGAGCTGACGATAGGGCAGTCTTTATGCACATCTGCCAGGAATGCTCACTGGACCAAAGAGTTAAAAATGTCCTAGGACGCCAACTCCCCCCTCTAGGCTCTTGGAATCTGCGCCAGAAATAAAGATGGCTGAAGGTGATTGCTAGAACAACTGTTTGGGCTCCAGTAAACAATCTGTGGTTGGCACTCGCCACTCGTTCTTCACTTGCCAGAGTGGATTCTACCTTGTTTTTTGGCCTGCGTTTCCTCTGCTGGACCTGGCATCATGAGGCTAAAGGTGAACTGTCTTTATTTGTAACCCAGTCACTGATTAAGAATACTGGAAGCGTCTTGGTCCAGGGTTAAGGAAGCCTTTGGGGCGGTGTCTTTTTGCAAGGCCCTTGTTTCCGGTGAAAGAGCATTGACCTATAGGTAAAACTAAGCCAGAAACCTCAGATTAAAAGAATGCACTTTTTACACCATAGATGTCAAGATTCAAGCAGCTTGGACTGCTCTGGAGGTAGAGCTTTCAGAGCCCGGATAGCTCAGTCGGTAGAGCATCAGACTTTTAATCTGAGGGTCCAGGGTTCAAGTCCCTGTTCGGGCGCTGCCTTTAAACTACCTGTGAGGTCCTTGAGCTGACGATAGGGCAGTCTTTATGCACATCTGCCAGGAATGCTCACTGGACCAAAGAGTTAAAAATGTCCTAGGACGCCAACTCCCCCCTCTAGGCTCTTGGAATCTGCGCCAGAAATAAAGATGGCTGAAGGTGATTGCTAGAACAACTGTTTGGCAGCTTACCTGGGCTCAAGTAAACAATCTGTGGTTGGACTCGCCACTCGTTCTTCACTTGCCTATAATCCAGAGTGGATTCTACCTTGTTTTTTGGCCTGCGTTTCCTCTGCTGGACCTGGCATCATGAGGCTAAAGGTGAACTGTCTTTATTTGTAACCCAGTTACTGATTAAGAATACTGGAAGCGTCTTGGTCCAGGGTTAAGGAAGCCTTTGGGGCGGTGTCTTTTTGCAAGGCCCTTGTTTCCGGTGAAAGAGCATTGACCTATAGGTAAAACTAAGCCAGAAACCTCAGATTAAAAGAATGCACTTTTTCCACCATAGATGTCAAGATTCAAGCAGCTTGGACTGCTCTGGAGGTAGAGCTTTCAGAGCCCGGATAGCTCAGTCGGTAGAGCATCAGACTTTTAATCTGAGGGTCCAGGGTTCAAGTCCCTGTTCGGGCGCTGCCTTTAAACTACCTGTGAGGTCCTTGAGCTGACGATAGGGCAGTCTTTATGCACATCTGCCAGGAATGCTCACTGGACCAAAGAGTTAAAAATGTCCTAGGACGCCAACTCCCCCCTCTAGGCTCTTGGAATCTGCGCCAGAAATAAAGATGGCTGAAGGTGATTGCTAGAACAACTGTTTGGGCTCCAGTAAACAATCTGTGGTTGGCACTCGCCACTCGTTCTTCACTTGCCAGAGTGGATTCTACCTTGTTTTTTGGCCTGCGTTTCCTCTGCTGGACCTGGCATCATGAGGCTAAAGGTGAACTGTCTTTATTTGTAACCCAGTCACTGATTAAGAATACTGGAAGCGTCTTGGTCCAGGGTTAAGGAAGCCTTTGGGGCGGTGTCTTTTTGCAAGGCCCTTGTTTCCGGTGAAAGAGCATTGACCTATAGGTAAAACTAAGCCAGAAACCTCAGATTAAAAGAATGCACTTTTTACACCATAGATGTCAAGATTCAAGCAGCTTGGACTGCTCTGGAGGTAGAGCTTTCAGAGCCCGGATAGCTCAGTCGGTAGAGCATCAGACTTTTAATCTGAGGGTCCAGGGTTCAAGTCCCTGTTCGGGCGCTGCCTTTAAACTACCTGTGAGGTCCTTGAGCTGACGATAGGGCAGTCTTTATGCACATCTGCCAGGAATGCTCACTGGACCAAAGAGTTAAAAATGTCCTAGGACGCCAACTCCCCCCTCTAGGCTCTTGGAATCTGCGCCAGAAATAAAGATGGCTGAAGGTGATTGCTAGAACAACTGTTTGGGCTCCAGTAAACAATCTGTGGTTGGCACTCGCCACTCGTTCTTCACTTGCCAGAGTGGATTCTACCTTGTTTTTTGGCCTGCGTTTCCTCCGCTGGACCTGGCATCATGAGGCTAAAGGTGAACTGTCTTTATTTGTAACCCAGTCACTGATTAAGAATACTGGAAGCGTCTTGGTCCAGGGTTAAGGAAGCCTTTGGGGCGGTGTCTTTTTGCAAGGCCCTTGTTTCCGGTGAAAGAGCATTGACCTATAGGTAAAACTAAGCCAGAAACCTCAGATTAAAAGAATGCACTTTTTACACCATAGATGTCAAGATTCAAGCAGCTTGGACTGCTCTGGAGGTAGAGCTTTCAGAGCCCGGATAGCTCAGTCGGTAGAGCATCAGACTTTTAATCTGAGGGTCCAGGGTTCAAGTCCCTGTTCGGGCGCTGCCTTTAAACTACCTGTGAGGTCCTTGAGCTGACGATAGGGCAGTCTTTATGCACATCTGCCAGGAATGCTCACTGGACCAAAGAGTTAAAAATGTCCTAGGACGCCAACTCCCCCCTCTAGGCTCTTGGAATCTGCGCCAGAAATAAAGATGGCTGAAGGTGATTGCTAGAACAACTGTTTGGCAGCTTACCTGGGCTCAAGTAAACAATCTGTGGTTGGACTCGCCACTCGTTCTTCACTTGCCTATAATCCAGAGTGGATTCTACATTGTTTTTTGGCCTGCGTTTCCTCTGCTGGACCTGGCATCATGAGGCTAAAGGTGAACTGTCTTTATTTGTAACCCAGTTACTGATTAAGAATACTGGAAGCGTCTTGGTCCAGGGTTAAGGAAGCCTTTGGGGCGGTGTCTTTTTGCAAGGCCCTTGTTTCCGGTGAAAGAGCATTGACCTATAGGTAAAACTAAGCCAGAAACCTCAGATTAAAAGAATGCACTTTTTCCACCATAGATGTCAAGATTCAAGCAGCTTGGACTGCTCTGGAGGTAGAGCTTTCAGAGCCCGGATAGCTCAGTCGGTAGAGCATCAGACTTTTAATCTGAGGGTCCAGGGTTCAAGTCCCTGTTCGGGCGCTGCCTTTAAACTACCTGTGAGGTCCTTGAGCTGACGATAGGGCAGTCTTTATGCACATCTGCCAGGAATGCTCACTGGACCAAAGAGTTAAAAATGTCCTAGGACGCCAACTCCCCCCTCTAGGCTCTTGGAATCTGCGCCAGAAATAAAGATGGCTGAAGGTGATTGCTAGAACAACTGTTTGGGCTCCAGTAAACAATCTGTGGTTGGCACTCGCCACTCGTTCTTCACTTGCCAGAGTGGATTCTACCTTGTTTTTTGGCCTGCGTTTCCTCTGCTGGACCTGGCATCATGAGGCTAAAGGTGAACTGTCTTTATTTGTAACCCAGTTACTGATTAAGAATACTGGAAGCGTCTTGGTCCAGGGTTAAGGAAGCCTTTGGGGCGGTGTCTTTTTGCAAGGCCCTTGTTTCCGGTGAAAGAGCATTGACCTATAGGTAAAACTAAGCCAGAAACCTCAGATTAAAAGAATGCACTTTTTACACCATAGATGTCAAGATTCAAGCAGCTTGGACTGCTCTGGAGGTAGAGCTTTCAGAGCCCGGATAGCTCAGTCGGTAGAGCATCAGACTTTTAATCTGAGGGTCCAGGGTTCAAGTCCCTGTTCGGGCGCTGCCTTTAAACTACCTGTGAGGTCCTTGAGCTGACGATAGGGCAGTCTTTATGCACATCTGCCAGGAATGCTCACTGGACCAAAGAGTTAAAAATGTCCTAGGACGCCAACTCCCCCCTCTAGGCTCTTGGAATCTGCGCCAGAAATAAAGATGGCTGAAGGTGATTGCTAGAACAACTGTTTGGCAGCTTACCTGGGCTCAAGTAAACAATCTGTGGTTGGACTCGCCACTCGTTCTTCACTTGCCTATAATCCAGAGTGGATTCTACCTTGTTTTTTGGCCTGCGTTTCCTCTGCTGGACCTGGCATCATGAGGCTAAAGGTGAACTGTCTTTATTTGTAACCCAGTTACTGATTAAGAATACTGGAAGCGTCTTGGTCCAGGGTTAAGGAAGCCTTTGGGGCGGTGTCTTTTTGCAAGGCCCTTGTTTCCGGTGAAAGAGCATTGACCTATAGGTAAAACTAAGCCAGAAACCTCAGATTAAAAGAATGCACTTTTTCCACCGTAGATGTCAAGATTCAAGCAGCTTGGACTGCTCTGGAGGTAGAGCTTTCAGAGCCCGGATAGCTCAGTCGGTAGAGCATCAGACTTTTAATCTGAGGGTCCAGGGTTCAAGTCCCTGTTCGGGCGCTGCCTTTAAACTACCTGTGAGGTCCTTGAGCTGACGATAGGGCAGTCTTTATGCACATCTGCCAGGAATGCTCACTGGACCAAAGAGTTAAAAATGTCCTAGGACGCCAACTCCCCCCTCTAGGCTCTTGGAATCTGCGCCAGAAATAAAGATGGCTGAAGGTGATTGCTAGAACAACTGTTTGGCAGCTTACCTGGGCTCAAGTAAACAATCTGTGGTTGGAACTCGCCACTCGTTCTTCACTTGCCTATAATCCAGAGTGGATTCTACCTTGTTTTTTGGCCTGCGTTTCCTCTGCTGGACCTGGCATCATGAGGCTAAAGGTGAACTGTCTTTATTTGTAACCCAGTTACTGATTAAGAATACTGGAAGCGTCTTGGTCCAGGGTTAAGGAAGCCTTTGGGGCGGTGTCTTTTTGCAAGGCCCTTGTTTCCGGTGAAAGAGCATTGACCTATAGGTAAAACTAAGCCAGAAACCTCAGATTAAAAGAATGCACTTTTTCCACCATAGATGTCAAGATTCAAGCAGCTTGGACTGCTCTGGAGGTAGAGCTTTCAGAGCCCGGATAGCTCAGTCGGTAGAGCATCAGACTTTTAATCTGAGGGTCCAGGGTTCAAGTCCCTGTTCGGGCGCTGCCTTTAAACTACCTGTGAGGTCCTTGAGCTGACGATAGGGCAGTCTTTATGCACATCTGCCAGGAATGCTCACTGGACCAAAGAGTTAAAAATGTCCTAGGACGCCAACTCCCCCCTCTAGGCTCTTGGAATCTGCGCCAGAAATAAAGATGGCTGAAGGTGATTGCTAGAACAACTGTTTGGGCTCCAGTAAACAATCTGTGGTTGGCATTTCGCCACTCGTTATTCACTTGCCAGAGTGGATTCTACCTTGTTTTTTGGCCTGCGTTTCCTCTGCTGGACCTGGCATCATGAGGCTAAAGGTGAACTGTCTTTATTTGTAACCCAGTCACTGATTAAGAATACTGGAAGCGTCTTGGTCCAGGGTTAAGGAAGCCTTTGGGGCGGTGTCTTTTTGCAAGGCCCTTGTTTCCGGTGAAAGAGCATTGACCTATAGGTAAAACTAAGCCAGAAACCTCAGATTAAAAGAATGCACTTTTTACACCATAGATGTCAAGATTCAAGCAGCTTGGACTGCTCTGGAGGTAGAGCTTTCAGAGCCCGGATAGCTCAGTCGGTAGAGCATCAGACTTTTAATCTGAGGGTCCAGGGTTCAAGTCCCTGTTCGGGCGCTGCCTTTAAACTACCTGTGAGGTCCTTGAGCTGACGATAGGGCAGTCTTTATGCACATCTGCCAGGAATGCTCACTGGACCAAAGAGTTAAAAATGTCCTAGGACGCCAACTCCCCCCTCTAGGCTCTTGGAATCTGCGCCAGAAATAAAGATGGCTGAAGGTGATTGCTAGAACAACTGTTTGGGCTCCAGTAAACAATCTGTGGTTGGCACTCGCCACTCGTTCTTCACTTGCCAGAGTGGATTCTACCTTGTTTTTTGGCCTGCGTTTCCTCGCTGGACCTGGCATCATGAGGCTAAAGGTGAACTGTCTTTATTTGTAACCCAGTCACTGATTAAGAATACTGGAAGCGTCTTGGTCCAGGGTTAAGGAAGCCTTTGGGGCGGTGTCTTTTTGCAAGGCCCTTGTTTCCGGTGAAAGAGCATTGACCTATAGGTAAAACTAAGCCAGAAACCTCAGATTAAAAGAATGCTCTTTTTCCACCATAGATGTCAAGATTCAAGCAGCTTGGACTGCTCTGGAGGGAGAGCTTTCAGAGCCCGGATAGCTCAGTCGGTAGAGCATCAGACTTTTAATCTGAGGGTCCAGGGTTCAAGTCCCTGTTCGGGCGCTGCCTTTAAACTACCTGTGAGGTCCTTGAGCTGACGATAGGGCAGTCTTTATGCACATCTGCCAGGAATGCTCACTGGACCAAAGAGTTAAAAATGTCCTAGGACGCCAACTCCCCCCTCTAGGCTCTTGGAATCTGCGCCAGAAATAAAGATGGCTGAAGGTGATTGCTAGAACAACTGTTTGGGCTCCAGTAAACAATCTGTGGTTGGCACTCGCCACTCGTTCTTCACTTGCCAGAGTGGATTCTACCTTGTTTTTTGGCCTGCGTTTCCTCGCTGGACCTGGCATCATGAGGCTAAAGGTGAACTGTCTTTATTTGTAACCCAGTCACTGATTAAGAATACTGGAAGCGTCTTGGTCCAGGGTTAAGGAAGCCTTTGGGGCGGTGTCTTTTTGCAAGGCCCTTGTTTCCGGTGAAAGAGCATTGACCTATAGGTAAAACTAAGCCAGAAACCTCAGATTAAAAGAATGCACTTTTTCCACCATAGATGTCAAGATTCAAGCAGCTTGGACTGCTCTGGAGGTAGAGCTTTCAGAGCCCGGATAGCTCAGTCGGTAGAGCATCAGACTTTTAATCTGAGGGTCCAGGGTTCAAGTCCCTGTTCGGGCGCTGCCTTTAAACTACCTGTGAGGTCCTTGAGCTGACGATAGGGCAGTCTTTATGCACATCTGCCAGGAATGCTCACTGGACCAAAGAGTTAAAAATGTCCTAGGACGCCAACTCCCCCCTCTAGGCTCTTGGAATCTGCGCCAGAAATAAAGATGGCTGAAGGTGATTGCTAGAACAACTGTTTGGCAGCTTACCTGGGCTCAAGTAAACAATCTGTGGTTGGACTCGCCACTCGTTCTTCACTTGCCTATAATCCAGAGTGGATTCTACCTTGTTTTTTGGCCTGCGTTTCCTCTGCTGGACCTGGCATCATGAGGCTAAAGGTGAACTGTCTTTATTTGTAACCCAGTTACTGATTAAGAATACTGGAAGCGTCTTGGTCCAGGGTTAAGGAAGCCTTTGGGGCGGTGTCTTTTTGCAAGGCCCTTGTTTCCGGTGAAAGAGCATTGACCTATAGGTAAAACTAAGCCAGAAACCTCAGATTAAAAGAATGCACTTTTTCCACCATAGATGTCAAGATTCAAGCAGCTTGGACTGCTCTGGAGGTAGAGCTTTCAGAGCCCGGATAGCTCAGTCGGTAGAGCATCAGACTTTTAATCTGAGGGTCCAGGGTTCAAGTCCCTGTTCGGGCGCTGCCTTTAAACTACCTGTGAGGTCCTTGAGCTGACGATAGGGCAGTCTTTATGCACATCTGCCAGGAATGCTCACTGGACCAAAGAGTTAAAAATGTCCTAGGACGCCAACTCCCCCCTCTAGGCTCTTGGAATCTGCGCCAGAAATAAAGATGGCTGAAGGTGATTGCTAGAACAACTGTTTGGGCTCCAGTAAACAATCTGTGGTTGGCACTCGCCACTCGTTCTTCACTTGCCAGAGTGGATTCTACCTTGTTTTTTGGCCTGCGTTTCCTCGCTGGACCTGGCATCATGAGGCTAAAGGTGAACTGTCTTTATTTGTAACCCAGTCACTGATTAAGAATACTGGAAGCGTCTTGGTCCAGGGTTAAGGAAGCCTTTGGGGCGGTGTCTTTTTGCAAGGCCCTTGTTTCCGGTGAAAGAGCATTGACCTATAGGTAAAACTAAGCCAGAAACCTCAGATTAAAAGAATGCACTTTTTACACCATAGATGTCAAGATTCAAGCAGCTTGGACTGCTCTGGAGGTAGAGCTTTCAGAGCCCGGATAGCTCAGTCGGTAGAGCATCAGACTTTTAATCTGAGGGTCCAGGGTTCAAGTCCCTGTTCGGGCGCTGCCTTTAAACTACCTGTGAGGTCCTTGAGCTGACGATAGGGCAGTCTTTATGCACATCTGCCAGGAATGCTCACTGGACCAAAGAGTTAAAAATGTCCTAGGACGCCAACTCCCCCCTCTAGGCTCTTGGAATCTGCGCCAGAAATAAAGATGGCTGAAGGTGATTGCTAGAACAACTGTTTGGCAGCTTACCTGGGCTCAAGTAAACAATCTGTGGTTGGAACTCGCCACTCGTTCTTCACTTGCCTATAATCCAGAGTGGATTCTACCTTGTTTTTTGGCCTGCGTTTCCTCTGCTGGACCTGGCATCATGAGGCTAAAGGTGAACTGTCTTTATTTGTAACCCAGTCACTGATTAAGAATACTGGAAGCGTCTTGGTCCAGGGTTAAGGAAGCCTTTGGGGCGGTGTCTTTTTGCAAGGCCCTTGTTTCCGGTGAAAGAGCATTGACCTATAGGTAAAACTAAGCCAGAAACCTCAGATTAAAAGAATGCACTTTTTACACCATAGATGTCAAGATTCAAGCAGCTTGGACTGCTCTGGAGGTAGAGCTTTCAGAGCCCGGATAGCTCAGTCGGTAGAGCATCAGACTTTTAATCTGAGGGTCCAGGGTTCAAGTCCCTGTTCGGGCGCAGCCTTTAAACTACCTGTGAGGTCCTTGAGCTGACGATAGGGCAGTCTTTATGCACATCTGCCAGGAATGCTCACTGGACCAAAGAGTTAAAAATGTCCTAGGACGCCAACTCCCCCCTCTAGGCTCTTGGAATCTGCGCCAGAAATAAAGATGGCTGAAGGTGATTGCTAGAACAACTGTTTGGCAGCTTACCTGGGCTCAAGTAAACAATCTGTGGTTGGACTCGCCACTCGTTCTTCACTTGCCTATAATCCAGAGTGGATTCTACCTTGTTTTTTGGCCTGCGTTTCCTCTGCTGGACCTGGCATCATGAGGCTAAAGGTGAACTGTCTTTATTTGTAACCCAGTTACTGATTAAGAATACTGGAAGCGTCTTGGTCCAGGGTTAAGGAAGCCTTTGGGGCGGTGTCTTTTTGCAAGGCCCTTGTTTCCGGTGAAAGAGCATTGACCTATAGGTAAAACTAAGCCAGAAACCTCAGATTAAAAGAATGCACTTTTTCCACCATAGATGTCAAGATTCAAGCAGCTTGGACTGCTCTGGAGGTAGAGCTTTCAGAGCCCGGATAGCTCAGTCGGTAGAGCATCAGACTTTTAATCTGAGGGTCCAGGGTTCAAGTCCCTGTTCGGGCGCTGCCTTTAAACTACCTGTGAGGTCCTTGAGCTGACGATAGGGCAGTCTTTATGCACATCTGCCAGGAATGCTCACTGGACCAAAGAGTTAAAAATGTCCTAGGACGCCAACTCCCCCCTCTAGGCTCTTGGAATCTGCGCCAGAAATAAAGATGGCTGAAGGTGATTGCTAGAACAACTGTTTGGGCTCCAGTAAACAATCTGTGGTTGGCACTCGCCACTCGTTCTTCACTTGCCAGAGTGGATTCTACCTTGTTTTTTGGCCTGCGTTTCCTCGCTGGACCTGGCATCATGAGGCTAAAGGTGAACTGTCTTTATTTG
The DNA here is from genome assembly GCF_905171775.1 of Rana temporaria. Classification (NCBI taxonomy): domain Eukaryota; kingdom Metazoa; phylum Chordata; class Amphibia; order Anura; family Ranidae; genus Rana; species Rana temporaria. The sequence goes on from NC_053491.1 coordinate 451,564,332, forward strand.
TAACCCAGTCACTGATTAAGAATACTGGAAGCGTCTTGGTCCAGGGTTAAGGAAGCCTTTGGGGCGGTGTCTTTTTGCAAGGCCCTTGTTTCCGGTGAAAGAGCATTGACCTATAGGTAAAACTAAGCCAGAAACCTCAGATTAAAAGAATGCTCTTTTTCCACCATAGATGTCAAGATTCAAGCAGCTTGGACTGCTCTGGAGGTAGAGCTTTCAGAGCCCGGATAGCTCAGTCGGTAGGGCATCAGACTTTTAATCTGAGGGTCCAGGGTTCAAGTCCCTGTTCGGGCGCTGCCTTTAAACTACCTGTGAGGTCCTTGAGCTGACGATAGGGCAGTCTTTATGCACATCTGCCAGGAATGCTCACTGGACCAAAGAGTTAAAAATGTCCTAGGACGCCAACTCCCCCCTCTAGGCTCTTGGAATCTGCGCCAGAAATAAAGATGGCTGAAGGTGATTGCTAGAACAACTGTTTGGCAGCTTACCTGGGCTCAAGTAAACAATCTGTGGTTGGAACTCGCCACTCGTTCTTCACTTGCCTATAATCCAGAGTGGATTCTACCTTGTTTTTTGGCCTGCGTTTCCTCTGCTGGACCTGGCATCATGAGGCTAAAGGTGAACTGTCTTTATTTGTAACCCAGTTACTGATTAAGAATACTGGAAGCGTCTTGGTCCAGGGTTAAGGAAGCCTTTGGGGCGGTGTCTTTTTGCAAGGCCCTTGTTTCCGGTGAAAGAGCATTGACCTATAGGTAAAACTAAGCCAGAAACCTCAGATTAAAAGAATGCACTTTTTACACCATAGATGTCAAGATTCAAGCAGCTTGGACTGCTCTGGAGGTAGAGCTTTCAGAGCCCGGATAGCTCAGTCGGTAGAGCATCAGACTTTTAATCTGAGGGTCCAGGGTTCAAGTCCCTGTTCGGGCGCTGCCTTTAAACTACCTGTGAGGTCCTTGAGCTGACGATAGGGCAGTCTTTATGCACATCTGCCAGGAATGCTCACTGGACCAAAGAGTTAAAAATGTCCTAGGACGCCAACTCCCCCCTCTAGGCTCTTGGAATCTGCGCCAGAAATAAAGATGGCTGAAGGTGATTGCTAGAACAACTGTTTGGCAGCTTACCTGGGCTCAAGTAAACAATCTGTGGTTGGACTCGCCACTCGTTCTTCACTTGCCTATAATCCAGAGTGGATTCTACCTTGTTTTTTGGCCTGCGTTTCCTCTGCTGGACCTGGCATCATGAGGCTAAAGGTGAACTGTCTTTATTTGTAACCCAGTTACTGATTAAGAATACTGGAAGCGTCTTGGTCCAGGGTTAAGGAAGCCTTTGGGGCGGTGTCTTTTTGCAAGGCCCTTGTTTCCGGTGAAAGAGCATTGACCTATAGGTAAAACTAAGCCAGAAACCTCAGATTAAAAGAATGCACTTTTTCCACCATAGATGTCAAGATTCAAGCAGCTTGGACTGCTCTGGAGGTAGAGCTTTCAGAGCCCGGATAGCTCAGTCGGTAGAGCATCAGACTTTTAATCTGAGGGTCCAGGGTTCAAGTCCCTGTTCGGGCGCTGCCTTTAAACTACCTGTGAGGTCCTTGAGCTGACGATAGGGCAGTCTTTATGCACATCTGCCAGGAATGCTCACTGGACCAAAGAGTTAAAAATGTCCTAGGACGCCAACTCCCCCCTCTAGGCTCTTGGAATCTGCGCCAGAAATAAAGATGGCTGAAGGTGATTGCTAGAACAACTGTTTGGGCTCCAGTAAACAATCTGTGGTTGGCACTCGCCACTCGTTCTTCACTTGCCAGAGTGGATTCTACCTTGTTTTTTGGCCTGCGTTTCCTCCGCTGGACCTGGCATCATGAGGCTAAAGGTGAACTGTCTTTATTTGTAACCCAGTTACTGATTAAGAATACTGGAAGCGTCTTGGTCCAGGGTTAAGGAAGCCTTTGGGGCGGTGTCTTTTTGCAAGGCCCTTGTTTCCGGTGAAAGAGCATTGACCTATAGGTAAAACTAAGCCAGAAACCTCAGATTAAAAGAATGCTCTTTTTCCACCATAGATGTCAAGATTCAAGCAGCTTGGACTGCTCTGGAGGTAGAGCTTTCAGAGCCCGGATAGCTCAGTCGGTAGAGCATCAGACTTTTAATCTGAGGGTCCAGGGTTCAAGTCCCTGTTCGGGCGCTGCCTTTAAACTACCTGTGAGGTCCTTGAGCTGACGATAGGGCAGTCTTTATGCACATCTGCCAGGAATGCTCACTGGACCAAAGAGTTAAAAATGTCCTAGGACGCCAACTCCCCCCTCTAGGCTCTTGGAATCTGCGCCAGAAATAAAGATGGCTGAAGGTGATTGCTAGAACAACTGTTTGGGCTCCAGTAAACAATCTGTGGTTGGCACTCGCCACTCGTTCTTCACTTGCCTATAATCCAGAGTGGATTCTACCTTGTTTTTTGGCCTGCGTTTCCTCTGCTGGACCTGGCATCATGAGGCTAAAGGTGAACTGTCTTTATTTGTAACCCAGTTACTGATTAAGAATACTGGAAGCGTCTTGGTCCAGGGTTAAGGAAGCCTTTGGGGCGGTGTCTTTTTGCAAGGCCCTTGTTTCCGGTGAAAGAGCATTGACCTATAGGTAAAACTAAGCCAGAAACCTCAGATTAAAAGAATGCACTTTTTCCACCATAGATGTCAAGATTCAAGCAGCTTGGACTGCTCTGGAGGTAGAGCTTTCAGAGCCCGGATAGCTCAGTCGGTAGAGCATCAGACTTTTAATCTGAGGGTCCAGGGTTCAAGTCCCTGTTCGGGCGCTGCCTTTAAACTACCTGTGAGGTCCTTGAGCTGACGATAGGGCAGTCTTTATGCACATCTGCCAGGAATGCTCACTGGACCAAAGAGTTAAAAATGTCCTAGGACGCCAACTCCCCCCTCTAGGCTCTTGGAATCTGCGCCAGAAATAAAGATGGCTGAAGGTGATTGCTAGAACAACTGTTTGGGCTCCAGTAAACAATCTGTGGTTGGCACTCGCCACTCGTTCTTCACTTGCCAGAGTGGATTCTACCTTGTTTTTTGGCCTGCGTTTCCTCGCTGGACCTGGCATCATGAGGCTAAAGGTGAACTGTCTTTATTTGTAACCCAGTCACTGATTAAGAATACTGGAAGCGTCTTGGTCCAGGGTTAAGGAAGCCTTTGGGGCGGTGTCTTTTTGCAAGGCCCTTGTTTCCGGTGAAAGAGCATTGACCTATAGGTAAAACTAAGCCAGAAACCTCAGATTAAAAGAATGCACTTTTTCCACCATAGATGTCAAGATTCAAGCAGCTTGGACTGCTCTGGAGGGAGAGCTTTCAGAGCCCGGATAGCTCAGTCGGTAGAGCATCAGACTTTTAATCTGAGGGTCCAGGGTTCAAGTCCCTGTTCGGGCGCTGCCTTTAAACTACCTGTGAGGTCCTTGAGCTGACGATAGGGCAGTCTTTATGCACATCTGCCAGGAATGCTCACTGGACCAAAGAGTTAAAAATGTCCTAGGACGCCAACTCCCCCCTCTAGGCTCTTGGAATCTGCGCCAGAAATAAAGATGGCTGAAGGTGATTGCTAGAACAACTGTTTGGCAGCTTACCTGGGCTCAAGTAAACAATCTGTGGTTGGAACTCGCCACTCGTTCTTCACTTGCCTATAATCCAGAGTGGATTCTACCTTGTTTTTTGGCCTGCGTTTCCTCTGCTGGACCTGGCATCATGAGGCTAAAGGTGAACTGTCTTTATTTGTAACCCAGTCACTGATTAAGAATACTGGAAGCGTCTTGGTCCAGGGTTAAGGAAGCCTTTGGGGCGGTGTCTTTTTGCAAGGCCCTTGTTTCCGGTGAAAGAGCATTGACCTATAGGTAAAACTAAGCCAGAAACCTCAGATTAAAAGAATGCACTTTTTCCACCATAGATGTCAAGATTCAAGCAGCTTGGACTGCTCTGGAGGTAGAGCTTTCAGAGCCCGGATAGCTCAGTCGGTAGAGCATCAGACTTTTAATCTGAGGGTCCAGGGTTCAAGTCCCTGTTCGGGCGCTGCCTTTAAACTACCTGTGAGGTCCTTGAGCTGACGATAGGGCAGTCTTTATGCACATCTGCCAGGAATGCTCACTGGACCAAAGAGTTAAAAATGTCCTAGGACGCCAACTCCCCCCTCTAGGCTCTTGGAATCTGCGCCAGAAATAAAGATGGCTGAAGGTGATTGCTAGAACAACTGTTTGGGCTCCAGTAAACAATCTGTGGTTGGCACTCGCCACTCGTTCTTCACTTGCCAGAGTGGATTCTACCTTGTTTTTTGGCCTGCGTTTCCTCCGCTGGACCTGGCATCATGAGGCTAAAGGTGAACTGTCTTTATTTGTAACCCAGTCACTGATTAAGAATACTGGAAGCGTCTTGGTCCAGGGTTAAGGAAGCCTTTGGGGCGGTGTCTTTTTGCAAGGCCCTTGTTTCCGGTGAAAGAGCATTGACCTATAGGTAAAACTAAGCCAGAAACCTCAGATTAAAAGAATGCACTTTTTACACCATAGATGTCAAGATTCAAGCAGCTTGGACTGCTCTGGAGGTAGAGCTTTCAGAGCCCGGATAGCTCAGTCGGTAGAGCATCAGACTTTTAATCTGAGGGTCCAGGGTTCAAGTCCTGTTCGGGCGCTGCCTTTAAACTACCTGTGAGGTCCTTGAGCTGACGATAGGGCAGTCTTTATGCACATCTGCCAGGAATGCTCACTGGACCAAAGAGTTAAAAATGTCCTAGGACGCCAACTCCCCCCTCTAGGCTCTTGGAATCTGCGCCAGAAATAAAGATGGCTGAAGGTGATTGCTAGAACAACTGTTTGGCAGCTTACCTGGGCTCAAGTAAACAATCTGTGGTTGGGACTCGCCACTCGTTCTTCACTTGCCTATAATCCAGAGTGGATTCTACCTTGTTTTTTGGCCTGCGTTTCCTCTGCTGGACCTGGCATCATGAGGCTAAAGGTGAACTGTCTTTATTTGTAACCCAGTCACTGATTAAGAATACTGGAAGCGTCTTGGTCCAGGGTTAAGGAAGCCTTTGGGGCGGTGTCTTTTTGCAAGGCCCTTGTTTCCGGTGAAAGAGCATTGACCTATAGGTAAAACTAAGCCAGAAACCTCAGATTAAAAGAATGCACTTTTTACACCATAGATGTCAAGATTCAAGCAGCTTGGACTGCTCTGGAGGTAGAGCTTTCAGAGCCCGGATAGCTCAGTCGGTAGAGCATCAGACTTTTAATCTGAGGGTCCAGGGTTCAAGTCCCTGTTCGGGCGCTGCCTTTAAACTACCTGTGAGGTCCTTGAGCTGACGATAGGGCAGTCTTTATGCACATCTGCCAGGAATGCTCACTGGACCAAAGAGTTAAAAATGTCCTAGGACGCCAACTCCCCCCTCTAGGCTCTTGGAATCTGCGCCAGAAATAAAGATGGCTGAAGGTGATTGCTAGAACAACTGTTTGGGCTCCAGTAAACAATCTGTGGTTGGCACTTGCCAGAGTGGATTCTACCTTGTTTTTTGGCCTGCGTTTCCTCCGCTGGACCTGGCATCATGAGGCTAAAGGTGAACTGTCTTTATTTGTAACCCAGTCACTGATTAAGAATACTGGAAGCGTCTTGGTCCAGGGTTAAGGAAGCCTTTGGGGCGGTGTCTTTTTGCAAGGCCCTTGTTTCCGGTGAAAGAGCATTGACCTATAGGTAAAACTAAGCCAGAAACCTCAGATTAAAAGAATGCTCTTTTTCCACCATAGATGTCAAGATTCAAGCAGCTTGGACTGCTCTGGAGGTAGAGCTTTCAGAGCCCGGATAGCTCAGTCGGTAGAGCATCAGACTTTTAATCTGAGGGTCCAGGGTTCAAGTCCCTGTTCGGGCGCTGCCTTTAAACTACCTGTGAGGTCCTTGAGCTGACGATAGGGCAGTCTTTATGCACATCTGCCAGGAATGCTCACTGGACCAAAGAGTTAAAAATGTCCTAGGACGCCAACTCCCCCCTCTAGGCTCTTGGAATCTGCGCCAGAAATAAAGATGGCTGAAGGTGATTGCTAGAACAACTGTTTGGGCTCCAGTAAACAATCTGTGGTTGGCACTCGCCACTCGTTCTTCACTTGCCAGAGTGGATTCTACCTTGTTTTTTGGCCTGCGTTTCCTCCGCTGGACCTGGCATCATGAGGCTAAAGGTGAACTGTCTTTATTTGTAACCCAGTCACTGATTAAGAATACTGGAAGCGTCTTGGTCCAGGGTTAAGGAAGCCTTTGGGGCGGTGTCTTTTTGCAAGGCCCTTGTTTCCGGTGAAAGAGCATTGACCTATAGGTAAAACTAAGCCAGAAACCTCAGATTAAAAGAATGCTCTTTTTCCACCATAGATGTCAAGATTCAAGCAGCTTGGACTGCTCTGGAGGGAGAGCTTTCAGAGCCCGGATAGCTCAGTCGGTAGAGCATCAGACTTTTAATCTGAGGGTCCAGGGTTCAAGTCCCTGTTCGGGCGCTGCCTTTAAACTACCTGTGAGGTCCTTGAGCTGACGATAGGGCAGTCTTTATGCACATCTGCCAGGAATGCTCACTGGACCAAAGAGTTAAAAATGTCCTAGGATGCCAACTCCCCCCTCTAGGCTCTTTGAATCTGCGCCAGAAATAAAGATGGCTGAAGGTGATTGCTAGAACAACTGTTTGGCAGCTTACCTGGGCTCAAGTAAACAATCTGTGGTTGGGACTCGCCACTCGTTCTTCACTTGCCTATAATCCAGAGTGGATTCTACCTTGTTTTTTGGCCTGCGTTTCCTCTGCTGGACCTGGCATCATGAGGCTAAAGGTGAACTGTCTTTATTTGTAACCCAGTCACTGATTAAGAATACTGGAAGCGTCTTGGTCCAGGGTTAAGGAAGCCTTTGGGGCGGTGTCTTTTTGCAAGGCCCTTGTTTCCGGTGAAAGAGCATTGACCTATAGGTAAAACTAAGCCAGAAACCTCAGATTAAAAGAATGCACTTTTTCCACCATAGATGTCAAGATTCAAGCAGCTTGGACTGCTCTGGAGGTAGAGCTTTCAGAGCCCGGATAGCTCAGTCGGTAGAGCATCAGACTTTTAATCTGAGGGTCCAGGGTTCAAGTCCCTGTTCGGGCGATGCCTTTAAACTACCTGTGAGGTCCTTGAGCTGACGATAGGGCAGTCTTTATGCACATCTGCCAGGAATGCTCACTGGACCAAAGAGTTAAAAATGTCCTAGGACGCCAACTCCCCCCTCTAGGCTCTTGGAATCTGCGCCAGAAATAAAGATGGCTGAAGGTGATTGCTAGAACAACTGCTTGGGCTCCAGTAAACAATCTGTGGTTGGCACTCGCCACTCGTTCTTCACTTGCCAGAGTGGATTCTACCTTGTTTTTTGGCCTGCGTTTCTTCTGCTGGACCTGGCATCATGAGGCTAAAGGTGAACTGTCTTTATTTGTAACCCAGTCACTGATTAAGAATACTGGAAGCGTCTTGGTCCAGGGTTAAGGAAGCCTTTGGGGCGGTGTCTTTTTGCAAGGCCCTTGTTTCCGGTGAAAGAGCATTGACCTATAGGTAAAACTAAGCCAGAAACCTCAGATTAAAAGAATGCACTTTTTACACCATAGATGTCAAGATTCAAGCAGCTTGGACTGCTCTGGAGGTAGAGCTTTCAGAGCCCGGATAGCTCAGTCGGTAGAGCATCAGACTTTTAATCTGAGGGTCCAGGGTTCAAGTCCCTGTTCGGGCGCTGCCTTTAAACTACCTGTGAGGTCCTTGAGCTGACGATAGGGCAGTCTTTATGCACATCTGCCAGGAATGCTCACTGGACCAAAGAGTTAAAAATGTCCTAGGACGCCAACTCCCCCCTCTAGGCTCTTGGAATCTGCGCCAGAAATAAAGATGGCTGAAGGTGATTGCTAGAACAACTGTTTGGCAGCTTACCTGGGCTCAAGTAAACAATCTGTGGTTGGGACTCGCCACTCGTTCTTCACTTGCCTATAATCCAGAGTGGATTCTACCTTGTTTTTAGAGTGGATTCTACCTTGTTTTTTGGCCTGCGTTTCCTCGCTGGACCTGGCATCATGAGGCTAAAGGTGAACTGTCTTTATTTGTAACCCAGTCACTGATTAAGAATACTGGAAGCGTCTTGGTCCAGGGTTAAGGAAGCCTTTGGGGCGGTGTCTTTTTGCAAGGCCCTTGTTTCCGGTGAAAGAGCATTGACCTATAGGTAAAACTAAGCCAGAAACCTCAGATTAAAAGAATGCACTTTTTCCACCATAGATGTCAAGATTCAAGCAGCTTGGACTGCTCTGGAGGTAGAGCTTTCAGAGCCCGGATAGCTCAGTCAGTAGAGCATCAGACTTTTAATCTGAGGGTCCAGGCTTCAAGTCCCTGTTCGGGCGCTGCCTTTAAACTACCTGTGAGGTCCTTGAGCTGACGATAGGGCAGTCTTTATGCACATCTGCCAGGAATGCTCACTGGACCAAAGAGTTAAAAATGTCCTAGGACACACCGGATAGCTAGGTCCTGTATGCCCCTCGCGACCAGGTTGGCCTTGCTTTCCCTAACGTTGCCAAATACTACTTGTAGTCAGAGTCTTCGAGTATGAAACTGTGATAACCCTAACACCCAAGGCCTGAGGTGTGCCTTGGCCTAGCTGGTCGGTATGCCTGAGAAGAGGGCAAAAATACACATGTTTAGGTATAGAAGGGTAGAGAACAAACCGTCCAGTGGCGTAACGTGTACCTGGAAGGCAACCGTATACGTATCCACTATGACAGGAGAACCCACCGACCCATGACTTTGTGACAGAAGGAAACCCCCTATAGAACCTGCGAACCGCTCAGAACTAAATGACCCAAGAAGATGGATCAAGCCTGATGCCCGAGACAACCCCACCACAAGAATTAACTGCTTGTGACAAGAGGATGCATGGGGGAAATGGAGCAAGGGCCAAGCGGATTGAAATCCTTCTTACTACTTAGCCGCTCAGTGGCCTCTTGGTGTACCCTCTATGCCTATAATCGATGGACGCAAATTGAAAAATTGTGGCTAGCGCCCAATCACCCTGACTCCATGCTGTGGAGTCCCGACACATCGCTCAGCCCATCACAACTCCTAGACCTATGGTATTATTGCGAACCTTGTGGCAGCGCGCTAAACTGCAATATCCCCTCACTTCCTCCGCCTCCCTGGTCACCTCCTTTTTATTTACGCCTAGTATCCCAGACAGCTTGACCTGGCAGATGTCCCACTTCTGGAGAGATAGGGCCTTATTTCGCTTCGGTCAATTGGTGGATACTAGAACCAGAACCCTACGGTCTTTCCAAGACCTGAAAGAGGCTTTTGATTCGCCCAAACAGGCTTTTTTTAGTTATTTACAAATCCGTCATTTTGCTCAATCTCTAGTAACGAATCTTCAATTCTCCCCTTTAACTGAGTTTGAGAGAATCTGTTTGGAAGGGTCATCCCCCAAAGGTATGATCTCGCGCACCTACCGGCTCCTGAAACAGGACATGTCACCTACTGGGCCTCGGCATGTCTACATGCGCAAGTGGGAGGGGGCCTTGGGTGAGGATATACCCATGCAGGCATGGCAGCTTATATGGTCGCAGGCCTCTAAGAGCTCCATCTGTACGCTCTATAAAGAGAACCATTATAAAATTATGTTTCATTGGTACCAATGAGAAATCCAGGAGAAATCCAGAAATATTTTAAGACCCTACAGGAGTTACCCCCGGATTCCGGCCTACCTGAGCCACGAGGTCCCGCACAACCGGACGGAGAAACTCCATGAGAACAGATACTGGAAGCTGGAGGATCGGAGGACTGGATGACCTTTCCACACCAGCCCCCAGAGAATAATTTACAAAGCGACATGTCATCCGCTCAGACCCCGGAGCTCGCTGGCCTACATCCGGACGTGAGAGCCATACTGCAAGCCTTACCAACCAGAACCGACATTGAGGCCCTGATCCTCTGCCTAGAGGAAACCCACAGGCGAGACATCCAGGAGGTACGGGGGGAGGTCTCGACACTGAACGACCGGGTCACCTTGGGAGAGGAAACTGTTTCCTCGTTGGCGGACCGCGTGGCGGCGTTGGAGCAAGCCCGGGACCGTCACCAGGAGGCCACCATCTCGTTACAGCTCCACCTGGAGGATGTGGAAGACAGGAGCTGCCGCAATAACCTGCGGCTCCGTGGCATCCCCGAACCCGAAGAGGGGGAAGATGTAGGGGCCAAGGTCCTGAGCATCTTCAGGCTGGTCCTGGAAGACCCGGAGGCGGAGGTAGTGGTGGACAGAGCGCACAGGGCGCTGGGGCCCAAACCGGCGGATCAAGACAGGCCGCGGGACGTGGTATGCCGCCTGCACCGATATGGTCAGAAGGAAGACATCCTGCGGCGGGCATGGGACCTGGGAGACCTCGAGGTGGACGGGGCCCAAGTACGTATCCTCCCGGACCTCTCAAGGGCGACTCTACGCCGAAGAGCCATGCTACGGCCTGTGCTGGACCTGGCCAGGCAAACGGGTCACACGTATCGCTGGGGCTACCCGCTGGCAGTCACCTTTCGTAAGGACAACACTGCCTTCTCGCTCCAGACCGTCGCAGATCTACCCGCCCTGTTCAGATACTTGGGTGCAGAACCGATACAGGTGCCGGACTGGCTACAGTTCATCCCCCGCCAAACCGGCCGTTCCGGCGCTGCGGCCTATCGGGGCCCCCAGATGCAGAGGCCTCAGGAGACGCCATTCTGCGCGAGGTGGAGCGGGACGTGAGTAGGCCGTAGGCCATACAATTGACTTCCCCCCTTTTCTCTGTTTATCACTGCCCGCAAGTTGCCCGCACTGCGGAGACCCCCAGAGATCCGTTACGATACCCCTTGATGACCCCCGACCCCCCCCGATGTACTGTGTAATGGCTATATGCACTGTGACTCCCTTGGGGTTTGATCCCCACTACCCCCCCCTTCCCGGCCCCCCTTTTTCGCCTCCCTCTGCCCCCCCATTTCGGATACCCGGCGGGTGGATGGCGCCGGACCTCTGTGCCTGATAATCCCCCTCCCTGACTGACCACGAACTGGGGATGCCCCCCCTTGATGATCCCTGCAACATGGCAGACTCAGTTGGCCCGGATGTGGGGACTCCCGGCCGGGATGCCCTCGTCGACACTCTGGGGGGATCCCCCACCAGTTGGCCTGGGTTATGTGATGCGGAGCCACCGCAGGGGATGTATATGCTTCCCTGGAGGAAAACTGCCACGTGTGGGGTCAGGAGGTTGACATGGACTGTGGCGCCTGGTGGGGGGGGGGCGGGAGAACCGTTGCTGCTGGAGACGCAGGGTCCGGTGGTCAGGAAACTGGCAACTGGCATCCCCAGGGTTTTGAGGCCTTGGTTCTGGGATGGGGGGCTCCCTCGCGGACGTTGGGGCTTTGTTGGGGGGGGAGGGATTCCCGAGGGGCCTAAGAAGGAAAGTCTGGGGACACCCCCTCTGGGGACCCCTGGGCGACACAGGGACGCTTCACTTTGCCATGGTCCCTCCTGAGGCTGCAGGGCTTGACTCTGTGAAGAGGCAACCATGGATGTTATATAAGGGACCATTCATACCTACCTCTCGGCCTATTGCCCGGTCCCCGGGAGGGGGGCTGGCCTGGCATGGAGTTGGCGGGGTGGGGAGCGGGTTCTGGGTTGGAGAAACGGGCAGTATCTGTCACAGAGGGTTGGGGATTTTGATCTCATGGCCTTATGGGTAACGTAACGTCCCAATTGCATTGTTTGCACTGTTTGCATTGTTCTGTTCTCTGCACTTAAATGTTTTAGTTAATGAAAGTCCTGCAGTTATGGATACATATAGTATATGATGTCGGTTATAGATTTGACCTTTTTTCATAATACATGTTTTGGCCGGGGATGGGTGGAGAGGGTCGGGGGCTCGCTCTCGATCTCTGTTTAGCCCACCTTCCCCACTTAGGACGACACTCGGTCCTCGGGATACTCCCGAAGAGTGTATACAGCCGATTTTGGCTGCCTTAGTATTCTTTGTCTGGAGGCCCCACCTGGAGCCTGCCATCTGAATTTGCTTTCCTCTTCTATCTACTCTCCCTCTTCCTTTTCTACCCACTACCCAACTCTACCTTTCCCACTCCTCTTCCCCACTTCAATAGCCTCGGGCGTCGTGTACGCGGCCCAAACCTTAGCGCCGGTCAGCTATTCCTGATCCCCCACTTCTAAACCCCCCCCTCCTGCTGCACGAGCATGGACATCCTTACCGTGATTTCGCTTAATGTGAAGGGCCTGAACACGCCCGAAAAAAGCCGTATGGTGTTACAAGACATGCGACGCACAGGAAACGCACTTTAAAGAAAGTAGACTACCATTCTTGCAAAACAGATTTTACCCGATAGCACATCATTCTCAGTACTCAGAGGCCAAATCTAGGGGAGTGTCTATTTTGATCTCGGCGAGAGTGCCGTGGACGCCCATGGATGCCCTGACGGACAGGGAGGGGCGCTTCCTCTTCCTGAAGGGCAAGGTAGGAGACAAGACGGTGACACTCGCTAACTTTTACGCCCCAAATACCCAACAGGACGTCTTTCTTAGGAAACGGCTGAGACAGCTTGGCCACTTCACAGAGGGCCAATTGATAGTGGGGGAGGACCTGAACGTTGCCCTAATTCCGACCGAAGACACATCCACGGGAACATCAGCCCTGATGCGTGACACTCTCAAACAGATTGACGCCTCCCTGCACAACATGCAATTAGTTGACGCCTGGCGGCTCCTACACCCTGGAGACAGGGATTACACCTTTTCTTCTAAGCCCCACCAGATGTATTAGAGACTCGACTATTTTCTGCTACCCCACGGACAACTAGACGCGATTCGGGAGGCCACTATCAGGTCGATTACGTGGTCGGACCACGCCCCGATCACTCTGAAGTACTCAATTTTTGACAAGACGAGAGATCAGAGACCAGTATGGAGGTTGAATGAGAGTCTCCTACAGAATACCGAAGTTATGACAGAGGTGGTGAGAGAGCTGGGACACTACTTCTCCACCAACACAACACCTGACAGCAGCGTGGGGGTAGTGTGGGAAGCCCATAATGCGGTAGTACGTGGACTTTTGATCAAACACGGCGCGCGCCTCAAAAAGGAACGTATGGCACAACTGATTCTACCTTGTTTTTTGGCCTGCATTTCCTCTGCTGGACCTGGCATCATGAGGCTAAAGGTGAACTGTCTTTATTTGTAACCCAGTCACTGATTAAGAATACTGGAAGCGTCTTGGTCCAGGGTTAAGGAAGCCTTTGGGGCGGTGTCTTTTTGCAAGGCCCTTGTTTCCGGTGAAAGAGCATTGACCTATAGGTAAAACTAAGCCAGAAACCTCAGATTAAAAGAATGCACTTTTTCTACCATAGATGTCAAGATTCAAGCAGCTTGGACTGCTCTGGAGGTAGAGCTTTCAGAGCCTGGATAGCTCAGTCGGTAGAGCATCAGACTTTTAATCTGAGGGTCCAGGGTTCAAGTCCCTGTTCGGGCGCTGCCTTTAAACTACCTGTGAGGTCCTTGAGCTGACGATAGGGCAGTCTTTATGCACATCTGCCAGGAATGCTCACTGGACCAAAGAGTTAAAAATGTCCTAGGACGCCAACTCCCCCCTCTAGGCTCTTGGAATCTGCGCCAGAAATAAAGATGGCTGAAGGTGATTGCTAGAACAACTGTTTGGCAGCTTACCTGGGCTCAAGTAAACAATCTGTGGTTGGAACTCGCCACTCGTTCTTCACTTGCCTATAATCCAGAGTGGATTCTACCTTGTTTTTTGGCCTGCGTTTCCTCTGCTGGACCTGGCATCATGAGGCTAAAGGTGAACTGTCTTTATTTGTAACCCAGTCACTGATTAAGAATACTGGAAGCGTCTTGGTCCAGGGTTAAGGAAGCCTTTGGGGCGGTGTCTTTTTGCAAGGCCCTTGTTTCCGGTGAAAGAGCATTGACCTATAGGTAAAACTAAGCCAGAAACCTCAGATTAAAAGAATGCACTTTTCCACCATAGATGTCAAGATTCAAGCAGCTTGGACTGCTCTGGAGGTAGAGCTTTCAGAGCCCGGATAGCTCAGTCGGTAGAGCATCAGACTTTTAATCTGAGGGTCCAGGGTTCAAGTCCCTGTTCGGGCGCTGCCTTTAAACTACCTGTGAGGTCCTTGAGCTGACGATAGGGCAGTCTTTATGCACATCTGCCAGGAATGCTCACTGGACCAAAGAGTTAAAAATGTCCTAGGACGCCAACTCCCCCCTCTAGGCTCTTGGAATCTGCGCCAGAAATAAAGATGGCTGAAGGTGATTGCTAGAACAACTGTTTGGCAGCTTACCTGGGCTCCAGTAAACAATCTGTGGTTGGCACTCGCCACTCGTTCTTCACTTGCCAGAGTGGATTCTACCTTGTTTTTTGGCCTGCGTTTCCTCTGCTGGACCTGGCATCATGAGGCTAAAGGTGAACTGTCTTTATTTGTAACCCAGTCACTGATTAAGAATACTGGAAGCGTCTTGGTCCAGGGTTAAGGAAGCCTTTGGGGCGGTGTCTTTTTGCAAGGCCCTTGTTTCCGGTGAAAGAGCATTGACCTATAGGTAAAACTAAGCCAGAAACCTCAGATTAAAAGAATGCTCTTTTTCCACCATAGATGTCAAGATTCAAGCAGCTTGGACTGCTCTGGAGGTAGAGCTTTCAGAGCCCGGATAGCTCAGTCGGTAGAGCATCAGACTTTTAATCTGAGGGTCCAGGGTTCAAGTCCCTGTTCGGGCGCTGCCTTTAAACTACCTGTGAGGTCCTTGAGCTGACGATAGGGCAGTCTTTATGCACATCTGCCAGGAATGCTCACTGGACCAAAGAGTTAAAAATGTCCTAGGACGCCAACTCCCCCCTCTAGGCTCTTGGAATCTGCGCCAGAAATAAAGATGGCTGAAGGTGATTGCTAGAACAACTGTTTGGCAGCTTACCTGGGCTCAAGTAAACAATCTGTGGTTGGACTCGCCACTCGTTCTTCACTTGCCTATAATCCAGAGTGGATTCTACCTTGTTTTTTGGCCTGCGTTTCCTCTGCTGGACCTGGCATCATGAGGCTAAAGGTGAACTGTCTTTATTTGTAACCCAGTCACTGATTAAGAATACTGGAAGCGTCTTGGTCCAGGGTTAAGGAAGCCTTTGGGGCGGTGTCTTTTTGCAAGGCCCTTGTTTCCGGTGAAAGAGCATTGACCTATAGGTAAAACTAAGCCAGAAACCTCAGATTAAAAGAATGCTCTTTTTCCACCATAGATGTCAAGATTCAAGCAGCTTGGACTGCTCTGGAGGTAGAGCTTTCAGAGCCCGGATAGCTCAGTCGGTAGAGCATCAGACTTTTAATCTGAGGGTCCAGGGTTCAAGTCCCTGTTCGGGCGCTGCCTTTAAACTACCTGTGAGGTCCTTGAGCTGACGATAGGGCAGTCTTTATGCACATCTGCCAGGAATGCTCACTGGACCAAAGAGTTAAAAATGTCCTAGGACGCCAACTCCCCCCTCTAGGCTCTTGGAATCTGCGCCAGAAATAAAGATGGCTGAAGGTGATTGCTAGAACAACTGTTTGGCAGCTTACCTGGGCTCAAGTAAACAATCTGTGGTTGGGACTCGCCACTCGTTCTTCACTTGCCTATAATCCAGAGTGGATTCTACCTTGTTTTTTGGCCTGCGTTTCCTCTGCTGGACCTGGCATCATGAGGCTAAAGGTGAACTGTCTTTATTTGTAACCCAGTCACTGATTAAGAATACTGGAAGCGTCTTGGTCCAGGGTTAAGGAAGCCTTTGGGGCGGTGTCTTTTTGCAAGGCCCTTGTTTCCGGTGAAAGAGCATTGACCTATAGGTAAAACTAAGCCAGAAACCTCAGATTAAAAGAATGCTCTTTTTCCACCATAGATGTCAAGATTCAAGCAGCTTGGACTGCTCTGGAGGTAGAGCTTTCAGAGCCCGGATAGCTCAGTCGGTAGAGCATCAGACTTTTAATCTGAGGGTCCAGGGTTCAAGTCCCTGTTCGGGCGCTGCCTTTAAACTACCTGTGAGGTCCTTGAGCTGACGATAGGGCAGTCTTTATGCACATCTGCCAGGAATGCTCACTGGACCAAAGAGTTAAATATGTCCTAGGACGCCAACTCCCCCCTCTCGGCTCTTGGAATCTGCGCCAGAAATAAAGATGGCTGAAGGTGATTGCTAGAACAACTGTTTGGGCTCCAGTAAACAATCTGTGGTTGGCACTCGCCACTCGTTCTTCACTTGCCAGAGTGGATTCTACCTTGTTTTTTGGCCTGCGTTTCCTCTGCTGGACCTGGCATCATGAGGCTAAAGGTGAACTGTCTTTATTTGTAACCCAGTCACTGATTAAGAATACTGGAAGCGTCTTGGTCCAGGGTTAAGGAAGCCTTTGGGGCGGTGTCTTTTTGCAAGGCCCTTGTTTCCGGTGAAAGAGCATTGACCTATAGGTAAAACTAAGCCAGAAACCTCAGATTAAAAGAATGCTCTTTTTCCACCATAGATGTCAAGATTCAAGCAGCTTGGACTGCTCTGGAGGTAGAGCTTTCAGAGCCCGGATAGCTCAGTCGGTAGAGCATCAGACTTTTAATCTGAGGGTCCAGGGTTCAAGTCCCTGTTCGGGCGCTGCCTTTAAACTACCTGTGAGGTCCTTGAGCTGACGATAGGGCAGTCTTTATGCACATCTGCCAGGAATGCTCACTGGACCAAAGAGTTAAAAATGTCCTAGGACGCCAACTCCCCCCTCTAGGCTCTTGGAATCTGCGCCAGAAATAAAGATGGCTGAAGGTGATTGCTAGAACAACTGTTTGGCAGCTTACCTGGGCTCAAGTAAACAATCTGTGGTTGGAACTCGCCACTCGTTCTTCACTTGCCTATAATCCAGAGTGGATTCTACATTGTTTTTTGGCCTGCGTTTCCTCTGCTGGACCTGGCATCATGAGGCTAAAGGTGAACTGTCTTTATTTGTAACCCAGTTACTGATTAAGAATACTGGAAGCGTCTTGGTCCAGGGTTAAGGAAGCCTTTGGGGCGGTGTCTTTTTGCAAGGCCCTTGTTTCCGGTGAAAGAGCATTGACCTATAGGTAAAACTAAGCCAGAAACCTCAGATTAAAAGAATGCACTTTTTCCACCATAGATGTCAAGATTCAAGCAGCTTGGACTGCTCTGGAGGTAGAGCTTTCAGAGCCCGGATAGCTCAGTCGGTAGAGCATCAGACTTTTAATCTGAGGGTCCAGGGTTCAAGTCCCTGTTCGGGTGCTGCCTTTAAACTACCTGTGAGGTCCTTGAGCTGACGATAGGGCAGTCTTTATGCACATCTGCCAGGAATGCTCACTGGACCAAAGAGTTAAAAATGTCCTAGGACGCCAACTCCCCCCTCTAGGCTCTTGGAATCTGCGCCAGAAATAAAGATGGCTGAAGGTGATTGCTAGAACAACTGTTTGGCAGCTTACCTGGGCTCAAGTAAACAATCTGTGGTTGGAACTCGCCACTCGTTCTTCACTTGCCTATAATCCAGAGTGGATTCTACATTGTTTTTTGGCCTGCGTTTCCTCTGCTGGACCTGGCATCATGAGGCTAAAGGTGAACTGTCTTTATTTGTAACCCAGTTACTGATTAAGAATACTGGAAGCGTCTTGGTCCAGGGTTAAGGAAGCCTTTGGGGCGGTGTCTTTTTGCAAGGCCCTTGTTTCCGGTGAAAGAGCATTGACCTATAGGTAAAACTAAGCCAGAAACCTCAGATTAAAAGAATGCACTTTTCCACCATAGATGTCAAGATTCAAGCAGCTTGGACTGCTCTGGAGGTAGAGCTTTCAGAGCCCGGATAGCTCAGTCGGTAGAGCATCAGACTTTTAATCTGAGGGTCCAGGGTTCAAGTCCCTGTTCGGGCGCTGCCTTTAAACTACCTGTGAGGTCCTTGAGCTGACGATAGGGCAGTCTTTATGCACATCTGCCAGGAATGCTCACTGGACCAAAGAGTTAAAAATGTCCTAGGACGCCAACTCCCCCCTCTAGGCTCTTGGAATCTGCGCCAGAAATAAAGATGGCTGAAGGTGATTGCTAGAACAACTGTTTGGCAGCTTACCTGGGCTCCAGTAAACAATCTGTGGTTGGGACTCGCCACTCGTTCTTCACTTGCCAGAGTGGATTCTACCTTGTTTTTTGGCCTGCGTTTCCTCTGCTGGACCTGGCATCATGAGGCTAAAGGTGAACTGTCTTTATTTGTAACCCAGTCACTGATTAAGAATACTGGAAGCGTCTTGGTCCAGGGTTAAGGAAGCCTTTGGGGCGGTGTCTTTTTGCAAGGCCCTTGTTTCCGGTGAAAGAGCATTGACCTATAGGTAAAACTAAGCCAGAAACCTCAGATTAAAAGAATGCTCTTTTTCCACCATAGATGTCAAGATTCAAGCAGCTTGGACTGCTCTGGAGGTAGAGCTTTCAGAGCCCGGATAGCTCAGTCGGTAGAGCATCAGACTTTTAATCTGAGGGTCCAGGGTTCAAGTCCCTGTTCGGGCGCTGCCTTTAAACTACCTGTGAGGTCCTTGAGCTGACGATAGGGCAGTCTTTATGCACATCTGCCAGGAATGCTCACTGGACCAAAGAGTTAAAAATGTCCTAGGACGCCAACTCCCCCCTCTAGGCTCTTGGAATCTGCGCCAGAAATAAAGATGGCTGAAGGTGATTGCTAGAACAACTGTTTGGCAGCTTACCTGGGCTCCAGTAAACAATCTGTGGTTGGGACTCGCCACTCGTTCTTCACTTGCCTATAATCCAGAGTGGATTCTACCTTGTTTTTTGGCCTGCGTTTCCTCTGCTGGACCTGGCATCATGAGGCTAAAGGTGAACTGTCTTTATTTGTAACCCAGTCACTGATTAAGAATACTGGAAGCGTCTTGGTCCAGGGTTAAGGAAGCCTTTGGGGCGGTGTCTTTTTGCAAGGCCCTTGTTTCCGGTGAAAGAGCATTGACCTATAGGTAAAACTAAGCCAGAAACCTCAGATTAAAAGAATGCTCTTTTTCTACCATAGATGTCAAGATTCAAGCAGCTTGGACTGCTCTGGAGGTAGAGCTTTCAGAGCCCGGATAGCTCAGTCGGTAGAGCATCAGACTTTTAATCTGAGGGTCCAGGGTTCAAGTCCCTGTTCGGGCGCTGCCTTTAAACTACCTGTGAGGTCCTTGAGCTGACGATAGGGCAGTCTTTATGCACATCTGCCAGGAATGCTCACTGGACCAAAGAGTTAAAAATGTCCGCTCATCACTTTATTTATTCATACCACTTGATTTTGTTGTTAGCACATTTAGATTCGAGCAGCAGTTTCGATTGATTGCACGTTTATTTATTTATTTATTTTTCATTTATTTTAACTATTGGCTAGCGCTTTAGTTTTTATTTTTATTTGTTTTGCTGTCTGTGCACATGTTCAGAAGATTACACCTCACTTTCTGTCCCAATGACAAATGTTTTTTTGAAAATTTGGGTTTTTTAGTGAAACAAG
Organism: Rana temporaria; assembly: GCF_905171775.1. Taxonomy (NCBI): domain Eukaryota; kingdom Metazoa; phylum Chordata; class Amphibia; order Anura; family Ranidae; genus Rana; species Rana temporaria. The sequence continues at coordinate 451,583,864 of NC_053491.1, forward strand.
GACTGGTGATAAAGCATCAGTGGAGAGGAGACACCTCTTACAGAAGAGAATTTCCCTTCCTAGGGGTAGATTTCCTCTCACTTCCTGTTGTCTCCTTCCTTTTGCAAGTAGGAGTCATTTGTAAGTTGGATGTTTAAAAGTAGGTGCCTGCCGTATTTACTCTGTAGAAATTTGGGCCTTAGGTGTTGGTGTTGCCACAACACTGTAAGCCCTCACAGTTAGTCTTGGTGGGCGCTGGAACGCCCTGCTGTGAACTATTATATTAAGAATTGTAATTACATGCCATTGTTGAACAGTGGTAGAAAAATTGGGCTTTTGGTGGTGGTTAGGGATAAGCCGAACACCCCCCCCCCCCCGTTCGGTTCGCACCAGAACCTTCAAACTGACTGAACGTTCCCGCAAACTTTTAGAACCCCATTGAAGTCTATGGGACTCGAACGTTCGCATTCAAAAGTGCTCATTTTAAAGGCTAATATGCAAGTTTTTGTCGTAAAACGGGTTTGAGAACCTGGGTCTTGCCCCAGGGAACATGTATCAATGGAAAAAAAAGTTTTAAAAACGGTTGTTTTTTCTTGAGCAGTGATTTTAATGATGCTTAAAGTGAAAAAAAAATTTAAATCCCTTTAACCACTTCCCACCCGGTCAATAAACAATTGACGTCTGGGAAGTGGTTGTGAAATCCTGACTGGACGTCTATTGACGTCCTGCAGGATTTCATGCATCTCCGATCTCGGTAAAGAGCAGAGTGTCCAATCACGGCTGATCACGATGTAAACAGGAAGAGCCATTGATGGCTCTTCCTCACTTGCGTCTGACAGACGCGAGTAGAGGAGAGCCGATCGGCGGCTCTCCTGACAGGGGGGATTGCGCTGATTGTTTATCAGCGCAGCCCCCCCTTCGGATGCTTACACTGGACCACCAGGGAAGCCCACACTGGACCACCAGGGAAGGGCAGAAAAAAAGGCAAAAAAAGGGCAGTAAAAAAAAAAAAAAAAAGAGCAGTAAAAAAAATTAGGAAAATAGATACCCCTCAGTGTCCATCAGTGCCACCCCTTTATATATAAAAATAAAACGTGTGTAAATAAAAATAATATCACAAAAATAAAAATGCATGCTAACAAAAGCACCATGCATTTTGATGCAGCGGCATTAAATTTTTTTTTTAAAAAAGGCCCATGCACTTTGGTGCTATTGAGGGGTGGCAGGCAGTTCATTTTCATATTAATATGCTGTTCTGCAGCAAGGCACATACTCTGTGCGTGTAAATAGAAAAAAATCACAAAAAATGCATGCTAACAAAAGCACCATGCATTTTTTTGAGAATAGTCACTCAGCATAACAGGATGGTCACTCAGCATCAGCATAGGCAGTCTTGAAGGGATCTGACATTTAAAAAAAAATTGTTCGGTTACATCAGCATCAGGTGCTTGGTAGCTGGTGGTGATCCAAGACTGATTTATTTTTATGAAGGTCAGTCGATCGACTGAGTCGGTGGACAGGCGCACCCTGTGATCAGTTACAAAGCCTCCAGCAGCACTGAATGTGCATTCCGAAAGAATGCTGGATGCAGGACAAGCCAGTAGCTCAATTGCATACTGTGCAAGCTCTGGCCAGTGATCCATCCTCAAGACCAGGGGTGGGCAATTATTTTTTCGATGGGGCCACATGAGAAACTAAAAATATTTTGGAGGGCCGGGCCAAAAGGCTAAACTCAATACTGCATAAAATCAATTGTATTTCTTTATAAAAAGCAGTAAATATCATTGTTGGACAACTGGTACGAGTACTTGTTATAGTTAAACAATGAAAAAGTGAGGTTGCCTTACAAGAAAACATTTTTAATTTATTAAACAAAATTTCCCAAAACAATGAACATTTTTCACTATTTGTGACTCATATTAGTGAAAATTTCCAGAGAGGATCAGAGACTGCGGACATGATACCAGAGAGGATCAGAGACTGCAGACATGATACTAGAGAGGATCAGAGACTGCAGACATTGTCCCCATAAAGTCCTGCCAAACGACAATGTATGCCGTGTCATAAATTATGGTTTATGTATGTCTTATTGTCTTAGTGATTGATTCACATCACAACTTCATTGATAGCTTTTTTTTTGTATGATTTTTAGTTTTGCTCATTACTGCCACACACGTGCAATGCATGGCTGCATGTGTGTGGCAGTGATGAGCAAAAGCAAAAATCATACAAAAAATAAGGGTATCAATTTCAAATCAATGAAGTTGTGATGTTAATCACTAAGACATACATAAACCAGTGTGCCATCAATTGCTGCCAGTGTGCCATCAATTGCTGCCAGTGTGCCATCAATTGCTGCCAGTGTGCCATCAATTGCTGTCAGTGTGCCACCAGTGTGCCATCAATTGCTGCCAGTGTGCCATCAATTGCTGCCAGTGTGCCATCAATTGCTGCCAGTGTGCCACCAGTGTGCCATCAATTGCTGCCAGTGTGCCATCAATTGCTGCCATTGTGCCATCAATTGCTGCCAGTGTGCCATCAATTGCTGCCAGTGTGCCACCAGTGTGCCATCAATTGCTGCCAGTGTGCCATCAATTGCTGCCAGTGTGCCATCAATTGCTGCCAGTGTGCCATCAATTGCTGCCAGTGTGCTATCAATTGCTGCCAGTGTGCCACCAGTGTGCCATCAATTGCTGCCAGTGTGCCATCAATTGCTGCCAGTGTGCCATCAATTGCTGCCAGTGTGCCATCAATTGCTGCCAGTGTGCAACCAGTGTGCCATCAATTGCTGCCAGTGTGCCATCAATTGCTGCCAGTGTGCCACCAGTGTGCCATCAATTGCTGCCAGTGTGCCATCAATTGCTGCCAGTGTGCCACCAGTGTGCCATCAATTGCTGCCAGTGTGCCATCAATTGCTGCCAGTGTGCCATCAATTGCTGCCAGTGTGCCACCAGTGTGCCATCAATTGCTGCCAGTGTGCCATCAATTGGTGCCAGTGTGCCATCAATTGCTGCCAGTGTGCCACCAGTGTACCATCAATTGCTGTCAGTGTGCCACCAGTGTGCCATCAATTGTTGCCAGTGTGCCATCAATTGCTGCCAGCATCCCCACAAGCAAGTACCTGATGATGATGATGATGAAATCTCTGTCCTGTCAGTGTTTTGCTGCCTGCAGTCCTCGGCCGTCTCGGGTCTCCTACAGCAGCCTGTGCAGTGTGCACAGTGTGAGGTGAGGAGTCGGGACCGGGTCATTACTTGGCGGGAATTGGGGGACTTTTTTGAATTCGGGGACACTCACTCCACATGGTGACGGGCGGCTGGGAATGCCGTCAGCGGGGGGCGGGAAAGGAAGCGTGGCCAGCTCCAATGGCTTCTTCGGCTGAATCAGCGGGGGGCGGGAAAGGAGGTGCGGCTAACACCCACGGGTTTCTTCGGCTGCACCAGCGGGGGGGCGGGAAAGAGGTGCGGCTAACACCCGCAATTCTTTCGGCTGCAAATTCAGACTTCAAATTCAGATTTCTAGCGATCCGCCCGGGGGCCGGATTAAAAGGTCCGCCGGGCCGTATACGGCCCGCGGGCCGTAGTTTGCCCACCTCTGCTCAAGACCCAGTAACCCAGAGGATTTTCGGTGGGAAAGGTGTCCAAGTCTGATCTTGCCCTTAGGTATTCCAGCACCATGTAAAACAGACGCTGGCGATAGTTGCTGGAACCGATCATACCTTGGGGCTGCGGACTAAAATATTGTCTGAATGCATTGGTCAGATGGCCACCTTCTCCACCGCTCCTTCTGTGACTGACCAAAGCCTCAGCAACACGTTGTCCAGGACCAGGATTTTGTAACCTACCAGTCTCTGGGAACTCGTTGCACAGACATTTCTGCAAAGCCTCCGAAGATGTTTCATCCTCTGCTCCCTCTGCACATGCAAGATAAGGTCCACAACCTTACCCTTGTAACGTGGATCAAGGAGGGTTGCTAGCCAGTAATGATCCCTCTCCTTGATAGCACGAATACGAGGATCCTTCCGCAGGCTTTGCAGGATCAGGGAGGCCATGCAGCGTAGGTTTGCTGAGGCATTCAGTCCAAAGTCCTCTGGGACTTTATGTGCGACATGATCCGCAGCCACCTCTTCCCAGCCACGTACAAGTTCATGGGTTTCTTGGGACTGTAATTGATCCCTTGAAGACTGCTGCTGATGCTGAGTGCTAGGCTCCACCTCCATGCTGACACAATCCTCCTCCTCGTCCTCTTCCTGTGTGATAGACGGGCAAATAGGAACACTGTCTGGATTAAGGGTGCATTTAGAGGTAAGGAAGTCCTCCTCTTCTTCCATCTGTTCTGCCTCAAGTGCCCTGTCCATTATTCCACGCATTGTGTGCTCCAACAGGTGGATAAGAGGGACAGTGTCACTGATGCATGCACTGTCACTGTTCACCATCCTCATGGCTTCCTCAAATGGTGACAGGACAGTGCATGCATCCTAGATCATGGCCCATTGGCGTGTGCAGATACTAATTAATGGCCCTCTGCTGCATGTGCAGCCACTGCAACATGGCCAACGTAGAGTTCCACCTGGAGGGCATGTCGCAGATTAGGCGGTTCTTGGGCAAGTTGTATTCCTTTTGGAGGTCAGCCAGCCAAGCACTGGCATTATATGACCATCGGAAATGCACACAGAATTTTCTGGCCTGCTTCAGGACATCCTGTAAGCCCAGGTACCTGCCCAAGAACCGCTGCACAACCAAGTTAAGGACGTGAGCTGAACAGGGCACATGCATCAGTTGTCCCTGTCGGAGGGTGGAGAGGAGGTTGGTGCCATTGTCGTAAACCACCATTCCTGGCTTAAGCTGGCGTGGTGTCAACCACCTCTGAGTCTTGCCCCTGCAGTGCTGACAGAACCTCTGCCCCAGTGTGGCATTTGTCCCCCAAGCACACCAGCTCAAGCACCACATGGCATCTTTTTGCCTGCGTACCTGCGTAGCCCCTTGAACGCCTACGGAGCACCGCTGGTTCCGAGGACAAATCAGCACAGGATAAAAGGCCATGGAGGAAGAAGAAGAAGAGGAGGGGGTGGAGGAGAGAGGTGTGTCACAATCACCAGTAGTAGCATTTTGGAGGCGTGGTGGCAGAACAACCTCCAACACTACTGTACCATGAATCAGCGGTATAATGCACCTTACCACTGTCTGCCCTGTCCAGCGAGGCATGGACATTGCCTTCCACATGCCAGTAGAGAGCCGGCAATTGTTACAATGTAGGGATGCACGGGAACCGTGCATGTTATCCCCCTATCTGTGAAACGTTCTCAGCAAATAATGGAAATTCTCTGTTGTATCAGGATAATTCCATTAATAGTTCCTCTGAATTAAACAAGCATATGAAAAAAGAGGAAGAGGAGGACCTGAAAAACAAAATCCTCCCAAAAAGAATTCTTCAACAAGGAACTGCTATGGGTTGTAGACTTTAATAAATAAACCGCAATAAATTACTGGTACAAAAACATTAATGAGAAAACACACCACACCTTCCTCCACCACAATATTAAAATAAACTAGTCTAAACTATGAACATGGGTGGCCAACCGATCGGTCATACACACCACAACCATACTGATGACATGTCCATCCAATATTGATCTAGATTTAATGGCCGATAAAAGCTGTAAAGTCCCTATTCATGCTGGAGGTGAATGAAGCTAAATGAAGCTGGCCAGTTGATTAAGAAATGATAGGGGGTTGTTAGTTGCACACTCAGTCACTGTGAGTACTTCTCTCGTATAGGGATGAGCTTCGAGTTCGAGTCGAACTCATGTTCGACTCGAACATTGCCTGTTCGCCTGTTCGGCGAACAACGAACAATTAGGGGTGTTCGCGGCAAATTCGAAAAGCCGCAGAAAACACACTGTTAAAGTCTATAGGAGAAATCTAAAGTGTTAATTTTAAAGGCTATTATGCAAGTTGTTGTCCTAAAAAGTGTTTGGGGACCTGGGTCCTGTCCCAGGAAACATGTATCAATGCAAAAAAAGTTTTAAAAACGGCCATTTTTTCAGGAGCAGTGAATTTAATAATGCTAAAAGTGAAACAATAAAAGTGTAATATTACTTTAAATTTCGTACCTAGGGGGGGGGTGGTGTAAAGTCAGCATGTGAAAAAGCGCATGTTTCCTGTACATAGAACTGGGCTTTCCCAGTGACGTACGAGGGTGCGTCAGAGGGGGCGGGGTCACGTGACGGGTGGCCGCTTCCCCTATATAAGAAAATGTCAAAGCTCCAGCGCGTCATTCCGCTGGGGTGTGTCCAGCGTAGAAAGGAGCTCGCCTGCTGCGCCCTGGACGGATGGATCTTCTCATCGCTGGACCGGACCGCTGATCACCCGTCGCTGGAGAGATCATCCGTCGCTGGATAGAAGACAACGTTGGAGCAGGGAGCCACATTGAGAGTGGATTTTTTTTTTTTTTTATTAATAAAGGAATTTTTTCTACGGTGTATGTGTGTTTTTTTTTTAACTATTTACACTTCCTTCGTGAAATGGTAGAGGTACAGTGTACCCCATTACCAATTCACATAGGGGGGGGCAGGATCTGGGGGTCCCCTTTGTTAAAGGGGTCTTCCAGATTCTGATAAGCCCCCCGCCCGCAGACCCACACAACCACCGGGCAAGGGTTGTGGGGATAAGGCCCTTGTCCCCATCAACATGGGGACATCCTCCCCATGTTGAGGGCATGTGGCCTGGTGCGGTTCAGGAGGGGGGGGCGCACTCTGTCCCCCCCTCTTTTCTGCGGCCGGCCAGGTTAACGTGCTCGGATAAGGGTCTGATGTGGATTTTTGGGGGAACTCCACAACATTTTTTTTTTAATTTGGGGTGGAGTTCCCCTTAAAATCCACACCAGACCTGAAGGGTCTGGTATGGATATTTGGGGGGAACCCCATGTCATTTTTTTTTAAATTGACGGCGGGGTTCCCCTTAATATCCATATCAGACCTGAAGGGCCTGTTAATGGAATTTGGGGGGACCCCACGTTTTTTTTTTTTTTTTTATGAATGAATCATCTCTGAATTGCCAGAGCCGACAATTCATTAGAGCCGCAAAGCCGGTTTTAAATGTCTTTTTTTCTTTCAGAAATGACACTTTGTGCAGAGACAGTTCTATGTACGGGAAACATGCGCTTTTTCACATGCTGACTTTACACCCCCCCTAGGTACGAAATTTAAAGTAATATTACACTTTTATTGTTTCACTTTTAGCATTATTAAATTCACTGCTCCTGAAAAAACGGCAGTTTTTAAAACTTTTTTTTGGATTGATACATGTTTCCTGGGACAGGACCCAGGTCCCCAAACACTTTTTAGGACAATAAATTGCATATTAGCCTTTAAAATTAACACTTTAGATTTCATATGTTCGAGTCCCATAGACTTTAACGGGGTTCTAAAGTTCACACGAACATTTGGTGTGTTCGAAAGTTCTGATGCGAACTGAACAGGGGGGTGTTCGGCTCATCCTTACTCTTGTACAAGCAGGGGCATAGAGATGCAGTTTATACATAAACGGCCATTTCAAGCACGCTAAGTATGATCACATCCTGTAGGGGTCCAACTCAAATCTAGAATGGTCAGGCAGTAGAAGAAAACCGGCAAGCAGTGCATATATCCCGCTATGTCAGCAATTATGACAGATTGAGTGGTTGTAGCTCACCACCAGACATTTTCAAAAGCCGATCAGCCCTTCACTGTTATATCCTCAAGCACTGTGGCAATTCCGTCATACGGGGAAGTGCTTCCAAGTCCCGGGACAGGTGTAGTCAGATCCAGCAGGAGATGTCAGCATGCGTTGGCCATGATCTGTTCAAAACAGCTGATTTGAAGGAAGTCCACGTAAGCTGATGACAGATCTATTAGAACCATAGAGCGGCATAGGTGCCGTGTCCATAGGGCACTACCCAAGGATGGGGTTTAAGGTCATATTTAGCAAAAGTCGGGTGCTGGGCCGTGTGGGTGGAACACCCATTTTCAGACTACAGCAAGTGTAGTGGCAAATTGCTTACATGTTTCGCTTGATAACAAGCTTCATCCGAGCATGCGTGTTGTTCAGATGTCAGCTCAAATATACCTTCCATAGCAGGTGATCACATTCCATCACCTGGAATTGGCTTAATTGAATCATTCACACCGACAATCATGCCAATTTACTCTAGATGGTTTACACAGACGTATCCAGGGAACGATCCATGGTGCTGTGAAAACAGCACTGGCTCAAACGGTCAAAAGACTACTATTGGATAAAACAAAATAGGGAGAATAGAAGTTAAATACATTGAACAAAAATAAATGGTTAGGGTACAGGTGAGATGAGAGGAATTAATAGTACAAAAAGTATACATAGGGCTAGACATAGCCTCTAGTTATCCAACATATTTGTCCTAAAGACAATTCATGAGCCTATATATGTGGGTATTGGTAATTAAATATTTTGCACAATATGAGAGAAACAAAGTTAATGTTGAGTTAAATAAAACGTCCAAATGTCGGTCATCAAGTCAAAATAACAAAATAGTATCAGGTCATGAAAGTTATATTTAAGTAGATGGTGGTCACCAACAGTAGTTTTGAACAGGGGAACATAATGAAATATAGATAAAGGGCCAGATTCACAGTGAGAGTACGCCGGCGTATCTACCGATACGCCGGTGTACTTTCAAATTTGCCGCGTCGTATCTTTATTTTGAATTCTCAAACAAAGATACAACGGCATTTGGCTAAGATCCGACAGGCGAACGGCTTCGTACGCCTTTGGATCTTAGGATGCAATACTTCGGCGCCCGCTGGGTGGAGTTTGCATCGTTTTCCGCGTCGGGTATGCTAATTAGCGGTTTATGGCGATCCACGAAGGTACGCGCAGTCGTCGCATTCTCTTACGTCGTCGCTAGTCGGCTTTTCCCATCGTAATGTTGTGACTGCTATTTCAATGGCTTATATTTAGACTAGCCATGTTAAACTATGGCCGTCGTTCCCGCGTCGAATTTTAATTTTTTTTTTTTTGCGTAAGTCGTCCGTGAATAGGAAAGGACGTAACGCACGTCGGCGTTCAAAAAATTACGTCGGTGCGACGTCATTTCGCGCAAAGCACAGCGGGAAATTTCAAAACGGAGCATGCGCAGTACGTTCGGCGCGGGAACGCGCCTAATTTAAATGATGCACGCCCCATTTGAATTAGGCCGGCTTGCGCCGGACGGCTTTAGGCTATGCCGCCACAAGTTTACAGGCAAGTGCTTTGTGAATCAAGCACTTGTGCTGAAAACTTGCGGCGGTTTAACGTAAATGTAATACGTTACGCCGCCGCAGATGTACCTGAATCTGGCCCATAGATATCATCTCAGAGTTATTCAGATGCAATTATAAAGGAGACCATATATTTGATGGCTCCAATCTCAGTCGATCACGGACAATGGAGTCATCAGTGGAATAGAGGTGATGGCTTAATTACTATACACATGCGAGGGTGCCAGGCATTCTAACTACGATTCTAAAAATACAGATAGGTTACATTTATGGTTAAGTCCTGTCGGCTGCATACTGTTGAGGTTAAATATCCACATTTTTTCTTTTTTATATAAAATCTTATTAAAATCACCTCTATGTGATTGCATCTGAATAACCCTGAGATGATACTGTATCTATATTTCATTATGTTCCCCTGTCCAAAACTACTGTTGGTGACCATCTAATTAAATATAACTTTCATGACCTGATACTATTTTGTTATTTTGATTGGGAGCTAAAGAACTTGGGGCCAAATCCTCAGAAAACTAGCGTAACTTAACTTTTCCGAGTTAAGTTACACGGCCTTAAAATTTCTACCTAAGTGCCCGATCCACAAAGCACTTACCTAGAAATTTCAGGCCGTGTAACTTAAGTTTCTCCGTCGCAAGGCGGTCCTCCTCTCCGGGGGCAATTACAATTTAAATGAGGCGCGCTCCCGCGCCGGCTGTACTGCGCATGCATGTGACGTCATTTTCCCGACGTGCATCGCGAAAAATTACGTTACGTCGGGCTTTGTGGATTGCGACGGGACAATAAAGTTGCGTCGGGTAAAAAAAAAGTTACGCACCGGGAAAAAAAATTCAAAATTTAAAAAAAATCGCGGCGATCGAAAAAAAGTTCTGTTTTTACAAGGTGTTACTAGTTTACACTTTGTAAAAGCAGAACTAATTTTACGTATGCAAAACGTAACTTACGCAGAAAACACAAAGCTAAAAAGCTATGTGGATCTGCCTAAGTACTCATTTGCATACGCAAAGCGGCATTTCGACTCGAAATGCCCCCAGCGGCGGATGCGGTACTGCATCTTAAGATCTGACAGTGTAAGTGTCTTACAGATGTCAGATCTTCTGCCTATCTTAGGAAAAATCCTTTTGAGGATCAGATCCAAAGATAGGCACAGGGATACGCAGGCTGAACAGCAGTTCCGCCTGCGTATCTCCTTTGAGGATTTGGCCCTTGATGACTGACATTTGGTCGTTTTTTTTGACTCAGCATTAACTTTGTTTCTCTAGTATTGTGCAACATATTCAATTACCAATACCCACATATATATGTTCCTGAATTGTCTTTGGGACAAATATGTTGGATAACTAGAGGCTATGTCTAGCCCTATGTATACTTTTCATACTATTAATTCCTCTCATCTCACCTGTACCCTAACCAGGGCTCAAAATTTCAAGTCCTGAGCTACTAGCCAGGCCTCAAGAGTTACTCGCCACCAGTTGCCCCACCTAATTCATACACTGCCCTGCACCTAATTGCACCCGTAAACACGCCCTCGTAGATTATCTCATGGAATGACAATGTTTTATGTAGAATCAAGTTAAAAAAATAAATATTACCAACAACAACTTTAACAAAATGGGACAGGGCACTGGGGGCAGACCAGAGGGACAGGGCACTGGGGGCAGACCAGAGGGACAGGGCACTGGGGGAAGACCAGAGGGACGGGGCACTGGGGGCAGACCAGAGGGACAGGGCACTAGAACTAGGCATGTGCATTTCGTTTCGTTCCGAATCGAAATTCGGACAAATTTTTCATTATTCGGACATTCGGATGCATACGAATTCCCGAATTGCAATATTAATGAATTTACCGAATCCGAACTAACGTTTTCGATTCCGAATCGAAAACCCACGGCCGAAATTCGATCGGAATTCGAATATTTTTTTTTTTTTTTTGAATTTCGATCGAATTTCGTCCGCGGGTTTTCGATTTGGAATTCGAAAATTTTTTTTTTTTTTTTTTTTCGAATTATGATCGAATTTCGTCCGCAGGTTTTCGATTTGGAATTCAAAATTTTTTTTTTTTTTTTTTTTTCGAATTCCGATCGAATTTCGAAATTATATTCGAAGAGAGAATTTTCGAATTCGACCGGATTTTTCGAAATTCGGTCGAAAACGAACGAGTTCCGAAAACGAATTTAACACATGTAACGAACCTAACTTAACGAAATTAATTAAATAACGAATTAAAACGAAACGAAACAAAACGAAATTTTCCCTTTTGCACATGCCTAACTAGAACTGGGTCTCTTCCCCATTCTCTTGCTGTCTCCTCTGCAACTCCCATCCATCCTCTCTCTCTCTCCCATTCATCTCATCATCAGGAGCCTGTGTGTGCGGCTCCACGCTTGCATGTCCCCACTTCCCCCTTTTATTCAGGCTGGCAGAGAGGAGAGGAGCTGCAGCACAGCCGGGGGAAGTCCACACAACTGCACAGCCATTGACACCATAGCACAACGCACACTGACAGCGCACAGCACACATTGAGACCAGTCTGTTCACAGTGCTCAGGCTAAACTGTTGGACTCTTACATAGAGCACAAGGAGAAGAAAACTGCACAAACTAGAAGGCTGCCGCTCTCATGTCAGGGCAACTTTCAGTGAGTGCTGCACTGGAGTGGTAATTTTTGCAATCCTTCACCTCACTCATTACTTTCTGCTCTCCAGCTACATTGGTCGGGGCCCGGGGGAGGGGGGCAGGCTCAGAGAGGTCATACTGTTAGGTCCCATGGCTTAATAAGAATTGTAAGGAGAGCACCTGTGTACTGCTCTGCCTGTTCGCGGCTCACCAGACTACTTTTCCCTGAGCATGCACCTTTCCTCTTCGGCCGCCAATCTCATCTGGACTCTAAGTGTAGGCACAGATTGGAGGGAGATTGGTCATGCAGCCCTGTCATCACTCGCCCCCAGCTTAAATCCACTCGCCAAATGCTAGTAGGCGAGTGGAAATTTTGAGGGCTGCCCTAACCATTTCTATTTGTTCAATGTATAGAATTTTCAATGTCTTAGAATTTTGAGAGGAGGAAAAAAGGGATGCAGTTGACATTACAGTAGTGATGAGAAAAAACTTGTCTTATATCCATAAAAATACAAAATTATTTTATTTAATACAAAAACATTAAAACCAGTGGTCCAATCAAGGTAGCAAGGTATAATGTTTTGCGAAATACGCTTCTTCAGGGCAAAGCAATAACCATTCATTTTATTGCAACTATGTAAATAGAAAAACATTGGATTAGCTATACAGAATTACATAAGAACACTGCATATGCACAAAATATATATACAAAAGTTGACAATGGATGACTTGAGTGTTAGACAAACGGGACAGTATAAACATGCTTACCCTCAAGCAACCGCTGGACCAAGTGATCGACAAACCTCAGAGACATGGTGTCATGATGTGAAAAACCCCCCACTTGAAAATGGAAGAAGTATTCAGAGCAAGACACAAAGGATGCTAAAGGGGGGGCTGAGGGATGGAACATGGGTCAAAAATACAATATGTAATTTTGATATATGGAACATTAGACAGACATATATATGTAGTCAAAAGAGACTACATAGACTATTACATAGAGATAACCTTTACAGGTATACTTGCATAGATATAAAAACACAGGGACTATGTGGGAGCAGGAAAAGGACAAGATGACATAGTCAGTCACCTGCCGAGCCCCTGGAGATGAATCTATATACTGTAGACAAAATAATTAGAAAAAAACACGTCTTAATTAGCTGCCGCTCTCCTCCATAAGGGGCAGACAAACAGAGTAAGGAAACCACTAAATAGGGAATCTAAAGAGAATGAATAAAGGAGAGGCTGAACGCCATATACCCTCAGCAATGGATAGAACATAAGAAAAAATATTATATAGTAAATATACAATGGTTACATCAAGGGACACCGATTGTATATAAATCGCTATAAGGATGAAAATTGGATGAACACTGGGTCTCAATGTTATAATAGATTATATGTATTGGATTAATCTTGTAGCTGATTTGGGTAAAGCACAGATGGAGAAATTGTCATCAAGACAAACCATACAGAAATACAGGGACAAAACAGATATAGATAGAAGATTGTCAAAGAAGGTAAACCTAATGGTCCGGATTCAGATACCTGAGCGTATCTGTCCGACCCGCGTAACATATCTCCGATACGTTACGCCGCTCTAACTTTGGGCGCAAGTTCTGTATTCAGAAAGAACCTGCGCCTTTAGTTACGGCGACGTAACGTATGTGTTGCGGCGTAAGGCCGCGTAATTCAAATGGGGATGTAGGGGGCATGTTTTATTTAAATATGTGTTGACCCCGCGTTTTTTACGTAAAATATCCCAGTGTGCATTGCTCTAAATGACGTCGCAAGGACGTCATTGGTTTCAACGTGAACGTAAATTACGTCCAGCCGTATTCGCGAACAACTTACGCAAACGACGTAAAAAATTCAAAACTCGGCGAGGGAACGACGGCCATACTTAACATTAGCTACCCTCATATAGCAGGGGTAACTATACGCCGGAAAAAGCCGAACGGAAACGACGTAAAAAAAAAACGCCGGGCGGTTGTTCGTTTCTGAATCGGCGTAAATACTCATTTGCATATTCCTTGCGTAAAACATACGGAAGCGCCACCTAGCGGCCAGCCTGAAATTGCAGCCTAAGATCCGACGGTGTAAGACACTTACACCTGGCGGATCTTAGGGATATCTATGCGTAACTGATTCTCTGAATCAGTCGCATAGATACGACCGGCCGGACTCAGAGATACGACGGCGTATCAGGAGATACGCCGTCGTATCTCTTTCTGAATCCGGGCCAATGTATTTGGATATAGCGATGATACTCACCGCAGGGATTCCCATACACCGTCACACTGACAGCCACAGCTCTCTGCACAGCAGGTGCCGCGAGAGCCGGAATAAATAGCGTCCTGACACGGCATCAAGCGTCTGATGTCACCGGGAGCCGAGCGGGCCAATCAGTGTATCCGCACACGCCCAGGACAGCCAGCAAGCATCCAAACTACAGGATCCATAGGGCATAGCGTCAACAGGGCGGGGTAATGTGAAGCCATGTGTCAACAGAATTGGTAACCATGGATAAAATACACCAATAGTTTTTTTTTTTTTAAAAATAGGGAAAACCCAATGATGGAAAAAGGTTGGAACCATAAAAAACACATAAAGGATGATGTAGGGACAGAGCATGGCAGAAGGCAGGACAGCACGGCATACATCATAGGGGAGATACCTGGAGGATAGGAACCTCCCCGGGTGCCCTTGTGGCCAGATCCAACACTCCAGGAAGGAGATCACAGCCATATCAAGGAGGAAGGTGAACACAAAAGAGCAACGGGAAATGAGGGGAAGCAGGATAGGGGGTAGGCTGCCAGACCATTAACAGCCAAAGCACCCTACTGACCGGCTAGTAAACACTCGAGTGATCCAAAAGCCAAGTTCCAATTTCCAAGCGTTATATTTGCAAGACCATATGAATTATATATTGCATTTTTTTTTCTTTTTTTCAACAGCAGAAATTATTATTACAACACATGCATTTATAAATAATTAAATAAACATGGCCATAGGCCTAGAAAATGCGTTCAAATTTGCATTTGAACTGCACCAGGTGACCGGAACCAAATATTCCCGGACAACCAGGGACACTGGAAAAACACTCATAAAAGGGAAAATACAGAAATGGAAGGGAGAGGGAAGAGGGGAGACATGGAAGGAAATTGGAAAGGATATACATACTAAACCTGAATCCAGGTCTCCAATCAGGAGTGAAAGCCAGGGAAAGGACACACATGGACAAGGTGTATTCAAGATCCCCCAAATGGAATTATTTCAAAGAAAGGGTTTAAAACTCAGGTTTTCATTGAAACCTGGGTAATATGTAGCCCTTCCCATGTGGAAGTAAAATATATTTTAAATATATTTTAAAAAAACATTCTTAATATATTTTTCTCAAATATATTGCCATATATTTGAAATGCTACAATTTTGGCCAGATTCAATATATTTCAAAAATATATTTCAATATATTTGTGAATATATTTCGGAATGCATTGTGAAATATGTTGCAAATATATTCATAAATATATGTTAAATGTACTTCTGAATGCATTTAGCAATATATTTATGCAACCATAAATATATTGCAATGTGCATTTTGGAATGCATTGTGAATATATTCAGAAATATATTGCTAAATGCATTCAGAAGTACATTTCACATATATTTATGGATATATTCACAATGCATTCCAAAATGCACTTTGCAATATATTTATGGCTGCAAAAATATATTGCTAAATGCATTCAGAAGTACATTTAACATATATTTATGAATATATTTGCAACATATTTCACAATGCATTCCGAAATATATGCACAAATATATTGAAATATATTTTTGAAATATATTGAATCTGGCCAAAATTGTAGCATTTCAAATATATGGCAATATATTTCGGAAAAATATATTAAGAATGTTTTTTTAAAATATATTTTAAATATAAATGTAAATGTACTTCTGAATGCAAAATTTAAAAAAATACATTCCTATTACATTTTGAAATGCTGTGTATTTATATATTGTATTTTATATATTGTAGGCCTATAAAACTAGCAAACATTTGAAAAAAAAAACAATAACACAGTACAATACACACAACTTTATTATCATGTAAATATACAAAAACTTCAACACAGGGAATAGAAAGTGGTAAATGGCATTAATGACATAAAAGTTTGTGGTATTCTGCTGAGGTTCCTGATGTTTCCCTTCAGGTGATATTTCAACGCAGCAATTTTTCTCGTAACAGCGTCACTGATCACAGCTTATGAAGTCCCAGGAAACTTTGCCAAAGTAGCAGCTTTAAAAAGTAAATGGAAAACATTAGACTTATTAGATTTTCCCTGTGAATCAAAAGCCATATAAGACCCTTTTCACACTGCAGCGATGCTAAAGCTCCGGCGGTTTTGCAGTGTTTTTGTAGCACTTTAGGCGTTTTTTTTTTTAAAGGGAAAAAGTCCAGTTTTAATGCGCTTTTAGGGTGCTTTGGAAGCACGGCCCATTAATTTCAATAGGCAGGTGCGTTTTTGGAGCGCTCCCAACCCGCCCCAGATGCTGCTTGCAGTACTTTTTCTAATGTTGCGCAAGCGCATCGCCCCAGTGTGAAATTACTCATTGCACTGAAAGGGATGCAGTTTCATGAGCTTTTTAGAGGCTATTTCTAGCGCTAAAACGTCTGAAAACTGCCTCAGTGTGAAAGGAGTTTAACAGATGCAGCTGAGTAAATAAAACTAACAAAATTAAGCATGTATAAAAACATCAAAATATTGTAGACTTTTCAAAAATCAGTATAAAAATCAACATCTTGCCTACAACTTGCCTTATTAGTTCAGACTACTACCAGACTGAGCAAGATATCTCATTTTGACACAACAGTCAAATTGGCTTACAGTCTACAAGTCAAAGCTGATGTTTTCATAGGGTCTAACTGTACCCGCTTCTCTCCATCTGTCAGCCGCTTGGAGGCACCGCCTTAAGGCCGGATTCACACTAGTGCGGTGCAAATTTCAGCTCTCTTATCTCTGCAGAGAGATAAGAGAAGTGTTGAGCAGATCCATTGCGTTTTAGCTGCAGATTAGGAGACCTGGGAGAGGGGAAGGTGTATTGAGCTGAATGAGACAAATCCTGAAGAGAAATTAACACATCTGCAAATCAGCTGCGCACCCATAGAAGATAATGGGCCTGAATTCGCACCTGAGCCGCACCGCAATGCCTAAAATACGCACACGTTTTTCTGCAATGCATCGCACATATGTGAACCAGCCTCATTGAAAACAATGAATTTAGAAATGTTCTGCGTATTGGATGCGGTTTAAGCCGCACTCAATTCGCATAGGTGTGAATCCGGCCTTAAAGTTACTTTTTAGTGAAGTGGTTGTAAAGACACAAGGGTTTTTACCTTCATGTATTCTATGTATGAAGGTAAAAAAAAAACTTCTGTGCACAGCAGCCCCCCTATACTTACATGAGTCCCCTCTCGATCCAGCGATGTCCATGAGAGCCTTGTCTCTCCAGGGACTTGCACTGCTGATTGGCTTTCTGTAGCGGTGGGAGCTATTGGCTCCCGGTGCTGTCAATCACAGCCAGTGAGCTAATTAGGAGATGGGGCCAAGGCAAGGCTCAGTGTGTGATTGGACACACAGAGCTCTGGTTCAGGAGCACCGGCATGGGACCTGAGAAGAGAAGGATCTGAGCTGCTCTGTACAAAAACCTTTACACAGAGCAGGTAAATAGGAGTAGGACATGTTTGATATTTAAAAAAAAAGACAACGTTTTAATCTTTCGGTACCAAAAGAAAAACCTACCTGTTTAGGCCTTGAGTACGACACTTGACAAGGAGATGAGTTCAACTCTTCAGACGGGACAGAAGGTGATGCACACGATACACCCACACAGGATGAACTTCCACCATCATTCTTCAGTACTATTAGCTGCGCTCTTGTGGTTTTCAAAGTATCCATTATGCCAGGCAAATCTATGGAAATGCATAAAAACTTTTTAAGTAACATAATGGCCTCACTATAGCCATTCATTTCATGTGTTAGAAATTGATGACTTGTGGAAAAATGTACTTTTACATGATTAGAGGGTTTCCTCCAGTCTGCTGCTGACCCCCCCCCCCCCCCCCCACTAGATCAAAAATATTCCAGGAGGGTTTCACCCAAGGTAAAAGTAAAGATGTTCCACAAAACAAAAATCCTACTTGTGCATATAGTATGTAGTTACCTCAGTGCACTCACTGATACTATAATGAATGTAGTACAGTAAACTCCCAGTTACCCAACGATCCCCATTGGTACTGTTGTTTCTGGTTGCTTGAGAGCTAATAGTAACTCTCAAGCACCCATCTCCCATGGCACCCGGACCCCCTCCCACTTAGCAGCTAAAGGGGGTAGGGCTTGGGGGCAGGGTTTTACCACCCCAAATTCACATGTGAATGAGCCTTAAAAGTGCTATTGCCAAATGCAACTAAGGGCTCATTCACACGTGCGGTATGCAATGCTCCAATGCGCCTCTGAGAAATTATGCAAGGTGGTGAGGAGGCAAAATGTTTACACCAGTAATTGCAGTGAAAGGCAAGTGATTGCAGCGCGGTAGTACGGCAATTATAGGTTTTAGTCAGGTGTGAGGAGGCAACATTGGAAGACACTGTGCCCTGTGATCTTTGACTTCTCCCATGTTGTTCAGGTAGATTTCCACCTCTCTAAGGTTGCCTAACTCTGCCTTAAAATACTGTAGAATGAAAGGGAAAATGATTGGTCAAACAGAAAATAAAGATAAAAAAAAATAAAAATAACAAAAGGCAGCAGTACTGGTTGAATAACACACAATAAATAGATAAAAAATGAATTAAAATAAAACAATTTTACCAATACCAATTCACATTGAAAGATTGGCATCCAGGGGCTGATATGCCAAAAACGGTGCACAATAATTAACAAAAACAAAAAATCAGAGTGCACAGAAAAATTTGTATATAAATTCACAATATGAATGTCCAATTATATATATATAAACAATGGCCCGGATTCAGAGAGCAATTGCGCCTGCGTAACCATAGTTACGCAGCGCAATTGCTTACTTGCTCCGGCGTTACGAATGCTCCTGATTCAGGAACATCGTAACGCCGACTGCAGCCTAAAATCTGCGTGGCATAAGGCTCTTATGCCACACAGATTTTAGGCTGCATTCTTGCGATGACCGCTAGGGGGCGCTCCCATTGTGCTCAGTGTATAGTATGCAAATTGCATACTTACGCCGATTCACAATGTTGCGCGGGCCCTGCGTACGCAAGTTACGGAGTTTCCGTACGGCGTCTTTAGCGTAAGGCTGCCCCTTCTAATAGTAGTGGCAGCCAATGCTAAAGTATACCCGCCGTTCCCGCGTCGTGAAATTTAAATTTCACGTCGTTTGTGTAAGTGATTCGTGAATGGTGCTGGACGCCATTCACGTTCACTTTGAAGCAAATGACGTCCTTGCGACATCATTTGCCGCAATGCACATCGGGAAAGTTTCCCAACAGCGCATGCGCTTTACGATCGGCGCGGGAACGCGCCTAATTTAAATGATTCCCGCCCCCTGCGGGATCATTTAAATTGCGCGCGCTTACGCCGGGCAATTTTGCCGGCGCGCCCTCGCAATTTACGGAGCTACTGCTTCGTGAATCGAGGGCAGCGGCGCAAATTTGCGGGGGCACAGGGCAAAATCGTTGCCCTGTGCCTCCGTAATTTATGCGCAAATCTTACTGAATCCGGGCCAATGAGAGGTTAATACGCCAAATCGGTGATCCCAAAATTGTATGCCAACAGCACACAATTGGCAAACCAAACCTCAAAAGTTCTTAATGATATCACCACAAAATTTAAACACTGATGACCAAATGAATAATGAAGGATGATGCAGATATGATGATCAGGTACAGTGCCAGTTGAGTGCGGTGATATAAAAAAAACCGGAAGGTGCCCACCATCGTAATTAAGTTGTCCGCTTACCAAAGGCAAGTTGTCTCAGTTGTCGGTTTTCTTCTTCCAAGTGCTTATTCCGGTTTTCCATTCACCAGTTGTCAGTCTTGGTCAGGTGCTTTGACAGCGGCCCATCTGTCAGAATCCCCCCAAAAAAAAAAAAAAATTAGCTTTCCACCTCCACACCCCCCCCCCCCCCCCACACACACACACACACACCACAGACACACACACCACTAACCTCTTTCTGCACAATTTATTTGATGGCAGCTGAATGTAAACAGCAGGTAGTGGGGGAACCATAGCCAGACTGCCATTGGCTGTTTCAATTTTAAAATTAGGCTGACTATTGCGCCCTGTTCCCAATGCCTGCTGTCAATCAGCAGAGGAAGACCTGAAGAAGAATGTTCTTCAAATCCTCTCCTTTGCTGATTGACAACAGGCAGTGGGCGGGTGTAATAGCCCCCTAGCTATTGGCTACTGCAATTTAAAATAGTCAATAGCAACCTGGCTATTGATTCCCCTGCTATCTGCTCTTTTTTCCTGTATTCTGACAGTGGCCAGTGGCTGTTAGAATACAAAAAAAAGGCCTAGGTGTCAACTGACATCAGGCTACTTCTGGGGCAGCTGGATGTAAACAGAATATCAGTACCTCATATTGTTATCAGCCTGAAAGGTGGCCCATAATTGGTATCTGTATGGAAAAATCCATATCTGTTGGCACCTAGTAGCAGGGCAGATAATATGCAAAAGGGGAGGGAGACATGAAACATTGGTAGCACTGTGCCCTGACATTATAATGGGGTATATTTACTAAAGGCAAATCCACTTTGCACTACAAGTGCACTTGGAAGTGCAGTCGCTGTAGATCTGAAGGGGACATGAAAAAAAAAAAAGCATTTTTGCTTGTACATGATTGGATGATAAAATCAGCAGAGCTTCCCCTCATTTCAGATATTCCCCTCAGATCTACAACGACTGCATTTCCAAGTGCACTTGTAGTGCAAAATGGATTTGCCTTCAGTAAATCAACCCCTATGCTGCATGATGAGTGGATATAGAGTGGAAACCATATAATATTATATGCAGCAATGTGCACTGAAAGTATGCTACACAGTTACTGGATATAACATGGAAGCCACACATGTTATATGCAGCAGAGTGACATGCTGTGGAAGAGGAGCTCTATAATATTACATTACTGTTCACATGCTGCATGGTAACTGGGGAGGTGAATGCACACAGAATGATAACTATTCAGCAGGAAATAGACAAATACAACTTAACTCATGCACCAAACTGTCACAATTCTAATATTATTTGATAGAAGACATACCTTTAATCCAGGAGAATCCATCCAGGAGAATACAGAGAGTCTCCACCATGCCATGCTTTCCTTTTCAGACTAGGCCTTACAGGAAGTGAGAGGTGAAGGTTCACCTCTCATGTTCCCACCCAGCTCACTTCCTGTCTTCCTGTATTATGATAGAAGTCTGTCTGTTTGAAGAGTTTTTCCCAGGGCAGGATTTACATATTAGAAGATTGAAGGCGCAGAAATCACAGACCCACATCCCAATAAAAGGAATGAAAAAAAGAAATGAGAAAAATATTTATACATGTAAGTGATGGGAGAGGCATTCTAGATATATATACACTGTATCTTCATTCTGCTATATGTGTGTGTATATATATACTGTATATATATATATATATATATATATATATATATATATATATATATATATATATATATATATATATATATCAGATATACTCTATGTGTGTGTGTGTGTGTGTGTGTGTATGTATGTATGTATGTATGTATGTATATATATATATATATATATATATATATATATATATATATATATATATATATATATATATATATATATAATTATATACACACACATATACACATATATACTGTGTGTATATACACACACAAGAATGCAGCTCTCATCACTTACATATATATCTTCCAGCCCAGCCTAGTATTGGCACATGACAACAGTGCAGCTTGGGCAGGGATATGACATTTAAAGCGAAGTTCCACCCAAAAGTGGAAGCTCCACTTATTTGCCTCCCCCCCCCCCTACTTTGCCACATTTGCCACCTTTCGGGGGAGGGGAGCAGGTTCCTGTTTTTGACAGGTACCTGTCCCTACTTTCGAGAGATCTCGCTGCGGCAGATGCGTTTCCGATGCTTTTCTGCATGCGTGTTTTTGATGCATTCCAGGGCATGTTTGGTGTGTTTTTAAAGCATTCCAGTGCATTTTCCTCCTTTTTTTCTTAATCTTAGATAAGGACATGTGTGTTCCAGTGCATTCTAGTGCGTTTTTGATGTGCTTTACAGTGTTCCATTACAGTCCAGTGCAGGAAAAATGCAGCATGCTCTACTTTTTTTCTGGAACTGCAAGCACTGGTGTGAATTATGCCATTGAAAACCATATAACCTACTTTCCATGCAGACAAAAAAAAAACGCACTGGACTGCATGTGGTGTGAATTGGCCCCTATAGGGAATGGCAGCAGCAGCACCCCGAGAGCCAATGGAAGCATTGACTGGGGTACCAACATTGCTGGATTCCAGGACAGGTAAGTGTCCTAATATTAAGTCAGCAGCTGCAGTATGTGTACAGTATGGGGGTTATTTACTAAAGCCAAATCCACTTTGCACTACAAGTGCACTTGTAAGTGCAGGTGCTGTAAATCTGAGGGGTAGATCTGAAATGAGGGGTAGATCTGAAATGAGGGGAAGCTCTGCTGATTTTATCATCCAATCATGTGCAAGCTAAAATGCTGTTTTTTTATTTTCCTTTCTCCCCTCGGATCTACAGCGACTGCACTTCCAAGTGCACTTTCCTTGCAATTTTAAGTGCACTTTGCATTTGTAGTTTGCACTTGTAGTGCAACGTGGATTTGCCTTTAGTAAATAACCCCCATTGTGTAGCTGCTGAGTTTTAATTTTTTAATATCCCAATTCCTTTTATTTGGCTGCTGGAATTACCCTTCGGCAGGTACTAAGTCCAAACAATGGACTGGACTTAGTATAAAAATAATATACAGTATATATACTATATTACCAAAAGTATTAGGACACCTGCCTTTACACGCACATGAACTTTAATGGCATCCCAGTCTATAACAGATTCAATTCCTCTGGGAAGGCTGTCCTATGGGAATGTTTGACCATTCTTCCAGAAGCACATTCATCCCAAAGGTGTTCTATCAGGTTGAGGTCAGGACCCTGTGCAGGCCAGTCAAGTTCCTCCACCCCAAACTCGCTCATCTATGTCTTTATGGACCTTGCTTTGTGCACTGGTCCAAATCATTTGGAGGATGGGGGATTATGGTGGAGGGGGGATTATGGTGTGGGGGATGTTTTTCAGGGGTTGGGCTTGGCTCCTTAGTTCCAGTGAAGGGAACTCTTAAAGCGTCAGCATACCAAGACATTTTGGATAATTTCATGCCCCCAACTTTGTGGGAAGAGTTTGGGGACAGCCCCTTCCTGTTCCAACATGACTGCACACCAGTGCACAAAGCAAGGTCCATAAAGACACTGATGAGGGAGTTTGGTAATAATAGTGCAACTACTGATTCATGGATTAAACAGAACATTGATGATTTATATCCGGAGATTATCTCGGTACCCTGTAAGCAGACAAGATCCTTGTACTGTGGATGTGGATGTCTGTGAAGGTTCTCATTCATTCAGGTCAATCAATAAATCCAACTAACTGGACTTGCTGTATTTTAAGACCTTTTGCTGGTCCGCCGACAAGCGTTCTCAATTCAGAATGACATTCTTTGGGAATGGAAAGTGGATGCGAGAGGTTTATCTGCTTTGTATTAAATGGATTATGTGCTTAAAATCTTATAAAAAAAAAATAATATTTTATTTGAATCTTTTGGTTTTTATTTTATTTTTTTATTTTAAAAGGAGTAAAACAAACCATTTTAAAATGGGAGTGACTCTCTTATAGATGTATTCAGAATGTTATCTATGTCATAGTTACAAAAATGTCAGAAAAAATATATGTTGAAATGTCTTTATTAGACATTAAGGGGCAGATCCACAAAGATCTACCCCGGTGCATCGTATCTGAGATACGCTACGCCGCCGTACCTTACCTGGCTTTGGTTCGAATCCTTAAAGATTTCGCGCCGTAAGTTACGGCGGCGTAGTGTATCTCAAGCGGCGTAACGGCGCTGAATTCAAATGCGGCGAGTAGGGGGCGTGTTTCATTTAAATGAAGCGCGTCCCCGTGCTAAACGAACTGTGCATGCTCCGTTCCTAAATTTCCCGCCGTGCATTGCGCTAAATGATGTCGCAAGGATGTCATTGTTTTGACGTGGACGTAAATTACGTCCATCCTGATTCACGGACGACTTGCGCAAACGTAAAAAAAAAATTCAAATCAAACGCGGGAACGACGGCCATACTTAACATAGCAGGTTTAACTATACGCCACCAAATAGCAGCTTTAACTATACGCCGAAAAAAGCCGACTAGAGACGACGTAAAAGAATGCGACGGCCGCTCGTACGTTCGTGGATTGTCGGAAATAGCTAATTTGCATACTCGCCGCAGAAAACGACGTGAACGCCACCCAGCGGACGCCGAAGAATTGCATCTTAGATCCGAAGGCGTACGAAGACGTACTCCTGTCGGATCTAACCCAGATGCCGTCGTATCTTGTTTTGAGGATACGACGCGGGAAATTTGAAAGTACGCCGGCGTATCAGTAGATACGCCGGCGTACTCGCTTTGTGAATCTGCCCCCAAATATTTTCAGAAAAACATATTTTAAAAATATATTTTCTAATATATATCTTTGGAAAATACATTTAAATTATATTTTTGGAATGCATTTACAAGTATATTTAAAGATATATGTTCAAATGCATTTTTTTTATATGTTCAAAAATATCTGAAACATATATTTACAAACATATATTTTTACATATATGCCTTTGGAAAATATATTAAAATTATATTTTTGGAATACATTTACAAATATATGTAAAAATATATGTTGACATTACTTTTTTTATGTGTTTAAAAAAATCGGGGGGGCGTGGCTACCGGGCTTTCTGCATGGACGTGTAGGCAGAGAGCTCCGCGCCAATCGTAGGGAAATCAACTTACCGAGGCTCCGTCTACGGCTCTATCCCCTCCAGATCGCTCCACCAGATCGCCCAGCATCCCGGGATGGCTCGCAAGAGGAAAACAGCTCCGCAGGTACAGAAGCTGTCCCACTTCTTCTCCCCGGCGTCCCGCGGCCTAGTCCAAGATGGCGCCGGCGGCGCCTCGCCGTCCTCCTCCAGCGGCTCCGGTTCGGCCCCAACGAGTCCTAACCCACTTCCAGGTGAGGCACATAGGTCCCCCGAGATCTCCTCACCCCTGGTGCGCAGCCCAGCGAAATCCAAGCCGCGGCTTTCCCCTGAAAGCTCCGGTGGGAGGGCGGACATACTGCAGGACTCATTGAATGACACCAGGGAGCTGGCGGCACCCATTAACTCTTTCCCCACTGCTGACAAGCCGCTCTCAGACACCATGTTGAAAGACATGCTGGTGTCCCTCCGCAGCTCCCTCCATGCGGACATGATGGAGTGCATGAGGGGTTTTAAAGCTGATGTGCAGGAGTTGGGGGGCAGAGTGGATCATGTGGAACAGAAGATGGGGGAATTTGCCTCATCTTTCAACTCACTGGTGGATGCCCATAACGACCAGGAGGATGAACTGGCTTGGCTCAAAACAAAGGTCTCGGACCTGGAGGACAGATCCAGGAGGAACAATGTTAAGATCCGTGGTGTCCCTGAATCTGTCCTCCCCCACCAACTGCAACAGTATGCACAGGACCTTATGAGGTTGCTGGTCCCCGACCTGTCAGACGCTGATCTGGCTATTGACAGAATACACCGCTTGCCTAAGCCGTCCTACCTCCCCGAGAACATACCCAGAGACGTCTTAATGCGGGTACATTTTTTCCAAATAAAGGAGCGCTTCATGATGTCCTTCAGGAAGAACAAAAACCCGCTTCCCCAATATGATTCTGTTCAATTGTTCGCCGACCTCTCACAATACACAATGCAAAGACGCAGGGCTCTTCTTCCGGTCACCAAAGCTCTACGCAACCATGACATCGTCTACAGATGGGGCTATCCAGCCAAACTCACCGTCACGAGAGACAACCACTCATCTGTGGTCAACAACCTCACAGAGGGCTTGGCCCTCCTACGCTCTTGGGATATCGTGCCGGCGCAGGTTGATGGAGACCAGCCCTCTGCCTCAAAGGTTTCTACCCAGGACTCATGGCACAAGGTGACCCACAAGAAGAAGAACAAGAAACGTCTCTCTTAAGTGCCTCGGTTACTTCAACAGTTTGATACTACATGCTTCCCTACTAACTTTGTTATTTTCCCCCCCGTGTTAAATGAGCAGACCCCCTGCTCTCAGATTCTCAAAAGAATCTCCCTTTTTACCGTTTGACTTGGTTCTGATCGAACTTCTTTGCTGTTTAAAGACCACTAACCCATGTGGCATTGTTTTGTTTTTCTTTTCTCTTTTCTTTTTTGTTCTTCCCCACCCCCTACCTAGAGATGGACTTCACCCCATGGACCAGGACTTGTCGAGATCCTCGCCTCCGAAAACAACACCTTGGCTTTCATCCCTGCTACACCAGCTTCTTCAACCAGAGGTACTGTTACATCTTCACCCCACGTTGCTATGGTTCTTAACGTAATATCCTTTAATGTGCATGGGCTGAACCACCCTGCTAAAAGAACTGCTCTGTGGAAAGAGGCTCAGAAATTACAGGCGGACATCTTGTGCATACAGGAATCCCACTTTTTATCCTCCAACCCCCCTTGCCTCAAACACAAAAACTTTCCCCATGTGTTTTGCGCCTCAGCCCCCAATAAGAAGCATAGAGGAGTCGTCACGGCCATAAGGGACTCTGTTTTGTTTAAACTAGAAGAGGTGGTCTCCGACCCAGCGGGCCGGTTTGTGATTCTTGTGGGGGAGTTTAACAACCACATGTACACTATTGCTAACCTTTACGCCCCCAATGCCAATCAGGTCAGGTTTGTCAACAAGGTCTTTAAGAAAATAAGTGATGTTAAAAAAGGTAATGTTATTGTATGTGGTGACTATAATATGACGGTTGACTACAGTGTTGACACCACATCTAAATCCAAACGCCCTCTTCCCTCCCTACACCCTGCTCTTCTCAGAGAAGACTACTACGATGTTTGGAGGTGTCAGCACTCTAGTGAACGGGACTATTCCTTCCACTCGACCAGACACAATACCTACTCCCGTATTGACATGGTCCTCGTCGACAAAACTCTTCTCAGGGCGGTCACCTCCTCCGCCATCCACGACATCTCGTGGTCTGACCACGCACCTGTCTCCATTTCGCTGGCGGAGGGGATGACCCCTAGTCCTGCTTACATCTGGAGAGCAAACGCAGGGGTATTCCAAACTCAGGCCCAGGTGAATGCTATCACCAAGCAACTGAAAGAATTCTTTGAGGTGAATGAGGGGTCAGTATCTGACCCGTCAGTCTTGTGGTGCGCCCACAAGGCCTTCATCAGAGGGATTCTCCTCCAAATTAGCGCTAGACTAAAACGCCAGAGAAATCTGAAGATAGACCTTCTTTTGAAGGAAATCAGATCTTTGGAGGTGCAAAATAGGGCCTCGCCAACTCTAGCCCTGTCAAACAAACTGGTCGGCCTTAGGTGCGACCTTCGGCGATCACTCCTAGAATCTCATAACAAATTTGTTAACGCCCTGAAACTAACGTGCTACTCCTCTGGGAATAAGGCTGGCAAATTTCTGGCACGTCGCCTGAAGGACCAGAGAACTCGTACGAAAATTCCTTACATCCGCAGCCCACTTAACAATAGCAAACTGTATGACCCGAGAGACATTGCCAACTCTTTCGCAGACTACTACTCCGCTCTGTATAACATTAAAGAGGATAGCTCCACCCCACAACCCTCAGATCAAGACATACAGAACTTTCTAGCTGACATATCCCTCCCCGCCCTGTCACCTACACAACTCAATGCACTTAATGCTCCCATCACATCTGCAGAGATCCAGAAAATCATATCCAAGATGCCCCTAGGTAAATCCCCTGGCCCTGATGGCCTATCTAATGACTACTATAGAACGTTTGGTGAGATCCTGGCACCCTCACTGTGTTCAGTCTTTTCACAAGCCATGGTTTCTGCTAGTCTCCCTCCTGAGATGCTTTCCGCTTATATTGTCACAATCCCCAAACCTGGTAAGCCTCCCGATGTTCCCTCAAACTTCCGCCCCATTTCATTATTGAACACAGACGTTAAGCTATATGCCAAAATTCTAGCCCAGAGACTTCTGACTGTCATCCCTTCCCTAGTTAATCCTGACCAGTCTGGCTTTACTGCGGGAAGACAGGCTTCAGATGCCACCCGCAGGATCATAGGGGTTGTACAGTGTGCTTGGACCTCTCGGACGCCTTCTCTGCTCCTCTCTCTGGACGCGGAGAAGGCGTTCGACAGGGTCCATTGGAACTATATGTCCCATACCCTAACTAAATTCGGGTTCCAAGGCCCCATTATGTCTGCTATTCTGGCCCTCTACTCACACCCTTCAGCCCAGGTTTTCACATCCAATTGCCTCTCAAGACCCTTCCACATATCCAACGGGACGCGACAGGGATGCCCTCTTTCTCCCTCCATTTTTAACCTCCTAATCGAACCTTTAGCAGAAAAAATTAGGGCCCATCCCCATATCACTGGGTTCTCTATCCAAGGTATGTCCCATAAAATTAATTTGTTTGCTGATGACATCATCCTGTCCATAACATCTCCGTCATCATCACTCCCCCATGTTCAGGAGGTTTTGCACTCCTTCAGCAATATTTCTTACTATAAGGTGAACGCCTCCAAATCAACTATCTTACCTATGCACCTACCAACCCCCACCCAAGCGTATCTGGAAAAAACCTTCCCCTACTCGTGGGCCAAGAAGAGCATATCATACCTAGGTCTTCAGATCACAGCAGACCCCTACGGACTGGCAGATGCTAACTACCCAGCGCTAATAGCGAAACTCAATAGGGAGTCGATGCGCCTTTCCAAAATAGAACTCTCCTGGGTTGGGCGTCTTGCCTCCTTTAAGATGTTGCTACTTCCCCAGATCCTGTACATTTTTCGCACACTCCCTATTCCCTTAAAAGCCCACCATCTCCGTTCATTAAACTCTATCCTTAGGTCCCATGTCTGGGGTTCACATAAGCCCAGATGCTCTAAGACACTCTTAACCAGACACAGGTCAGTCGGGGGTATGGGCCTAACGGACATAAGAGACTACTACCGTGCCTCCCTTCTAAACCAGCTCAAGGTATGGTTCACAAACCCCCAGGCGACCCCCTGGTGCAGTATTGAGAGATCCTTGAGTCCCACCAAGGACTTGGTCTCCCTGCTGTATCTGGACAGGTGGAAACCTTTTCCTCTACATAGGTTGCCCTTGTCTCTTCGGGCCTCACTGGAGGCCTGGAGGGACCTTGGGAACAGGACCGATCCCCGCGACGCGTTGGTGGAGGTTCCGGTCCCTATTGACGTCTTAGAAAGCGCAATCCCCAATGTTAGTCTTAGAGGGTGGAAAGACAAGGGTATCACGCAGATTTCTCACCTCTTCAGTGCTAACCGCATTTCCACATTTCAGTCCCTTCAGGCAACATACCACCTTACCCAATCAGATCTGTACAGGTTTCGCCAAGTATCACATTTCCTTAGCTCTCTCAGTGAACACAGAATACTCCTCCCAGATCAGATATGGAAGTTCTACGTATCCACATCCCCCTCCACCAAGGGGATTCCCCTCTTCTACGGTCTTCTCCAGCACAGGCACTCCTTTGTCAAGTCCCCCCCATTCCTGAAATGGGAGGAAGACTTGGGCACTGTCTTCACAGACCTTCAATGGCGAGTGGCCCTCAATTCGGTGTATAAAGCATCCAAATGCACTAACCACTGGGAACTTGCCCAAAAAATTGCCCTAAGGTGGTACCTTACGCCATACAGAATGTCTAAGTTCTCCCAAGACAACTCCCCCCTGTGCTGGAGAGATTGTGGAGAGGTGGGTAATATTATACATGTCTTTTGGAAATGTAAATATTTAACAAGCTTCTGGAGGAGTCTGTTTAAATGCATATCATCTATTACCGGGATTCTCACCCGACCAGGGCCTGCGCTGGCCCTACTTGGACTGAACATTGATTCCTTCCCCCCTCAGTTCCGTACAGTAGTGACACACCTGTTACTAGCTGCGAGATCGTTGATTACCCGGAACTGGAAGTCTTCCACAGTCCCAAATCTCTCAGATGTCATCAACTTCACTCGTAACAACTATATATACGAATCTCAAATAGCCTCTAGAATGGGCCAGAGGAGAAGCTTTGACAAAAAATGGCAGATATGGAGAGAAGTGTTTGGTGAGTGAACTTACCTCTGGTACACGGCCTTCTTGATGACAATGTAAAGCGAGCGGTGGCTCTTGTCACGTCCTGGTACGACTACTTTTCCTTATCGTAACCAGACCTTGTGATCCATCTCACCCCTGTTCTTGTCCTCCCCCCATTTCATTTTGTCTCAGTTCATTTTATGTTATGTTTTTTTTTTATGCTTATGTTTACTATTGATATAATCATACTCACCTTTCTCGACTACATTCCATTCCGGTACTGGGTCCTTCCTCTCCCCCTCCAACGGGTGGTCGTTTGACATTGGTCCCTTTTATGACCTCGAGGGGAGGGAGTATGCTGGGCTGACTGCTGTGAGTGGTAGCACTTCCCCAATTTGCATAATATGTCTCTCAGATGTAACAGTTCCTGCTTGTACTGTACTGGAAATGTGCTCCTATGATTGTGATATTTGCCTTTATTGCGTCCCTATTCTCACTGTAGTCCGGTGTCTCATGTCTTTTTGACGCATTTGTTTATATGTTTGTAAACTGAAAAATTTTCCAATAAAAACCTAATTGAAAAAAAAAAAAAAAAAAATCTGAAGAATATATTTTAAAAATATATTTTCCAATATATGTCTTTGGAAAATGCATTTAAATTATATTTTGGAATGCCTTTACAAGTATATTTAAAAATATATGTTTAAATGCATTTTTTTAGATGCTCAAAAATATCTGGCAAATATATTAAAAAAAATATATTTTCAAATATATGCCTTTGGAAAATATATTTTAATTTACATTTTTGGAATAGATGTAAAAATATATTTGCGTAGGCCAATATATTGTAAATATATTTAAAATATATAATTTTTTTTAATAAATATATTGGAAATATATTTTTCTTCCATATGGGTTAGATCATAAATCCAACGTGCTTCAAGTTGGAGCAGGGCTGCGTCAACACTGCCTCCCCTTGAGTCAGGTGGAATGTGATCAAGAGCTACAAAAGAAATCACATTGGGGGTCAAAGTCATGGTGAATGGCAACATGTCTGCTGACGGCAGTAACAATTTTCTTTTTGAGGATATGTTGTATATGATCCCTAATCCTCTTAAAGAAACATTGTTTAGTTTTGCCGACATAAAAACATCCGCATATACATTGAGCAAGATATATGACACCTGTAGTTTGACAAGTAACCAGGGATTTGGTGGAGTGCCATTTTCCATTGGGTAATTTGAATTTTTCTTTGTTGTCAACAAACCTACAGATATCGCATTGACCACAGGGGGAGGTACCTCCCCTAGCCAAAATCTTAATCTTAGGGGTTGGAACCACATTAAAATGACTATGTACCAAACGATCTCTAAGCGACGGTACACGTCAAAAAGTGATCTCTGAATACTCTTTTACATACTTTTTCACTGTAGGGTCTGCAGCTAACAAAGGCCAATTTTTTTTTTAAATGTTTCTCATTTCCTTATGTTGGTTTGAATATCGAGTAATTACTCTAATGGTATTGACCTTGTTCTGATCCCTCGAAGAAAAGATGAGTGAGCTTCTTTTTTGGGTTTTAACTCAATTATAAGCGCATTTCAAGCATTTGTGGCTAAAGCCCCTTGATTTGAGACTATGATACAGGTCCTGGGAGGACCTTTGAAAGTCTGTATCGTGACTGCAATTGCGTCTAAGGCGCAAGTATTGGCTGTAGGGGATACTTTTCAATAAAGGCTCCGGATGGGAGCTGCTGGCATGGAGGACAGTGTTACCTGCTGAAGGTTTTCTATATAGTGATGAATTAATCTGTCCTTCCCCATCAATTGAGATGGTTTGGTCCAGAAAGTTGATGTTAGTTTGACTGTACTCCATTGTGAACTTGAGATTGAACATGTTGGTTGAAATAAGCCACACAATCTGTTTAAGTTGCGCCTCACTTCCTGTCCAAAAGATGAGCACATCATCTATATATCTATGCCAACAGACGACCTTGTCCAAAAAAGGGGCAAGGTCATCTCTCGAAAACAGTTCTCTCTCCCACCTCCCCAGGTACAGGTTGACATATGATGGGGCACATCGTATGCCACATCCATGTCTCTGAAGATTGTCGATCACTTGGTCCAGCGGTTGCTTGTGGGTAAGCATGTTTATAATGTCCGGTTTGTCTAACACAAGAGTCATCCATTGTCAACTTTTGTATATATATTTTGTGCATATGCAGTGTTCTTATGTAATTCTGTATAGCTAATCCAATGTTTTTCTATTTACATAGTTGCAATAATATGAACGGTTATCGCTTTACCCTGAAGAAGTGTATTTCGCGAAAC
Source organism: Rana temporaria (assembly GCF_905171775.1). Lineage (NCBI taxonomy): Eukaryota > Metazoa > Chordata > Amphibia > Anura > Ranidae > Rana > Rana temporaria. Next base: position 451,616,491 of record NC_053491.1, read on the forward strand.
ATGTCAGGAGTGTGCGATTTCTGTATAGTTTAACTGCAATTTTGTTATTTGATGACCATTATACCTCGCTACTGTACCTTAATTGGACCACTGGTTTTAATGTTTTTGTATTAAATAAAATAATTTTGTATTTTTATGGATATAAGACAAGTTTTTTCTCATCACTACTGTAATATCAACTGCATTGTTAAAATCCATTTTTCCTCCTCTCAAAATTCTAATATCTTTATTTGGGATGTGGTGCCTATTATAATGGATGTTTCTATATGTGTTTGGACTACTTTAAAACAAATGTATTTAACTTCTATTTCTCCCTATTTTGTTTTATCTAATAGCAGTCTTTTGACTGTTTGAGCCAGTGCTGTTTTCACAGCACCATGGATCGTTCCCTGGATACATCTGTGTAAACCATCTAGAGTGAATTGGCATGATTGACGGTGTGTGAATGATCCAATTAAGCCACAGGTGATGGAATGTGATCACCTGCTATGGAAGGTATATTTGGACTGACATCTGAACAACACGCATGCTCGGGTGAAGCTTGTTATCAAGCGAAACATGTAAGCAATTTGCCACTACACTTGCTGTAGTCTGAAAATGGGTGTTCCACCCACACGGCCCAGCATCTGACTTTTGCTAAATATGACCTTAAACCCCATCCTTGGGTAGTTCCCTATGGACACGGCACCTATGCCGCTCTATGGTTCAAACAGATCTGTCATCAGCTTACTACGTGGACTTCCTGCAAATCAGCTGTTTTAAACAGATCATGGCTAACGCACGCTGACATCTCCTGCTGGATCTGACTACACCTGTCTCGGGACTTGGAAGCACTTCCCCGTATGATGGAATTGCCACAGTGCTTGAGGATATAACAGTAAAGGGCTGATCGGCTTTTGAAAACGTCTGGTGGTGAGCTACAACCACTCAATATGTCATAATTTCCATGCTGTCATAGGGATATATGCACTGCTTGCCGGTTTTCTTCGACTGCCTGCCTATATATGAGTAGGGATGAGCCGAACACCCCCCCGTTCGGTTCGCACCAGAACCTTCGAACAGATCGAACGTTCGCGCAAACATTTAGAACCCCATTGACGTCTATGGGACTCGAACGTTCGAATTCAAAAGTGCTAACTTTAAAGCCCAATATGCAAGTTATTGTTGTAAAACGTCTTTGAGAACCCGGGTGTTGCCCCAGGGAACATGTATCAATGGAAAAAAAGTTTTAAAAACAGTTGTTTTTTCTGGAGCAGCGATTTTAATGATGCTTAAAGTGAAAAAAAAATGAAAAATTCCTTTAAATATCGTACCTGCTGGGTGTCTATAGTATGCCTGTGAGGTGGCACATGTTTAGAACTGTCCCTGCACAAAATGAGATTACTATAAGAAAAAAGTAATTTAAAACTGCTTGTAGCTTTAATGTAATGTCTGGTCCCTGCATTATGGATGAAAATCATTGAGAAAAATAGCATGGGTTTCCCCCCACTCCCCCGGGTCATTACAAGCCCCTTTGGCCCTATATATTTTGAACAGAAGTATACAGGCAGTGCAAACAAGACAGGGACTGTAGGATTGTTGTTAAGTAGAATCTGAACCATGTCATACTTTGCTGCTGCATATTGCACAATTTCCTAAAGATACACTCAACAAACTACATGACACTTGTGCCTGATGAGGCCATTGATGTTCCAGCGGCGGCCCATGAGGCTGGCCATACAGGCTTGGCCCCCCAAAGAGCATGTGCTGTGCGGCAACAATATGTAGATTATTTTAGGGGTAGGGGGGGCCATTCCAATGCCAGATCTTGGCTGAATAAATTATTTTTTTGGGAAAGAAAAATTCTAGAAAAAAGGGGGATTGCCATCCGGGGCCCCCTTTGAGCAAATTCTGTGAAGAACTCCTGTTCTCTGAAGGCCTCCATTATTTCTGCAAGTCAAAATTAAGCAAAAAAAGCTAATGTCAGTCAAGCCTCTACTACTAAGCTTTCTCCCCATATCTAGCCCACAAACTCATCCACTGATCATAAAGTCCAAAATCAAGTTACGTACCGTCATAGTACACGGTCGTTTCTTCCGCCTTCTTCCACAAACTGTGAACAATGTTTTCACTCACGTGGTATCCCTTTATACACTGCGCATGCGTGAAGCTCCGCACGTTTCCCCGCCCCTGACGATCGTTCTAGTGCTTTCCCCGCCCCTTCTTGGTCGTTTAATGCAACACAACATGGAGGACACTCAGCAAGTTGCAACCTCAAGCCAGGAGCGAAGCCAGGCGGTAGCAAACACCGGATACAGGAGCAGGAGGTACAAGGCCACAAATATGGCATTTGAGGAGATGGTGGAAATGGTAGCAATATTTAGGAAGGAGGATTATGACGGAAAACATGGCCCTTACAAGAATCCAAACAAAGAAAAGGCCCAATTCATGGACAAAGTGCTGAAGAGTCTCCGCCATAAATTTGGGGTGCACAGGTCAAAGGAACAGCTCCGCAAAAGATGGTCTGACCTTAAATTAAGAGATCCGGAGCAAATTAAGAAGATTAAAAAAGTCATTGGAAGAAGTAAGTAATTTTCATGTGTACTCTGATTATTTTTTTTATTATTGTGCGGCATGTGCTTTTTCTTTCAGGTTGTATATATACAGTTCAAGAAATAGATGTCTCAAGGTTCATGTTTGTGGGCTCAATAATTGGTCGTATGAGTCGTCGTTCATTCACTCACTAATAATAAAATACAATCTTTTTGTCTGATACAGTGTTTAGGAAATGTCATCATGCCTATTTAGGCATGGACAAATGGGAGTTTACACTGTATCAGACAAAAAGATCGTATTTTATTAATAGTGGGCGAATGAACGACGACTCATACGACCAATTATTGTGATCACAAACATGAAACTTGAGACATCTTGATCAATTTATGTGAGACCAATTTTTAATTTAATGTAGATGTGTTCTTAACTACATTTAAATAATCCAACTTAAGTCAATATACAGTAAAAGTAGAGTATGCTCAGCAGTTGGTTACACATATGGACTCAGTAGCACAAGTATAGGCCACACAAACAACTTATTTAGGGTGTCACACAGAGGTGATCCAGTGGATACTTGGTGTGTTTCCATGTAGGAAACTTGGCCAAAGACAGAGAAATGTAGCAGCTTTGGTAATGGATACAATCCTGTGTTAAGCTTAGAAGGATTGTAAAAACAGACAATTGTACCACACTTTATAAAAAGAATAATTCATATTCCTCTTTCAGGCCTCTAATCTTTTTGAATCATGTTTCCCTTTTTTACAATCTCATAGGGCGCAATCAAGCTTCAAGACTGGAACAGAGAAACCCCACGCAGGAAGTGGAAACTGCCACCACACCAGGTCAGTGTCATACACCACAACTTCAGGTAATAGATGTAGGCCTGCATAATTTTAATACATGGTTTGTTTCCAAATTTCAGGAGGTTTTCATGCTGGTGATGGTGGATTGGACACATACAGTGCCTAGCTGTTAATTGGAGAGGTGTTGGCCTGCAGGGCTGAAATCGAGGACATCCACATCTGTTTGGGGCAGATGAGAGAAAAAACAAAAACGGTGGAGCGAAAACTAAAGAATTTAATGGATGTTCTGGGGAGGGTTTAAAATATATATATATATATATATATATATATATATATATATATATATATATATATATATTAAAGTTTTCTTTCTTTTTATATGTCTGTTTTGTTTGAGTTTTTTAAAGTGGAATCTCTAGTTTTCTGGCTAAAACGCATGAACAATTACAAATGCTAAAAAGTTGGTCATTGTTCATGCATTTTAACCAGAATTTTTTTAACTTTGGGATTCTCAAAGAAAATACACAAAAAAAATATGTCTAAAAAAAAAAAGATATCTCTAAAAAAATTACAAACAAAATTATAAAAAAAAAAATATGTTGACAAATATTTCTAACCAAAAATATATTTCTTGATAATAAAAATAAAAAAAAATCTAATAAGATATTTTTGGATAAAATAAAATAAAAAATAATGACACATTTACAATAAACCAAAATTAGAAAATAATCAAACAAAGAAAAATACTAGAACAAGGGCAGAACAATTGGGCCTTAGGCACTGGTGCTGGTGCCACAACACTGCAACTCCTCACAGATACTCTAGTTGGAGCGCTTATATTGCTGAATTGGACTTAAAGTGGAGTTCCCGCCGAAAAAACAAACTAATTAAATGTCAGCAGCTACAAATACAGCAGCTGCTGATTTTTAATATATAGACACTTACTTGTCCTGAGTGCCCACGATGTCGGCAACCGAAGCCGATCTCTCCCTCGGCTCTCGGGTGCTGCCGCCGCTCATCTTCGGTAAGGGAATCAAGGCTTCACTTCCTGGCTCCCTACTGCGAATGCGCGAGTCGCTTTGCGCTATCCCACTGGTCCCTGCTGTCTTCTGGGACCCATGTGTCTCCCAGAAGACAGAAGGGGGTACGGAGTAGGCATCGGACGTGTCATAGGTCACCGCGATCATGGCAGTGATCTATGCTCGGAAGTAGGGGGGGAGCATTAAAAAAAAAGTTCCATTTTGGGGTGGAACTCCGCTTTAATTATCTCACTGTTTGGACTTTTTGTTTGCTATTTATTGATTATTGAGCTCAACTTTTTAAATTTTTTGTTCTTCTCTACGTGTCTTCACTGGATGCCGTGAACTGTCCCAATCTTCCTGAAAGACCCTTCTGTAGCCCCTCCTCTCTGTTGAAAACCAACAATTACAGTAAGTGACCTACAACTCTCTAGTTAACCCTCTTTCTCTCCGAATACACTGTAACCCGTATATGCAAAAGCCTAAAAAAGAAAACAAATGAAGCCACCACATCTAATATAATAAATGTTTGCTTTTGGGTTTAATACTGCTTTAAACTGATCTGTTTTGTATCATTTTTGTAGTAGTATTTTCTTGTAGATATATTGCGGATAAATCCCAATAGTTTAAAACCCCTTATCCTCAGTCTGTGCTGTAAAATTTCATTATAAAACAAACAAAATAGATGAATGGCCTTGTTTTGTGAGTTCTGCGGAATTCTTATCTCAGCTACTTTGGCTAACAAGTAAATATTGAGCAACATTGCAAAGCAGAGGTTAACATTCATCCCGCTGGCAGAAAGAGATGCTAAATAGATTGCAGTTCAGCCCCTTCCAGTAAACTGCAATCACCGCAGCAAAACCGAAACTTACTGGATTCTGTGGTTATGTCTTCACAGAGGACTACCAGTGATGGGGCAATGGTGGCATTAGGCAGGTGTGTATGTTACAGGACATATTGTACTACCCCGAATTTAGAGTACATTGCATTGGTTTCAAGGTATTATAACCTTTAACCACTTCAGATCTGAAAGATTTACCCCCCTTCATGACCAGGCCATTTTTTGCGGTACAACACTGAGTTAATTTGCCGGGCGGTCATGCAACGATTTACACAAATAAAATTGATGTCCTTTTTTCCCACAAATAGAGCTTTCTTTTGGTGGTATTTAATCACCTCTGCATTTTTTATTTTTTGCGCTATAAACAAAAAAAGTCCAACAATTTTGAAAAATAAAAAAAACTATATTTTTTACTTTCTGCTATAAAACCTATGCAATAACAAAAATGTTAAAAATCGAATTTCTTCATCAATTTAGGCCAATATGTATTCTGCTACATATTTTTGGTTAAAAAAAAAATCCCAATAAGTGTGTATTGATTGGTTTGCGCAATCAATACACAGGTCATAGGGCCAGATCACCATACATGTAGATAGGCGCAGCATATCAGAGATACACTACGCCGCCGTACCTTACCTGGCGTATATTCGAATCCTCAGCGAGTTCGCGCCGTAAGTTACGGCGGCGTAGTGTATTTCTGTCGGCGGATTTCAAATTGGGCGGGTTGGGGGCAGGTTTCATTTAAATGAAGCGTGTCCCCGCGCCGAATGAACTGCGCATGCGTTGTCCCGAAATTTCCCGACGTGCATTGCGCTAAATGACGTCGCTAGGACGTCATTTTTTTAACTTAGACGTGAGTTATGTCCATCCCTATTCACGGACGACTTACGCAAAAAAATAAATTCAAATTTCGACGCGGGAACGACGGCCATACTTAACATGGCAATTCTATATATACGCCGCAAAAAACAGCTTTAACTATACGTCGGAAAAAGCCGACTACAGATGACGTTAGAAAATGCGATGGCCGCGCGTACGTTCGTGGATCGTCGTAAATCGCTAATTTGCATACCCAACGCGGAAAACGCCACCCAGCGGACGCCAAAGTATTGCATCTTAGATCCGAAGGCGTACGAAGACGTACACCTGTCGGATCTAACCCAGAAGCCGTCGTATCTTGTTTTGAGGATTCAAAACAAAGATACGACGCGGGAATTTTGAAATTACGCGGCGTATCGTTAGATACGCCGGCGTAATTTCTTTGTGGATCTGGCCCATAGAGTCTACAAACTATGGGATATATTTATTATTATTATTATTGTTATTATACAGGATTTATATAGCGCCAACAGTTTGCGCATTACCTTACAAGGGAGATAACAAAACAACAATACAAATCAATACAAGAGGGTTAGAAGGGCCCGACTCCTGTGAGCTTACAATCTTATTGGGAGGGGCTGATGAAACAAAAGGAAGTAAAGTAGGTGCACACGATATTGTGTCAATCTCGCTCCCTTTCTCGGCGAGATTGAGCACCTACGAGCCCCATCGCGGGAGCCAGCGCCGAGCTGGCTTGCCGCGATAGAGACAAAGCCGTCATAGAAGCGACGGGAGATCCGACTTGGATTCCCGCCAATTCTACACGTGTGCGGCGTTTGTTATGAATCCTGAGGGGGAAGTCCCCGCCGGATTTTAAATAAAAATCCGGCATGGGTTCCCCCCTCAGGAGCATACCGGGCCCTTAGGTCTGTTATGGGTTGTAAGGAGAGCCCCCCCTACGCCGAAAAAACGGCGTAGGGGGTCCCCCTACAATCCATACCAGACCCGTATCCAAAGCACGCTACCCGGCCGGCCAGGAAAGGAGTGGGGACGAGCGAGCGCCCCCCCCCTCCTGAGCCGTACCAGGCTGCATGCCCTCAACATGGGGGGGTTGGGTGCTCTGGGGCAGGGGGCGCACTGCGGCCCCCCCACCTCAGAGCACCCTGTCCCCATGTTAATGAGGACAGGGCCCCTTGCCGACAACCCTGGCCGTTGGTTGTCGGGGTATGCGGGCGGGAGGCTTATCGGAATCTGGGAGCCCCCTTTAATAAGGGGGCCCCCAGATACCGGCCCCCCACCCTAAGTAAATGGATATGGGGTACATCGTACCCCTAACCATTCACCTGTAGGAAAAATTTCAAAGTTAATAAACACACCACACAAGGGTTTTTAAAATAATTTATTTTTCTGCTCCGGAGGCTCCCCCTGTCTTCTTTATTAGCTCTTCTACCAGGGGGAGCTTCTTCTTTGACGTCTTCGGGTGGGTGGGGGCCGCCGTCTGGTTCTCTTCCACCGCCGGGGGGGTCGCTTTTAAAAAAGCCCCCACCCCCGGCGGGTTTCCTCCGGCGTCTTAGGCGGGGGGGCTTCTTCTTCCGCTATCCCGACAGGTCTTCTCCGCTATCTGGGGGGTCTTCTCAACTCTCCGGGGGTCTCCTTCTATGTTCGCCGCTCTCCGCTGTTTACTCGACGCACCCCGGTTCTTCCTCCAGCTGTCCGGTGCCTTCTCCTTCAGCGCTGAACGTCTATCTTCTTCTTCCGTGCTGTGACGTATTCTTCTTCTTCCGGGCTGTGACGTCATCTTCTTCACTTCTCCAGATGTTGACACGCCGGCTCTTCTCGCTGAAATGGCAGGTGCGCTGCTTTCATCGGACCTATATAGGCCTCACAGTCCCATCATGCTCTGTACCTACCCATGTGATACCTACCTACGTGGGTAGGTATCACATGGGTAGGTACAGAGCATGATGGGACTGTGAGGCCTATATAGGTCCGATGAAAGCAGCGCACCTGCCATTTCAGCGAGAAGAGCCGGCGTGTCAACATCGGGAGAAGAGAAGAAGAGAAGACGTCACAGCACAGCGGCCTGAAGGGAGAAGTAGAAGTCGTCACAGAACAGCGGAAGAAGAGGAGAAGACGTCACAGAACAGCGAAAGAAGGAGAAGGCACCGGACAGCGGGAGGAAGAACCGGGGTGCGCCGAGTCAAGAGCGGAGAGCGGTGAACATAGAAGAAGACCCCCCGGAGCGGAGAAGACGTCACAGAAGAGCGGTGAAGACCCCGGAGAGCAGGAGAAGACCCCCGGAAATCGGAAGAAGAAGCTCCCCCTGGTAAAAGAGCTAAAGAAGACAGGGGGAGCCTCCGGAGCAGACTAATAAAATATTTTAATACCCTGTGTTTTTTATTTGTGTTTTTACCACTTTTCCTCCAGGTGAATGGGTAGGGGTACGATGTACCCCATATCCATTCACTTAGGGTGGGGGGCCGGTATCTGGGGGCCCCCTTTTTAAGGGGGCTCCCAGATTCCGATAAGCCTCCCGCCCGCATACCCCGACAACCAACGGCCAGGGTTGTCGGGAAGGGGCCCTGTCCTCATCAACATGGGGACAGGGTGCTCTGGGGTGGGGGGGGCCCACAGTGCGCCCCCCTACCCCAGAGCACCCAACCCCCCCATGTTGAGGGCATGCAGCCTGGTACGGCTCAGGAGGGGGGGGGGGCGCTCGCTCGTCCCCACTCCTTTCCTGACCGGCCGGGTAGCGTGCTTTGGATACGGGTCTGGTATGGATTGTAGGGGGACCCCCTACGCCGTTTTTTCGGCGTAGGGGGGCTCTCCTTACAACCCATAACAGACCTAAGGGCCCGGTATGCTCCTGAGGGGGGAACCCATGCCGAATTTTTATTTAAAATCCGGCGGGGACTTCCCCCTCAGGATTCATAACAAACGCCGCACACGTGTAGAATTGGCTGGAATCCAAGTCGGATCTCCCGTCGCTTCTATGACGCGCACGTTGGAATGTGCTGTCACTATTCCAGTGAGTGCGAGATGTCGGCGAGATCTCGGCACCATGTCGCCGAGAATCAGCGCGATGCTGTCATGCTAAAAACACAATATCACAAACACCTACTGTAAGCCTGGGTTCACACTATTGCAAACACATACATGTCTGTGCAATGCAAATTCAGCCATACAGTTGTAATGCTGAACTCAAATTGTATTCATACAAAAATGGTGCAGGAAACTTTTTTTTAAAATCAGATCGCACGGGTGTTCACAATTTCTTGTCCGATTCCTGTCCAAATTCACAATTCGGACCGCGATCTGCGAACCGACCTGGGGGTGTCATTACTTTGTATTGACATCCACAGCGGAATCGCACTGGTTACCGCATCACATATGTGTGAACCCAGCTTAACTGTGAGGGATGAACTGATGAGGGAAGTAAATATGGAATTTTCATTTATTTGCACAAAACTTTGCGCAAAGTTAAAGGGGCAGATCCACAAAGAAGTTACGCTGGCGTATCTATTGATACGCCGAGTAACTTCTAATTGCTCCGGCGTATCTTTGTTTTGTATCAACAAAACAAGATACGCCTGAAGCTGTACTAGATCCGACTGGCGTACGTCTTAGTATGCCGTCGGATCTAAAGTTCATATTTACGCTGGCCGCTAGGTGGCGTTTCCGTCGATTTCCGCGTCAAGTATGCAAATTAGCTAGATATGGCGATCCACGAACGTACGTCCGGCCGGCGCATTTTTTTACGTCGTTTGCGTTCGTTTTTTTCCGGCGTATAGTTACCCCTGCTATATGAGGCGCAGCCAATGTTAAGTATGGCCGTCGTTCCTGTGTCAAATTTTAAAAATGTTACGTCGTTTGCGTAAGTCGTTCGCGAATAGGGCTTTGCGTAGAATGACGTCACCGTCGTAAACATTGGCTTGTTCCGGTTTAATTTCGAGCATGCGCACTGGAGACCCCCACGGACGGCGCATGCGCAGTTGAAAAAAAACGTCATTTACATTGAGTCAAGACGTATTTACATAAAACACGCCCCCATCACATCCATTTGAATGGCGCGCCCTTATGCCGGCAAAGATACACTACGCCACCGTAACTTACGGCGAGCATTCTTGGAGGATTCAAAAAAAGAAAAAGGTACGGCGGCGTAGTGGATCAGAGATACGCTACGCCCGACGGATATATGCGCCAGGGTACGTGGATCTGGCCCATAGAGTCTACAAACTATAGGATATATTTATTATTATTATTGTTATTATACAGGATTTATATAGCGCCAACAGTTTGCGCATCACCTTACAATATAAAGGGAGACAACACAACAATAATACAAATCAAAACAAGAGGGTTAGAAGGGCCCTGCTCCTATGAGCTTACAATCTAATTGGGAGGGGCTGGTGAAACAAAAGGTAGTGAGCCTGGGTTCACACTATTGCAAACACATACATGTCTGTGCAATGCGAATTCAGTCATACAGTTATATGGCTGAACTCGCATTGGATTCATACAAAAATGGTGCAGGAATCGCACGGGTGTTCACAAATCTTGTCTGATTCCTGTCCAAATTCAAAATTCGCACTGCAATCTGCAAACCGACCTGGGGGTGTCATTACTTTGTATTGACACCCACAGCGGAATCGCGCTGCTTCCCGCATCACATGTGTGAACCCAGGTTAACTGTGAGGGATGAACTGATGCCGGAAGTAAATATGGAATTTTCATTTATTTATTTTTAATAGTAATGGCAGCAATCAGTGACTTATAGTGGGACTGGCATATTGCTTTTGGACAAATCGGACAATAAGTGATACTTTTTTGGGGACCAGTGATACCAATACTGTGATCAGTGCTAAAAATATGCACTTAAAGCGGAGCTCCACCCTAAAGTGGAACTCCTGCTGATCGGAACCCTCCCCCCCTCCGGGTGCACATTTGACACCTTTCAGGGGGGTGGGGGGTGCAGATACCTGTCTAAAGACAGGTATTTGCACCCACTTTCAGCCACAGTCTGCAGGCAGACTACGGGCAGGACGTCACCTCCCGTCCCCCCCCGTTGTGATCTGGGAACACTCGGCTCCCAGAGCACAGCGGGAGCCAGTCAGCAGGCGCAGCGCGACTCGCGCATTCACCGTAGGGAACCGGGCAGTGAAGCTGGAGCGCTTCACTTCTTGGTTCCCTCACCGAGGATGGCGGAAGCAGCAGAGTGACGAGCGATCGCTCGTCCTCTGCTGCGGACGGCGCTGGTCTCCAGGACAGGTAAGTGTGCTGATATTAAAAGTCAGCAGCTGCAGTATTTGTAACTGCTGACTTTTAATATTTTTCTTTTCAGCAGACATCCGCTTTAACTGTTCTAATAACATTGGCAGGGAAGGCGTTAACATCAGGGGGATCAAAGGGTTTAATGTGTGCCTAGGGAGGGTTTACTAACTGTGGGGAAGGTGCTTGTACTGTTAAAAGACAGAGATCCATGTTCCTGCTTAGCAGAAACACAGGATCACTACCTTCCCTACTGACAGGACGGTGATCTGCCGTGTTTACATATTATAATATTATATGTAGCAGCATACATATTGGCCTAAATTTATGAAGAAATTAGATTTTTTACAGCTAAAAGTAAAAAAAATATATATTTTTTTAAATTGTTGGTCTTTTTTTGTTTATAGCGCAAAAAAAAAATAGCCCAGTGGTGATCAAGTACCATCAAAGGAAAGCTCTATTTGTAGGAAAACAGGACATCAATTTTATTTTTGTACATCGTTGCATGACCGCGCAATTCTCAGTTAACCACTTCAGCCCCAGAAGGATTTACCCCCTTCTTGCCAGAGCACTTTTTGCGATTCGGCACTGCGTCGTTTTAACTGACAACTGCGCCATGCAACGCTGTACCCAAACAAAATTTACGTCCTTTTTTTCCTCACAAATAGAGCTTTCTTTTGGTTGTATTTGATCACCTCTGTGGTTTTTATTTTTAACGCTATAAACAAAAAAACAATAATAAAGACAATTTTGAAAAAAATATATATTTTTTACTTTTTGCCACAATACATATCCCACAATAAAAAAAAAATGTTTTCCTCAGTTTAGGCCGATATGTATTGTTCTACATATTTTTGGTAAAAAAAAAATCGCAATAAGTGTATATTGCTTGGTTTGCGCAAAAGTTATAGCGTCAACAATATAGGGGGTAGTTTTATGGCATTTTTATTATTATTATCTTTTTTACTAGTAATGGCAGCGATCTGCGATTTTTATTGGGACTGCGACATTATGGCAGACAGATTGGACACTTTTGACACATTTTTGGGGCCATTGAAAATTTTACAGTGATCAGTGCTATAAAAATGCACTGATCGCTGTAAAAATCTCACTGGCAGGAAAGGGGTTAACACTAGGGGGCGATCAAGGGGTTAACTGTGTTCCCTCACTGTGTTCTAACTGAAGGGGGATGGGACTTACTAGGGGAGATGACAAATCGCTGTTCATACTTTGTATAAACACTCGATCAGTCATTTCTCCCCTGAAAGAACGGGGATCTGTTTACACACACAGATCCCGTTTCTTACTCTGTCACGAGCGATCGCGGGTGTCGGCGGTCATTGCGCCCGCCGGGCACTCACATCGGCTCCAGCGGCGCCCTGGGGGGCCACAATGGGAAGCGACGTAAGGTAACGTCGATTTGCCCAGCCGAGCCAACCTGCCGCAGTAAAACTGCGGTGGCTGGTCAGCAAGTGGTTAAGGTAACACCACACCTCCCAACTTTTTGAAATGGCACAATGCCACAGACGACACAAATTTGAGGGAGCATGCAATTGGCATGCTGACTGCAGGAATGTCCACCAGAGCTGTTGCCCTTGAATTTAATGTTTATTTATCTACCATAAGCCATCTCCAAAGGCATTTTAGAGAATTTGCCAGTACATCCAACCGGCCTCACAACCGCAGACCACGTGTAACCACACCAGCCCAGGACCTCCACATCCAGGATATTCACCTCTGAGATCATCTGAGACCAGCCACCTGGGCAGCTGCTGCAACAATCGGTTTGCACAACCAAAGAATTTCTCCACAAACTGACAGAAACCATCTCAGGGAAGCTCATCTGTATGCTCGTCTCAAATCTGACTGCAGTTTGTCGCCGTTACCAACTTGAGTGGGCAAATGCTCACAATCAATGGTGTCTGCCACTTTGGAGAGGTGTTCTCTTCACGTTTTCACTGTACAGGACAAATGGCAGACAGCGTGTATGGTATTGTGTGGGTCAACGGTTTGCTGATGTCACCGTTGTGGATCGAGTGACCCATGATGACAGTGGGTTTATGGTATGGGCAGGTGTATGCTATGGACAATGAACACAGGTGCATTTTGTTGATGGCATTTTAAATGCACAGAGATATTGTGACGAAATCCCGAGACCCATTGTTGTGCCATTCATCCACGACCATCACCTCATGTTGCAGCATGATAATGCGCCACGGCCCCATGTTGCAAGGATATATACACAATTCCTGGAAGCTGAAAACATCCCAGTTCTTGCATGGCCAGCATGTTTACCGGACAAGTCACCCATTGAGCATGTTTGGGATGCTCTGGATCGGCGTATACGACAGCGTGTTCCAGTTCCTACAAATATCGAGCAACTTCACACAGCCATTGAAGAGTAATGGGCTAACATTCCACAGGCCACAATCAACAACCTGATCAACTGTATGCGAAGGAGATGTGCTGCACTGAATGAGTCAAATGGTGGTTCCACAAGATACTGACTGGTTTTCGGACCCCCCGGATGCCCCCCATTACAGTAAAACTGCACATTTTAGAGTGGCCTTTTATTATGGCCAGCCTAAGGCACACCTGTGCCATAATCATGCTGTCTAATCAGCATATTGATATGCCACACCTGTGAGGTGGATGTATTACCCGGCAAAGAAGAAGTGCTCACTAACACAGATTTATAAACAATATTTGAGAGGAATAGGCCTTTTGCATCCCTCCGTCCCTCATTCCTCCTCATTTGTCCCTCATTTTGGTCTGATCTATATAGATGTATATAAAATGCACTTTTTATCTATCAAAAAGTGTTTCCCAGTGCTAAACCTTTCATCTGCTTTGTAAATTGCTGCATTTGTAAATTCTAAAAGCCAATATAAAGGAATAGTAGTGGTAAATAAAGCAGATATGGGTTTAACCAATCTTGTTTTTTGTACAATTCTCCTTTAAGGGGGCGTGGCAAGGGGTGTGTCCTATGCCTGCATACTTTTGCTGATAGGTGTACATAGAAAAAGTCGTAGATCTTTGCGTTCAGCTTATGATAAATAGGGGCAAACACAAAAGTGTTGCGTTTACAATTTTGCTCAGTGTATATGGATCAGACCAAAATGAGGGACACATGGGGAGGAGAGAGAGACGGGGGGATATTGTTCCAAATCAGGGACAGTCCCTTGAAATCAGGGCCAGTTGGGCACTATGATAACACAGTGCCAAAAAGCAAAAAAATGGCCTGGTCATGAGGGGGGGGTAAATCTTCTGGAAGGCAAGTGGTTAAAGTAGAGCTGCAGGCAATTTTTCTTTCATTTTTAGATAGAGTAAGGGAGGGTTACAACCCCTGTCATTTTTTTTTTTTTTTTGCCATCTGTTTCCCATTGTGGAGATTTTACTTTCACTTCCTGTCCCATAGCCAAAACAGGAAATGCGAAGAAATCCCTGCAAATTAAGGGAATCCCTTGGGTCTGCCCGGATCACCAGAACTAGTGTCCCCTTTGGAAAATGTCCCCTCTATTCTTGTTCTGGAGACACAAATTTGGGCTTTTCTTTTACTTTTACTTTCAATAATAATGGTAAACCAATAGAGAGGGTGAATCTCTTTTTAACGGGGGGAAACAGACAACAATAGAAATCTAATAGGTGCTATTGATTCATCTCCACTCTATCCAAAACTAAAAAAAGTTTTGCCTTTGGTTATACTAAAGGGATAGTCAAGTCTGTTTTTTGCCATTAAAATAACAAACCTGTCATATTTACCTGCTCTATGCAGTGGATTTTCACAGGGCAGCCCAGATCCTCCTCTTCTCGGGTCCAGGGGGGCCCGTCAATTAAGGGCGCACTGGCGCCACCTCCCTGTCCATCGCCGCCTCCCCTATCCATGCATCAGGCCCCTTTCAGGACAACGGACCATGAATTCCAATGCAGGGGGGCGGGGCTGTTTTTTTTAAACACTGATAAGAGCCAGAGGCCCACCCAGGTGTGTTACAACAATGAATCAAAATTCACTATTGTAACACTAATCCTCCTCACAGCCAATCATGAAGCGGGTTTTGACACCGGTCATTCTATTAGCTGAAAGGACAGGCGATCCTATTGGATGCCTAGGAGGAGAGGACCTGGAAGCCACCATGGAGGAGAGGACATGAGCAGCTGCACAACGCTGCCTGCCACCCGCCACAATGGGGTAAGTGCCGGACCGACTGGCAAACAGCAGGGGGGTGGGTGCCGCTCAGGGGGATGTGTGGTTGGGCCCCTCTTTGGCTCTCCTGGCCCCTCTCTCCTGTTGAGTGCCCCCACAGTAAACAACATGCTATGGGGTCACTCAAGCCGAGCCACAGCTCCCTGTGTCAATTCAGACAAGGAGCTGCAACCCAGCCCTGCACTGCTGTCTCAGTATGTAAGTATGAGGGGGGCTGTTGCACACAGAAGTTTTTTTATCTCAATGCATAAAATGCATTAAGAAAAAAAAAACTTCTGCCTTTACAACCCCTTTAAGCTGACCATAAACGGTGCAATTTTCTGTCCTGCAACCATGGGTTCGTGTTGATGGGGTAATCCCTCCTGCTGAGCTATTGTATTCTCCTGGTGGGAGGGGGGCAGCCATCCCTGCAGGGAAAACACACAGTGATAATTGGTAGAGGCTATAGCCGCTGGCAATAATCACATGAGCAACTTGGGTACAATTAGCATGCCCATACATTGTTGGAATCTCGGCCGATCCCTGCTGAACCGGCTGAGATTGGAACTCATTTTTCTATCTTCCAAGCTAATTTCTCCTCCCCTATGCTGCCAATATCCTGCACATGCATGGATGTACATTAGATCTCTGCCAGCTCCCAACACATCTGTGCATGCCCAGGGGACTCCTACACATACCGTACACGCCACTGGTTTATGGCATCTGAGACCTTGTAACACCAGTGATCAGGAAGGAATTTATTTAATGAACTGAAAACTCCACGCTAAGGTATTCTAATTATTATTTACAGCTTCCAGCACTGTAATTACCACCCCACCGGAGGTAATGTGATATTATAATATAAAATAGTGCAACACCTAATACTATGACCTATTTATTAAAGGGTCAGGGTATTATACAAAGTGCTTTATGTGTACCAAACTGAAACCCACTTGTGTGCAAATGTTCAATCTCCGTAGACAATGGCCCGGATTCTCAAAAGGGATACTCCGGCGTATCTCCTGATATGCTGTCGTATCTCTGAGTCCGGCCGTCGTATCTATGCACCTGATTCATAGAATCAGTTACGCATAGATAAGCATTAGATCCGACAGGCGTAAGGCTCTTACGCTGTCGGATCTTAAATGCAATTTTATTTTTTGCCGCTAAGTGTCGCCGACGTAGTTTTCCCCGTCGAGTATGCAAATGAGCAATTACAGGCAAGTTCTTTGTGAATAAAGCACTTGCCTGTAAAACTTGCGGCGGTGTAACGTAAATGACATACGTTACGCCGCCGCAGTTTTACGCCCATCTACGAGAATCTGGGCCAATATCTCCTATAACAATTATGCAATTCATGTGATAAAACCTTAATTATGCGATCAATTACCATATAATAAATGTGAACAAGTAAAGAAAGCCTTATATAATAGTGTTGAGCAGAATATGCCATATTCGATTTCGCGATATATCTCGAATATATATTCGAATATTCGAGATATATTCGCTAAATTCGAATATTCGTGATATTTTATCGAAATTAAATGATTGCGATTTTTCGCTATTGCGAATGCGAAAATAATTGCGATTTTTTGATAACTGCGGTAGGAGCACTCTGATTGGCTCAGAATATTCGTGATATTTTATCGAAATATCGCAACATGCGAATGCGATATTTATTGCGCAATTTCGAGAAATGCTGGAGGAGCGCTCTGATTGGCTCAGAATATTCGTGATATTTTATCGAAATATCGCAACATGCGAATGCGATATTTACTGCGCAATTTCGACAAATGCTGTAGGAGCGCTCTGATTGGCTCAGAATATTCGTGATATTTTACAATACAAAATAATTGCGAATATTCGGCAAATGCGGAAGGAGCACTCTGATTGGCTCAGAATATTCTTGATATTTTACAATACAAAATAATTGCGAATATTCGGCAAATGCGGAAGGAGCACTCTGATTGGCTCAGAATATTCTTGATATTTTACAATACAAAATAATTGCGAATATTCTGCAAATGCAGAAGGAGCACTCTGATTGGCTCAGAATATTCTTGATATTTTACAATACAAAATAATTGCGAATATTCGGCAAATGCAGAAGGAGCACTCTGATTGGCTCAGAATATTCTTGATATTTTACAATAGAAAATAAAAAGTGTTTTGCATTGGTGGTGATTCTTTACTCTATCCATCTGTCACAGCCGTTTGTCAATCAAACACCTTGAAGATTGAACACGTTCATGCTGCATGCTTTGGACTTTTTTTCACTTCACATATCAAAGACATTTTTATGAAAGATTATTTTTCTATTATTGGGACTATATTTCTTTATATATTTGTTTCACTGTGTATTTCACAAGTTATTTGCGCTTGCTTATTTTATAATTTGCCCACATGTCTTGTCACTAGACATATTTTTTATTCTTGTAGAGCGACTCCATTTTCTGTCTTGTATTAATTTATGTTGTATAACATTTTTGAGTTGCTGCTGTATTCTCCCCTTTTTTTAAGGTATGCGCAATTTTTTCCTTCTTACAAAAAAAAAAATAATATCAAACATACAAATATTCATAACAGAAACCTACACAAAGCCCCCCCCTTTTGCATCAGAGACAATCAGAGTTCTCCTACCACAGTTATCGAAAATTCGCAATCATTTTCGCATTCGCAATAGCGAAAAATCGCAATTTTTTTTTTTCAATTTGGCAACATAAAAGGATCGCCTCAGCTTAGCTACTCGGCCCAGGGTCTCTAATCATACCAGCAATGCTTTTAGACGTCGATAGGATGTGATCTGTTTTAAAAATCAAATTGAAAAAATGCGAATATTCGGAATTGCGAATATTCACCGCGAAATTCGAAATATAGCGCGATTTCTCGAATATGCTATATTCGAGTCGAATATTCGCAATGCGAATATTCGTGAGCAACACTATTATATAAGGGTCTTCTAGAATAGAGTTAGACTGATTGCATCATTCAGAGGTTACATGCACTGGCCACTGTATTTCAGCACAAGTGGGTTTATACATAGTGGCCCGGATTCACAAAGCACTTGCGCCGACGTATCTCAAGATACGCCGACGTAAGTACAAATGTGCGCCGTCGTATCTATGCGCCGACCCACATACTAAGATACGCCTAAAAATAGGCTTCCTACGACCGACTTAACTTGCCTACGCCGTCGTATCGTGGGTGCATATTTACGCTGGGCGCATTTGCCGCTCCCATTGATTTTCTATGCACATATGCAAATGAGGGAGATACGCCGATTCACGAACGTACCTGCGCCCGGCGCATAATATACGTGGTTTTCGTAAGTCGTACGTCCGGTGTAAAGTTTTTCCCCATATATGAGGCGCAACCCATACAAAGGTATGGACCAGGGAACACAAGCCGTCGTATTTTACGTAATTTACGTTGGACGTGAATATGGCTGGGCGTAGGTTACATTCACGCCGTAGGCAGTGATCCGTCGTATCTTAGGCAGTTGTTCCGACGTGATTCTGAGCATGCGCAGAAGGATGCGTCCACGTCCCGGCACATGCGCAGTTGGCGATTCGTATCTGTCTGTCGCTCGGCCCATCATTTGCATGGGGTCACGCCTCATTAGCATGGCTCACGCCCACTTCCACTTACGCCGACTTACTGCTTGGAAACCCAGCGCAGATTTGGCAGCACGGGCTTTGTGAATCCAGTGCTTACCTCTATGCGCTGCGTCGGCGTAGCGTAAAGAAGATACGCTACGGCGGCATAAATATGCACCGCTGTTTGTGAATCCAGGCCATATTGTTTATCCACTTCAACCCCGAAAGATTTGGCTGCTCAATGACCAGGCCATCCGGATTCAATTTTTCTTTGTAACCCATTTGCATATTGAGTCAACACTCGTACCTGACGGGGAGGAGAATTTGTGACTCAGATACCTGGAGCTGGTTCTTTCTCTTTTTCTGTAAGGCCGTCTCCTCACTGCCTATCAAAAGGCCTCTCAAATCGTGGATTGATTTTCAGAGGCTTGTCAGTCGTTTCTGCACGTGTAAATAAGCCCTAAAGGTATCATTAGTGTGGCTTTGCTCATTATCCAAAAATGAGGAAAGAGCCCAAATTTTTGGAACGTGTGATGGAAATGAGACATGCAAATCTCCTATTTTAAGGCTATTATCTACAGACTTACCTGGAGGCCAGTTAGGCACACCACAATCCAGTAGCCAAACATTCTATTTTTTAATAAGCAATTAGTGTATTAACATATACAGTGCCAAAGAGCAATTTCTGGTGTATGGAAGAGGCAGCCTATGGGTTTACGCTTGACAAAAAGAATATCAATTTCCTGGACAGACCCAATAACCAATCAGTGCCGCAAAAGAATGTGGCCAATGTTAATTGGAGGATGTCAGAGAGGACCTACAGACATAAGATTATTGCAGAATCTGACCTTAAGTGCCGGAATCAAGAGAAAGAGCATTTTCGACCTTCTTTAGTCACCTTCGGTGGAATGGGCAGGTTTCTTTGGGAGAGGATGTTGGCACAAAATGACACCTTGGAAAATCAGATTAAACTAAACTTGTTTTTACATCTTTGTGAAGAACATGTATACTAGAATGATACCACCGAGCATAGTTGTGTTGTAACACTAAAGCTTTATTGTGAAAAATGCAAATACAAAGGACGTGTTGACAGGAATAAAACTTGGCACTTTCCCATCAATGCAAACAAGATGCCGAACATTTATTGACCATGAGAGCTTTGACTGTGGAGTGCCCTGTTTGCTTCAGAGTAAAGAGGATTTAAAGGAAAATCCCTACTTGTTTGGGTTCCTAATTATTGTTCACTTAGTCCTCCCCCTCCTTTTAAGTTTGCTTGGGACAAATGTCTGTGCTTACAGGCATACAATGGCACTGCTGGGGAAACTAAGATAATCCTGGAGACTGCCCTCGCTAAGCATTTGATACATTGGCTTCAATAATTCTTAAATCAATTGCTTGATACAAGAATAGAGATTCTGATAATAATTCTAATACTGTTCTGGCATCTATTTACAGCATGTTTGTTTCGGGTCTGTGATTCATAAGTATCAATGCCAGGAAACTATATATATATTTTTTAAATCAATACATTTACAACACCAACCTGAGAAAGGTAAAATAAGCTACAAACACGCCATTCAATAGGTAAAATAATCACCCCCCCCCCCCAGTAGTGTATTTAGGTTTTGTGATGCCCTAGGTCTGACAAAACTTGTGCACCCTATAATTTAAATATGACACACCCCTTCCTGTCAATGCCACACCCCTTTCTGTTTAAGACCCACCCTGAAATTTTCGAGTGAGGACACTAGTTCTTAGGGTTGGGGGGGCATTGGATTCCCTTAATTTGCATAGATTTCCTCTCACTTCTTGTTTGGCTATGGGGCAGGAAGTGAAGGGAAATCTCTGCAATGGGACAGGGATGGTAAAAAATAAAATGACAGGGGCTATAACCTTCCCTTACTCTATCCAAAATGGAAAAAAAAGTGTTTCCTATAGTTCTACTTTCAGAACAAATTTTTGATAATTTTATGGAGAGGACTAAGAAGATATAATCATGCCAATGGTGCAGCAGAAAACATATAGCACAGTGAGGAAGGTTTACGGTCCAGGATGATAGGACAGTCAAAATTAGAAGCAGCTTGCGTTACACTAACAGTGTAGCGCAAGCCGGCGGGGACTCTTTCCATGCTGCCCCCCTGCAAAGTTCTGCCCTAGGCTTGGGCCTTGTTAGCCTAGGCCAGGAAACAGCATTGCCCCCCCCCCCCAAAAAAAAAAAATACAGACCTTTTGATAGTAAATAAGAAAGCTATAAAGGCTTGGGAGGACACCTCTCTGCCAGGAATGAGGGAGGGAGGAAGGAAAAGGTGGGGGAGGGAGGGTGGGGCAAGAAGTAGAAAAAAATGGGGAGGGAATGAAAGGGAGGAGTAAAGTAATAACAACCAGTCAACTATGCACTACATAGCAAGAATTTGGTAACCACACAGGGAACTATACTGCCTTAGATATATTCGTCATCATATCTGAATCGTACAGTTGGAGTTAAAGTGGTGGTTCACCCTCATTACCAACATTTTAGCATTAAATTAGGCATAGTAGCGCGAGCTACAGTATGCCTGTATTTATTTTTTTAGCCCCGTACTCACTGTGCAATCGTATAGAAAAGATTCCGACTCCCCCCCCACTGTCACCTGCTACATAGTTTTCCAAACACCAGAGATCCAAATTGGAGGGAGACTGCACAGGCGCACTAGTGCTGAATCACTAAGCTCCAACCACCTGCCAGCGCTATAGAAAGGCATTCCAGAGCAACACTTCCGCATGGGAGAGCCTATGTGGAACTGGAAGGCATTTATTAGAACAAAGACAGGGGTTTGTGTGCGGGGGTGCAGAGAAGGCCCTGGGCCAGGGGGTGAGCAGAGGAGGCCTTGAATCGGAGGAGTGCGAGGTAGGCCCTGGACTGGGGGGTGCAGTGGAGACCCTGGGCTGGGGGGGCAGAGGAGGCCCTTAACTTGAAAATTGGGCTTGGTGTGGCAAAGGACCTGGATTAGGAAAGTAGGGTTCAGAGGGTACCCGGATCTGTGCACCCACTTCTATAGGTGAAGCTCTCTGTTGGATGCAGATGCAGCAAAAAGTGGCTCAGCATACAGTACATGACTTGTCTCAGTGCTTGTCTAAATCAGCCCTTAGGGCAATTTATCATAACTAGAGCACAGAGAATCTAGAGTAGCTGTGCATGGCAACCAATCAGCTCATAGCTTTTGTTTTCAAAGCAGATTCTGACTGCACCAGTTTTGATAATTCCCCTCACTGTGTTTTACATTTCTTACTCCTGACTACTGCAATCTAAGTACAGCACATTCTTTGTTAAAGTGGTTGTAAAGGCACAACATTCTATGCATGAAGGTAAAAAACCTTCTGTTTGCAGCAGGTGTCCAGCCCCACCTAATACTATATATTGGTCACTTTTACCGCCCCCCCCCTCCCCACCCAGGCCAATTTTCAGCTTTGAATGACAATTGCATGGTCGTGCAACACTGTACCCAAGCTAATTGTGGTGGTATTTAACCACTTGACAACTGGGCACTTAAACACCCTTAATAACCAGACCAATTTTCAGCTTTCGGTGCTCTCACATTTTGAATGACAATAACTCAGTCATACAACACTGTAACCAAATGAAATTTTTGTCCTTTTTTTCCCACAAATAGAGCTTTCTTTTGGTGGTATTTGATCACCTCTGCGGTTTTTATTTTTTCCGCTATAAATGAAAAAAGAAAGAAAATTTTGTAAAAAAAATGAATTTTTCTTCATTTCTATTATAACATTTTGCAAAAAAGTAATTTTTTCATAAATTTGGCCTAAAATGTATACTGCTACATATCTTTGGTAAAAAAAAAAAAAAAAATGGGTTATTATTTAGTCTGGGTGAAAGATATAGGGTCTACAAGCTATGGTACCAATTACTGAAAATTGATCAATTTGATCACACCTGAAGTACTGACGGCCTCTTTCGTTTCTTGAGACCCTAACATGCCAGAAAAGTACAAATACCCCCCAAATGACCCCTTTTTGGAAAGAAGACATTCCAAGGTATTTAGAAAGAGGCCTGGTGAGTTTTTAGAAGTTGTAATTTTTTCCCACAATTCTTTGCAAAATCAAGATTTTTTTTTTTTTCACAAAATGTTCATATTCGCCGGTTATTTCTCACACACAGCATATGCATAACACTAATTACACCCCAAAACACATTCTGCTATTCCTCCCGAGTATGCCGATACCAAATGTGTGAGACTTTTACACAGCGTGGCCACATACAGAGGCCCGACATGCAGGGAGCACCATCAGGCGTTCTGGAACACCCAGACCAATTCTGACATTCCTCTCCTACATGGAAAAATCACCATTTATTTGCTAGAAAATTACATAGAACCCCAAAACATTATATATGCTTTTTTAGCAAAAACCCTACAGAATACAATGGCAGTCGTTGCAACTTTTTATCGCGCACGTTATTTTCGCAGCAATTGTTCGAATGCGTTTTTTTGGAAATAAAACGGTTTTGTGCTTTTAAAAAAAAAAAACATTAAAGTTAGCCCAATATTTTTGCATAATATGAAAGATGAAGTTACGCCGAGTCAATAGATACCCAACATGTCACCCTTCAATATTGCACACGCTTGTGGAATGGCGCCAAACTTCGCTACTTAAAAATCCCCATAGGCGACGCTTTAAATATTTTTACTGGTTACATCTTTTTAGTTGGAGAAGAGCTCTAGGGCCAAAAGTATTGCTCTTGCTCCAACGTTCGCAGCGATACCTCACATGTGTGGTTTGAACACCGTTTTCATATGTGGGCGGGACTTACGTGTGCGGTCGCTTCTGTATACGAGCACGCAGGAACAGGGGCGCTTTAAAAAAAAAAATTATTTTTATTGTTCATTTCACTTTATTTATTTTAGTTTGATAAGTTTTTCCCCAAAAATAAATGTTTTGATCACTTTTATTCCTATTACAAGGAATGTAAACATCCCTTGTAATAGGAATATAGCATGACAGGTCCTCTTTACAGTGAGATGTGGGGTCAATAAGACCCCACATCTCACCTCTAGGCTGGGAAGCCTAAAAAAAAATAAAAAAAAATAAAACGATCCTGGTTTCGATCGTAGCGGTGAGTCAGAAGAGGCACCGGAGGGAGAAGGGAGGGGAGACGTCCCCTTTCGCCTCCCGTAAGAACAATCAAGAGGCGGAACAGCCGACATGATTGTTCTTATGGTGTAGGGAATCGCCGGCTGAAAAAAATGATATCTGAATGATGCCTGTAGCTGCAGGCATCATTCAGATATCCCTGCACAAAGTCAAGGACGTCATGACGGCCGGCGGGCGGGAAGTGGTTAAAACGCATTTTTTTCCCAGAGTATTTTCTGGGTACTGCAGAGTATTAACCGGGGTATTGCAGAGTATTGGTGTTGGGGTATTGCAGAGTATTGGTGTTGGGGAATTGCAGAGTATTGGTGTTGGGGAATTGCAGAGTATTGGTGCGGGGGTATTGCAGAGTATTGGTGCGGGGGTATTGCAGAGTATTGGTGCGGGGGTATTGCAGAGTAATTGCGCAGAGTAATTGTGCAGGGGTATTGCAGAGTATTGCCGGGGAGTAATGCAGAGTATTGCCGGGGAGTAATGCAGAGTATTGCCGGGGAGTAATACAGAGTATTGCGCAGGGGAGTAATGCAGAGTATTGCGCAGGGGGGTATGCAGAGTATTGAGCAGGGGGGGTATGCAGAGTATTGCGCAGGGGGTGGTATGCAGAGTATTGCGCAGGGGGGTATGCAGAGTATTGCGCAGGGGGGTATGCAGAGTATTGCGCAGGGGGGTATGCAGAGTATTTCGCAGGGGGGTATGCAGAGTATTGCGCAGGGGGGTATGCAGAGTATTGCGAAGGGGGGTATGCAGAGTATTGCGCAGGGGAGGTATGCAGAGTATTTCGTAGGGGGGTATGCAGAGTATTGCGCAGGGGGGTATGCAGAGTATTGCGCAGGGGGGTATGCAGAGTATTGTGCAGGGGGGGGGTATGCAGAGTATTTCGCGGGGGGGGTATGCAGAGTATTTCGCAGGGGGGTATGCAGAGTATTGCGCAGGGGGGTATGCAGAGTATTGCGAAGGGGGGTATGCAGAGTATTGCGCAGGGGAGGTATGCAGAGTATTTTGCAGGGGGGTATGCAGAGTATTGCGCAGGGGGGTATGCAGAGTATTGCGAAGGGGGGTATGCAGAGTATTGCGCAGGGGAGGTATGCAGAGTATTTCGTAGGGGGGTATGCAGAGTATTGCGCAGGGGGGTATGCAGAGTATTGCGCAGGGGGGTATGCAGAGTATTGCGCAGGGGGGTATGCAGAGTATTGCGCAGGGGGGGTATGCAGAGTATTTCGCGGGGGGGGGGGGTATGCAGAGTATTTCGCAGGGGGGGTATGCAGAGTATTTCGCAGGGGGGTATGCAGAGTATTGCGCAGGGGGGTATGCAGAGTATTGCGAAGGGGGGTATGCAGAGTATTGCGCAGGGGAGGTATGCAGAGTATTTTGCAGGGGGGTATGCAGAGTATTGCGCAGGGGGGTATGCAGAGTATTGCACAGGGGGGGGTATGCAGAGTATTTCGCAGGGGGGGTATGCAGAGTATTTCGCAGGGGGGGGTATGTAGAGTATTTTGCAGGGGGGGGTATGCAGAGTATTGCGCAGGGGGGTATGCAGAGTATTGCGCAGGGGGGTATGCAGAGTATTGCGCAGGGGGGTATGCAGAGTATTGCGCAGGGGGGTATGCAGAGTATTGCCGGGGGTATGCAGAGTATTGCGCAGGGGGGGTATTGCAGAGTATTGTAAGGGGGGTATTGCAGAGTATTGCAGAGTGTATTGCACAGTATTGCAGGGGGTTTCAGGGATGGCTGAGCAGGGATGGATGGATCTGTGACTGCAATAGTCACAGATCCATCCACAGCGCTGCTGACACCCGCGCTCCCCCCTCTCACACTGTACCGCTCGGTACAGAGAGAGGAGGGAGGAACCGGCGTCATCAAAAGACACCGGTTTGTTTACATGTGATCGCTCCGTCATTGGACGGAGCGATCACATGGTAAACGGCCGCTATCAGCGGCCGTTTACCGCGATTCGTGATCGGCCGGGTCCTCTGGACCCGGCGGTCACGGATGTTCCCGTGTGCGCGCCCCAGGGGACGCGCGGGAGAGAGACTCTGGGAGGACGTACATTGACGCCCTCCTAGAGTTAACCACCCGCCCTGTAGACGTATATTGTCTATGGGGCGGTTACCAAGTGGTTAATCACTACTGGGTTTTTTATTTTTTGCTAAATAAACATAAAAAGACTTTGTAAAAAAAATAACTTTTTTTTTCTGCTATAACATTTTGCAAATAAATAATTGTTCTTCAAAAATGTAGCCCCAAAATGTATTCTGCTGCATTTCTTTGATGAAAATAGCCCAAATCAGTGTATATTATTTAGTCTTTAGGAAAGTAGTTAAATAGTCCACAAATGATGTTATATAATATATAAGGTTCCTTTAAGCTAGTGCATTGTTGGTTCACTTACCTTTCCCTTCAATTTCCCTTCTAAATGTTTTTTTTCTTTGTCTGAATTTCTCACTTTCATTGACGGGCCCAAGGAAAAATTGCCATATTGATAAATCAGTTTGTAACTACATAATGAGGTGCACAGATGGAGATGTGATTCATTAGTCACAATTGCCCAGCGCTTTAACCTGCTAGCCAGAAATGGTGACCTATTACATCTGATTTTTATATTCTTCAAAGACAGGGGTATTTGTTACCAGGGCCGAAACAAGGGGAGGGGGGCACATGCCATGGGTGACCCATCTAGGGGGGTGCCGTCCGGGTTTTTGTCACCTCCACCCTCACTGGAAAGAGCTGCTCTAAGGGTGTCACTGTCACCTGCTACATAGTTTTCCAAACACCAGAGATCCAAATT
Organism: Rana temporaria; assembly: GCF_905171775.1. Classification (NCBI taxonomy): domain Eukaryota; kingdom Metazoa; phylum Chordata; class Amphibia; order Anura; family Ranidae; genus Rana; species Rana temporaria. The sequence goes on from NC_053491.1 coordinate 451,643,485, forward strand.
GGAGGGAGACTGCACAGGCGCACTAGCGCTGAATCACTAAGCTCCAACCACCTGCCAGCGCTATAGAAAGGCATTCCAGAGCAACACTTCAGCATGGGAGAGCCTACGTGGAACTGGAAGGCATTTATTAGAACAAAGACAGGGGTTTGTGTGCGGGGGTGCAGAGAAGGCCCTGGGCCAGGGGTTGAGCAGAGGAGGCCTTGAATCGGAGGAGTGCGAGGTAGGCCCTGGACTGGGGGGTGCAGTGGAGACCCTGGGCTGGGGGGGCAGAGGAGGCCCTTGACTTGAAAATTGGGCTTGGTGTGGCAAAGGACCTGGATTAGGAAGGTAGGGTTCAGAGGGGACCCGGATCTGTGCACCCACTTCTATAGGTGAAGCTCTCTGTTGGATGCAGATGCAGCAAAAAGTGGCTCAGCATACAGTACATGACTTGTCTCAGTGCTTGTCTAAATCAGCCCTTAGGGCAATTTATCATAACTAGAGCACAGAGAATCTAGAGTAGCTGTGCATGGCAACCAATCAGCTCATAGCTTTCGTTTTCAAAGCAGATTCTGACTGCACCAGTTTTGATAATTCCCCTCACTGTGTTTTACATTTCTTACTCCTGACTACTGCAATCTAAGTACAGCACATTCTTTGTTAAAGTGGTTGTAAAGGCACAACATTCTATGCATGAAGGTAAAAAACCTTCTGTTTGCAGCAGGTGTCCAGCCCCACCTAATACTTACCTTAACCTCTTCTCGATCCAACAATGTCCATGAGAGCCTTGGCTATCCAAAGTCTCACACTCCTGATTGGCTTTTTGTCAATCACAGTCAGTTAGCCAATCAGAAGTCAAAATGGGTGGCAGTGCGCCTGCTTGAATGCCCCCATAACAAGCTGGTTGTTGTGGGGTCACCTGGAAGGAGGGAGGGGCCAGGGATGCCAACGAGGGACCTGAGAAGATGACGCTGCTCTGTGCAAAACCACTGCACAGAGGAGGTAAGTATGACATGTTTGTTATAAAAAAAACAAGACTTTAATATAATTTTAAGGTAAGCTGGTAAAGATGAGCCGAACACCCCCCCCCCCTGTTCGGTTCGCACAGGGAAATCGTCGGAAACCCCTGTTGCGTCAGAGGAGGGCAGGATAACCCGTCCACATCACGGGTGGCCCTGCCCTTGGTTATTTAAGGCCCTGTACTCACGACCAAACATGTCTGCTGAAACTGGTCCGCAGACCAGTTTCAGCAGACATGTTTGGCCGTGTGTTGGCCCGAGCGGACCATTTTCGGGTGGATCGGACAGGTTTCCAGTGGACAACTGTTTCCTGGCATTGCTTTAAAACAGTCCCCTGGAAACCTGTCCGCCCGGACATGTACGGTCGTCTGTACAGACCTACCGTACATGTCCTGCCGCCCGCCATCCCTCGCATGCGTCGAATGACTTCGACGCATGCGTGGAAGCATTTTAAAGGCGGGCCGCCCACGTCGCCGCGTCTTGTCGCGGCGACACCGCTTCATCGACGCGGCGACACCGCGGACACACCCCGCGTATTGTTTACGCGCGGACTTCTGTTCGATGGTGTGTATAGCCATCGAACAGAAGTCCCCGGGCAGTCCCCGGCCAGACATGTCCGATGGAAACGGTCTGCAGACTGTTTTCATCGGACATGTCCTGCCGTGAGTACAAGGCCTAAGAGTTTAAGGACCCAGGTCCCCAAACACTTTTTATCACAATAACTTGCATATTAACCTTTAAAATTAGCACTTTTGATTTCTCACGTTCGTGTCCCATATTTAACTGTGTTTGCATGTTCGAACACATTTTTTGCCTGTCCGCATGTTCTGCTGCGAACCGAACCGCATCAGTGCCCATCAGTGCTGCCTATCAGTGCCATCTATCAGTGCCCATCAGTACCGCCTATTAGTGCAGCTTCATCAGTGCCTCCTCATCAGTGCCCAATCAGGTTGATCCTACTTCTCATCAGGAGCAATTCAGGGTAAAAATATCTATAAAGAAATAAATGAATGCAAAAGGATCAGATAGTTGGCACGAGGGAAAAAAAGGGAGAGGAGGGACAAGAATTCCCCAACCACTCTTACCTAAGGTAAGCCAAGTCTTCAAAAAGTAGTGTTAAAAGCTGAGGGAGCCATGGGAACAGACATCCCTGGGAGCTGTAGTACCAATCTCCATCAAGGGAGATGAATTGTATGCATTTTTGAGTATTTAGGGATTCTCATCCATGCCTCTTAGGACTGGTGCATACGTGTCAAAGTCCAGTGCATTTTTAATCTGCATTAAAAAACGCATGCACAGTGTTTTTCATGTATTCTAATGGCCCTAGTCCATACCAGTGCAGTTACCAATGCAGTCAACAAAAGATAGAACATGCTGCATTTTGTTTGTATGGAACACATCTGGAACATGGCAAAACACGTCAAAATGCAATGCGTATGTCCTAAACTGAGATGAAAAAAAAGGGGGCAAAAACGCAACAGAGAGCATCAAAAAAGCACCGGAACACAAAAAATGCATCAAAAACTCACGCAGAAATGCATCTGGAACGCAATAATTGTGTAAACTGGCCCTCAGGGGATACTTTGTAGTTAAAGCGGAGCTCCAGCCTAAAGTGGAACTCCCGCTGATCGGAACCCTCCCCCCCTCCGGTGTCACATTTGACACCTTTCAGGGGGGAGGGGTGCAGATACCTGTCTAAAGACAGGTATTTGCACCCACTTTCGGCCACACAGTCTCGGGCAGACTGCGGGCATGACGTCACCCCCCCCCCCCCCCCCCGTTGTGTTCTGGGAACACTCGGCTCCCAGTACACAGCGGGAGCCAATCAGCATGCGTAGCGCGACTCGGGCATGCGCCGTAGGGAACCGGGCAGTGAAGCCGGAGCACTTCACTTCCTGGTTCCCTCACCAAGGATGGCGGGGGGGCAGCAGAGTGACGAGCGATCGCTCGTCCTCTGCTGTGGATGGCGCTGGACTCCAGGACAGGTAAGTGTCCTAATATTAAAAGTCAGCAGCTGCAGTATTTGTAGCTGCTGGCTTTTAATATTTTTTTTCAGACGAAATGAAGAGTTGGGGCGGTGATGTTATTATCTTCTTCTCCTCCAATTAGAAAACACTTTGCACCTACTGAGAAAATACTAAGCATTCTCTAAATGGGGCCTATGCCAATGAGGTGACCGCCTGTGTTGAGTAAGCAGCAGGGCACCCTCTTGACATGGGACCAGGAAGCTAGTGGCAATCACTTTGGTAGTGGTGCCAACTTCATTGATTTCCAGCTTTCAAGGAGGTAAGCTAAGCTAAGGAAAATACACACATTTATTGCTGCAAGCTCGATCGATATAACTATGTGAAAATTGTCATACCTCAACTTCAGCTTTGAGCCTGATTATCTTTGTTTGCGACCTCAACAAAAAGACAGTGGTAACCTTTGCCACTTTGGGGTTTTTGAGAAGCTCATTGTTTGTTTCTGTAATGGTTCAGGACAAAGGTGGAATCCTAAATGTGTCCATGCCTATCAGTTAGTTCTGAAGGACACACAATTCCTGTGTACCTATTGTGTAATGAGTTCAGCATTTACTGGAAATTACAGAGTTTGGAAATGCCTGGGACTCCTCCTGCTGTCTGCATCTCTGCCCTGGGCTCTGTTCACCCCCCGGGCCAGTATAAAAGCAGCTGTCCAGCAGGCAGTACACAGCTGGTGATGATGGGGTGCAGAGCTGTGTGCGTCCTCCTGCTGGCCCTTCTGGCTGGAACCTACGCACAACCGTAAGTACTCAACAACAGGATTACAACGCCTCTAATACTATTAGTGAGCTTATTAACAAATACAATTCAGGTGCAAATATTCTCTGTGGCTGTAAGAGATCAGTTTGTTGTTTGGCAGCCTTTGTCTTCTGTTACATTTGCAATCTGAAATTGAATCATATAAATTCTCTTATTCCAGCGTGAATATAGACATCAATTTATATAGTTTTTTTTTTTTGTTTTTTTTTGTGAACCATGCTAAATAACGCTGACAAGATTGCAATAATGCATCTACTTCTTCTATGATAGTATAAATAACATTTGAAGTTAACCACTTCAATATTGGTCACTTTTACCCCCCCTCCCCACCCAGGCCAATTTTCGGCTTTGAATGACAATTGCACGGTCATGCAACACTGTACCCAAGCTAATTTTGGTGGTATTTAATCACTACTGTTTTTTTTTTTTTTTTGCTAAATAAACATAAAAAGACTTTGTAAAAAAAATAACTTTTTTTTCTGTTATAAAATTTTGCAAATAAATAATTGTTCTTCAAAAATGTAGCCCCAAAATGTATTCTGCTGCATTTCTTTGATGAAAATAGCCCAAATCAGTGTATATTATTTAGTCTTTAGGAAAGTAGTTAAATAGTCCACAAATTATGGTATATAATATATAAGGTTCCTTTAAGCTAGTGCATTGTTGGTTCACTTACCTTTCCCTTCAATTTCCCTTCTAAATGTTTTTTTTTTCTTTGTCTGAATTTCTCACTTCCTGTTCCTCCTCAGTAAGCTTGCCACCATTATCTGAGACATTCTGGCTGGGGGTTAGTCAGTGTGCCTGACATGCCTGCGGGGAGACGCTATGAGCATTGCATTAAATTGCTATAAGTAAGCATTTTACTGAATGAAACTGAATTATTTAGTCTGTTTTGTTGTGGTTATCTGTGATTGGTCAAAGCTAATCAAACATGGTACAGATGGGCTATAGTTAGCCCTGTAGTTGGCCCTGTCTGCCCAATGTGATTAAATTGAGCAATCACAGTTAGCTTGAAAGTAAGCCATCCATTGTGTACAACTATAATGTGATTCGTCATGTCGGTCACATGGTACCAGCAGTGTACCGGTACACTGATCAGTCATTGGATATGTCCCGTGTCCATGGCCGGAGACAGATCGTGCTGCTGTGCAGACCCGTGGTCCCACAATTGGCGCATCTTGACAGGACAACAAATGACATGCAGTCCGGTAACTAAACCACTGTTAGGATGCCATTTTGCTATAGGCCGGTGTGAAGTGGTTAAAGTGTATATATAGTCAAGACTTTATTTTTTTTTAAGGGTCAAGACTCTTGTTAGACGTTTTTGTGGTTTGTGTCCCATTTGGAGAGATTTGCTTTTACTTTTTGACTTGGAGACACAAAAATGCAAAGAAAAATCCCTCCAAAGTGAAGGGAAATTACCTCTAAGTCTGGGTTCACATATATGCAAATTTGATGTGCGTTTCCTCGCATCCAATTTCCCTGTCAGGCGAGTGTGACCGTCTCTCAATGGAGGGAGTTCACACATGTCCAGAGCGGTCAAGGTCCGCATTCAAAAAGGGTCCTAATTCGCACTGGACCCCAGGCACAAAATGGGTTGCAATGGGTTCACATGGGGAGGTTCTGGTCCCCAAGGAATTCCCTTAATTTGCAGGGATTTCCTCTCACTTCCTGTTTAGCTATGGGGCAGGGAAGTGAAGGGAAATCTCTGCAATGAGACACAGATGGTGAAAACAAATCTGACAGGGGATATATCCCTCCCTTGCTCTAACCAAAATTAAAAAATAAGTTTTGCCTATTTTACTTTAAGGTCCCTTTAACACATGCATACCTTTTCTTTCACCAGTTCAGTCATGTTTTTTCAAAGAAAAAAATTTACTTCAGTTTTTTACATCCTCCATCTAAAGTCTTTAACCACATGAGTTCCAGAGGCATTTTTATTATGAAAAATGGACCGTTTGTCAATTTTACATCTGTTCTTCGACTGATCTGTCTTTTAAAAAAAATAGGGCTCTGAAAAAAACGATGATGACGGAAGCAGATGTAAACGAATGTAAATGGGGGATCAAACATTTACATTATTTTTCCATAGAGATGCATTGATATCCATTTTTCATCCGTCAACGGGGGGATGAAACACACCAAATGTTCTGCATGTGTGAAAGGGGCCTTAAAGTGATTGTAATAGTAGAAGGTTTTTTATCTTAATGCATTCTAAAAAAAACTTCTGTTTGCAGCAGCCCCTCTCAGCCCCCTAATACTTACCTGAGCCCATCTCTATCCAAGGATGTTGCAAGAGAGACTTGGCTGCCCCAGACTCTCCCTTCTCATTGGCTGAGACAGCAGCGGAGCACCATTGGCTCCCACTGCTGTTAATCAAAGTCAGTGAATCAATGAGGATAGGGAGGGGGTGGGGCCTAGACGTGGCTCCGTGTCTGAATGGACAGATAGAGCTTTGGCTCGGGTGTCCCCATAGCAAGCTGCTTGCTGTGGGGGCACTTGTCAGGGTGGAGAGCCAAAGAGGGACCAGAGAAGAAGAGGTTTGGGGCTGCTCTATGTAGAACCACTACACTGAGCAGGTAAGTACAGTATAACATGTTTGTTATTTTTAATTCAATCTTATTTTATTCAGAAAAAGGAAACAGAGAAAGACAAATATCGTCTCAAACGTTACATACAGTAAAAAGAAATACATCAACCATAAGCATCGTGTTTGACGTAGTGGAAACATGTCTAAGTTATGTGATAAAAGGGGAAAGAGGGAAAAAAAAAAAAAAAAGAAAGAAAGGGGAATAGGAGCATGTGTGTGTAGACTATTATATGACCGCATGATTGAGCATTCACCCGGTATATGGAGTAATAGGTAGTTGTGTCTACCAACTTCACTTTAGTGAGGGGTTCAACGTTGCATCACACGCGGTATGTTGGGAGAGATTATACACGGATCTGGAAGTAAAATAAGACCCATGGGATCTTACAACGGGTAGATAGCCATGGGCGGGTCGGGGCCACGATACGTTAGCTCTATGAGGTCTTGGGGAAGTATTTGGAGATCAAGAAAAGGACAAGAGGCAGGGGCAGATAAAAAGGAGGGGCAAAGAAATCGGGGACAGGAATCAAGAGACAAGGGTCACTCCATCATGGCTCCAGGGTCACATCGTCCATGCCACGCTCGGCCCAAGATATAAACTCAGAAGAGTATCGGAACATGGACCACGAGGTCCAGGTGAGAGAAAACTGCTCACTCTTACCACCCTCCTCCGCCAACAGACGCTCAAGGTCCCTTATGCGGTCCACTTCCACAGCCCAGTCCCCCAGGGAAGGCATGACTACCGATCTCCAATGACGGGGGATCACCACTCTGGCCGCCGCCAGGAAGTGACGTAGTACATCATTTTTTATGGACTTGAACGTGCCAGGAAGTATAGATAAGAGGGCCATCTCAGGGGAAGGGTGGATCGAGGTCGCCATCAGTTTGCAGTATAGTTCGAAAATCCGCTGCCAGAATCCCTGCACAGGAGGGCAGTCCCACCAGATGTGGAGCATGGTGCCCTGAGATTTAAGACACCGCCAGCAGGTATCCGGCGCTGCCGAATTGAAATGATGGATAATTGTCGGGCATCTGTACCATCTCGTTAGCAACTTGAACCCCTTCTCTTGGTTCTTAGTGGCCAAGGATAGTTTGTGTGTCAGGACAAAACACTTCTTCCAGTCAATAAGGGAGATAGAGTGGCGAAGGTCCGTTTCCCAGGCCGCTGTAAACGGCGGGGGGTCAGGGGAGAAGATATTAAGCAACAGGGAGTAGAGCTGGGATACCACATGTGTTGGTGGATCTGCCTGCAGAAGCAGTGCCTCAAACTCCGTTGGTTCAGCAAGGATGCCCGGAATGGATGGGAAAGTCCGAATGTAAGAAATAACTTGTTGCCTCAGAAGCCATTGCATGGGGTGTCGGGAGGTCGGGTCAGTCGAGGTATCAGTCCTCAAGGTGGGGTCTGCACGAAGGACCTGGGCAAGTCTCCCATGGTCCTCCTTTCGCCACGGTCCGAGTCTTGTTACGGACATGGCCGGCGGAAAGGCCGGGGTCCCGAAGAAGGGAGTCATGGGCCCCATGTGGTTCGACAAGGCCCTCCTGGATCGTAGGCGATCCCAAATCCGGAGTGTTTGAAGGGTAAGGTCGCCGAAAGGGCCCGAACTCCCCCGAACCGTGGGAGAGGTCCACGGGAGAGCGGAGAGTTCAACAGGGTTCATGTGGCTTTCCAACTGAACCCAGAGCTTGGTTGATGAGTGATGGAACCAGTCCAGTATACGAGTGAGCACCGCAGCCTTATGGTACAAGGAGGCATCTGGGGCTCCAGCTCCCCCCCTAACCTTCGGAAGAGATAATGTTTCATATCGTATCCTGGGACGGGCAGCATTCCAAATGAATTTGGAGAACATCCGGCGCAACTTCTTGAAGTACGAATTAGGGATATGAATAGGGATGGTTTGGAACAAATACAGGAACCTGGGGAGAACATCCATTTTCAGGGCATTCACTCTACCTAGCCATGAGAGCCGTTTGGACGCATAGGTGGTTAAATCTGCTTGGGTCCTAAGAAGCAGGGGGGTAAAATTCAGAGAAAAGAGTTGGGATGGGTCCGTCGGAATTTGAATTCCGAGGTACTTGATGGAGGTAGAGCCAGTTTTGAATGAAAAGTCATTTGATAGTCTCCGTAGGTCTGACTTGGACAAAGATATGTTGAGGATTTCCGATTTAGTGTAGTTTACCTTAAAATTACTAACTGCTCCGAATTTCTGAAACTCCTGAAGCACTGAGGGCAAGGATGCACGTGGGTGCGTCACGAACAGGAGCAGATCATCCGCGAAAAGGGCGAGTTTGGTATGGGTGGGCCCGACTGTAATACCCTGTATCGAGGGATTATTGCGTATAGCAATGGCTAGATGTTCCATTGTAAGAACGTAGAGGAGGGGGGACAGTGGGCACCCCTGTCTAGTCCCGTTAGATATAGAGAAGGTCGGAGATAGCGAGCCATTCAGCCTAACCCTAGCATGTTTGTTATTTTTAAACACAAAAAAGTACTTTAAGTATCACTTTAGTTGTAATTTAAAGCAATGGTGTTTTTTATTTTTCATATCACTCTTGAAGTTGCATTGAAAGACCCTCAATTTTTTTAAAATGTATTTTGCATAGGAACATATCCCCCTTGGTGATGCCCTTTAACAGTTCTCTGCCCAATAGCCTTGAAAATGGTCAAAATTGATCATCAAGATCCACCCCTTCATAGATTTTACTGGGTTTTGATTTTAAGTTTGGAATTGTTGGACTTCATACAACGTTCGAAGAAACCCCCAGGAACCAAACCCTAACACATTCACTCGTCCCTACCTATACTAAATGAGCAATATAACAAATTTATTGGTTTGATTAAAAAAGTAATCTATGCAGTAGCAAATTCATATTAGAGAAACAGTAATATGCATCACCATTGTGTTTTTTTTTTATGAGTTAAAATATTTGTTGAAATAATTTGTTCTTAATGGACAGAGAGGAGTCATTTGTTTTATATGAAAAAAGATGAGAAAATGCAGAGGGATTTGGGTATTAAAATAATTAGAAATGCAATGTCACAGAACAGGAATAGGTACACTTTAAATGGGACCTCGCTGTCTGCTCCAATTGCCTGGGCCCCTTCCTACTTTTACAAACCACCTATTGTTAGTTAGTATAAAATGTACCCCCAAAAAAATGTAAGTTACATTAATACCTACATTACTCCCTTCTTTAGCATTCCTGGGCGTGACTTCACTCTCCTTTGAGGAAGATTCATTGAAAATGCAGAGCAGATCAAGTCTTGCAAGAAGAAACTCTAGCCCATTGCAAGGACATCTTCTCATGAGACTTGACTGATCTGTATTTTCCAGGATCTAGCAGGAAGGAGTGTGATGTCATCCTCGCCTTGGTACCATGGGCAGAAGACAGGGCAAGATAAGTATAAATGTAAACTTTTTTTCTTGATAGGTAGATTTTACATTGGGATGGAGCCCAGGCAGTGTAAGTGGACCATGACTTTTACAACAAGGTCCTCTTTATGTTATTCCATAAGTAAAGTTTTGATGTTATACCTTTATCTATGTCCTTTGACAGATGTATGCTCATTACTCCCAATGTTCTGCACTTGGAAAGTGAGGAGACCATAGTGGTGGATGGGCAGACCCGGACATTTGATGCTGATGTGGAAATTACGGACTTTCCCCAGAGAAGGTTAAGTTTGGCCAAGCAAAAAATCTCCATTAACAGCGGCAACAAATTTCTTGGCACGGCAGTACTGACGGTAAATATTAGTTCATACCAATCCAGAAGAGGCATCATCATAACAAACTTTGAATTGTAATTTTCTTGTTGAATTTTAATCTCCACAGATTCCCTCTAAGGACCTACTGAAGGACCGCAGTGAAAAACAATTTGTGTACGTTACAGTAAGGTCTCCAGTGTGTAGTCTAGAGAAGGTTATCATGCTTGGACACCAGAGCGGTTATGTCTTTATACAGACGGACAAGACCATCTACACTCCAGGATCTACAGGTAGCCCATAGACCAACAGACCTTTGAACTCTATACAACTGTACTTTTGATTGTCTATATATAATACATGTATGGTTGTTTAGGTATTTTTGTGTCATCCAAAAGTGGAATGAAGTCAGTGATAGAGGACCACTGAAAAAGCTAAAATTTCAGTTCTGAGTCAGCAATGATGGGTTGGATCATCCCTAAGATTGCTTAGAGACATGTGACAGTTGGATACACAAACAAACCATGTTGTTGGTAGGTCAAAACCAAGGGAAGACTATACAATAAAAATCTGAGGTCTTAAGCCTTCCCCGCTCAATCAAAAACTAGAAAAAAAAATATTATATTATATCCCATTATATAGCCTAGTAGTCTGCCATCAAATGCTCGCAAGGACTGTTTGTGCTGCTCTTTCCACTACATTGTTGTGGCAAAGCAAGGGATACCCTGATTAATACATGGAATAGTGAAAGGAGTGTCCAATGTCCAAAATAATATAAGTCTGAGGCGTTTTTGGAGAGTAGCAACAAGTACATCAAACCAACACATTTCTGGAGGGTGGCTCTCCCTGCTTCAGGGCTGTTTCTGCACACTATTCAAATGGGAATGATTCCCATGCAGGTTATATATTTGTCAGATCTCAGACAAAAGACTGACAAAGTTTCAGCTGAGGTTGCAAGGGAAGTTATTTTTTTTCTTTTTACTGAAAAGTGGGTTAGTTAAAGTGAAACTGTAGTCCCACCGCTCTTGCCATACTATTTAATTATGTGCAGCCATACATACATACCACACTTGCACATTATAACAGACAGGCTGTTTGCACTCCTTCAGCTAGACAGATCACAACTCTCCCATACTGCCCTTCGTTGCTTGGTTTGCCACCATCTTCCCCTGTTTTTTTTTCCAGGCCATTAAATGGCTTATAGATGCTAAGAGTGTACAGGTGCCTGTCCTTATTAAATCTTTTTTTTTTTTTTATTAATAATTGTATTTATTTAAGACACAAAGGATATAACGGAAATAATCGTACATACACTTGACATTCCATATTTGAAAAACTATACATAGGACATATTCTCATAGAAATAACGAAAAAATGCAGGGGGGGGGGGGAATGGAAAAAACTACGGAGAGAAATAACTCCCCCCTTCAGCCTTAAACCTCTTAGGTTGAGACCAATTAACTTATTCATCCACTTATTACATCACATATTATAGTATCTCAATCCCCTCTATTTACTATTCCCAAAAAAAGAGAAAAAAAAATCATAATTGGCTTCTACTTCCTGGTACCTTATTTCCTTAATTTATCCATTAAGATCCAATTCTTTATACTTAATACCCCTTTTAGTCTCTAACTTCTCTTACCAATTCATGCCGCTATTTCCATGACCTGCCCACTAACGCACACCACAACACAAACGAACAGCAATAACAAAACAAAACGAAACAAAAAATAAATAAAAAATACCTCTATGGCTGTCAAGAAAAAATAGAGACTCCCCATGCATCTGTAAAAATTAGTCCCATTATGCCACGTACACACGATCAGTTCATCCGATGAAAACTGACTGATGGATTTTTTCATCAGATATCCGATGAAGCTGACTTTCATCAGTCTTGCCTACACACCATCAGTTAAAAATCCGTTCGTGTCAGAACGCGGTGACGTAAAACACTACGACGTGCTGAGAAAAATGCTTCCGAGCATGCGTCGACTTGATTCTGAGCATGCGTGGATTTTTAACCGATGGATTTGCCCCCAGACGATCGTTTTTTTCTAGTGTTTTTTTTAACCATCAGATAATTTTAAAACAGGCTCTAAGTTTTTTCACCGATGGGAAAAAAAAACATTGGGTGCACACACGATCGGTTTGTCCGATGAAAACGGTCCATTGGACCGTTTTCATCAGATGAACCGATTGTGTGTACACGGCATAAGTCTCATTAAACTTCTCCCTTATTCGTTTCATTTCCATGGGGGGTTTCCCTCCTCTTCAGAAGCCAAAAAGACCCTCCAAGAGAACCATGTCTTGGAGTATCTTTCTTGTTGATGCTGTGCTGAAAGGACCAGATCTTCTAATCTACTGATCTATTTTACCTTCCCTATCCACATCTCTATTGTTGGTGGAGATGGTGATTTCCATTCCATGGGAATACAGGCCTTTGCAGCATCTAAGAGATGATAAATACTTGATTCCCGATAAACTTTCTCTGGCATTTGATTAACATGCAAAATGAAAAACTCTGGGTCATCCGGTATGTTTTTTTCCCCAGAACATTAAATGACTTATAGATGCTAAGAGTGTACAGGTGCCTGTCCTTATTTTTTTAACCCTGTAAGACAAAGGCATAATGTGCTAGTATGCATCGCAAATACTTGCATTAGAGCGAAGCCCTTCAGCAGCGTGCTGTCACTGCTGAAGGCACTTCCATCTTCACCCGGTCTTCCTTCCAGGTTTGCATCCTCTGGCCATCTGATTGGCTGTGCCGTGATGATGTCACTATTGCACATAGGTCTGGGAGTCACGGACTGTGGCACAGCACTCTGAAGGGATGGCATGGGTATGCTGTCCCTTCAGAGTGCATGTGCCAGCGATGTCACCGGCTGCATACACTGTGAATATCTCTTAAACCGTACATTCACTAAACCTACAGGTTTACCTGTAGGTACAAATTCAAAAAAAGGGTTTACTTCCACTTTAAAGTTTTGCTTATATTGAGATGAATTATAGACACTGCCGAAAAATTCATTTGTTTTCATTTTCGTTTCATTCTTTTCTCTTTTGTTTTTTGGGGTCATTCGTTATGATCGCAATTCGTAAATTATTAAATTCATAAATTCGTAAATTCCATAATAAGAAATTTGAAAGAATAACTAACTAATTAACTAATAATAACTAACTATTAAATTATAGGTATTGGAATTTCCATTACAATCTAGCTGTTAGGGAACGTAACGAATACAAATGTATCCAAAGTTATGAATTATCCGAAATAATGAATGCAACATCTAAACAAATGGAACGGAACAAATTAATATGAAATAATAATAATAAAATGTTTTTATTATTTTTGTTATTTATTATTATTAATTTGTTACGTTCCATCTGTTCAGATACGGCATTCATTAATTCGGATCATTTATAACTAAATAATAAATTTGTATTCGTTGCGTTCACTAACAGACAAATTTGAAAGGAAATTCCAATACCTATAATTTAATAGTTGGTAATATTTAAGTTATTATTAGTTAGTTATTATTTCAGATTTCTGAATATTTGGGTTTTCGGATTTTCGAAAATTAGAAGTTATGAATTTTCAATTTGACAAATTTATTTATTTATTTAACTATTCGAGTTCACAAATATTTGGAAAAATTCATTAAACAGGTTTTCGTTAATTTGAATATTTCTGAAAGAATTCGAAGGAATTTGTCGAAATGTTTTAAAAAACAAATTCGGAATGAAACAAATTGCACATGTCTAATGAATTATGTGGCCTTTTTACATGCACTTTAGGCTTAGTACAAAGGTTAGTTTCTTACTAATCATTTTTGTGTCCTTCTTTCCATAGTTCTCTACCGCATCTTTTCGATGAATTATAAAATGTCCCCCATAAACAAAGCTGTCATTTTGGAATTTATGGTAAGTGTTAGATTTCTTTTGCAATCAAAAGTCCTGTACAGTGTAAAAAATTAAAAAAATAAATCACCTACAATGTTTTTTTTGGGCCAAGAACCAGGGCTGTCACATAGGAGGAAGGGTGGGTGGTCATGGATGGGCATGTGCTTTTTTTACCACAAAGAATGGGGCATTTCTCTTGGCCCAAGTGGCTGTATAAAGTGGAAGAGGTAGCGAGGGAAAAAATACTGTATGTGCAGCTGCAGAGGGGGAAAACATATGACCTTCAATTAAATATAAAGCCTGCCATCACCTGCTTCCTTCTAAAAAGGACCAGCATGGAGGCTTGGAAGGTTGGAGCGGTTGGAGTGGTCAACCTCAATTTTTACAGGAAAAGTAAAAGTTTCATGGAACTTAAGATGCCTTTATCCTCTAATCATTATGAAATGCCGATTTTTACTGAAGGTAATCCTTGATTAAGCATGTGTTAAAGCAATATTAAACCCAAAAGCAATTATTTATTATATTGCAGCTTATCAATTCTTACATCTGATGGCTGCATTTGTTTCCTATTTTTAGGATTACTTTTTTTTCCACCTGGTGATCCTGTCAGTAAGTCTGTTGTTTTTCAACAGAACAAGCTCTCCGGCAGACAAACATTTAGAGGGTTGAGAGAAACCATTAAAAGGCTGACAAGGGTGCCTACAATGATCAGCTTTTATGTATTTACTGTATGTAAAAACTATTACTGTAACTGCTTAGAAAGTTTGAGTTGGACTTTGGCCTCAATTTTTTTAGTGTATCTAAATCTGCCTTTCACGCTGGTGCCGTGGCTGTGTTTGTGGTTTTAGCAGCACTTTTTCAGCTGCTAGCGGGGTGCTTTTAACCCCAAAGGAGGGGGTTAAAACCTCCTGTGTTGCGGCGCTTCCGAAACGCTTTTCAGGCACAATGGGCAGGGGAGTTTTGAGAGTGCTGTATACAGCGCTCCCAAACCGCCCCAAAGATGCTGCTTGCAGGACTTTTCTAACGTCCCGCAAGCACACCGCCCCAGTGTGAAATCACTTGGGCTTTCACACTCGGGCGGCATGGGAGGTAGTTTTCAGGTGATTTACTGGTGCCATTTTTATCACTAAAACACCTGAAAACTGCCTCAGTGTGAAAGGGGTCCAACACTCCCCTCCCCTCTGACTGACAATGATGTTGTCCAAAGGTGCCCCCTGGGCTTCTTCCTTCAGAGTGGAGGCGCTCTAATACAGGAGGTGTGTTACTGACCAAATCACCAGGTAAAAACAAAGGAAAAAAGATTAAAAAACAAATGCAGCCACCACATCTAATGATTGGTAAGCTGCTATATATTACATTTTTGGTTTTGGGCTTAATTCTGCTTTAATTGTGTACTCAGTATAAATTGCTAAGATTTGTAACAGGCTTTTTAAATCTGCCACTGGCTGCCCTCTTAAGATGTGCTTAATTTCTTGGAATGCTTTCTCCTCTTTTTCCAGACTCCTGAAAACATTATTGTTAAGAGGGATACCGTAAAACAGGATTCAGCCTCGGGCATCCTCTCCCTGTCGTATAAACTGCCTGAACTTGTAAGGTGAGGATATATGCTAGTTTTTTTTTTTTTTTTTTTTACAGTTAATCAGGTCCAACTATATTTATAGATGCAAATGAAATGGGTAAAAGGTGGCTTCAGCTCCTGTTCTCCAATTGTAGAAAACCCTCCAGATGCGTTTCGTCCTTTATTCAGGGCCTTTATGATTAAAGTTTTTGTAAAGCCCTATGTTTTTTACCTTCATGCTTTCAATGCATGAAATTAAAAACCTTCAGTATGCAGCTCCCCCTACAGCCCCTCTAGCGATGTTCACATGAGCGGCTACTATCCCAGCTCTTTGCCTCCTCATTGGCTGAGAGACCTGCAGCAGGAGCCATTGTGAATCACAGGCCAGTAAGGAGGGAGCGCGGGAGCGGGGTTGACCCCAGTTTTGTGTGTCTTATAGACACCCATAGCATGCCTTACTAAGGGGGCACTCGGCAGGGGGGAGGAGCCCAGAGCACCAGTGGGGGACACAAGAAGAGGAAGATCGGGTTGGGATCCACCAGCTGCCTTGATTGATGGCAGTCTCAGCGTCTCAGCAAGCAATGAGGAAAGACGCTGACTGACAGTTAGCAGCTCTCTGCTTGGGGATCTGTGAGAACCGAGCCATCTGTGATGTTCGGTGGCTCGGTTCTCAGTGCAGAGATGGCGGGGGACAGATGAAACATCAGTCTGATGCTCCATCCACTGAGGTAAGTATGTTTAAAAAAATTAAAAATAAAACCCATACTTCTCTTCTAGGCCCTCAAAAAGGATCAATGCGTCTGAGTTCTCTACAGGTGGAGAACAGGAGCTTAAGCCATCTTTTACCCATTTCATTTACATTTATGCAACAGAAAGTTGGTGTCTTTGTGCAGACAGCCACCATTTTGTTGAAGTTTACTGGAGTCTTACAATCTGATCCGGTCTGCCTTGCACCAGTCTATCTACATGCTGATCTAAATGATACAGGTTTGGGGGCATTTGAATGGTACCATTTTCATTGTTTTGAGCCAAATATAGATGTATACAGTAGATAATCCACATGTGTGGAAACTCATTCAAACAGACAGCCTCTTCTCATATGGGATGGATTACTTCACAACCCAAGGTGCAACCAAAATTTTATTTTTAAGGAGAAGTAAACACAGAAGAACAAAAAGAAAAGAGTCCGAAAAAGAAAATTACTATTGTAAAAAGGGTCTGGCCTTTAGGCAGCGTTTCCTTGATAAAAACACTCTACTGTCACTCTGCTCAACTCTTAAGACCAAAGTAGCTACACCGATCACCCATAACATTCTGACCACTGACAGGTAAAGTGAATAACATTGATTATCTTGTTACAAGGGCACCTGAAAGTGGGTGGGATATATATATTCCACCCACTTTCAGGTGCCCTTGTAACAAGATAATCAATGTTATTCATTTAGTCATTGGTCAGAATGTTATGGATGTTCGGTGTAGCTACTTTGGTCTTAAGAGTTGAGCAGAGTGAGAGTAGAGTGTTTCCATCAAGGAAACACTTAAGGACATGTTGTCCCTGAAGTTGATGCGTTGAAAGCAGAAAAAAATGGGCAAGTGTAAGGATTTAAGCAACATTGACAAGGGCAAATTGTTATGGCTAGATGACTGGGTCACTGCAGCTCTTGTGGTATGTTCTGGGTCTGCAGTGGTTAGGACCTACCAAAATTGGTCCAAGGAAGAAAAATTGTCAAACCGATGAAAGGGTCATGGGTGGCCAAAGCTCACTCATGCACATGATGAGTGAAGGCTGACCTGTGTAGTCCGAGCCAATAGAAGAGCTACTAAAGGTCTAATTGCTGAAAAAATTAATGCTAGTTCGAATAGAAAGGCGTCAGAACACAGTGTATCACAATTTGTTGTATATGAGGCTGTGTAGCCGCAGACCGGTCAGGGTGCCCATGCTGACCCGTGTCCACAGCCAAAAATACTTAGAATGGGCATATGAGCATCAGAAATATACCACAGAGCAATGGAAGAAGGCGACCCGGTCTGATGAATTCAAGAATGGTTTGAGAAACACAACAACGAGTTTGAGGTGTTAAATTCTCCAGATCTCAATCCAATCAAGCATCTGTAAGATATGCTGGAAAAACAAGTCTGATCCATGTAAGTCCCACCTCACAACTTACAGTAATTTAAAGGATCTGCTACTGATGGCTTGGTGCCAGTAACCACAGCATACCCTCAGAGGTTTAGTGGAGGCCATGCCTTGATTGGTTATTGTGGGCGGTCATAATTTTATTACTGATCAGTGTATATCTACTGTAAATGAATGAGCTGTTCCATATGCATGGGGATAAAAATGACGCACATTTTTCTTATGCAGTGTGGGGACATGGACCATAGCAGCAAGATTCGAAGACTCTCCTCTTCAGAACTATACCGCAAATTTCGAAGTGAGGGAATATGGTAAGGTTTTTACCTTTAAAAAAAGAAATGTAGGGACACCAATAACAGACTGTTCACAGTAGAATACATCAATCCATTTGGAGCAAACCATCCCAAAGTAAATCTGATTTGTTGTAGGTTGCTACATTTTAGTTATAGATCTTTGCACTGTGCTCTACTTTAGTAAAATAAATACAAAACAATAATAAATTTATTATCAAATGTTTTCATACAAATTCACACAATATCCATACTTTTTCAATTGAATATAAGTATAAAAATGTGTGCATTTTAAGTTGGGCACTGAGAGGCAGGACTGATGGGCACTGCTGATGGGCACTGATAGATGGCACTGATGGGCACTGGTAGGCAGCACTGATAGGTGACACTGAGAAGGCAATGATGTGCACTAAATGGCAGCACTAATGGACACTGATTGGTGGCACAGATGGGCACTGGTAGGAGGCACTGATGAGGCTGAACTCATAGCTGGCACTTATGGACACTGATAGGTGGCACTGAGAGGCGGCACTGATGGGCACTGATAGATGGCACTGATGGGCACTGGTAGGCAGAACTGATAGGTGACACTGATGAGGAGGCAATGATGTGCACTGATTAGCAGCACTGGTGGGCACACATTGGCAGCAGTGGTGGGCACAGACTGGCAGCACTGGTGGGTACTGTTGGGACTACACTGATAATAGGGACACTGGTAATCAGTGCCCTGATTATCAGTGTACATGTCCCTTTTACACAAGCCGGTTATCATCTCTCTTCTCCTCTCCTCATGCTGTTAAGGTGAGGAAAGGAGTGCCGATAACTGGCTTCTGTTTAGATATATGATCAGCTGTGATTGGACACAGCTGATCTTGTGGTAAAGAGCCACTGATTGGCTTGTTACCTCAATCTGTAACCATCAGTGTCCTCCAGACACTGCGATCACAGGGCACGTGGCGGGCGTGATCATGGCATGCCCTCATATGATGCATTCCAGAACTAGCTGGCTGTGCTGTAGCTGTCATTCGACTATAACACAGCCAGCAAGTGGTTAAACTAAAAGTTCAGTTGGGCTATAAGTATTTTGTTCTGCACTGTCAAGGTAAAAATAAATGTGTAACTTCCTAATGACCTCTTTCTCGTTCTTTAGTATTGCCAACATTTGAGATCCAACTGATTCCAGACCAAAGATTCTTTTATTTTGATGATCAAGAGTTTGTCGTAGATTTAAGAGTAAGGTGAGTTCAGCGTAAATATGTGATGTAAAAACAGTTATATTAAAATATGCAGATTTTTTGGAGGAATGGGTGATGTCTATTCTAGTGATTGGTAATATCTGTACAGGAAGTATGCGTTGTTCATTGACAAATGTTTCATTGGTTGGTTTATTTACCGTGTTGTTCTATTTTTTTTCTCAGATACCTCTATGGGAAAGAGGTGCACGGTTCAGCATTTGTATTGTTTGGAGTAGCGAAGGATGGGGTAAAGACAAGCTTTCCGAATACCCTTAGGAGGATTCAGGTTAGAAGAGTATATTTCAGTTCAACTTTTATTTTCAAAACTCTCAAAACTTTTCAAAATTAGACCTTTTTCCTTTTTCTTTTACTATTTGTACTTTTATGCCTTTTTAAATATGAGTGCATAGTTGACCCTTGTTTCCATGTCTTTTGCGCAAAAACATAGGAACTGGGTTGCAGAAATATGTCACCAGGTGCTCTGGACTGAATAGTCAAAATCTGAAACATTTGGCTGTAGCAGGAGGCTGTTAGTTTTCTGAAGGGCAGGAGAGTGGTACAATAATGGGTTTCAACAGTGAAGTATGGTGAAGGGTCCTTGCAAATATGGGGTTGCATTACTGCAAATGGAGTTGGAAAACAAGTCCTGTAAGTGATGGTTTGTCCTCCACAGAGCCCCGATCTAAACATCATGTAGTCTGTCTGGAATTAAATGAAGAGGCAAAAGGCAAACATCTGTGGTTAGTTCTCCAAGATGTTTGGAACAACCTACCTGCCTAGTTCCTTCAAAACTGTGTGCAAGTGTACCTAGAAGAATTGATTCTGGTTTGAAGCCAAAAGGCAGGCACACCAAATATTGATTTGATTTGGATCTCTCTTCTGTTCATTTACTTTTTTTTACCCATTTTGTTAATTGATAAATATAGACTATTAACATTTCTATTTCTGAAAGCTTTCTTAATTTACAGAATTTGTTCACGCCTTTACACACACATGCACCACAGCCTTCTAGTTTTAACCACTTAAAGGCCACCTACCGCAGATATTCTGTGGCAGGGCAGCTCACATTGCCTCTGCCAACATCTGCCAATCGTTCTCCTGAGAAGCAGAACTTTGAGCTGACAGAGAAAAACACAGTGATCTTGTGTTCCTGCTAAGCAGGAACACGGATCTCTGTGTTCCCTGAGTCAGTCCATTCCCAACACAGTTAGCAAGCACACTCGAGGGACACACTTAAAGTGGCTGTAAACCCTTTACAACCACTTTATGCTACAGGTAAGCCTATATTAAGGCTTACCTGTAGCTACCCAGGATAAGTCCTAAAACTGCACGTTTAAGGAGATATCCCCTGTCCCCTACATGTTCCAATGTCATCGGCACATGCGCACTTATGTGTCGTTGCTTCGATCCGTGTTCCGTTACCAGCAGCTCCTGCGCGCGTGCGGAAGAGAGATGTCGCCAGAGGGGGGGACGAGGACGGCTGAGGGGGCTTCGATCTAAGCTAAGTAATTCATAATTAGCTAATATGCTATACATACTAGCTCATTATGCCTTTGTCTTGCAGGGTTTTTTTTAAAGGGTTTACAACCACTTTAACCCTTTGATTGCTCATGAAGTTAACCCCTTCCCTGCCAGTGTCCTTAGTACAGTTATGCCATGTACACACAATCTGGTTTTTGCCCGGCCAAACTCACATCGGAATTCCGAAGGAATTCCATCGGAGTAAATTAGAACTTGTTCTCTATCTAAACTCTGATGGAATTCATCTGAATTTCCGATGGAATTACTCCAATGGGGCACACACACGGTTGGAATTTCCGATGGAAAAAGTCTGTCTAACTTTTTCCATCGGAAATTCCGAACGTGTGTACGGGGCATAACAGTGCATATTTTTAGCACTGATCACTGATCACTGATCACTGTAATAATGTCACTGGTTCACAAAAAAGTGTCAAAAGTGTCAAAAGTGTCCGTTAGGTATCCGATTTGTCTGCTGCAATGATGCAGTCCCGCTAGAAAACGTTGATCGCCACCAGTACTAGTAAAAAATAAGAAAAATGCCATAAAAATACCCCATAGGTTGTAGATGCAATACATTTTGTGCAAACTAATCAATATACAGTTATTGGGATTTGTTAACAAAAATATGTAGCATAATACATATTGGCCTAAATTTATGAAGAAATGTGATTTCTTTTTATTTTTTATTTTTTTATTGTGTATGCTTTATAGTAGAAAGTAAAAAATATTGTTTTTTTTTTTTTCAAAATTGTCACAATTTTTTTGCTTATAGCGCAAAAAATAAAAACCACAGAGGTGATCAAATACCACCAAAAGAAAGCTCTATTTGTGGGATAAAAAGGACATGAATTTTATTTGGGTACAGCATTGCATGATCGTGCAATTGTCAGTTAAAATAATGCAGTGCTGTATCGTAAAAAATGGCCTGGTCATTAAGGGGGTGAAACCTTCCGTGGTGAAGTAGTTAACTTCACATTATTCTTTTTCCTCACATTTTATTTCTTAGATCGAAAATGGAGATGGTACAGTTACCTTACTGAGAAAAGAATTTGTGAAGAACTTTAAGGATGAAGATGACATGCTCCAGTTCTCCCTTTATATGTCTGTCACAGTGGTTACTGACTCAGGTGAGTAAAGGAACCTTCACAGGGAATTAATTACATGTTAATGATGCTATTTCAGTACTATGTAGGAACAGAGACACTGGGTAATTGAAAAGGAGACAATTCCCCTAGCAGTCTCCAAAAAATGGATTATTGGGTACAATACATGTAGAGTAAAATTAAAGCGGGAGTTCACCCGAAAAACTATTTTTAACATTAGATTGATGCTCATTTTGTCAAGAGGAATCGGGTGTTTTTTTAAAAATCGAAGCAATACTTACCGTTTTAGAGATAGATCTTCTCCGCCGCTTCCGGGTATGGTCTTCGGGACTGGGCGTTCCTATTTGATTGACAGTCTTCCGACGGTCGCATACATCGCGTCATGAGTAGCCGAAAGATGCCGAACGTCGGTGCGGCTCTATACGGCGCCTGCGCACCGACGTTCGGCTACTTTCGGAAAATCGTGACGTGATGTATTCGACCGTCGGAAGCCTGTCAATCAAATAGGAACGCCCAGTCCCGCAGCCCATACCCGGAAGCGGCAGAGAAGATCTATCTCTAAAACGGTAAGTACTGTTTTGATTTAAAAAAAAAACACCCGATTCCCCTTGACAAAACGAGCCTCAATCTAATGTTAAAAATTTACTTTTTGGGTGAACCTCCACTTTAAGGGTTTTTTACTTATACATAAAGATAAAAACTGAATATCCAGATACAGAGAAGCGGGCATCGATTTCAATTTCAAAAAGGTGTGTTGAAATACAGTCTGTCTATACATTTGTTTCACTAATACTTAGTGAACTCCAAAATGGAGGCAAGAGATTTAGCGGGTCCTCAATAGATAAGTATTCCTCTACATGTTTCACAGAATTCTACACCTTCTTCAGGAGAAACAGACTGGATAGTATCTGAAACAAAAATAACAAAATACACATAATATACAAAAAAACTAAGCAAAACAAAAAATATATATGTATAAGTAGAATTGGTGGATGGGGAAGGGAAAACACGGGGGTTTATCAGCATAAACCAACCCACTAGACAAAGTCAAGACTGTGGCACCGTCAATGCTCCCTTACAGCAGACTTGGGGGAAAAATGCGGGTGGATGCGTTGATGCTGCGTAGCAACTATAAAAAATACAAACTGTATATAGATCATAAGTATAGATCATAAGTATGCAAGGCAGGCTTGAGAGGAATCACGACAAATCACGTTGTGTATGACATGAATAACGGTTGTGTGTAAGCGGCATCAGGGTAACAAGCCACCTATTTCAAACTTCGGAATGGCCAGTTTTAGGGCTCATTCACACCACCAGTTCTGGGTTTTGTTGCCCATTCCAGGGGCAATACAAGGACAGGCAAAAAGTCCAAAAGAAAAAAGGGTAAAAAACAAACAAAAAAAACCCTCCTTCCAATGTGTATAAAAATGCTGTAAAAACGCATGTTAAAAAAGGCAGGCAGAGAATGGTCAGGATACAGGCATGTTCGGCAACAGGATATCAAGCAGTGTAGAGCTGAGCGTGGTTACAAGGCAGGCCAGGATCAGGATAACAGAGATCATTTGTAGTCAAACAAGCCGGGTCAAACACAGGAAACAGATCAGATCACAGGAACAGGAAGTCACAGGAACAGGTATGAACTGCAGATCAGGCAGTGAAGACACAGTGCTGCTGAGGTGTTTAAATAAGGCAGCCTGTTGCCAATCACTGAAATCAGTCTGCACTATTAACCCTTAGGTGGCAACTCCATGACAAAGCTCTTACAGTGGTCAAATGTATTGTCTAAAAACGTTCTTGCACTGTTCATATAGGGGGAGATTTACTAAAACTGGTGCAGCTGTGCATGGTAGACAGACAATCAGCTTCTCACTTCAACTTGTTCAATTGAGCTTTGTCAATAAAACCTGGAAGCTGATTGGCTTCTATGCAGAGCTGCACCAGATTTTGCATGATGCAGTTTAAATAAATAACCCCCTCATATTGTCAATATCTGGCGTTTTGTTCGCCCTCTACTAAAAAAAAAACAAAAAAAAACAGCTTATTGGTTCTTGGTGCCTGCAGACCAGCAGTCCCCAGATGCAGAGAAGGCAATGTTACTACAAACAGGTCTGACATATGGAAACCCAACATAGGCCATGGGCTTTTGGCAACAACATTTTTAATTTAAACAAAATTTCATTAGGGGAGCTATGTTAGTCGCTAATGCCTCAGACAGGTACACTGTGATTAAGATCCTGAATATTTAAAAAGGTAACTAACTACCTTTAGTGGAGAGTGAGACCAGACATCAGTCCACGATGCAGGATATAAAGGCATCAAAGCAGATTTCTTCCAACTACTGTAATCTTGTACTGTACAAATACTGTAAGTTCCAAAGGTCTCAATCATCTACAAAGCCACTGTTAAGGTGGTATAAGAGTCCTGCATATACAAAATAATATCATCAGCATAAAGGCAGATACGTTCTGTCCTACCTCCCAGATTGATGCCTTAAATTACCACCACAATATTAGGGACATCACTTTAACTGCCAACTAGATAGTGTAACAGTAAAGTAAAAAGAGCTTTAGTTATCCCTTAAAAAATTATCAAGTACCTTGGCATTATCAAAACATACACAGTAAAGAGAGAGAGAGAGAGAGAGAGAGAGAGAGAGAGAGAGAGAGAGAGAGAGAGAGAGAGATATTTTTATTTATCTGTATTCTCCTAGCTGCACCCCAAAACTGTAACCCATAAATAAATAAAAATTGTTTTCTTTGTTGTCTAAAACCCAACTGAAGAGAGTTCCATCACTTTCTGTTTGGGCACCATAACAAAGAAAGAATGGAAAACATTTCCTTTATTACACCCAAAACAAATAATGTTATATCTGGAAACATTGACTGCATTAAAGGATTATTTTCTAATTAGGAAAAAGCATTGTAGCTGTTTTAAACATTTTACATTTATCTGTTCTTCCATTTTAGTGGTGTGCTTTTAAACCCCTGTTCCTTCTCTCTTCCAGGCAGTGAAATGGTGGAAGCCGAGTTAGAAAATATTCATATTGTGAAATCTCCCTATAAAATCCTCCTTACTAAAACCTCTAAGTATTTCAAGCCTGGAATGCCCTTTGACCTTACGGTAAGGATGTTGTGCATCTTATCTAAAATATGTTGATAACATTTAGAAAATGAAATGTCTGGAATTTAACCTCACATCTTGAAGGCATAAATAGCTTTCCTGAGTTTGACCCAAACACAGCTTCACTGTAGGAGGAATTATTCTCTTTCTATGTCCTTTTAATCTCTTTTTCCTTTCCTTTCCCTTTTCCCTTTTTTTTTTATTTCCCTTTGCCTTCCCCTTTTGTATCCTTTCCCCTTTCCTTTTTTCTTTTACGTTCTTTCCCCTTTCCCTTTTCAATTATTTTCCTTTCCCCTTTAGTTTACCTTTTCTTTCTTGTACCTTTAATTTTATTTATTTTCCCTTTCTTTTCCTTTTAAATTTTCTTCTTTTTCCCATCCCCTTTTCTTTTCCTTTTTCCTTTTTTTTCCTTTTCCCTTTCTTTCTTTCTTTCTTTCTTTCTTTCTTTCTTTCTTTCTTTCTTTCTTTCTTTCTTTCTTTCTTTCTTTCGTTCTTTCTTTTCTTTTCCCCTTCACTTTTCCTTTTTTCTTTTCCTTTTCCATTCTTGTTGGTATGTCAGTTGCCACCCCAAAACCTTGAAGTGAAAGTCTTGCTGAAAATTTCATTAAGTGGAAGAAGTGACAATTTTGCAAGATTTTAAGAAAAAGGAGCAAAACAATATTTTTTTCTTACACTAGGAAAGGAGTGCCTTTCATAAAATGTTGCACCATAAAATCTAAGGCTGGCTGTGCATTCTTTCATATTCCTCAGGTGTTTGTCACAAACCCCGATGGTTCTCCAGCTAACAGGATCATGGTGGTGGCACAACCAGGAAACGTTCAAGGTTTGACAGGACCTGAGGGAACATCTCGACTGACGTTGAACACTGCTGCTAATATCAATCGCCTTTCAATAACTGTGAGTGACCCTCTGTACCGTCCTGGTCTCAAAAGGAGGTTTCCTATTGTCTGTTGCAATTTCTGGTCATCTATATTTTATGTGATTGCTATCACAGTCTGTTAAATTTAAAGGTAGTTGGTTGATAACATTCATCTAGTAGACATGACTGCTATCATAATGTTTCATGGGGTTTAATGCTGAAATGTGACCCGTTAAAAGCCCAAAGTCTGAAACATCTACCTTTTTCTGTGTTGTTCATTCTTTATTTCCCTTTTTCTTTTTTTTTTTCTCTGACTTTTTATCGTGGATCTTTCTGAGATAAATGTCATATGTGATGACAGTCATTTTAAGGGGGATGTACATAAGATGCACAAATGTTGGAGCGTTGATTTGTAAAGAGACTATTAAAGCATCTCTAGTGGTCTTTTGTGAAACGTCTGTAATAATTCCCTACAGCATATCCCCAGTATTCAACCATGCCTGTAGTATGTCTGCAGTTTCTGAATTTTCTTGTAGCATGTGCAGTCTCTGACCATCTCCTGAAGAATGCTTGCAATGCCTGACCATCTCACATAGCATGTCTACAGTCTTTTCTGACCATCTCCTGAAACATGTCTGCAGTCTCTGACAATCTCTTGTAGCATGTGTGGAGTCCCTGACCATCTCCTGTAGCATGTCTGCAGTTTATGGCGATCTCCTGTAACATATTTGCAGTCTCTGACCATCTACTGTAGCATGTCTGCAGTCTCTGACAATTCCATGTAGCATTACATACACTGAGTACTTTATGTGACCCTTTGTTCATCTCCAGGGTCGTACTGAGGCCTTCAATGTCAGATGAGTCTACCACAACTGCTCGATTATATCTGCAAATGGAGTCTGTTTTAATGTGGGAGGAATAAATTCTGCATTGTTTTTCAGTTTTCAAAATGAAACTCTATACTATATAACCTTCTCTTCTATAGGTAAAAACGTCTCAGGGTTTGTCAGCAGAGAGAGAAGCCTCTGCAACGATGACAGCCATTGCCTACAACTCAAACGGCAATTACCTACATATTGGTATCACCACTTCCGAGGTCAAACCTGGAGATAACCTTAACGTGAACTTCAACATCCGCAACACCAATGCTGCAGTTCAAAACGGAATCACACATTTTACCTACGTGGTAATTCTACTGTTTTACTTATTCTCCATGGGATGTTAGCCTCTAGAATAAGATATAATGCCACCCCACCAATTTGATAATGTAAAGCAAGTTATGCTGAGATTGTTGAATCCTATGTTGGTTCATTTGGGAGGCCCCCATCCCAGGACAAACCTTTCATCCATGTGCGATCAAGACCCCCACCTTGATTGATTGTCTTATGATGTCATTACCTCACTGTCATAGTAAAGTGTTTCCTTATTAGGACCATGATGTTTACTATTAGGTCCATACATGCAGATGACCTGTGTGTCCATGTTGCTGGTAAGTGCTGCCCCTACTTTTTTTAGACTGAGGGTATTGAGATTAAGACATTCATTTTGATTTAAGCTAACCAAACTTCAAGACAAGATTGTTGTTAGGTTAACATATCACAGCTCTGTCCTTAGAAATCACACTATAAAAAACTGTTTTGTTTAGACAGGAGTGTTTAATAAAACAGAAAAGGACTATCTAATTATCCTTGTTTTACAGCAGCCCTAACATGCTTAATGTGTAGGACAGTTCTAACACAACCTATTAGCAGTGATGAAATATATATATTTGTTTTCATTGGAGTTAAGGAGGGTACTTTGTATGTGATTTTTTATGATGTCTTTTGCCTCCCAACAGATCATGAACAAGGGCAGGGTGTTGAAAGTAGACAGACAACAACGGCTGGCTGGCCAGGCCCTGGTGACAATGAACCTTCCAATCACAGTGGATTACATACCATCGTTCCGCCTGATAGCATATTATCTTGTAGGAAACGACATTGTATCTGACTCCATTTGGGTGGACGTGGCAGATACCTGCATGGGAACGGTGAGCACCATGACTTTCCTTAAACTCTTATTATGCTCTTTTCTAACTCAGTTTATACGATTACTGTATATGTAATAGTAATGCAAATTACTTTATATGTAATAATATAATCATCAGCTTACTAAGAGGTTGTTATGCCTTGTGTGTGTGTTTTTTTTTAATTCTTTCTTAGTACTAAATGTTGTGGTGTTTAATTATGTTGCCTTGCTGAGTTGGTGCCTCTGGGAAGTCAGAGGTTAACTCTGCTGGTCAGGTTTTCTCAGGCTTTTTGCTGGGGCCAACAGTTAATGAGTACTGCTTCTGGGTAAGAGAGAGGTCGCTCCATGTATGGGAAAGGAATACTTAGGCCTCGTACACACGATCAGTCCATCCGATGAGAATGGTCCGAAGGACCGTTGTCATCGGTTAACGGATGAAGCTGACTGATGGTCTGATGTGCCTACACACCATAGGTTAAATAACCGATTGTGTCAGAACGTGGTGACGTAAAACACAACGACGTGCTGAAAAAAACGAAGTTCAATGCTTCCAAGCATGCGTCGACGTGATTCTGAGCATGCGTGGATTTTTAACCGATGCTTTTGCATACTAACGATCGGTTTTGACCTATTGGTTAGGCATCCATCGGTTCAATTTTAAAGCAAGTTTTTTACCGAAGGTTAACTAACCGATAGGGCCCACACACAATCGGTTTGGACCGATGAAAACGGTCCATCAGACCATTCTCATCGGATGGACCGATCGTGTGTACGCGGCCTAAGTGTGCTGAGTATGTGATTGCTACTTTACTTATTTTTGCCCCCTTGGCAGGAATCCTGCCAGAGTTTCAGGCAGGGGTCAAGTCCTGGGAAAAAAAGTGTGAGAAGTCACCCAAGATTCCCCCCCACCTCAAAAATAAAAAAAGTATGTTCCCACGAGTTCTTACATGACTAAAACCCTGCACGCACAGTAATGTCCTTCTCTGCCCCCTTCACCCAACCAGGAATGTCCTCCTCTGCCCCCTTCACCTCCCCCCTCCACAGTAATATCCTCCTTTGCCCCCTTCACCTCCCCCCCTCACATTAATGTCCACCTCTGCCCCTTCACCCCTTCTCCAGTAATGTCCACCTCTGCCCCCTTCACCCCCAAAATTATGTCTACCTCGGCCCCTTTTACCACCCACAGTAATGTCCTCCTCTGCCCCCTTCACTCCGCACTAGTAATCTCCTCCTCTGTCCCCCTCACATCAGTGTCCTCCTCTATGATATGTTGAGGTGCCACCACCAGACACTCACATCAGTGCACTGCTACTGTCCTTCTCCTCTCTACTGTGGTGAGGTGCCACGGCCGCTGAGACCCGAGAAGGAGTGTTACTGATTTCTATTCAAGAATGGTGCCAGGCGGCGCCATTATACCACTGCGAATGTGTCCGCCCAACCGAAAATAGGCGATCATGTACAAGCTTTGCAGGCTTCGGAAAGGCGCAAGCGCAGTTGCGCTGTTGGCCCTGCAGGACGTGGCTGCTAACATGAAACGACATTCCTGCTGTGAAAAAAGTACAGGAACGCCGTTCCCATGCACTGCAGGACTCAAGCCCTGGTTCCAGGACATGGACTAATGGACTTGAATAAAATCTTTAAAGATTTCCTATTCTCCGAAAGGTATGCATACCTCAATGGGCAAGAAAGCAACCGTATTAGGAAAGATGTTTGTAAAAAGGAGTTATCTGTATAAAACATTTTTTATTATCCTGTGCCATGGAACCTAAAGAGTTACATTATTGTCTGTCCGGAGAAATGCTGCTCCTTTATAGAGAGCTCAGCCTTGATGCCAATACAGTGTTTCTGCATATGCCTCTGGCAGCCTGTAGGGGCATTACTCGTCCCTGTTCCCACCTGGGCACTGGCCACATCTCTGTCATATAATGTCATAGTCATTCAATTCCATGGCTGCTCTGATGAACTGAAATTGGCCCCTTGAAGTATCTTCAGAAACCAACATTTCTGAGAGTGTTTATCTCATGTGTCCCCACTGTGCTGAGTAGTTCCGATCCTGCTGACCCCTGTGTAACTACTGCATTTCAAGAGATCAGCACTCTTGGAAGTGTCAATTTCCGAGGCTTCAAGAGGAGGTTTGCCTTCATCAAAGTGGCGCTCAGCAGCATAGGATTTTTTTTTTACAGGTTAATTTTTTATTTTAATCCTGTGCCCGCAAGTCACATCGATTTGATACAAAACCCCACAGTCTCTCCTCTGGCCTTGCACCCAGCTCCCCTGGCATGCCTCTTCCAGATATCCAATGTGCCTCACTCACCGCAGAATACCTTCTCCATGACTGTGGGGATGAGGCTCCCTCCCAGCTGCCAGGCTCCTCCACCGAGGTGCGCACACCCTCCCAGATGGGGATGAGCCTTCTGCTAACACTCCATTCTTCACTTCTCCCAGCCAACAACTCCCCTCCAGTGGGCTGGACCCGAGCTTATGAAGGAGGCCTGTCCCCTGCCAATTCCAGTTGGGGATTGGTCAGGGCTCCTCACATGAGCTCCCTTTCACTCCAGCTCCCAGCCCTATCCCTCTTCCAGAACATTCTTGCTTGAAGTAGGGGTGGTCACACCCACTGCTACATTAACCACACCCTGCCCCCAGATCAAAACAAGAAAGCCTAGCCTGAAGCATAGTCCAACCTAAATTTACCTGACTGGCAGCTACCACACAAAAATCCTCACCTCTAGCACCTACCTATGGTAGAGGGTGCTACAACTTTATTTAATAAAGCAGTAAGAAATACACAAATATAGTATTTGGCAGAGCCATCTCCAAGCCACAAGTAAATGCAGGCATTGTAAAATGGAATTAGGACTGAGAATTAGCCTAGTTGTCACATCAAAATATGGCTGGAGAGGTACATTTTTTTGAAATGGTAAAGCCAAAGTTAAATGAGCCAAAGTTTTCATGAGAAGTACTATTAAAAAATGTAAAGAGAGGATAAGGAGAGTCATTTGTTGATAAAAAAAGAGAGAGGAAACTTAAGGAATAAAGGGCAAGAGGGAAAAGGAGGGATGAAAGAAGAAAGGAGGGTGGGTTAGTGGGGAGAAAGTAGAAGTGAGAAGGTTTAAGGAAGGAGTTCACCCTAAGGATTGGAGGTTATCTCCGAAAGGCTAAGGTCTTTAGGAAAGGGATGAGGCCACTTCTACATATCAGAATATCACCATCCAGTAGTGTGGGTAGTATACCGGTCTATTGTTGTTCACATGTGTGAGATGGCCTCAGCCTTACATCACTCAATAAGCCATGCCCTGACATGTTTTGCCCCACCCACTGAGTCTCTATGACTAACCCAGGTGGGTGGGGTGAAACATGTCAGTGGGTGTGGCGTGTGGAGTGGTGTAAGGCTGAGGCCATCTCACACATGTTAACAACACAGACGGGACTGGAAGATTTTTCTAAGCAAGCAGGTATAATTATTTTTATTTTCAACTTCATTAAAGCAACAGAGATTTCTTAAAGTAAAGCCATGGCCTCCCATGAAAAAATATGTGCTGCATCTATGGTCAAAATTCCCATAGATGCATTCCTAAACCTTGTGGACAGCCTTCCCAGAAGAGTTGAAGCTGTTATAGCTGCAAAGGGTGAGCCAACTCAATATTTAATCCTACGGACTAAGACTGAGTTGCCATTAAAGTTTATGTGCATGTAAAAGCAGGCATCCCAATACTTTTGACAATGTAGTATGATGGCACTTGGCCAATCAGCACTATCCTATGGGTGGTCCATAAGCCAGTGTAAGTTATAAACCCAGCAACTAGAAGATTTCAGAGGACTTTGCTTTCACTGGGGTGCTAGGAAGGTAACTATATGCATAGTTCTCAAATTAATGTTTACCTGTTGTTTTGCCCTGCATAGAGGAGCATGGGAAGAGGTAAAGGTGAGTAGATACTGCTGAGGAAGGTAGGGCATTAGATGACAAACTTCCACAAACTTGAAGGCAGGTACCTCATATTTAACCCCTGGCCCAGTACCTGTTGGTAATGTTTCTTGCAGTACCTACAGATGATGTCCCTTGAACCCAGGAAAACCTGCAAAGCCATGTTATAGACTTTTTTTTTTAAATTTCATTCTTTATTTGTCTTTTTTTTCCTTATACACATTTGATTATTTAAACAAATCTTTCATATCAAAAAAAAATTCCAAGAACCAACATCCTTTCTTATTTGTTACTTAATCTTAGTATGCGATACATCTGTTATAAAAGTTAAAAATATACATTGATTATCTTGTTCATATAAAGGAAAAGGGAGACAACATCTAATAGGAAGGAAGAAAAAGATAAGAGGAGAACAAAAAAAGAAAAAGAGAAAAAGATAAAATGCTCAGATCATCCCCATTACAGGGGGCTGTTCTTATATCTGTTCACAGTGTGGTTGATACCAAAAAATTTTTGTTCTTCACTTTATATACCTAAACCCTCCCCCCATTTTTCTCTCTCCCCTGGTGGGGTTTCGAAGCCGACCCCAACTTTCCTAAATGACACATGTCTAGCTTTATTTTTAAGAGTTATTTTATTTCTACCTCATCCCAGTTATATTTCTTACCCACTAGAGGGGCAGGTCCTTCTGTTCCAACCAAGGTCTCCACATCTCCTCAAACTCCTTAAGGTTACCTCTTTTTATATAGACTGCTTTTTCTTTACATATCGTCTCATTTACTGCTCCCTCCCATTCCCTTATTGTTGGAGGTGTTGTCGCCTGCCATCTTAACATTATTAATTTCCTTGCTTGGAACAGACATCTCAGTAATACTACTGTAGTGCTTTTCTTCTCGTTCCGTTCCCTTCTATATCCTAGTACACATAGTGTGGCTTCTGCCTCCAGAGGTACACCAAATGTCTCCCCTAAGACATTTACTACCCCCTCCCAATATCGAAACAACTTTGGGCATCGCCACACCATGTGTACTAGGTCTCCGGTCCCCTGGCATCTAGGGCATTTGTCATCTGTTCTTTTCCCAAAGTTGAACAGACGTTTAGGTGTATAATAAGCTCGATTCACCAGCATCAAATGGGAGACCTTCTGTGGGGGTGAGACCGAAACTTTCGGCCCCATCTCCAGAACCCTCCGCCATTGATCCTGTGTCATTTCCCCCAGGTCCTCCTCCCATTTCTCTTTTGTTTTTAGAAGATGCCGGCCCATATTAGCCTTTTTACCCATCTGTTTGTATAATTCAGAGATGAGTCCCTTGGCTGGTCCTACCTTGCCTAGTTCTTGGAAAAGGGGCATTTCACACCACACTAGCGTTTGTGTCCTAAACTGGGCTTCAAGGGCATGCCCCACCTGTATATAAGTGAAAAATGAATATTGAGGTATCTTAAATTCCTCTCTTAAATCCTGAAATTTCCTATATTTATCCTCTCTATACAGCTGTTTCAACCTTTTAATACCGTTTATTTCCCATGCTCTGACCTTTCCTATCTGGAGAACTTCCTTCAGTTTGTTGTTATTCCACAGGGGGGAGAGTTCAGAAAACCCGGTATAGCCCATCAGTTTTTTAACCGATTTCCATATTTTAGTTATCATTTTTGTTGTTGGAATCCTATATCTAAAAGAATCAGCCTCTAGTGCTTCAAAGATAGTGTCATGAGAGACCCCGTTCATCATTATCCTCCCATTAGGGGTACCTCCTCCTGGGATATTACCTCCCCCTATTTGTTGCAATTGTGCAGAAAAATAATAGATCTCGGGTTGGGGCACTGCAAGTCCTCCCTCCCCCACCGGGAGCTGTAATGTGCGAAGGCGTATCCTAGCCTGTCCCCCTTTCCAAATTAACTCCCTAAAAAGAGATTCAATTTTATTGAACCATTTTTTACCAATCCATATTGGGGAATTGTGCATTATGTATAAAAGTTGTGGTTGCCAAATCATTTTGATTAAGCTACACCTGCCCGCCACTGACAGATGGAGACGTTTCCAAATGTAGATTTTTTGTTTGAACTTAGCAAGTAGAGGGATGAGATTTTTATAAATGTATTGATTAGGGTTTTTCGTCACCAATATCCCCAGATATCTCATTGTATCCACCACTGTTAACTGTGGCAGTCCACATGTCGCTGTTTCTCCAAGTGGATCTATCGGCAGTAGCTCGGACTTCCCCCAGTTTATTTCTAATCCCGAAAAACTCCCAAACTCCTCCACCAAGCTCATTGCTTTTGTCAGAGATTGTTCCGTGTCTCCCAGGAAGAGCAGGATGTCGTCGGCATAAAGCGCAATTTTTTCTTCTCCCGTCATTCTCTGGAATCCGGATATCTCGATATTTGACCTAATAGCAATTGCCAGAGGTTCCATCGCTAGGGCGAAGAGCAGGGGTGACAGGGGGCACCCCTGTCTCGTCCCCCTCTCGAGGACAATTTTTTTTGAGAATTCATTATTTATTTTTAACTTAGCACTAGGATTATCATAGAGCATTTTTATCCACCCTGAAAAAATCGGACCGAACCCAAATTTATCCAGCACCCTCCAAATATACCCCCATTCTACGCTGTCAAAGGCTTTGGTCACATCCAGTGACAATACGGCCCTTGCTCCCTCATTCTGTGTTGGGGTTTGTAGGTTTAGAAATGTCCTCCTGATGTTCATACTAGTAGATCTATTAGCTATAAACCCCGTCTGATCTGGGTGAATTAATTTTGAAATAACCCTGTTAAGCCTTGTTGCCAAGACCTTTGCTATAATTTTAGCGTCAGAGCACAAAAGGGATATAGGTCTATATGCCACAGGGTCCAGTGGATCTTTCCCATCTTTTGGTATAATTATAACCGTTGCTTCCAGCATTGAGGCAGGGAGTTTACCTTCTACCGCCGCTCCATTTAATGTTTTTATAAGCTCGGGTAACAATATATCTCCATAATATTTGTACATTTCTACTGGAAGGCCATCTGGTCCTGGCGACTTTTGGTTCGCCATACCTGCTACTGCCAACTGTAACTCCCCAAGTGTTATTGGGTTTTCTAATTCTTCCCTTTCTGATTGAGATATAAACAGGATTTCTAGTCTCTCCAGGAAGTCCTCCATTTCTTTCTCCATTCCCCTCTTTTGTGTAGTGTACAATTCTTGATAGTATGCCCAAAAAATCTGCACTATCTCTGAGGTGTCCGAAGTTATCGCGCCGTTTGTTAATCTTATGGACCGAACGCCGGAGGAGGAAGAGTTAGATTTTACCACCTGCGCCAGCATCCTTCCAACACTTTCCCCTTCTGCAAATGAGGATTGTCGCAAGAAAATTCGTCTGGTCTCTACTTCCCTTGTAATTACTGATTTATACGCTTGTTGTTTTTCAAGCCATGTTTTCTTTCCCTTCGGCGTTGGGTCCCCCACATAGTTATTTTCTGCCTCCAACACCTCTCTACGGGATTTTTCCTCCGCCTCTCTTGCTTTTTTATTAAATTTTGCTATCTGCTGGATCAGGACACCTCGTAGGTACGCCTTCAGGGTGTCCCATAATATCCCAGTGCCCGTGGTGCCTTCATTGATATCTACAAATTCCTTCAGTTTGGGCAGAACTTCATCCGACTTCTTTATTAACTCACACCAGTGTGCATTAATTTTCCAATCTCTCTGAATTTTTTGTCCACCTTGATTTAGGGTAAGTACCATAGGAGAGTGATCAGACACTCCTCTTGGCAAATATATTACTTTCCCCACCAACTGTAATGCTAAATAATTCCCCAGGGCCATATCAATCCTGGAGAGTGTATCGTGCGTACTTGAGTAACAAGAATATTGTTGAGTCCCCGGATTCCTCACTCTCCACAAGTCTAACAGACCAACCTCTTCCAAGAATTGACCCAGGCGGCTATTTTTCATGAGGTCTGGGACCAACGGTATGGGAAACCTATCCACTCTTCGGTCCAAGACCTCATTGAAGTCTCCTACCACCAACACCGGTATCTCTTCCTTCCCCAATATGAATTCATTTAATCTGAGCATAATATCAATCCTAAAGGGCGGGGGAACATATATATTTGCTATTATATACATTTTGTTGTTTATTATACAATGCAGAAAAATAAATCGACCGTATTCATCTATGCTGACCTGTCTGCAGGAAAACCCCACTCCATCTCTCACCAAAATACTCACTCCTCTAGAATATGTAGAGTGCACTGAGTGGTACTGAGTAGGGTATTTTTTACTCTGTAATAGGTAGCTTGTATTTTTCATTAGATGGGTTTCCTGCAGACACATCAGCCCTATTCCATGTTTTTCCAGCGTGGCAAAGACTGCAGCCCTTTTAGCTGCAGTTCCCAGGCCTCTAACATTCCATGAGCTTAATTTTAACATTTTACTTTACATATAGCAACCAAGGATATACCAAGGGGAGCAGAGGCATCCAACCCAAAACATAATTTATATAGCTATTCATTACCCTAGTTATCTTTGTGTGTAAATAGTCCTTACTAAATTTTACCGTGTCTATTAGAACTTGTGAGCTGACATCCCCAAAAAATGTATGTGCTATTTTAGTGTTGTTTCCATGTAGGTTTTCAAACTTTATTTTCCCATAGAAAATTTTACCCCTTGTGAAATACTTTGCCATTTTCCCATTTTCCCATTCCTTTGTGCATTATCATTACCTTCTATACTTTTCTTTGGTTCGTGTTTTACATATATTTTACTTATTACAGTGAACATTTTTTCCCTGTGTATTATGTACTTATCTTCCCCTCCCCTCCCACCCTTCCTCCCTCTCCTCCCCCTCCCTCCCCTTCCCCCCCCTCCGCACCTACCCAGGTGTTCCCCAAAGGGGTTTCCTATGGCCGTTTCCCATATCATCCTTTCCTCTCTTAACACACTTTCATTCACTCCCCCCTTCCCCCCCCCTCCCCACTTCTCCCACCCCTCCTCATTCACAATCCTCCCTTCTCTATTCAACTCTTGACCAATTCCTCTCACTCGTTTAAGTGTGCACCCTTCCTCCCACCTCCCCCCCCCCTATCCGTGCGAGTTACAAATTAAACCCCTTATTCCTAGCTCCCCCCTCCCTCCTTTAATTGCGTTTCCATCCATAATGCTGCATCTTCAGGTTTATCAAAAAATAATGTCATTCCCAGCGCAGCCACCCGTAGCCTCGCTGGGTACAATAAAGCATATGGAAGTTTAGCCCTCTGCATTTTCCGTTTAACCTCCAGAAACCCCGCCCTTCTCTTCTGTAACTGGGGAGAAAAATCAGGGTAAAATGAAACTTTAGAGCCTTCAAAAAAAACCTCTCCCATTTCTCTACTCTTTCTCAATAGGGACTCTTTATCTCGGTAATTCAAAAATTTTAGTAGCATTGATCTTGGACGCCCCCCAGTGGGGGGAGGCTTAAAGGGGACTCTATGCGCTCTTTCTATTGTAAATGCTTGTGAAAAGCTTTCTCTACCAAATAGTTTTACAAACCAGTTTTCCAAAAATTCTATTGGTCTAGCCCCCTCACATTTCTCCGGTAGCCCCACCAGCCTGACATTGTCCCTCCGGAGTCTATTTTCTATTTCATCCAGATGTTATAGACTTTACTGTAAATTTATGTATGTAGATCTGCAAAAATGTATAGTTTTGTTTTTTCTAACTGACATTTTTATGTTATTTTTTAGCTGGAGGTGACGGGTAACACAGAGCGAGACAACAAAGTTCAAAGTCCTGGTTCTTCCATGAAGTTAAAGCTGAAAGGAGATCACAAGGCCTACGTGGGAATGGTAGCTGTAGACAAAGGTGTCTATGTACTTAACAGCAAGCACAAGATATCCCAGAGCAAGGTTTGTGTGTGACTATCTTGGTTACTTGGGGAGCCACAGCCCAGTCTGAAAAATGTGTCCAGGTTTTAGTCCTCCTGATATATATATATATATATATATATATATTTATTTTTTATTTTTTTATTTATTTTTTATTTAATTTACAGCAATTTCTTATTTTCTAATTTTCCCCTCCTCTGACTGTCTCAGGCCATCATTTACCATTGCAAACTTACCAGTGGAATATTTATTATTTTTAAATGATAGGGTTTGATGAGCCAAATGTTAAACTACATAATATGTTCGGTAATGTTAAGCTAGAATTGAATATATTTCTATCCTGCTTGCTGCATGCTGTTTCTTAATGACTTACGACCCGGACCATTTGCAGGTAAAGGACCTGGCCAGTTTTTGCGATTCGGCACTGCGTCGCTTTAACTGACAATTGCGCTGTCGTGCGACATGGTTCCCAAACAAAATTGGCTTCCTTTTTTTCCCCACAAATAGCACTTTCTTTTGGTGGTATTTGATCACCTCTGCAGTTTTTATTTTTTGCGCTATAAACAAAAATAGAGAGACAATTTTGAAAAAAAAAACAATATTTTTTATTTTTTGCTATGATAAATATCCCCAAAAAATATATAAAAAACATTTTTTTCCTCAGTTTAGGCCAATACGTAGTCTACGTTTGCAGGTCCGGTGGCAGGAGCCGCGATGACGTCCTCTATTCCGGCAAGGTCCGGCGGACATCACAACGTCACTTCCAGTTTACTCGGCTGACAATGGCACCGGTTTAAAAAGAATGACAGTATTCAGAATCACTGAATACTTTGAAGTGCAAAGGAGGGGTTTGGAGTCTTTTAGTCCCCCGATCCCTCCATAAAAAGTACCTGTCACCACCTATTACTGTCACAAGGGATGTTTACATCCCTTGTGACAGCAATGAAAGTGATCAGAATTTTTTTTATTTTAAAGTGACAAATGTAAAAAAAAAGTATATAAGAAAAAAAATTGAAAGCGCCCATGTCCTTGCAAGCTCGCACAGTAAAGAAAGCGCATTCGTAAGTCGCGCCCGCATATGTAAACAATGTTCAAATCACACATGAGTGAGAGCAATAATTCTAGCAGAAGACCTCCTCTGTAACTCTACCCTGGTAACCGTTACATTTTTTTAAAGCCTTGCCTATGGAGATTTTTATGTACCTTAGTTTGTCGCCATTCCAAGAGTGTGTGCAATTATAAAGCGTGACATATTTAGCATTTATTTACTTGGCTACTTGGCTTAACATCATATTTCACATTATACAAAATATTTGGGCTAGCTTTACTGTTTTTTTTTTTTTAATTCATGAAAAAAAGTGTATTTTTTCCCAAAAAGTGTGTTTGAAAGAGTGTTATGCGTAAATACCGTGTGACAAAAAAATTTAAACAATCACCATTTTTATCTCTAGGGTCTCTGCTAATATATATGTATGCATATATATATATATATATATATATATATATATATATATATATATATATATATATATATATATATATATATATATATATATATATATATATATATCTTGTAAGCAACAAATGTCAGAAATAGGCTTAGGCGTAAAAGAAAATTGATATATTTTTAGATGTTTAGTGGTGATTAATATCCCTGAGGAAGACATTCGAAACAACGTTTCATAGCCCATTCTATGAACTGCTGTTATTGAACTTCTGATCATACAGCTACTCATGGTTTTGGGTATTACCACTTTGAAACATGTGCATCATGTGAGGAGTTTTTAAAGTGATATTAATAAAATTATTTTTACATTATATTTTTTGTCATTTTTGGTTGCCTTTTAAAATTCCGATTTAAAGAGATATTTTGATATTATATTGTATAATTTGATATTATACATTAATTACAGGGATGATGGCAACCCTGATTCAGCACTGATGAACAAATACTGTATTTAAATTGTAACATAAAACATTATTTCACAGCTAAATATATACAGTAAAACCTTGGGTTGCGAGTATAATTTGTTCCAGAAACATGCTTGTAATCCAAAGCACTTGTATATCAAAGCAAATTTGCCCATACAAAATAATGGAAACTCAAATGATTTGTTCCACAACCATTTATTCATATGCCTTTCAGTTTATAGTCCATATAAAAAGATTATAGCAATGTGATAAGTTGTGTAACTATAAAATGTTCATCCACAAATGGAAGCCTCCACAAGGGGATTAGAAGCAAAATCCAGCAGGTGCTACAGAGTATAAAAGAGAAGAGAGGCGCCTCTTATGCCGCGTACACACAATCATTTTTCGCATTGAAAAAAAACATTTAGGTAGATTTAGAAAGAGTTAGGCTGGCTTATCAGTAGATAAGCCGACCTAACTCCGAATCTACGCCGCCGTATGTTTAAGCGTATGCTCAAACAGAGATACGCTTAAACATATCTAAGATAGGACGGCTTGCGCCGTCCTATCTTAGATTGCAATTTTTCGGATGGCCGCTAGGTGGCACTTCCATTGCGGCCAGCGTAGATTATGTAAATGAGCTTGTACGCCGATTCACGAACGTACGCCAGGCCGCCGCAGTCAAATTACGTAGTTTCCGTAAGGCCTTAGGCGGCCTAAAGTTATTCCACCTATGAAGTGGAATAACAATGTTAAAGTATGGCCGCCGTTCCCGCCGCGAAGTTCTAATTTTTTACGTCGTTTGCGTAAGTCGTCCGCGAGTCGGGAGTTACGTCGTTTACGTCCATGTCGAAATCAATAGGCCCGTATGGCGTACTTAGCCGCAATGCGCACTGGGAAATGTAGTCGCCCGGCGCATGCGCAGTTTAAAAAAACGTCAAAAACGTGAGGTCAAGCCTCATTGACATTAAACACGCCCCCCTCCAACCCATTTGAATTAGGCGCCCTTACGCCCGCTCGTTTTAGGCTACACCGCCGTAAATTAGCAGGTAAGTATATTGAGAATCATTACTAGCCTAGCTAATTTACGGCGGTGTAGCCTAAACAGGCTACGCCGCCCTAAAGTTAATCCATCCTACCTAAATCTACCTAATTGTTTTTCAGCATGTCGAAAAAACGAAGTTTTCCCAACTTCATCATTAAAACGATGTTGCCTTCACACCATCGTTTTAAAAAAATTATCTAGCAAAGCGCGGTGACGTACAACACGTACGACGGCACTATAAAGGGGAAGTTCTATTCGCCTTGGGGCTGCTTTAGCTGATTCCATGTTAGTAAAAGACGATTCGTGCTTTTTTGTCTGTTACAGCGTTATGAATGTGCTTACTCCATTATGAATGGTAGTTTTACCAGAATGAACACTCCCATCTCATAACTTGCTTCTGAGCATGTGCAGGTTTTTTACGTCGTTTTAGCCCACACACGACCATTTTTTACAACCCGAAAAACGGCATTGTTTAAAACGATGTTAAAAAATGCAGCATGCTCAAATTTTTTTTTTGTCGTTTTTCAGAACCTGAAAAAATGATGTGAAGCCCACATACGATCATTTTAAATGGGTTTCTAGAAAATGGGTTTTCTAGGTTTTTTACGTCGTTTTAGCCCACACACGACCATTTTTTACAACCCGAAAAACGGCATTGTTTAAAACGATGTTAAAAAATGCAGCATGCTCAAATTTTTTTTTTGTCGTTTTTCAGAACCTGAAAAAATGATGTGAAGCCCACATACGATCATTTTAAATGACGTTTTTGAAAAACAACTTTTATTCATGCCAAAATAATGATCACGTGTACGCGGCATAAGTGTAGCAATATGTTGCTAAATGTTGTACTTTCATTAAATGTAACCATTTTGCTACACTTAGTGGCTCCTCTCTTCTATTTTATACTACGTTGTGACATGATGCTACTTGTATATCAAGACATCGCTTATATATCAAGTCAAAATGTATTAAAAAATGTTGCTTGTCTTGCAAAACGCTCTCAAACCAAGTTAGGCCCCTTTCACACGGGGCGGATCAGTAATGATCCGCCTCCTTATGTCCGTAAGC
The DNA here is from genome assembly GCF_905171775.1 of Rana temporaria. Classification (NCBI taxonomy): domain Eukaryota; kingdom Metazoa; phylum Chordata; class Amphibia; order Anura; family Ranidae; genus Rana; species Rana temporaria. The sequence continues at coordinate 451,685,082 of NC_053491.1, forward strand.
TCAGCGGGGATCGCTCTGTATATCCCCGCTGAGCCGGCAGATGACAGGGCGGTCTCGGCACACTGTGCAGGGATCGCCCTGTCTTTTCTCCACTCTCCCCTATGGGTGGAGCGGATGAACACGGACCGTATGTCTGTGTTCATCCGATCCGCTCTGCAGACGGAAGAAAAAATAGGATTTTCTTCCGTCTGCAAAATCGGATGTTTGCGGAGGCGGACGATTACGGGTGTCAGTGGATGTTCATCCGCTGACACCCGCAATCACATAGGGACCAATGTATGTCCCTTTTTCATCCGCAAACGGATGGATGAAAAAGCGGACATACGGTCCGCACGTGTGGAAGGGGCCTTACTCTCAAACCAAGGTTTTAATGTAAATAAATATGAGTTAGATTAAAAAAAAGGAATATTGTGGCTTGAAGAACTACCCTGTCCCTTCTTCTATCCTATTTAGGTGTGGAACTCTGTGGAGAAGTCAGATCTTGGATGTACCCCTGGAAGTGGTGCTGACAACATGGGGGTGTTTTTTGATGCTGGCTTGGCTTTGCTATCCAGTACAAAGGCTACCACTGTGCAAAGATCAGGTTGGCTCCCTTTTATTTTTTCTTGTAGTGGTAAAGTAAACTAAACATGTTTCATTTTTTTGTGGATAGAGTATAGAGGGATTAGAACACCTATTAGGATTTTATTGCTGTCTGTGCTCCCATTAGGGAGATTCCTCCTCTCTATTTGTCCTCTGTACCATTATCATTAAGGCTGTGTTCAGTCTGAAGCACGGAGCGGCTCACAGCAGGGGGTCCAGTGCATCTCCATTCACCGTTTCAGGTCAGATTTCAGTTTGTATTTTTGGCTGAATTAGGACCTGAAATGGACCAGAAGACGCCCAGGACTCCCATGCAATTCGCTCTGGAGCCACTCCGGAGATGTGTGAACTGGCGAGCCGGTGTTCTATCAGATAACTGCTATCCATCAGAAAGCCACTACCCGGCCTACTGCACATATACTAGGGTGACAAGACATCCCCAGTTTCAGGGGACAGTCCCCTGATTGAGGACACTGTCCTCGGACCAAGTCTGTCCCTGGTTTTGTCCTCAGATTGGATTTAATAGGGGGCAGGGGCAATTTCAAAGACAGTCAGTGCAGAATTAAAATAAAAAAAATTGAATTACACCCCCCGCTCCGCCGTGCCTACTAGCATAGGGGGATTGTATTTTTCCATTATCTGTGCCCCTTTCTGATGATCATGTACTGGTCGGAGTGGAGGGAATATTTCTTCAGTTTCGGGTGCATTCCCATTCAGCTCCGCTCACATGTTCTTCTGCCTTGGCTCAAATCCTGGCCAGCCACCTGCCTATCTCCTTGCTTTCCCTGGTGGAGTGATCTTCCTCCGCTCCCCATCCAGTAGTAGCCGGGGCACGAAGAGTAAGACTTGAGAGGCTGTGAGGCGGGCGGCGATGGGCACAGAGTCGCTGATTGTTGCCATTACTAGTAAAGAAAAAATATGTCCCGGATTTTATTTAAAAAATCTGGTCACCTTAACATATAAGCGATTCGCAACCGAAGTGACGTTGCCTCGTCGCCATCTTGATACACCAACACTCGTCTGCAGTAAGTCTAGAGTTAGAAGTCGGCAAGTGGACATCTTTATACACCCACTGGCTGTTTAATTTTAAAAGCAGCAGGAAGCCTGCTGATCTCAGGTTTGCTGATGTGAACGAACACCGCTGCATTTAAAATTAAACATCAATACAGTGTTGCAAACTTCAAAATACTGCATTTCACTATATAATCTGTTTACTGTTAACAATAACTGTGATGCCGCGTACACACGATCGGTCAAACCGATGAGAACGGTCTGATGGACCGTTTTCATCGGACCAAAATGATCGTGTGCGGGCCCCATCGGTTAATTATCCATAGGTTAAAAAAAGCAATCTTGTTTTATATTTAACCGATGGATACCTAACCGATAGAAAAAAAAACGATCGTTTGTAGGCACGTCTATCGGTTAAAAATCCATGCATGCTCAGAATCAAGTCGACACATGCTTGGAAGCATTGAACTTCATTTTTTTCAGCACGTCGTTGTGTTTTTAACGTCACCGCGTTCTGACATAATTGTTTTTTTAACCAATGGTGTGTAGGCGCGACGGACCATCAGTCAGGTTAACCGATGAAAACAGTCCATCGGTCTGTTCTCATCGGATGGACCGATCGTGTGTACAGGGCTTGACAAGCAAAACTCTGGTGGGTGTATAAAGATGTCCGCTTACCGACTTCTAACTCTAGGCTTACTGCAGACGAGTGTGGGTGTACCAAGATGGTCGCGAGGCAACGTCACTTTCTGATAGAACACCTGTCACAATCTCCTGACATGCAAATTGGATGTGGGTGGAAAGAAGAGTAATAGAGGGGAAATCTTCCAGGGGGACACTAGTTCTGGTGACCTGGGTGGGGTTCCCAGAGATTACCTGAACTTGCAGGGATTTTCTCCCACTTATTGTTCGGCTATTAGACAGGACATTAACATGGAACTTTAGTCAGAATACTAAGTCCTCCTAGATGACTTCAGGCTGGCCCCTTTTTGTAGGTATAGCTATGTAAAACATTAAAAATAAGTGACTGCCTATACTGTTTAAAATCCAGCAATACACTGTCCCACCCTGCTCTGCACATGCTCAGCTGCTATCCATTTTTAGGCACTGCTGAGTTTGTAGAGGCCGATCTGCTGACAGTCTTAAAGCGGAATAAAAGAAGTTGTAAATCCAGAGAAAAAATTATGAAATACTCACATTAAAACAAAGCCCTCCAGCGGCGCCCGCACACCACTGAGACAGCTGACTTCTTCCCCACAGTTGTGAGTGGGGCTGTGAGTGGCCGGAGCCGTGATGATGTCACTCCAGCGCATGCGTGCGGGAACCGTGGTTTATGGCATGGGCTATGAAGGTACAGCACAGTAAGCCGGACCTTCAGAGCGCATACACCAATAATATCATTGGCTGCATGCACTCTGACTATCAACCAAACTGTGACATCGGGTCTGCCAGACCCACTGATTGTCTCCCGCTGTGACCAATCACAGCGGGAGCGGGACTCTGGCAGCGTGTGCCACAGAGCTAACGAAAAAAATAATGTACAGGTACGTGATTTCGCACTTAAGGGCCACCCTGTCGCAGTACATATATGTGGGGTGGTCCTTAAGTGCTTAGAATCCAGCAATACATAGTTTACACACTGATATGCCCCTTACACACGATCGGAAATTCCGCCGTGTGTATGCTCCATCGCACTTTTGCTGTCGGAATTTCTGCCAGCAAAAGATTGAGAGCTGGTTTTCAAATCAGAAAATCCGGTCGTCTGTAGCAATTCCGACGCACAAAATTACGACGCATCCTTGGAAACAATTTGATGCACGCTCAGAAGCATTGAACTTCATTTTCTCGGCTCATTATAGTGTTGTACGTCGCCGCGTTCTAGAAGGTTGACCGTGTGTGTATGCAAGCCAAGCTTGAGCAGAATTCAGTCGGAAAAACCATCCAAGGTTTTTCCAACGGAAAATCTAATCGTGTGTACTCGCATAACAGTTTGCATTTCCAGCATTTCAGGAATGTAACTGTTTTTTGAAACTGATAAATTGATGAATTTAGTTCTGCTTTATGATTTACTGCTGGGGCTTTGGGCTTCAGTAAAATGGCAAGAAGTAACAGAAACAGTGCTGGAGGTACATTACATTATTTTTGGTAGCATAATTATTTATGTGAAATGTATGTTCCTTGCTAAAGAACTTTTTTTTATCAAGCTGTTACGGGTAACATTCCACTTTAGGGTGAATCTCCCCAATGGGACACAGATGGGGGAAAAACTGGGGACAGGGGTTATAACCCTCCCTTACTCTTTTCAAGATTTGCTATAAGTTCTACTTTAGGATAGATGCACAAGGGAAGGTCTCTCAATGGGAACGGTGGACAGTGACACATCTGCGTTTCCATGCTGCTTAAACTAACAATGTTATGTTTAATATTCTATTCTCTTGTCATTTAGAACCTCAATGTGCGGCTCCTGCGGCACGGAAACGACGCTCCACAGCCCAGCTGATCGAACTGCAGAACTCATATGGTGAGAAAATTATTCAGTAATACCTGTACAAGGCTGAACGAAAAAAAAACTGAAGAACTCGGGAGGAGATCCTGTACTAACAATACAATGTCAGTTCAGCAATCTCCCAGTTGAGCGATTGTGTTGTAACAGGGAGAGGCCCCCCCGCCAGAACACACCAGTCAGCACACAACACTGATTGGATGCTGATTGGCAGACCTTTTTTGATCATGCCTCTTCGCCAAAAGCTGGACATTCGGCTTCTGTCGGACCAGCTGCCATACATACATGGGCTGAATGTCAGCCGGTTTCTATTGAACAATATTTGGCCCATGTGTATGGGGCTTAGTCACATCTCTTCCCCCAGCCTTTGATTGGATTCAATCAATCAGATGGTTACAGTATTACATGTCTAGTACCTTAATTCTTAGCAAGGGAAGAATTGGGTCTGATCTTCCTATGCTATAACAAGCACCTGCACCCACTGGATATATTTTATATTGTCCAGTAGTGTTGGGCAAAGAGTTTGGCTTGAGCATGAGTGTCGGACGAACATTGGCTGTTCGGCCCATTCATCCAACACCCAAATTTGCAGGGTGCTTGGCGGGTGTTCGCCCAGCTGAACACCCTGCAATGCACTGCACAGTGCATTTTGTGCCCTAATTGGGCACATAATAAGTTGGTTGCTAAGGAGGGGAGGCCGGCTGCAGCATCCTTAACAAAGATTGCTTTAAAAAAAGTCCTGGATTCTTTCCTAAATGTACATAATATAACTGGGTACTAACATTTATAGGTAAAGTTGATCCAGGGAATATCTGATTGCCTCTCTGGGATCATTAAGGATTTTTTTTCCCCTGATGTAGCAAATTTGATCATGCTCTGCTGGGGTTTTTCGCCTTCCTCTGGATCAACTGTAGGTATAGAATTGGGTATATGGGATTGTATGATATTATTATTATTATTATTATTATTATTATTATTATTATTATTTTATTTTTTATGGTTGAACAGGATGGACTTGTGTCTTTTTTCAACCTGACTAACTATGTAACTATGTAACCTATGAGTCATCAGCTGTCAATAGGTTTCCCTGCTGACAGCTGAATAATAAAAAAAAACGGCGTGTACACCCCCCAAGATAAATACCAGACCCTTATCTGGGCATGTAGCCTGGCAGGTTAGGAAAGGAGGAAAGGAAAGGAGTATGAATCATACCAGGCCACATGCCCTCAACATGGGGGGCTCTGCCCCTCACCCCAAAGCACCTTGTCCCCATGTTGATGGGGACAACAGCCTCATACCCACAACCCTGGCCTGTGGTTGTGGGGGTATACGGGCAGGAGGCTTATTGGAATCTGGAAGCCCCCTTTAACAAGAGGGCCCCCAGATCCCACCCCCTTCCCCATGGGAATGAGTATTGGGTACATAGTACTTCTACACATTCACCAAAACTGTGTCAAAGTATTAAAAACACAGAGACAGTTTTTGACAATTCCTTTATTAAAAAATAAAAGATAAAAAAAAATGTGTCCCCCCCCAATCTAAATCCATCATCAACCATGCGTTACCCGAAAAAAAAAAAAGATGACATGCCCTGCCCCTTACCTATATAAGAAATGTCAAACAGTGGAGCCTGCGGTAGGCAGCCAGCCTTAATAGATTGCGGGAACATTTTCAGATATTTATTTGTAAAGAAAATTGAAAACCATTCAACCTTCCACTTCACAATTATGTGCCACTTTGTGTTGGTCTATCACATAAAATCCCAATAAAATACATTTGCTTTTTTAGTTGTAACATGACAAAATGTGGAAAATTTCAAGGGGTGTGAATACTTTTTCAAGGCACTGTACGTTCATGAGCAGTGACTGCTCCCCTTCTAGTGTTTTTTTAGTTCCATCCAATGTTTAAATTAGAGACAGCAGGCAGACAGCTTCAACTGTTTCCTTCATGGGAAATTGTCCTCACTTCCTGTACCTGTACCTGTGATATCCAGACAAGAAATAGAGGGGACAGTTGTTTTCTTAACAGGAGGGCACAGACAGCACTAAAAACATTATCAGAAGTTTTAACCTTTCCTCACTCTGCTAAAAATGTAGAGAGATTGCAAAGAGATTAGAGAGATTCCACATTACCTCCTGTCCTGACACGGCAATGATAAACCAGCAGATGCTTTAGCCATTCTGCTCTATCCAAAACAAAATAAAAGGTTTTGGAAGGGGTTAAAGTATTAAAGATTAAGGCTCACGCCGCAGCAGGAAGCTACTCACAGCAGGGGCCCGACGCGTCTCCATTCACAGTTTCAGGTCCGATTTCAGCCTGAATTTTGGGTTGAAATTGGACCTGAAACAGGACTCCTGTGCAATTCGCACCAGTGCCGCTTCAGAGATGTGTGAACCGACTCCATGTTATATGTTCCACCCTAAATACGGGTGGAGAATCCCAGATAGCAAGGATAACTTGCCACACATTTGTGGCAGTGTTGAATTGTAAGGCCCCGTACACACGACCGAGTTTCACGGCAGAATTCAGCCAGAAACTCGATCTGAGACGTATTCTGCCGAGAAACCCGGTCGTGTGTACACTTTTGGCCGAGGAAACCGACGAGGAACTCGTCGAGCCAAATAGAGAACATGTTCTCTATTTCCTCGTTAGTCAATGAGGAAACTTGGCTCGCTGAGATCCTCGGCGGCTTCACAAGGAACTCGACGAGCAAAACGATGTGTTTTGCCCGTCGAGTTTCTAGGACGTGTGTACGGGGCCATAGTCTGTTAACCTGTTGCACATTTTCACTGGCAAATTGTATACTTGCCGAGCACTTGAAGTGAAAGTTCTAGTTGACACTTTTTCAATTTGTAGCAAATTTGCGTGGCAAGTCTCTAGCAAGAGCAAAGTTGCAGCGGTGAGTCTACAGCAAGAGCTCTTGAAGTCTATAGCGTGAAAATTCAGTCACAGTGCCCCCTGTGGTGGGATGACTATTGCACAACATAACTGAACCAGAACTTGCATCAGACTTATAGAATGTTTGCAAAGAAAGTTGATCTGAAGTCATGCAATGCGGACTTTCTGCAAATGTGAAACAAACTTGTGAAGCCTGGCAAATCTAGAAATAGCTTAGCAAGTCATTTTCAAGCACAATTGCTTGCTATCTGGGATGTAACATGTTCCAAAAGGTGAACATCTCCTTTTAATAATACAAAAAATATATTATATATAGATAGTAAATATAAAAGATGAATCAATTGAAAATTATAATAATACACTAATAGAATAAAGGAATAAATAATTGGTCCTAAATCATTATAGTTTCATTTTAAAACAATAACTGTGTGAAATAGTACCCACCTCCAATATCTCCCACCAACCCCCCAACCCGCCCCTCCCAATCCCAATGTTTAAAAAACCCTCCAACAAGCTGTATTTTTATTTGAGTCTGCCATTTGGGTAAAGTCCACAGCACATACAGACCGGTGATTCACAACTGCAATCCAGACCCAACACCTCTCTTGTTTCCTCCTATCATCTTGATGTCATTATGCTGCCACTAGAGTCTTCAGGACTTGTGTGGACCCCACCAATAGACAACAGCGTGTGAACATTAAGAAAATAGAAAACTCAGGACCCAGTAGGTTACATGACCACAAATTTAGGTGTGTGGGCCATTTCGTTTTTATTTTTCAAGGTGAGAGGATTAGCTAGAAGGTGATGAGAGAACAATGTTTGGGGCTGGAGATAGTTTTAAAAATGGTTCTCACCATGCACTTTCTATCTTTTTTAGCCTCCAAGTATGAAGAGCCAACAAGACAATGCTGCAAAGATGGCATGAGGGAAAACCCCATGGGTCACAGCTGTGAGATCAGAGCCACCCACATTACAGAGGAAAAGACATGCGTGGATGCCTTTCTGGACTGCTGTACCTACATTGAGAAGAAGAAATTAGAAGAAAAATATCAGAAAGATGTGGATGTTTTGGGAAGAAGTAAGGAGTAATGTCACACTGTGGCACTGGGAATTGTATATTAAAACAGGGGAGATGAGCATCATTGCTAATCATCTAATTGCTGTGCAATCTGTTGTTATTTTTATTTATTATTTTTGGCACCCCAACATAATGAGGGAACCTACTAATGCCACGTACACACAATCGGAATTTCCGACAGGAAAAGTTTGATGTGACTTTTGGTCGGAAATTCCGACCGCATGTAGGCCCCATCAGACTTTTTCTGTCGGAATTTCCGACAGCAAAAATTTGAGAGCTGGTTCTCAATTTTTCCGACGGGAAATTCTGATCGTCTGTATGCAATTCTGACGCACAAAAAAACACACATACTCTGAATCAATTTGACACATGCTCAGAATCATTTTTCTCGGCTTGTTGTAGTGTTGTATATCACTGCGTTCTTGACACTCGGAATTTCAGACAACATTTGTGTGACCGTGTGTATGCAAGACAAGTTTGAGCCAAAATTCCGTCTGAAAAAAATCCACGGTTTTCTTGTCGGAATTTCCGATCGTGTGTACGCGGCATTAGAGTTGCAGGGGAACTGGATGGCAGAATGACGATACAGGGGCAACCTAGGGGCATAAACAAGTGGAGGCCACTACAAACTTAAAAAAAAAAATGTCCACTGTATCAGTATAATTTATCGGCAAATTTAACCACTTCAGCCCCGGAACATATTGCTGGTCAAAGACCAGGCCACTTTTTGCGATTCGGCACTGCATTGCTTTAACTGACAATTGCGCGGTCGTGCGATGTGGCTCCCAAACAAAATTGGTGTCCTTTTTTTCCCACAAATAGAGATTTATTTTGGTGGTATTTGATCACCTCTGCGGTTTTTATTTTTTGTGCTATAAACAAAAATAGAGTGACAATTTTGAAAAAAAAATGAATTTTTTTTACTTTTTGCTGTAATAAATATCCCCAAAAATATATAAAAAAAAACGTTTTTTTTCCTCAGTTTAGGCCGATATGTATTCTTCTACATATTTTTCAGAATAAGCGTTTATTGATTGGTTTGTGCAAAAGTTATAGCGTTTACAAAGGGGATAGTTTTATGGCATTTTTATTAATATTTTTTTTTACTAGTAATGGCGGTGATCAGCGAATTTTTTCGGTACTGCGACATTATGGCAGACACTTCGGACACTTTTGACACATTTTTGGGACCATTTCCATTTTTATAGCGATCAGTGCTATAAAAATGCATTGATTACTATAAAAATGCCACTGGCAGGGAAGGGGTTAAAGGAGTTGTAAAGGAAATTTTTTTTTGCCTTAAATTAATGTCTGCAAGGTAGACAGACAGAATAGTGTAATGATTCTGTTAAAAAATGAGTAAATACCTATTAAATTCCTTCATCTATATTAGTGGTCATCAACCCTGTCCTCAGGACCCACTAACAGGCCAGGTTTGCAAGATAACTGAAATACATCACAGGTGATATCATTTGCTGCTTAGTGATTGCGGTATTCTAGTCTGCATCTCCCCAAGGTAATACATAAAACCTGGCCTGTTAGTGGGTCCTGAGGACAGGGTTGATGACCACTAATCTATATCACCTCCAGCATTCTAGTTTCTGTTCTCTTTCACTTCCTGGTTTGCGGTGCTCGTTCATGTAAGAACTACATTTCCCAGTATGAATTGCGGCACGCTCAGTAATTCACACCTCCTTGAAGCCTCTAACACGTAGAGAGCGTCTTGCCACACAGATGTAGTTCCCAGGAGGGGGTGAGCATGTTACTGACCACCGCAGTAAAGCCTCCCATCACGGTGGTCAGTATAATCAGACAAGCAGGAAGTGAACAGAACAGAGAAGAAATAGAGCAACTTCTGAGCAAAAACAAACAATGAGGAAGTGAAAAGAGGAATGTCTGCAGGTAAAGGATGCTTATTATGAAAACAATTTTTTTTCCTTTACAACCCCTTTAACATTAGGGGGCGAGGAAGGGGTTAAGTATGTTTACTGGGTGTGTTCTAACTGAAGGAAGGGGGTGGACTGACTGGGGGAAATGACTGATCGCTGTTCATACATTGTATGAACAGAAGATTAGGCATTTCTCCCCTGACAGGACTGGGAGCTGTGTAACGAGTGATCGCGGGTGCTGGGCAAGCGCGCCTCCGGCGGCACGCGCGCGCCCCTATTGGCTGCTGGAAGAGATGACGTATAGCTACGTGATCTCGCCCAGCAGAGCCGACCTGCTGCCGGCTGGTCGGAAAACAGTTAAAGGAAGCCTTTAACAGCGTTCTTCTGTGACAGTTGGGAGCTGTGCATACAATGTACATGCATGTGAGTGTTCTTTGCTTGTTAGGGAAGGCCACACTTGAGATGCCTTTTTTTGAGTAAGTTGACCACTACTGCCATAGAACCTCACAGTTCACACATAACAATCACATTGGTGCCTCCTCTATTGTAGTTTACAGTCTAATGTTCCAAAAACAGGCATAAAGAAATACAAAAAACACTCAAGCCTCGTACACACGACCAGTTTTTCCGGCAGGAAAACTGCAAGGAGAGTCTTTGGCCGGGAATCCCGGCCGTGTGTATGCTCCCTAGCAGTTTTCCCGTCAGGAAAACAGACGGGAATCCCAACGGGAAAATAGAGATCCCTGCTCTCTATTTTCTCGTCGGGTTTCCCGGCAGAGTGTTTCCTGCCGATAAAAAACCGGTCATCTGTATGCAGTGAAAAATACAAGGTTAGTGTGGGGTGTAGCAAGATGCCGGCGATGACATCAAATGTGACGAGATGCCGGCTCGTCGTAGTCGATGATGTCACCGCGTTCTTGCCATTCAAAAGAACGGCGGTTCTTTTGAGTGGCCGTCTGTATACAGGGCTTTGCAAGGCAAGCTTGCCAGGAATCCTGTCAGGAAAACCAAATTTTTTTTCCTGATGGGATTCCCCGCCATGTGTACAGGGCTTCAGGGTCCAATTTAGGTAGAATCCAGAAAACCAAAGAGAATGAGCCAGATTCAGAAAACACTTACACTGGCGTATCTACAGATACGCAGCGTAAGTGAACAGATGCGCCGTCGTATCTATGCGCCTTATTCTCAAGACTAGATACGCCTGAATTCTGGCCTCATCCGACCGACGTAAGTCTCCTACGCTGTTGGATCTTGGGCGCATATTTACGCTGGCCGCTAGGGGCGCTTCCATAGATTTACGCATTGAATATGTAAATGAGCTACATACGCCGATTCACGAACGTACTTGCGCCCGTCGCAGTAAGCTATGCCGTTTACGTAAGGCGTACGTCCAGCGTAACGTTACGACTCATAAAGCAGGTGTAAGTCATGTTAGGGTATGGTCGTCGGAACAGCCGCCGGATTTTACGTCGTTTACGTAAGTCGTACGTGAATGGGGCTGGGCGTAAGTTACGTTCACGTCGAAAGCATTGAGCCGACGTATCATAGGGAGTACATGCAACGTGATTCTGAGCATGCACGCGCATGCGCCGTTCGATCGGTCCTTCATTTACATGGGGTCACGGTTAATTTAAATGTAGCATGCCCACTACCTGCCTACTTTGAATTAGGCGGGCCTACGTCCAACCAAATTACGATACGCCGGCGCAACGTACGGGGCAAGTGCTTTGTGGATACTGCTCTTGCCTCTCAGGCCTCGTACTCACGACCAAACATGTCTGCTGAAACTGGTCCGCGGACCAGTTTCAGCGGACATGTTCGTTCGTGTGTAGGCAGTAACGTACAGAATTCCAGCAAACAATCGTCGGCCAGACCGTTTTCCAACGAACAACTGTTTCCTGGTCTTGCTTTAAAACAGTCTGCTGGAATCGTGTCCGTCAGACATGTTCGGTCGTCTGTACACAAAAGCAGCGTACAAAAACCCCGCGCATGCTCAGTCCAAATGAGGAGACGGGAGCGCTCGTTCAGGTAAAACTCGCGTTTCTTTGGGATATGGCACATTCGTCATTAGAAACCTTTTATTCTAGCAAGAGAACAATGTCTTAAAAAGGCGCACTAAACCACATTTTAAAGCCTCGTTTTATTAATTCTTCTCTTGCTAGAATAACCCCGTTCTCTTGCTGATGCAATTTCAATAGAGTTGTCCCATACTGAAATGTCACATTTCTTGCTTGTGATGTAATCCTTTAATAATGTTTTCTATGCCAGACGTGTGTTTTGGTTGGTGGTCCTCCATAATTTAGAGTAGTCATTTTTGTAAAGGAATGTTCATTTTGTTTTAATTTTTTTTTTTGTTTCTAGTTATGTCACCATTTAAACTATTTTTTTTTTACATGTTTTTTGAAAATTTTTTTTTTTTTTTGGTGTTTCATTAGAGAATATTAAACCATGTTGGCACACCAAATGTCCCCCCCCCCCCCAAGGAGTGTGTCCTTTGTAAATTACCCATTGTATATTTATTAAAGGTTTGCTGCCTAATAATCCCCACAGTATATCAAACAATAGACATGTTTTCAAATGAAAGCAAAAGGCCTTTTATTCAGGCAAATGTCATCACAAAAAAATAAAAAGAACGGCAGCACTAGAATAGATAGCAAACTATATGCAAACTTGCATTTCCAACATGGTGAAGGATAAACTTCCAAGCCTCAGTAGCCAAACACAAAAATATGAAGCAGCAGCACACAAACAAAGGAACCCAAACTGTGGTAGTACAAACACGATGTCCTTTATGTGGAAGGAAATGGAAGGCAGAAAATCAACGTTTCCTCCTCTTTCCAGCCTTCCCTCCAGGCAGCCTTCCAGCGGATCGAACACGGGGTCTTGCAGGTGGGGTTGATGTGGCAGCAGGAGGATGGTGTTCCGCAAGCCGGGCCGGGTCACATAGCCCAGTGTCTGGGGTCAGCAGGCCCCTCTGCATCCACCAAAGGACCTGGTTCATCAGGGCCTTTGCCAGTCTTCTCTGGTCCTCCTCCCCTTCATTTAAATCATGGGCCAATGAGGCACTGAAGGCCTCTGTGGGGTTGAGGGGGGCCCTCATGATGGCGCTTGCCTCCTGGATCATGCGGAGGCTTGCCTCCTCCACAGGCCTCAACTGCCTCCTTCGGCCTGATGGCCTCACCTGGGGGGGAGAAGACTGGCTGGTGGTGGTTCTCCTGGCCGGGTGGACCTGCTGCAGGCCACTGGGCCCAGCCTCCTCCTGGCTGCCACTGACCCCGGCCTCCTCCTGGCTGCCACTGACCCCGGCCTCCTCCTGGCTGCCACTGACCCCGGCCTCCTCCTGGCTGCCACTGACCCCGGCCTCCTCCTGGCTGACAGACACCTGAGGATCTGCCACCTCCTGGCTGATCTCTTCTTCCTGTGTGGAAAAAAAAAGAATTTTTTTACAATTTCGCTAAATAAAACCACACTCATTTTCATGTTTTTCGTTCAGTATTTTCTGTTCATTATTACTTGAATACACTCTACTTCTGACCCCTGCAGTTGTCATCCCTGACACCTATTTGTCTGTACACCTTTTTGTTTGCTTTTTTCCAGCTTGGTTTTATTTTTACAATATCTAATCATTAATCCACCAAGAATTATTTACGCCATAAATATAGAGGAAACTACTATACCTCCTCATCGAAGGGTGGCAGATCTGCATCTCTGTCAGCCAGGCCCTCTTCCTCCGACTCTGCAGGGCTGTGGTCATCTGGGGAAGGTCCGCTGGAAGGTAGCATGGAGGAAAGGTTGGAAGAAAGACTGGACATCGTTTTCCTGCCTTCCATTTCGTCCCGCAAAAAAGCCATCTGTTTATAATACCACAGTTTGGGTTCCTTTGCTTGTCTTGCTGCTGCTCCCGATTTTTTGATTTTATTAGCTTTGTATGCTCTCCTGTATGTGCTTCTGAGGTTGGCAAGTTTATCCTTCACCATGTTGGCAGTGCATCCTGGCACCCATGTTTGCATATAGTTTGCTAGCTCTTCTAGTGCTGCCGCTCGTACATCTTTATTACAATATAATGCGTGTTTTGAATTCCACAGGATGGGCGTGTCCTGATATTTTTGTAGTAAGGCCTCTATAGCTTCCTTGGTTTGTAGTTGGTCCATTTTACTTTTTGAAATATGATATTTTTTTTTGAGTCTAGATTCAAAAAACATAAACCAAAGAAAAATAAATATTCAAAAGGATCAGCGTTGACCTTGATATAATATGTGTCTTTAAATTTATTACCTATATCTAATTACAAACACAGTCTCTCTTGTTTAAACAATGATTGTCAGCTCGGCCGCATTGGTTGTACCAAACATTGATTTGCTAGATGCAGAGCCATTGTTAACATTGCAGTAAATATTTTTAATATTGAAAAATAAACAATGCTTACAAATGACAGTATTCATCTAGGCACTCTTTCCTGTGTAAATCTCATGCCCCTGACAATGGATGACATAAAAGACACTTCCTAATGACCTCTGTACAACCAACACTTGAACAATACTTTGCCTGATCTGAATACACCATTCAAAAACTTGTCAATGAGGTACAGCATTGTTCACATCTCTATTTTGTGAGGTGTCCAAAAGCATTTGGATACCAAAATAACATTGTGGTACCCCATAGACAGAATAGCTTAAAAAGGGTGCAACCAACAGCCCAAACCCCCATCCCATGTGTCTACATTTTCAAGGCCTCTGCTGATCACATTTTTAATTTCCTTACCTTCCTGTCTCTCGCTCCTCGTTTCTCACGCTCGCCTAATTACCGCGTAAGATGCGTAATCACGGCGTAAACCTTTTAAACACTCCGCGTATTTATGAAACCCCGCCCTCGTCACCTTTGCGAGGCCCCTAATCAATGAGTTTAGGAAATATGGCGTTAACTGTGTATGTTCTGGATGCGCTCGAAGATTCTCCGCGTAACGGACGTAAACACGTTGTTTGCATTCTCTACACTCCGCGTATGTATTAAACGCCGCCCTCTTCTCCGCCCATGGCGTAAGAATTCATCTTTTCCACGCCCATAATCTCTGTGGGAAAGGAAAGATGGCGATGTCACACGAGCGGGCACGATGCTCTCATGCCACAAGTGAAGGGACAGAGGCAGGGACGTCCCGATCAAGGAAAAGAAGATATAAAGCCACTAATATGCGGTTCCAGGAAATGGTGGAGTTAGTTTACATCATGCGAAAGAAGGACTATGATGGGGAATTAGGGCCATACAAGACCCCTAACCGCCGAAAGGCACATATTATGGACAAGGTGGCGAGGAGAATGCAGAGGATGTTTGGGATCACCAGGTCCAAGGAACAGCTGAGGAAACGATGGTCAGACTTAAAATTGAGGGAGCCACATCAGATGAAGAAAATACTTAAAATTCTGCGTAAAAGTAAGTAAATATATATTGGGGTTGGGGGGGGGGGGGGGTGGTGATTGTCTGCAATAATGTGTTGCCATGTATATTTCACCATCTGCCTCCTTGGCCAGCTTGTAATTTTAAAGACATGTTGTTATTTATTTTTTAGAACATAAATAACTACATATTTACAAACAGTGTTCTTAGTAAACAACGTAACATCACATAGTTTATCAGAAAGGCTCGGTTATTACAGGAACAACACACCTGGACATGGCTCACTGGCCAAAAACTTTGTTTGTAAACATTGTGTAAAAGCTAGTTCTAGAAAAAAAAAGTATGAGAATGGGAAAGGCAAACAGGATTCATTCTAAAAACAGTGGTAATAAAGCAGATGTTTTCACATCTGCAATGCAGAGCACCTGTGTCTCCCCAAATCAAAAATGGGTTTTGGTAGGGTCTCCCAGAAATACAGTTTAGGGGGGACATCCATGTGTGTCACTTTGCTAAAAAGGGGCAGGATCAGAGCTTGCCATATAGAAGTAATTGCAAAATGTAGGTTTGGTGAAAGATAAAAGTAACTAAATGAAAGCATCTTCTAAGCAATGTGTGCGATTTATGCTCTCCAATATCTGTGTGCTGATGAGTCTACATTTTTTTTGGTTTATTTCAGGGGAAAGAAGTCGCCAGCATTTGGAGGAGGCAGAGAGGGCCAGACAAGGCCAAAATCTGCCATCTCAACATGTGGAGGAGGAGGAGGATGTGGAAGGAGAAGAGGATGTGGAAGGAGAGGAGAATGTGGAAGGAGAAGAGGATGTGGAAGGAGAGGAGGATGTGGAAGGAGAGGAGGATGTGGAAGGAGAGGAGGAAGGAAGAGAGGAGGAAGAAGTAATTTTGGACTTAGAAGTCATAGCAGATGAAGGGCAAGTGGCGGAAGAACAATTTGGCGAATTGAAAGAAGGTGGATTGATGGATGAAGGAGGAGTCCAAGATGATGGGGAAGTGGTGGAAGAAGGAGGAGTGATAGAAGATGATGGGGAGGTGGTGGAAGAAGGAGGAGTGATAGAAGATGTCGAAGAGGTGGAAAGGAGAAGCCCATCAGGTCAGTGTCACCCTAGCTTGATTCCAAAAAACATATGTAGATAGGCCTCATTGAAAAATAATATTGTAAATGCCATTTTTTTTTGTTGTTTTAGGGGAGGAGGATGGTGTGCCAATATTTTCACGTGCAAGTGCTGCTATAATTATTCAGCAGGTAATGGAGTGCAGCACTGAAATGCACAATATGCGTGAAAGGATGTTTCTCATGGAACAGAATGTAACAAATGTCCTTTTGGAATGCAGCACGGAAATGGACAATATGCGGCAAAGAATGATGGTGATCGAATCTAATTTTAAGAACATTATTGACATGATGGGCCGTGTCAAAGACTGAAACACCCCCCGCCCATCCCCCGCCCCCACAAACATTTTTACAGTTTGAATAATGAATACGCCAAAATTTGAATATACACACACAGTGTGCCAACATGTGCTATCTGCCATCACAGAATATCTAATGTCTGTGCTTTGTGGGTCCAACCCCCTCCTCCATCCTCAAGTAGTTGAGAGGAAGGGTTTGCTCCCACAAAACACAGACATTGATCACCCATGATGTCAGATAGCACATGTGGCCATTTGTCTGTTGAACCAATGACATTTGGCGAGTTTGCACTGAATGTGTGTATCTTCCAATTTTGGCGTGTTCCAGTGTGAAAGCACACCATGACTGACTGCTGTTGTGAGTTTTTATATTTTTTGAATTGGATTTTGTTACTTTTTGACCATGTTGAACATTTTGGGATACTATAAAGTTTAGACCATAAAGAATAAACAACGCCAAAAAATTTTTTAAATATATATATAGAATTATAAATCTCTCTAATCACTGAATTTAGTGAAGTAGAGATTTGACTTCAAATTCTCACCTAAAAATTTTCTTTTAGAAAAACACACCAAAAAAAAAAAAAATGGTTAAAAAATTATTGTTTTTTGTGCCTAAAAAATATGGCCAAAAAAAAAATTAAGGCGGTAAACACCCCACCAAATATAATCTATATATATATATATATGTAAACAATAAATCTAACTATATTTGATGAAAAAAAAAGTGAACTTGTTAATAAATGTATAATCTGCATAATATTTTTGGTTGAATTACCTGAAAAAAAAAAGAAAATTTTAAAAAAATTTTGAAGACTCCTAAGTACAAAAGCAGGGAGTAATGAAAAAAATATAAAATTATTTTTGGGGTCATGAACAAGCAAAAATTAAAAAAAATTGACCTCAACATTTACAAATGGAGTTGCTTCTTATTTCTAGACTCAATACCCTGTTTGTAGATGAGTGAATAATGTGCAAAATGTGGTTAGTTACTAAAAGTGGAGAAATCAATTATGCATTACAATTGAAGAAGTTAGTTAGAGAACCAGGAAGACAGAAAAAGAGAAAAAGCATTAATGACAAACAACTGTATAAAGTCCAATGGTCTAATTATTTATTATTTTTTAGAATATTCCTTTCTTTGGGGGCCGAATTAGAAAGAAATATGATCTGGCATAGCAATGGCCCCCCGACCCATGAAGTACTCAACATATTTGTCGCGTACCTCACGAGCTGATTGGGGGGCCAAGCCAGCGCGACCAGTGTCCAGCCCGGGAAGGGGATCTGAGGGTAGTCTTGCCTCAGAACCGATGTCGGGTAGGTACGTCTGGGAGTGCCTGCGTAAAAAGTTGTGCAAAATGCAGCAGGCAAATACAACGGTGTCCAATTTATATTCCGCCAGATGTATCGATGTCCTGAACAGGCGGAACCGGTTGGTGAGTATCCCAAAGGCATTCTCGACTACCCTCCGAGCCCTGGCCAACCGAAAATTAAACACACTCCTCTCTGAGGTGAGGGTCCTCTGGGGAAAAGGCCGCATGAGGTGAGGACCAAGCCCAAAAGCCTCGTCCGCTAGGAACACAAACGGAAGTCCTTCCACATTATCTTCATCTGGTGGCAATGCCAGACCACCAGCTTGGAGACGATCATAGAAATCAGTCCGTGCGAACACTCCCCCATCAGACATCCGGCCGTTCTTCCCCACGTCCACATATAGAAACTCATACTGTGCCGACACCACCGCCATCAACACAATACTATGATAACCCTTGTAATTATAATAGTACGACCCCGAGCGGGGTGGGGGCACAATGCGGACGTGTTTCCCATCTATTGCTCCACCGCAGTTTGGAAAATCACACCGCTGGGCAAATTGGGAAGCCACAGACTGCCATTCCTGTGGTGTGGAGGGTAGCTGTGGGGACAAACAAAATTAGAGATTTAGTACTTTGTAACAAATACATCCTACAAGCATCCTTGTGACAGTTCACAGTATTAAAATTGCATTAGAAAAATGTGCATGGAGAATTTGGGAAATGAAATATATAGGGCCACTTCATTAAGAGACTCCACAGCCCTCTGATGGGGACAATAAAAGTTTGAAGGGGGGGGGGGGGGCACAAAAACCAAAAAGTCCTGTTAGAAAAAATGGCAAGGTGGGTTTGTCCCTAGGATAGCATGCTGGACAGGTTAATATTGGGTAAGGGACAAATATGCAGGTAGGCCAAGAATAAAACATGTAAAGCTGATATCAACATGCATAGGGAGAAAAGGTAACGTTAGTTAAACACACAGCATATCTGGGAAAATAAAAAGAAAGTTAGTTGGCCACATTATTAGAGCCAGGAAACTTACCTTAATATACTCCTCATGCATAACTTTGATGATGGCAGCACACGTGTCCGGTATGATGACCCCAAGCGCCTGCGGAGAGATGCCTGTCGAGAACTTGAGGTCCTGCAGGCTCCTCCCAGTCGCCAGGTACCGCAACGTGGCAATAAGCCTCTGCTCGGCCGTGATGGCTTGGCGCATCACAGTGTCCTGCCTCGTGATATAGGGGGACAGAAGATCCAGCAGACGGTTGAATACGGGGTCCGTCATGCGGAGAAAATTCCTAAAGTCATTAGGATTATTCTCCTGGAGTTCCCTAAGCAGAGGCATATGTGAGAACTGGTCACGCTGGCGCAACCAATTCTTGGTCCAGAAACGCCTCCGCCCCCTGTTTCTGGCCAAAGTACTGGACAAATGAACATATCCAGCAGCCATCCCATAAACAGCACCAACTCGCGAAAATTGACGCTGCTGCTCCATCATGGCTTCAAACCGGCCGGCTGGTCAGTCAAGAACACACTGAAACAGAAAGCACTCGCAAATCCAGCACTACCTGCGACAAACGCGTGACAAACAGATACGAGCGCACAGGATGCAACTGCTAAAGCAGAAACAACCTGCTTGCCTATAGCCGAATGACAACTACGTTACCGCAAGCACACGCACTGAACCCGTGAATACACGCTGTCAAAGCCTGGAGACCGAGAAGCGCGAATCAGCTCTAACCAAACCTTCACTAACACGAGCAAACACGTAACTAGCAAAAGAGGAACAGAGGGCGGCGCCATTAACTTTGGTCTTCCCCTTTATAGTGACGTCGTACGTAGTTTACGTGCACGCGTTCCGGTACGACGGGAATTTGGTCCGCTGGTGTGTACACGCCAGCGGAACAAAACACAAATCAGCCTTGTACGCCGGAAACTGTCGGGCAGACAGTTTCCAGCGCACAGATCCGGTCGTGAGTACAAGGCCTCAGAGTTACGTCGGCGTAGCGCATATGAGATGCGCCACGCCGGAACAAAGATGCGCCGAGCTACCTGAATCTAGCTCTATGTTGTTAGTAAAATCTATCATTAAGTTAAAAACTCATAGATAAAAAACAAGAAAACATAGAAACTCTACAATATTCACTGACAGAAAACTGACATCAGAAAAGGTGATATAACCAGATAAAAAGTAGATGGGTTAATCTCTAGAACAGTTGCATGTCCATCCTGAACTTTTATATTCTCTGCAGGTGATGATGATGATGACTACATTCCAGACATTGATATTATGTCCAGAAGTGAATTTCCCGAAAGCTGGTTTTGGAAGATAGAGATTATGAATGAAAGACCGGATAAGGATGGGTACTGTCTAGACTTTCTTCTTCCTGCTTTAAATAGATCTGCTAAACATTATCAGGGCAAAGTTTAAAGGACACTACTGGCTTAGAACAAAATATATGAGAAGTGTACCTTTGTCCTAATAATTTGAGAGAAAAGCAGAAAGTTTTGTGGTACAGTACTGTATGATTTTTTACAAAAAATACAAAATTATTAACAAAATAACAATAAAATTCCCATAAGGGCAAAAAATTCACCTATTAAAAATAGAATCACTCTGATGAAAACTGGAAGGGAATAGAAGTATCAACTCTGGATATTGGATTAGATATTCTTCTTTGCTCAGTTTTCAACTCTACATGTTTCGTGGTCGACCTGTTTTTTCAGGAGTATAACTCAGAGAGATTTGTTCTATAAAATAATCAAACATGTATTTAAATACACAATGAGAAGAAATGCATATAAATCACAGAGTATGAAGTGTACCACCAGATAACTTTCATATTGATGAAACACCCCATCACTGCAAACAACCCAGTACCTATAGTATATATGTGCATTAGTCCCCATCTGTGCCACTAAAATTCTAAATGATGAAACAAAAAAAGACATTAATAGGATCATAGGAGATCTCTGATCTCCTTAATGGTTATCGCCTTAAAGGTGCATTGTGTGTCATGTTTTTTTTTGTTTGAACTTGACAGTTTTTCATTAGCTTTTACCTTCATCTGGCTCCCGCACTTGCCCGGGAGACTTCTATTGTGGCCTTGAGGTGTCGGGTGTGCTGGTCTTGCTCCTGTGGGTATGTTTGCTTGATCAGAATTTTAGTGGCGCATTATAGATGGGGACTTATCTACATACATTTCTTCTTATTGTGTATTTA
This sequence comes from Rana temporaria, assembly GCF_905171775.1. Lineage (NCBI taxonomy): Eukaryota > Metazoa > Chordata > Amphibia > Anura > Ranidae > Rana > Rana temporaria. Next base: position 451,706,398 of record NC_053491.1, read on the forward strand.
TATACCGGTACATGTTTGATTCTTTTATAGAATAAACCTCTCTAAATTACACTCATGAAGAACTGGGCATCAACCGCAAAACATGTAGAGTTGAGAACCGAGCAAGGATGAATATCTGATCCAATATCTAGGGTTGATACTTCTTTTCCCTTCCAGTTTTCATCAGAATGATTCTATTTTCAATATGTGAATTTCTTGCCCTTACGGGAATTTTATTGTTGTTAATAAATTAGTATTTTTTGTAATTACCTTGACTACCATGGACCCATACAGTACCACGAAAGTCCAAAGTTGCCTCAAAACTTTCTGCTTTTCTCTCAAATTGTCAGGGTAAAATAATTGATTGATTGATATGAATTAATGGAAACCTCCACATTTATTTATTTTTTAATTTTGGATAGGTAAGGACCTCAATTCTTATGTTTTCACCAGGTCAAGTGAGAGCAAATGTATTCAGTGGGGATACCAATTTAATTTTAAACCCCGCTTGTTGTGTTGTTTGTGGTGGCACTGCATCAAGTTTGTTTGGAGTTTGTCCAAATTTGGTAGTGAATTGGTGTGCTAAATAATTGAGGTTTTTGTGTAGTTTCAGTTTGCTCCTAAAAAAGGATAATATGAACTTGGTTTAGTATAAATGACATTCTTCTCCAAAAAACGCTTTTCTACTTCTACCCTACTAGACAACCTCCAATAAAACATAACTTGTATTTATCCTCTTTAAAACTTGTAATTTTCTGTGTAATCTGATTCTTTTTTACCTAATTAAAATGCCAATAGTCAATAGATCATTGTCTCTCTCCGTCTGAATTTTGAGGAAGCCAAAATAGAATAAATACGTTCAAATTAAATCTTATTATTTTAAGGAAAGATGAAAACATACCCCCTACCAAGTCAGAGATGATAAAACATTATGAAATTGGGTTACAAATGTTACTATTAATATTAGTATACTTTTCCTTTGTTGGAATGCAGATATATAAATGCAGAAATTAATCATTTTTTCCTTGAATTTCTTCCTTCAGAATTTCAACTAAGGCGCTCAATGTGTTCTTGAAAGATTCCATCACCACCTGGGAGGTCCTTGCTGTTAGTCTTTCTCCAAATAAAGGTAATATACCCAGCCAAATGTTTTCAATTCAATCCTGCAGACAAAAAGTTTTGGTATTGAGTGCTTAATAAAATCCAACACTTGTGTTTATTTATATTTATGCATACAGTAAATGCTGCAGCCATTGGTTTTGTAAGGTTTTCCACTGCATATTGGTTCTGTAAAATGTAAATTTCAACAGCAAAGCTCTGGCCCACCCGATTCCTCCTCCCATGTATTGGTCAGTGTGTCACCATTCACCTTTAAAGACTAGTAGTGATGAACAGGATGTATGGGGGGGTGGGGCTGAGATGGGAAGCTAGACCCCAAATTTCTGAGTTCTTCACAGCATTTACATAATTGGACACCATAGACTTCAGATGTTCTTGATGACAGCCTTAGGTGACTTTTAATGCATTGTATGTCCAGCCAAATAGAGGTGATGTGAAATATTCCTCTGGTGTTCAGCTGGCAACTTTTATTTTTACTTTCTTACTTGTTTGATTTATATAGTGTATACTGCGCTGATTGTTTGTATGTATGTGAATATTATTGCAGAATATGACTAAGATTTACTAAATGCAAATAGACTTTGCAAGTGCAGTTGTGTCAGAGCTTAGTAAATGAGATGAAGCTTTACTTTGCAAAGAGTACCCAACAACATACAAGAAAAAAAAAACTTGCACATGATTGGATGATGGAAGTCAGCAGAACTTCCTCTCATTTTCTAAGTTCTGGGGCAACTATCTATCTATCTATCTATCTATCTATCTATCTATCTATCTATCTATCTATCTATCTATATATCTATATATCTATCTATCTATCTATTTGGCCTTAGTAAATCAACCCCCATAAGTTATTAGGTGTGGTAGCTACCAGATATACTCGAGTATAAGCCGAGTTTTTCAGCACATTTGTGCTGAAAATGTCTCCTCGGCTTATACTCGAGTCACCTCTTTGCATCTGATCTCCTGGACTTTGGGGACCTGTACCAGCTGGCTGTAGGTCCCCTGGACCCCAATCTTGGAGCACATATAGCCCCACTCTTCCTCTACAGGTGTGCAAAGTTTATTGTCTGGGAGACCTACGGCCGGGGAGCACCGATTCTTCAAATCCGGGCACTCTTTCCATAGACTCCCATGTTAAACAGTAATTTCTCCAGTAACTTTGGGGACCCGGTACTGGCCGGTCGTAGGTCATGATGACGTCACTGCTAAGCTCCGCCCTACATGTTTTTGTTCCCGCCTCCACTCCTATTGCCCTTTGACAACATCCATTGTGATGAAATGCATAAGTTATTTTTTTTGTCATTTTGACTTAATATCCAAAATGAGTCTAAATATTTGATTACGGTACGTCCTTAGGGACTTGCAGTACCAAAGTATGTGGATTAAGGAGCCAATTGAGCCATCATAATCATTTTAAAACATCTCCAAAGCCTCTACTCAAACTTGAATCCATTCAGAATAATTTTTACTGCATCTTCTGATTCAGAAAAGTATCTTTCCAATTTCTAATTAATCCTTATTAAATTAAACATATATTACTGTTGCGTTGTGTTACAGTGCTGTTGTGTTTTTTTTTTTTTTAAGGTATTTGTATTGCTAAACCATACGAGATCCAGGTAATGAAAGACTTCTTCATTGACCTAAAGCTGCCTTATTCTGTGGTGAGGAATGAACAGGTGGAGATCCGTGCTGTTCTCTTCAATTATGGCAATGCCAGAATCAAGGTAAAGGCCAGCCTTTCACATTTTTTATCATCTATTTTCCATTTTCATCAATGCATAAGGTTGGGCATCCATCCAGTTCAAACTCTCACAAACGAGATGTGTGAATCGATTTTGGCAAAGCTGATTTCACCAAATAAAATAAATAATTATTGGAAAATGTGGTTTATTATGCTACGTAGGAATTAATTTTTGTGGATGTATTTAGGAAAGTTTAGTTTATTTCGTTGAGGTTTTTTTTGTATTTGTGTTCTATTTTACTTTTATTTTCCCTATTTTTATAAAAATGATGCCTAATGTGGTGTTATTTTGTGGCATAAGCATTTATATGTGCAGTGGGCTGCATAGGTAGATGATGTCAGCTGTGGCCAGCAAGCTCATACAAATCAATGACAAGCTGGCAGGGGGTAGTGACTGTTTGCATGTGATCGTGCATTGAGGAGTTACATCTGGTTGGGGGAAGATGGGCAGTTCATCTTTCTCTAACTGCATGAAACTCTCTGACATTGATTTGAACAGACCTGCGGGCCACTGTTGATCACATATACTTTTGCTACCCACCACGCAAATTACGCTTATTCTTGGCAGTGTTTGGCTGTATACGACCATGTAAATGGGACCGCACAGGACATGTGGGGAAGTGTTTCATGTGTAGCCCTTACCCCTACTAGGTCAGCTGGAAATAAGCCAAGTCTCCCTTAGCTGTTCAGAGGTTGCCTGCCCAGGTACCATCTCCAAAGCACACTGATAAAGTTCAGGCTTAGTCTTGGGGTGTATTTTTAAGATTTATTACAGAATTTGAAAAAATGATATGCACAGTGTAATGCAAAACACAACCTTATATAAGAGGGACATATTCTCAAGCAATATCCTTCAATAGCAGCTTTAAAGTGGTTGTAAAGGTTCACATTTTTTTTAAATAACAAACATGTCATACTTACCTCCACTGGGCTCCGAACAGCGTTTTCTGGGGTCCCCCAGCGGCTCTCTTGGCTCCACCCGCCTCAGATAACCCCCTCTGGGAAGCACTTTCCCAACGGGGTTACCTTGTGGGCGCGCTCCCGAGTCCTGCATTCGGCGTCCATACCCGCCGAGTACATGACTCGGCCCCGCCCCCCAGCAGCCCGAGCCAATGGCAGCACTGGTATCAATCTATCCAATGAAGAGCTGAGAAGCCTGGGCAAAGGAAGAGCATGTTCGCGATGGGGGGCTTTCCAGGGCTCAGGTAAATAAAACGGGGGGCTGGGGGGCCGGTAATCGTCAGATGCATAGGATGCATTAAGGTGAAAAAACATGAACCTTTATAGCCCCTTTAAGTTCTCCTGGAGGTAGGGGGACAGCCATTTAATCTGAGACTCTGTAAAAGCAGTCACATTCCTTGTAGCAAGCTCTGGTGTCCAACCTTCAAAGCATAAGTACATGTGGAGCTCAAGGCAAGGTCCTACTCACAATGTCCAGAGGCAGCTCACAATCAGCTTCCCGGTGACACTTTTCAGTGAAAGGCATCCTTCTTCCAGCCAAGCTTTCACAGGCAGTGTCTTCCAGTAAGTTTCTTTAAGTCCAAGTTCCTACCCTGCCAAATGCATGCTGGAGCCTAATGACAATATCACTTCAGCAACACCGGCTGCCTCCTAGGGGCAGAGGACCCAGAAGAGAGATACTCTGATTAGACCCTCCCAAGCATTTATCTTCTCCCCAGCCATACTTTTTAGATCTCCCTCCCAGGGATTGGCTGATGTCAGATAAATATTCATAACCCAGTGGCTAACCATCCTACTCTATTTCTGGAAGCTTTTTCATCTGCCAGGCTTAGAGATAGATGTGCCAGATATTGAAAATACAATGCTGCTTAGCTAAGTATAGTAAAGCCCAAAAATGTATTTAGCCAGCCTAAAGCAAGGGAGCGACATCAGATTTTGCCGAACATCTTCTTGACAACTGGTAGGGAAGGGTGTACTGAGCCTTATACCGCGTACACACGATCATTTTTCGGCATGAAAAAAAACCAAAGTTTTTCGGCATGTAGAAAAAACAAAGTTTTTCCAACTTTAAACGACGTTGCCCACACACCATCGTTTTTTAAAAATGCTCTAGCAAAGCGTGGTGACGTACAACACATACGATGGCACTACAAAGGGGAAGTTCCATGCGGATGGCGCCACCCTTGGCACTGCTTTAGCTGATTCTGTGTTAGTAAAAGACGATTGGCACTTTTCTGTCTGTTACAGCGTGATGAATGTGCCTACTCCATTAGGAATGGTAGTTTTACCAGAACGAGTGCTCCCGTCTCATAACTTGCTTTTTAGCGTTGTTTTAGCCCACACACGATCATTTTTTACAACCCTAAAAACGACATTGTTTAAAACGTTGTTAAAAAATGCAGCATGTTCGTTAAAAAAAATTGTCGTTTTTCAGAACCCGAAAAATGATGTAAAGCCCACACATGATCATTTTAAATGACATTTTTTAAAAACGACGTTTTTTTCATGTCGAAAAACGATTGTGTGTACGCGGCATTATGGTTTAAATAACACATTTATTTTTGTGCATTTGTCTGCACCAATCGAAATCTTGCATGTAGGATTTGATTAGGGCAATGACAATAGCATGGACAAAAAAAAAAAAACTCTAACATTCATAGGAACCCAACTAGAACTATGTATACCATTTTATATGAACAATAATCATCCAATGCATTTCTGCTTGCTTTTTCTTTATGTTGTATAGTAAGGCATTTGACCTAAACTACTCTTACCATAAAGTAGAACATGTACCAGGGGTATGTCTGACAGGAAAAATTAATTTAGTGGAGCAGTTTAACCTCTACCAAATACATACCGTAATATTGGAATACTACCGTAAGCTCCAGGCAAACAGCCAAATAAATGTATGTGGACAGCTTAGATGTTGTACAACTTGGCACAGTTGTCAGTGGCGCCTTCTGAACCCAGCCTTCCAGTTGATGAAGACCGCTGTCTCCTTCTGACAGTACATATGCATAAAGTAGGACCGAATAGTCTATAGCTGTAACAATGAAAGTGGTGTCATCATCTGACAGTACTGTGAGGCAGAGCTGAGAACTGGATGGATAGAAATAAAAAACAAGATTGTGCAACTGTATTTCATTGAAGTATTAAGGTGATCACTTGGAGTTCAGCTTTAACATCTAGATTGCAATGCTGATTTGTTTCAGGTGAAAGTGGAATTTACTCACAACCCAGAATTCTGCAGTCTGTCTACATCCAAAGCAAAATACCGCAAAGACATTTATATTGAACCCCATTCTTCCTTTGCTGTTCCTTTTATCATTGTACCACTCTCTCTGGGTCTGCATGACATAGAAGTGAAAGCTGCGGTCTTTCAACAATTTTTGTCTGATGGTATCAAGAAAAAGCTAAAGGTTGTGGTAAGTATGGGTTCAGATGATTTAAGTGCCTTGCCTTTGTTACCTAGCAGACCCTTGCACCACATCTGTGTATGTACCGAATTTTGCGTGCATGCTCAGACAAAACAGAGGTCTTTGTCCTCGACTGCACCATCTTCTTACATATGTAAAGGGAAAATATGTGTGTGAATGTCCAGAAGACTGGCCACAGACTTTCTGCACATCTGCGCATGTGTGCACAATGTCATTCCTGCCTAGGCAAGAAAGGAAGAAGCACAACAAAATACGAGAGCAATTACAAAAATATATATCCAATGGTGGGATGGTGGGGGAGGGCAAGACTGGAGCCATGTGCACAGACATTGCTTTTGCGGTGAAAATCCGCTTTAACATAAAAAATTCAACTCAATCGAAATTCCATCCATTTTATTCAAAACTCCACACTCACCTTGCAAAAGGTGACAAATTCTCATGCTTTAATGTTTAGATTTGACCTTGGTGATTAGGAACTCAACTCATTTGTTGCTGTTAAAATTTCTTTCAGCCAGAAGGAGTTCGTCTTACAAAAAATGTCAAGACAGTGACTCTGGAACCACAAGTGAAAGGGAAAGGTAAGTCCTTTCTGAGGTCATTGATTTTCTATGTTCGTTTTAGTGCTAGAAACCTTATCAATAAAGGGGTTGTAAAGGCTTGTTTTTTTTGTTTTTTAAATAACAAACATATCATACGTATCTCCACTGTGCAGCTCGTTTTCCACAGAGTGGCCCTCAACCCCTTCTTCTGGGGTCCCTCGGCAGCTCTCGCGGCTCCTACCTGCATCAGATAACCCCCTAGGAGAAGGGATCTCCCGGAGGGGTTAACTTTGGGGGCGCGCTCCTGAGTCCAGCATTTGCATCCATAGACTGCCGAACTCGGCCCCGCCAACCCGGTGCCCGCGTCATTGGATTTGATTGACAGCAGCGGGAGCCAATGGCTGTGCTGTTATCAATCTATCCAATTAAGAGCTGTGACCCCATGGAGAGAGGGACAGCACGTCCCCGCTGAGGAAAATTCAGGGCTCAGGTAAGTAAAACGGGGGGCTAGAGGGCTGGTGACTGCCATGTGTTTCTGGTATGTTCAATTAAGTAAAAAAAAAAAAATGTGCAGAGAATGTTCTATGTAAATGTAGCGCTACCCCCTCAAGAGCCGCTGATTGATTTGGGATCTACTCTCTTCACTTAGCTCACCCCTATTTAACTGGCTCGAACCCTCCATTGACACATCAGAAGTCTGGTGGGTGTATTGTGACCTCTGCTTGACCGGGGTCACAATAGCAGGCATGCAATATGCAAATGACAATGTAACAACAATATTACCTGCTTTTAGGGGTGGTCCCTCCAGACGAGAAAAATACACTTCACACAGTCAATATGTTTAAACCAAAGAGAATGAGTTTACTTTATGTAGACTAGAGAAAACAAACATGGGTTTAAATCACAAGCAAACAACTGTTATGCAATGACACAATATGATCCTACAAGGGCCCTTGTGGGAATCAGTAAATAATAATAATGAAAAGATCTAAGTTAAAGAATGGTACCATTCAGCTAAACTAATGTAGGCAATCTATGCTCGCAAGCTCCCTCTAGCGGTCAATCCTGCAGAACAGCTGAAGAACGTCTCGAGACTAAAGTCCACGTTGCAGCCGGTTAGTGCACATTAGATTTATAATCCACAAGTGGTAAACTATAAAAGAAAGTCAATTAAACAAAGTATCTTGAACAGCAACGTGGGTGAACTGATCGCTCATCAGCATCAGTCACTTCTGCGTAAACAACTAGGAAGTAGAGAGGGCCGCTAAGTTTCAGCTAGGGGCCCAACATGTGTCTCCGGTTTGTAGGGTGGCACTAGGTTAACTGTCTAAAAGGGAGGATTTGAGGTTGAGCATGTGCTCTCTCACCCGACAGGCCTGATCCGCCTGAGTTCTTCTCAAAAGGATGCGTTGGTAGATCACTGCTCCACAGCATGAGGTCTCCGGAATCAGGCTCTCCACTGTTTCAGTTGTCAGCTGGGTGGCCTCCCCGGTCTCCTGGAACACGAGCTGGGTACGGTGGTCTTGCTTCCTTCTGGATGGCTGGTCTCTCGGAGGAGTTAGGCCCAGGCTTCAGGCCTAGCAGTACGGCTGTGCTGTTCTCCACAGCTCCGCAGAGGAGAAGATGCAGGTCCAGAGAGAGAGAGAGATCAGCCCCTCCCTTTCCTTAAGTAAGCTTCCCCATAAGTCTGTTCGGAGGTGTCACATGTTCCGATAACTCAGGGCATTGTGGGATGAGTAGTCTGTTTCTCCTCAGGCCCCGTACACACGACCAAACATGTATGCTGAAACTGGTCCGCGGACCAGTTTCAGCATACATGTTCGGTCGTGTGTAGGCGCGAGCGGGTAGAATTCCAGCAAACATTTGCCCGCCGGGCCTTTTCCCAGCGGGCAAATATTCCTGGACTTGTTTTAAAACCGTCCGCTGGAATCCTGCCCGCTCGGACATGTATGATCGTCTGTACAGACCTACCGTACATGTCCGAGCGCCCGCCGTCCCTCGCATGCGTCGAATGACTTCGTCGCATGCGTGGAAGCATTTAAAAGGCAGGCCCGCCCATGTCGCCGCGTCATCGCCGCGTCATCGTCGTGGCGACGGCGCGGACACTCCCCGCATATTGTTTACGCGCGGACTTCTGCATCGTACAGAAGTCCCCGGGCAGACATGTACGGTGAAAACGGTCCGACGGACCGGTTTCATCGTACATGTTTGCCCGTGTGTACCCGGCCTAAGAGTCAATGGAGTCCATATCTCCCGCTACTTGCAGTCCCATGCATAACTTCCTTAAAGGTATCTTACATATTTACAAGCGTGAATAAAGTTCCAGCGGGAATTCAGGCCTGTCATTAGACTCTGACAGGATGACCCCGCTACATAAATATAACAACTAAGCTCCTGGCAGAAACAAGAGTAGACACAAAGAAAATAATATAGCCCACTATATGTGCACCAAATGCCTTAGCAAATCTATATATTACCATGTGAAAGTAATGGTGACTTCATCACTGAGCTGCACATAGCCTGTACAGAGAGCAGAGCTTTGGAAGGGACCCAGCAGATACTCCAACTACAGGCTGCCTGTAAAAAGTGGGGAGGATACAAGACCAGTCACCCTGCACAAGGAAAGACAAAAGCAGTGACCGGTCTGTGTTACAGGAAACTTCAGTGGCAAAGTGCAGGAGTTGTTTCATGACAACATTGTTCATTTTTTTTAGTGGACGATTGTAGATTTTTTTTTATCAATTTACTGTACTCAATTTTCTTTTTGTATTTGTTTGATACTAATAAAATTATTGCTAGCTATACCGCAGAAGTCACATTAAACAACCTCTGTGTGTGTGACCATCCTATGGGTCAAAGTAGTTTGAGGTGGAACTGTACTTTTGTTATGGGGACAACATCCTAATAGAGTTTTGACTATGATGGGGTACTTATAATTTTTTTTATAGTTTGTTTTTTTGTGGAGTAGAGTGGTTTCATTGCTGGATTTTTTTGCACATATCTGGGACAAAATACGGAAGGAATGTTGTGTAGTGGGGAAGCATATCCACTCTTTAATCCATTTCTGACCAGACTAAAGGGACTCTTAATAGGGGACCTAACCTACTCTCCCTTACATGTGGGGATCTCTGCAGGGTGGCCCATCCTGGCTTAGCCAGTACCTGGTGACAGTCATCTGCATACCTGTTTCAGGCCTTATACCAACAGACCCCACTTTGGCTCTTGGCCCTTTGACACAAGTTTTCTTTCAAGGATATATCACAATATAGAGGTTCGGAGAATGAGGATTCCACTCCAGGAATGCCTTTTAACAGTTTACTGAATCAATAGAAGCAAAGATATTTACATACTTCAGCCACCCTTGAAGGTGGCGACACTCAGCTTAAGTTACAAACAGTCCAGCAAAGTTCAGTGAGGTGTAGCAAGGAGGAGAGAGGATAGGCTCCTTAATCAAAGAAGGGGTGTCCTAGAGTCCAGCAGTCCATGACAGGGGGATAGAAGTAGTCCCAAAAATGCATTTTCAGGCTTCCCTCTTAAGGATAAGCTAAATGAATACAGTCCAGCTACCTTAATGCTGATCTGGTCCAGTTCACCCACAGAGACAACAAGTAAACACTTTCCTCATGGCATCCAACTTCCCAGCCAGCTCTCCATTTTTCTAATAAAACCTTACCCTGGGTACCCCTCTCCCATTAGGGGCAAGGCTGGCACCTAACCAAAGCATCTCTCAAGCAGAATCTCACTCTACATTTATGGGGGCATCTAGTAGCCAACCAAGGGAAATACAAAAGATCAAATCCACGCCCTACCCTACACTTTACCAATACAATACTTGTTTATTCCAGATTTCTGCTTTAAGGAACAAAATTATGCTTTTAAAGTTTTAAGATGATGGTGTTATATATATTATTTAACTCTCTTTGTTTTAACGTATTTTGTTATTTTTGTGTAGTTTGTTGAGTGTTGTGTTCTTCACTATCTTTACCTGCCTTTTTTCATCCCTTTGTGGTTGTTGTTCACAGGTGGGGTCCAGAAGGAGGTGATTGATCCATTAAATGAGAAAAATATTGTGCCTCGTACAGAAGTTGAAACCATTGTAACAGTTCAAGGTAAAAAAAAAAAAAAAAAAAAAACAATACTGATGAAAGAAAAAATGCAAAGATAATGTCAAGTAATGTCAAGTACATCAGGTTTCTTGTTCGCAAAAAGGGTTTGGTTGTTTAACTGCTGTACTACAGGGCACTTTCACCCTCTTCCTGCCCAGGCCAATTTTCAGCTTTCAGCGCTGTCACACCTTGAATGACAATTGCGTGATCATGCAACACGGCACCCAAATGAAATTTTTATAATTTTTCTGAGACAGATAGAGCTTTCTTTTGGTGGTATTTAATCACCACTTTTTTTGCTAAAAAAACAAAAACGGCAGACAATTTTGAAAGAACAAAGCAAAACGTTTTTCTTAGTTTCTGTTATAAAATTTAGCAAATACATAATTTTTCTTCTTCACTGATGTGCGCTAATGAGGCTGCACTGATGTGCACTGTTGGGACTGCACTGATGGATATGCGAATGAGGCCTCGTACACACGACCGAGTTTCTCGGCAAAAACCAGCAAGAAACTTGCTTGTTTTTTTTTTCTTTGCCGAGGAAACCGGTCGTGTGTACATTTTTCGACGAGGAAACTGTCGAGGATCCCATCGAGCCAAAAAAGAGAGCATGTCTTCTTTTTCCTCGACGGGAATGGAGAAACTTGCCTTGTCGAGTTCCTCGACAGCCTAACAAGGAACTCGACGAGGAAAACTATGTGTTTCGCCCGTCGAGTTCCTCGGTCGTGTGTACGAGGCCTCACAGGCAGGTTTGTTTACATTGACACTTGATACTTGTGATTGAATACAGCTGACCACATGGTAAAGGGCCACTGTGACTGGGCCTTTACCTCAATCTGTGATCAGCAAGCCTGATGTACGCACTGATGGACACACAGGAGGTGCGCTCTGGGAGGACATCCATGGAACAAGAGAGCCACGCTGTAGCTGTCTTTTGGCTATGGCCCTGTAATAAAGTGGTTAAGAGAATCAGTATGCAATCTATCTGAATAGTTATCTTAAATTATTATAATTGATATTTCCTTTTAACTTGTAACTTTGCCCAATTATTTAGCTCTATTTACCTGGCAAGTGTCTTACCCGTCAGCTTGAGTCTGTGATTGGAGAACACTAATGCTGCGTACACACGATCAGTTCGTCTGATGAAAACGGTCTGATGGACCGTTTTCATCAGACTAACCTATCGTGTGTGGGCCCCATCGTTTTTTTATCCATCAGTCAAAAAACTAGGAACTTGTTTTAAAATTATCTGATGGATAAAAAACCTGTAGAAAAAAACGATCGTCTGTGGGTACGTCCATCGTTTAAAAATCGCTCACGCATGCTCAGAATCAAGTCGACGCATGCTTGGAAGCATTGAACTTCGTTTTTTTTTTTAGCACGTCGTTGTGTTTTACGTCACCACGTTCTGACACAATCGTTTTTTTAACTGATGGTGTGTAGGCACGACTGATCATCAGTCAGCTTCATCGGATAATTGATGGAAAAATCCATCAGACCGTTTTCATCAGACGAACTGATCGTGTGTACAGGGCATTAGAGTATGACAGTTGTTTCCCCAACAACTGCCTGACCTTACCCACCTACCTCAAACTCTGCAGCCTGTGTAATGTCAGGCAGTTATCAAGGCAGCATCTGCAGGGCTTCAGATGACTTCAGAACTCTCAGGCGAGTCAGACGCTAGTCAAGTAAAAAAACTAAACAAGAAGTAAACATAAATCTTTTGCCAGCAAAATTTACAAGTATTATATTTATGAAAGAATTTCAGGCAAATCGTAAATAAATACTCTAGGCAATCACAACAAGTTTATCTGAGAGAATATTCAGTTTTTATGTGATTATTGACTACCATTGGCCAACAATACACTTCATCCCAACATTGAATCACTCCCCTCTACTTCCTTTAATTGGAGGAAATTGTACTTTGTGAGGAAAGATTGCTAGCTGGGGGTAACGTCTAACTGAAAGTAAATAGAAGTAGAAATGTCAATTGATGGGAAGATACCACATATCAGCAAGAATACACAACCTTAAATCGTGTAGCTTTACTGGCAGTTTTGCATTCTTAGCTGGAGTCCTTCACTAAGCTGAAAATTGGAATACAATGTCATTTTGTGCTCCCTTCAAGGGCAACTTCAACTGAAACTTTTTCTAGTCTGGGATATTGTGGAAAAGGATTAGAATCTCTGTTGGTTTTTACTGTTGTTCATATGCCTGCTGAGAAAACCCCCCCTCACTTCCTGTCACAGTCATAGTTGGTCACTGTACCAGGAAGTAAGGGGAAGCAAACGGTAACAACATTCTTGGCAGAGGTTATAACTATTCTAACCATTCCATCTGGACAAAGCTATAAAAAAAAAAAGATTATGGCTGAGGTTCCACTTTCAGGGCGCATTGTACAGTATATAGACATACAGGGCCAAATCCTCAAAAAAGCTGCCTAACTTAACTTTCAGCAGTTAAGTTACACTGACTTAAAATTTCTACCTAAGTGCCTGATCCACAAAGCACTTACCTAGAAATTACACGCCGTGTAACTTAAGTGCCTCCGTCGCAAGGCGGTCCTCCTCTCCGGGGGGCGTTTAAAATTTAAATGAGGCGCGCTCCCGCGCCGGCCGTACTGCGCATGCGTGTGACGTAATTTTCCCGACGTGCAGCGCGCGAACGTAATTTACGCCGGGCTTTGTGGATTGCGACGGGACACTAAAGTTGCGACGGGTGAAAAAAAATATACGCGCCGGGAAAACAAATAATTATAAAAAAAATTGACAGCGTCGCTCGGCATGCATTCCTGAGAGGGAGAACTCCATGCCAATTTTCAAAGAAAAAACCGGCATGGGTTCCCCCCCCCCAGGAGCATACCAGGCCCTTAGGTCTGGTATGGGTTGTAAGGAGACCCCCCCTACGTCGAAAAATCGACGTAGGGGGTCCCCCTACAATCCATACCAGACCCGTATCCAAAGCACGCTACCCGGCCGGTCAGGAAAGGGAGTGGGGACGAGCGAGCGCCCCCCCCTCCTGAGCCGTGCCAGGCCGCATGCCCTCAACATGGGGGGGTTGGGTGCTCTGGGGCAGGGGGGCGCACTGCGGGCCCCCCCACCCCAGAGCACCCTGTCCCCATGTTGATAAGGACAGGACCTCTTCCCGACAACCCTTGCCGTTGGTTGTCGGGGTCTGCGGGCGGGGGGCTTATCGGAATCTGGGAGTCCCCTCAAATAAGGGGGCCCCCACATACCGGCCCCCCACCCTAAGTGAATGGATATGGGGTACATCGTACCCCTACCCATTCACCTGGAGGCAAAAAGTTAAAGTTATTAAACACACAACACAAGGGTTTTTAAAATAATTTATTAGTCTGCTCCGGAGGCCCCCCTGTCTTCTTTATTAGCTCTAATACCAGGGGGGGCTTCTTCTTCCACTCTCCGGGGTCTTCTCCGCTCTCCGGGGGGGGTTTCTTCTTCCGCTCTCCGGGGGGGGGGTCTTCTCCGCTCTCCGGGGGGGCTTCTTCTTCCGCTCTCCGGGGGGGTCTTCTCCGCTCTCCGGGGGTCTTCTTCTATCTTCGCCGCTCTCCGCTGTTGACTCGGCGCACCCCGGTTCTTCTGCAGCTGTCCGGTGCCTTCTTCTTCAGCGCTGGCTGCCTGCTATCTTCGTGTGTTAGCTCAATTACTAACAGGCAGCCAGCGCGGTCTTCTGTGACGTCATGTTCTTCTTCTCCCTTCTTCCGATGTTGACACGTCGCCTCTTCTCACTGCAATGATGGAAGCGCGCCTTGCATCCCATTTATATAGGCATCACCGTCCCATCATGCTCCGGTAGGTACCCACGTGGTGGGTGCACGTGGGTAGGCATTCCTGGCCGGCCGGGTAGCGTGCTTTGGATACGGGTCTGGTATGAATTGTAGGGGGACCCCCTACGTCGATTTTTCGGCGTAGGGGGGTCTCCTTACAACCCATACCAGACCTAAGGGCCTGGTATGCTTCTGGGGGGGAACCCATGCCGGTTTTGATTTTACAAATTGCCGTGGAGTTCTCCCTCAGGAATGCATACCAAATGCCGTCGCTTGAATGTGCTTTTACATGGTGTTACTAACTTTACACCATGTAAAAGCAGCCCTAATTTTACACTTGCAAACTAAAACTTACGGCGAAAAAACGAAGCTGAAAAGCTTTGTGGATCGCCCTAAGTGCTAATTTGCATACCAGAAGCGGCATTTCGACTCGATATGCCCCCAGCGGCGGATGCGGTACTGCATCCTAAGATCCGGCAGTGTAAGTCCCTTACAGATGTCGGATCTTCTGCCTAACTTTGGAAAACTGATTCTGTGGATCAGTTCCAAAGTTAGAACCAGGGATACGACGGCTTACGCCGGCGTATCCCTTTTGAGGATATGGCCCACAGTGTCTCACAAAAGTGAGTACACCCCTCACAATTTTGTAAATATTTTATTGTATCTTTTCATGTGACAATACTGAAGAAATGACAGTTTGCTACAATGTAAAGTAGTGAGTGTACAGCTTGTATAACAGTGTACAATTGCTGTCCCCTCAAAATAACTCAACACACAGTCATTAATGTCTAAACCGCTGGCAACAAAGTGAGTACACCCCTAAGTGTTAATGTCAAAATTGGGCCCAATTAGCCATTTTCCCTTCCTGTGTCATGTGACTCGTTAGTGTTACAAGGTCTTAGGTGTGAATGGGGAGCAGGTGTGTTAAATTTGGCGTTATCTCTCTCACTCTCTCATACTGGTCACTGGAAGTTCAACATGGCACCCCATGGCAAAGAACTCTCTGAGACCCTGAGACTGAGCTGCAGCATGGTGGCCAAGATCATACAGCGGTTTAACAGGGCAGGTTACACTCAGATGGTCGATCAAAGAAGTTGAGTGCATGTGAAATACTGCATATACATGAGTCATGAATTATTAGGTTGTTGTGTTACTACAGAGCAGAATCAGACAAAATCTCCAATCACAAGCCACTGGACACTTTTTAGAAATTAAAGATTAAAATAATAATAATAATAATAATAATAATAATAATAATAATAATAATAATAATAATTTGAAATTAATTAAGAATGGCTGCAAAAGCTGGGCAAAATTGGGTATTCTGGAAGACATACTGTAAGAAACAGATAGTTTTGCGTAGAATTGGTTTTTAACATGTTTGGTACTAATATACTGAAATTTTGTGTGTGAAAAAAAGGACTAATTTCAAGAACTTTATCATTTTTAACTTAGGGACTCCAATCACTCAAATGGTGGAAGACGCCATAGATGGTTCCAATCTGACTCCATTAATTGTTACACCACGTGGTTGTGGAGAGCAGAACATGATTACCATGACACCTAGTGTGATTGCCACAATCTACCTGGATGCTACTAAGCAGTGGGAGCGAATAGGTGTTAACCGAAGAGAGGAAGCCATCAAGAACATCAGAACGGGTAAGTGACCAATGTGGGCAGTTTGTGAACCTAATTTCAAGGAAGATAGAATAGAGGTTTGTGTGAAGCTAATGCCATCTCAATGGAACATTTTTTAAATTATTCTATCATTGACTGAAAAATATAGAATTTTTAGTTAACTATAATAATTGTTCTTTGCACAAATACAATACATTCTTTCCAAAACAGCTACATTAGTGAAATATTTTACACTAGAAATGGGAAAGACCTTTCTTGTCTCCATGTGTACATTATACAAGTATACTTTGTCATGAAACCGCTTGATCAATGTCTCCACAAGGATCTCACTGGGGACTGCTGTTATACTATATGACCAAAAAAGTGTGTGGATATTCCCAAACAACAGTTTGGGGAAGGCCATTTTCTGTTTCAGCATTACTGTATCCCTGTGCTCAAAACCAGCTCCATAAAGAGATGGTATGACCAATTTGATTTAGAGAAACTCAGCTGCCATCCACACAAAACCTTGATCTCAATCCTAATGAACTCCTCTGGGATGAATTAAAATGCAACTGGCAAGCCAAGTCTTCTCATATAACATAACTACCTTACCATATAAATGTATGTTTGGCTGAACGGACACACATTCCCACAAACACACTGAAAAAGGTTGTGGAAGACGAAAAAAAATGTAGGCTGTTATGGCTGCATTGGATAGGAGAGACTAATAATGCAAATGGTTTTGGAATGGGATCTCCAACAAACTCAATGTGGGATAATCAGGTATATACAAACGTGGTCATATAGTACAAATCTTTAACTAGGTGCATTGTCACACCTTATATTCACTACTATGCCATTTCATGCCATCATGCGATCAACTTGATATTACTGTCCTTTTTCAAAAGGATTGTGTAACTATGTTCATGCTGATGCCCCGTACACACACGATCACTTTTTGTGATGAAAAAAAATGTAATTTTTTATCATGAAAAAAAAATGACATTTTTCCAACTTCACGCTATAACAGACAAAAAAGCACAAATCGTCTTTTACTAACAAGTAACCAGCTAAAAGCAGCCTCAAGGCAAATAGAACTTCCCCTTTAGAGTGCCGTCGCTTTGTTCATCATTTTTCAAAAACGATGGTGTGTACACCATCGTTTTTGAAAAATGATGAACAAAGCGACGGCACTCTAAAGGGGAAGTTCTATTTGCCTTGAGGCTGCTTTTAGCTGGTTACTTGTTAGTAAAAGACGATTTGTGCTTTTTTGTCTGTTATAGCGTGATGAATATGCTTACTCCATTATGAACGGTAGTTTTACCTCCCGTCTCAAAACGATGGTGTGTGGGCAACATAATTTTTAATGATGAAGTTGGAAAAATTTCATTTTTTTTCATGATAAAAAATGACATTTTTTTATCACAAAAAGTGATCGTGTGTGGGGGGCATAATTTTTTTTGGTCGTTTTTCAGAAGACAAAACATTATGTTTTGCCCACACACAATCATTTTAAATTACATTTTTAAAAATGTCATTTTATTTCATCACAACAAGTGATCGTGTGTACAGGGCATTAGTCCCTAAAAGGCCCTTTAGTCCTTTGGCACTCTAGAAGTAGAACAGCAGCCAACTGCCTCACAGTCTATCTGTGTCACAGTGTCTTCCCAGAAAAAGAGGACTGATTTTTCTCCCGTTTAGGGCAACAAAGAACAGTGCATCGACCTTAAAATGTTAGTTTACCTTTTCAGAAAAAAAAGGTGAACTAACACCGTACAACCTCCCCACTCGTCAAGTCCCTGCTGTACTTATGGGGTTTCTGAGCTATCAATGCCCATGCAGCCGGTCCATAGATTTGACATCCCCCTCTTCTCTGGGAAGCACTTCCAGACCATAGCAATCCACTGTGCAAGCGCTGACCAATCAAAATCACTCTGGTTCATCCTGGAAACATTGCACAGAGAAGAGGAAAATTAGTGGGGATTTTAAGTCTGTGGACTGCTGGACTGGCTGCATGGGCACTGACCCTGAGGTAGGCATAGCAGGGACCGAGGGGTAGGGAGGTTGTTCGGTGTTAGTTCACATTTTCTGTAGACAGTTATACCACTGGACAAAATAATAGCAAATGGGAGTTTTTTTTTGACCTTCCTGATTTTGATCCTTGGAAATGTTGTTGTGTGCTGCCTCATAGACACTTGTTTGTCACCTGATCAAAAAAAAAAAGTAATCTAATGTCTACAGTCATCTAAAAAGACAATTTTACCTTTAGTGAAGGTCTGCTTTAAAGAAAGGAAATTTGATCTGGAAGATATATTATTTAGAATAGCCGTTACATAGTTACATAGTTAGTCAGGTTGAAAAAAGACACAAGTCCATCCAGTTCAACCACAAAAAATAAAAAAACAAAAATAAAAAACACAGTAAAATCCTATACACCCAACTCCATTCCCACAGTTGATCCAGAGGAAGGCAAAAAACCCCAGCAGAGCATGATCCAATTTGCTACAGCAGGGGAAAAAATTCCTTCCTGATCCCCCGAGAGGCAATCGGATTTACCCTGGATCAACTTTACCTACAAATCTTAATACTCAAGTTATATTCTGTACATTTAGGAAAGAATCCAGGCCTTTCTTAAAGCAATCTACTGAGCTGGCCAGAACCACCTCTGGAGGCCGTTCTAATATCTTGTTCGTTTTAGGTTATGTTCAGCAACTTGTTTACCGCAAAGCAGACAGTTCCTATGCGGCTTTCGTGAACAGACCTGCCAGCACATGGTAAATTAAATCTATACTAAGATACAATACCGATGTGTCATAGCATCATTCTATTTCACCTCACTTGGTGTTGTGTTACAATTTATTTTCATATTCTTGCTCTTCTTATTTCTGGTATGTTTTACTGCTCTGCCTCTAGTTGGCACACAATGACTTGTCTTTCCTCTGCTTGGTTTATTATCACTTCTACTATTTCTGACTTGGCCTGCCTCTGTTTGGTTGATTACTGTCTCTCCTTGGTTTATGATGCCCTGCCTCTGCATGGTTTATAATTATTTGTCTTATCTCCTTGGTTAATTGATGACCTGTCTTGTCTTTGCTTGGTTAATGCTGTTTTTTTCCTGCCTCCACTTGTCCTTCTTCTTGGTTCATGATTATCCGTATTATTTCCTTGGTTAATGATGACTTGTTCTGTCTTTGCTTGGTTCATGAAGATTTGTCTTGTCTCTGATTGGTTATTAATTTGCCCTGCCTTTTCTTGGCTCTTGATCACTTGTCCTGCTTCTGCTCAGTTTCTGGTGATTGCTCTGCCTCTGCTTGGTTTATGATCACTTGTCCTATCTCCGAAGACTTGAAAAAAGAATTCCGGGTGGCTGCACTTCCAAAAATCCTTTTATTGAAGCTTCATATGACAAGTGGTTGACAGGTGGAGCAGGGGACCAAGAGATTGATGCATTTTGTGCAAATAGCGCTTAGTTAATATGGTAATGACTAAGCGATAACATTTGCACGAAAGCGTCTACTCTTTGTCTCCTGCTCCATCTGTCAACCACTTGTCATATGAAGCTTCAATAAAAGGATTTTTGGAAGTGCAGCCCCCCGGAATTATTTCTTCATGTTACACAGCATGCGAGCAGGGCTAGCACCTGACTAGTGTGTGTAGGGATTAACCAGAGACTTTCTCACGTAGAGCAGCTTTTCTTATATCTCTGATGACTTGTTTGGTCTCTTCTTTGTTCATGATGATTGCCTTGGCTCTGCTTGGTTTATGATCACTCGTCATGCCTTTACTTCATTCATGATTACTTGTCCTTTCGTCTTCTGGGTTCATAATGACTTTTTCTATACAGGCTGACAGCATATGTGGCTAAAGTTTTTGCCACGGCCCGTCCCTTGATGGACATAGAAGTTAATGTCCTGTGCGGTGCCATTAAGTGGCTAATCCTGGAGAAACAAAAACCAGACGGATTGTTCAAGGAAGATGCTCCAGTAATTCATCAGGAGATGTTAGTAAGTACCCTTTAAACTTACCGTATATACTCGAGTATAAGCCAAGTTTTTCAGCATATCTTTTTGTGCTGAAAATGCCCCCCTTGGCTTATACTCGAGTCACCTTTTTGCGCCTGATCTCCCGGACTTTGGGGACCCGGTACTGGCCGGCTGTAGGTCCTCTGGACCCCAAACACACATGTAGCCCCACTCTTCCTCTACAAGTGTGCAAAGTTTGTTGTTCGTGCGACCTATGGCCCAGGGAGCACCAATTTTTCAAAGCCGGGCACCCCTTCAATAGGCTCCCATGTTAAATGGTAATTTCTCCGGTGAGTTTGGGGACCTGATACCAGCCGATCGTAGGTCTCCTGGAACCGAGACTTGGCACACATGTAGCCCCATTTCTCCTCTACAAGTGTGCAAAGTTTTTTGTCTGGGGGACCTACGGCTGGGGAGCACCGATTTTTCAAACTGGACACCCCTTCCATAGAATCCCATGTTAAACATCAGTCTAGTCATGGACACAGTGAGGCATGGGCATAGTGAGGCATAGGCACAGTGAGGCATGGGCACAGTGAGGCATGGACACAGAGAGGCATGCACATGGACACAGTGAGGCATGGACACAGTGAGGCATGGACACAGTGAGGTATGCACATGGACACAGTGAGGCAAAGTGAGGCATGCAGATGGACACCCTAGGCTTATACTCGAGTCAATAAGTTTTCCCATATTTTTGTGGTAAAATTAGGTGCCTCGGCTTATATTTTGGTTGGCTTATACTCGAGTATATACGATATATAAATAAATGAAAATATAAATAAATAAAAGACTTCCTGCACTAATCACACAATCACACACCTCACTATTACACCTCTACCATAAAGAGTGCTCAATAAATGTGTTCTCTCCACATCAATATGCGGATAACAAAATGTATACAATACAAGAAAGCAGCTCACACTATATGTTGCCAAGCAATTGTGCGCAGTGCACTATTGCTTGGTAACATATCACTTATTCACGGTGTCAGAACACTATTTTAATGGTTGCAGCTTTAATCATTTATTGATCTTTTATTAATCATCTTATTTGAATATTCATATCAGCGCTTTAGTATATTTTTATCACAGCTCACACTATATGCATATAACCATCTGTGCAAATGCAAAAAATCATATACTTTTAACCAGTGTAGCGCTACCTTTCCATTGATTGAGGTTAATTTACTAAAGGCAAATCCACTGAGCACTACAAGTGCAGTCGCTGAAGATCTGAGGGGGACATGCAAGGAAAATAAAAAACAGCATTTCTGCTTGCACATGATTTGATGATAGAAATTATAGAGCTTTCCTTCATTTCAGATCTTCCACTCAGATCTAGAGCAAGTGAACTTCTACTTGTAGTGCACAGCACAGTATTTGCCTTTTACTAAATCAACCTCATAGTTTCATTTGTGCAAATAAGCAAATATAAACCAATCAGAAAATACAGAAAATACAATCCCAAAATTCAGTGAACATTCTAACATTTCAATATAAGATGTAAACTTAATCTTCCTAAAGTGCATTAGTGCATAGTCCATTAATAATGTCCATCAGAAGATTCCATCTACTAGTGATTGTGCAATCCCACATGCTATTAAATTCTTCAGCAATCCACCTCAGTGCCTTTCACCCCCTTGTGGGTGGCCTCTCACCTGCTTTGATGTACCCTACTGGACGTAATCAAAGTGGGACGATGCTGCGAATGCTGGGTTATACTGCTGAGTTTATGCTATTATCTAGCAAGGCTTCACTTCCTGATCCCCTTACCGAAGATGTTGGCGGCAGCATCTGAGGGCCGAGGGACGGGTCAGCTTCGGGTGCCGACATCACAGGCACTCTGGACAGATAAGTGTCTTTATTTTTAAAGTCAGCAGCTGCAGGATTTGTAGCTGCTGACTTTAAAACAAAACAAAAATAATAATTGGCGGACCTACGCTTTAAGATAAAATAATATTAAAATATAAAAGATCTCATTTAGCCAAATCAAGTCATAGCATAGCTAGTAGTTATGGACAGTATATACATCATATAAATAATTTGTGAAGAGAAGATGCAGCATTTAAACAAGGGTGTACATTTTTGGACAGAATAAAAGTGGTATGCAAGAGGCTTGAAAGAGGCCATCTATGTCAAACTAAAACAACCATGCCTTACTGACCTGGACATTTTATAGATAGGCAACTCCTATCCTCATATTGATTAGTGGTTCCAAATTTAAGAATAACTACTGCAGTAAGGAACAGACACAAAAGATACACTATACTTAACATAGGATACCCCTCATATAGCAGGGGTAACTTTACGCCGGAATAAACCTAAAGTAAACAAGGTAAAAAGATGCGCCGGCCGGACGTACGTTTCTGGATCGGCGTATCTACCTAATTAGCATATTCATTGCGTAACTATATGGAAGCGCCACCTAGCGGCCAGCGTAAATATGCATTAACGCCGGCCGGACCTTAGGGAAATCTATGCGTAACTGATTCTCTTAATCAGTCGCATAGATACGACGGCCCACACTCAGCGTTACGACGGCGTATCCGGAGATACGCCGTCGTATCTCCTATCTGAATCCGGGCCAGCATCTTTCCAAATAACCGTTCTCCTTTTTTATGACGCCATTGTAGGTTTTTATACACATGATTACGTAGGTATCACATTAATATTACAGTTGTACTTTAATGGTAACAAGGGGCGTAACATAGGCAGACTAATTCTAATCAGAATGCAAACATGTACTGAAAACATTATTAGTACCGTTTGCACAGTGAGGGCAGTATGCAAAACATACAAAATAGAATACAATTATATACAGAACTTACAAATTTCCATAACACTTACATATAATACCGCTTTAACATACCTTCCTTGAAATATGATGGCAAATAACACCTTTAGGCATGCAACTAGAACAGAATAAACTATCCTAGATTTTGTGACACCAAGGGGATTGGATTATGTGTAAAGAATAGGATGGGTTCTCAATTCTTACACCTTCCGTCTTAGGCCCCGTACACACGGCCGAGGAACTCGACGTGCCAAGCACGTCGAGTTCCTCGTCGAGTTCTGGGATGAAGCCGCCGAGGAGCTCGGCGGGCCGCCTTCTCCCATAGAACAACGAGAAAATAGAGAACATGTTCTCTATTTTCTCGACGAGCTCCTCGGCGGCTCCATCGAGCCAAAAGTGTACAGACGACAGAGTTTCTCGGCAGAATCCGGGTTTTGACCGAGTTTCTCTGTGAATTCTGCCGAGAAACTCTGTCGTGTGTACGGGGCCTTATTCTTGGAGAATATATATATCTGCTTTGACACATTCCTTGGTGATTGGATTAAGGTGACTGTGTTATCAGTTTGGCTAAAAATTGAGGGGTATGTTTCTGACACTCTGAATTAAAGAAGCACATTGGATGAGTAGTGAAATGACTTCACCAATTAAAGAAGGAGTCCAGTTAAATTGTATTTTTATTTTGGATTGACATACATTTTAATGTTAAAGCCTTACATAGTCCTGGCCTAATTATGCACAAGTGATTTTCTTCTTTATTTATTGCTTTAATTGGAGGAAGTATCATGAACTGTTATCAATTGTTTTACCCAATCCAATATTCAACATTATCTATCGGAGAAGATCCTACTAAGATCAGTGAGCCTAATCCACAAAAACCCGGCGCAACGTACTTTTTCCCATTTAACCTCCCTGGCGGTATGATTCTGTCAGAAAAAACATGCTAAAAGCGGTACCATTATTTGCAAGGAAATTTGGCGTTTTATATTGTAGGTCTGTAATTTTTAGAAATAACTCACTTAAATCTGACCAAACAAGATTCTAATAGGCATCCCAGGTATGACATTTTTTTAAAAACAAAATTATAAATTATAATATAATAAATAATTATAAATAATTATAACAAATAATAATATAATTATAATAAAAATTATTCAATAATGTAATCAAATCAAAATCACTGAAATTTGCTCAGTTGCAGAATTGTTGCTGTCATTATTTTTTTTTTTTTATGACGAATTTCCCCACAAATCGCTATCGCACAATTCTGCAAGTGATTATAATTTATTATCGCTGTTTTTTAGCTGATCTAAAACTATTTTTGACATAAAGGGACACTTTTGGCTGCTATGGACAATCTACAGTTTGCAGGGAGAAAGAAACGTTTTTATTATATAAAATGACATGCATGACACAGGACAGACCACTAGGGACAAGGGGGGTGTGTATTTTTTACATACAGTACTGTAATCTATAAGATTACAGTATACTGTATGTAAGGTGTTTGTTTACTTTTTTGAATTTGGCGCCGTTCTCCGTCCCCGTGCGTCGTAACGTCGCAGGGAACGGAGATCGGCGTCACACGGAGGCACTGTGTGAATCGAGCGAGGTCCCACTCGCTCACACAGCGCGGTGGCATCGCTGGATCCAGGGACAAGGTAAGTAACTTGTGCCTGTGGATCTAGCGAGGCAAGCCCGAGTCTGACTCGGGGTTTCCGCTCGCAGCAGGAAAATCTAACCCCGAGTCAGACTCGGGAAGACCGCCAGGCAGGTTAAGTTACACCGCCGCAAAATCTCTACCTAAGTGCCCGATCCACAAAGCACTTACCTAGAAATTTTGAGCGGTGTAACTTAAATCCGTCCGGCGCAAGGCGTTCCTAATCTAATGGGGCGAGTCCCATTTAAATTAGGCGCGCTCCCGCGCCGGACGTACTGCGCATGCTCCCGACGCGATTTTCCCGACTTGCTTTGCGTGGTTTTACGTTATGCCGAGTTTTGTGAATCGCGCCGGGTAAAAAAAGTTGCGTCGGGGAAAAAAAAAGATGCGGCGGGAAAAAAAAAATGTAAAAAGAAATTTGACAGCGTCGCGGGAAAGAAGGGTCTACTTTTACATGGTGTACTAACTTTACACTTTGTAAAAGCAGCCCTAATTTTGCGATGGCAAACTAATACTTACGGAGAAAAAAATAAGCGTAAAAGCTTCGTGGATCTCCGTAAGTGCTAATTTGCATACCCGAAGCGGCATTTCGACGAGAAATGCCCCCAGCGGCGGCTGCGGTACTGCATCCTAAGATCCGACAGTGTAAGTCCCTTACACATGTCGGATCTTCTGCCTATCTATGTGAAACTGATTCTGTGGATCACTTCCATAGATAGAAACAGGGATACAACAGCGTATCAGTAGATACGCTGGCGTATCCCTTTTGTGGATTAGGCCCAGTGTTCTTCATTACCTGCCAAAGAAAAATGCAATT
This sequence comes from Rana temporaria, assembly GCF_905171775.1. Taxonomy (NCBI): domain Eukaryota; kingdom Metazoa; phylum Chordata; class Amphibia; order Anura; family Ranidae; genus Rana; species Rana temporaria. Next base: position 451,731,976 of record NC_053491.1, read on the forward strand.
CAATATGGCTTTTTATTTATTCTTCTTCTCTTTCCTATCACAGGGTGGAGTTAAAGGATCCAAAGAACCAGATGTAGCTCTCACCGCCTTTGTCCTGATTGCAATGTTGGAGAGTGAGGAGGCCTGCAATGCACATGTGAATGTAAGTAAACTAGCCATACAACTGACACCGTTCAGCTCACAACTGACATTGAATGACAATCCAGCAACTGGAAAGGATATTACACTTTTGAGGACATAGCTAGAATTTATTTATCTATACAGAGTACTCAATAGGACCATAGGTGTAAAATCTGAAGATCCTTTTCAACCCATTATCAAATGTTATTGCACATTCCTAAAGGCTTCTGTTCTGTCTCCCCTTCTCCTATACTGCACTTTTTAAGAATTAGTCCCACCAGAAAAAATCGGTGGATTTAGGCCTCCAACTAATCCTTGACGCAGACAGTGTGTGCTCAGGGTCGCGTTTCTGTGTAGTTCTGGCCGCAGCTAATTACCCAGTTTGCATATGGCAATGGCAGTGAATGTTGCTGCCTCCAGAAGCGACAAACTATACTCTTCTGGGCATCTGTGTAAATGTAGTCTTAGATGGAGACAGTTTTTAATGTTGCAAAGGGCACTTAAAGTGAAAACAGCAATATGAAAGTTGCCAATACTGATTTTTTTATTTAAAGGTTTAAGCCCTGTGGATGTCATTATAATTCTGGCTTAACTATCTAATGAGTCAGTAGAATGGAATATGGGGGGGTTCAGTGTATGAGAAGGGGTTTGAGAATATAGTGATTGCTACTGGTCAGTTATACTCTAGGTATTAAAGACAGAATCAAATGACACCTGTTCCTTCAAGGAAAACAGGACAGGAAACACAGAGGTCTGCTATTGCTGACCTGTTTTTAAGGTACACAGTCTTCAGCTTTCATCCTTATATTTGTATTACCTGGGCACAATCTGCACATGCCTCCATTGTGGAGGCGTGTGGGAGGTGACTTATTCACATGTGCTTGTAATTGTCAACTTGAGCTATTGAGCTCTGTAAACAATAGATTTTTCAGCAAAGCAGATAAGGATAAACAACAAAACCTGTGACCCTAATGGTTCTACTGCTGGCCAAAAACGAGAATGCAAAATCCCCATTTCAAATCTACCTATAAAAAAATATATTTTAAACATTTTTATATTCTAACCATAATAAATAAAATATTAGGTATAAAAAGATCTATAGTATAAGGTGCTTTCCTAAAATCCACACAGCATAACAATACACCTGCTTCTTTATTTAGTATGGAATGGAATGTGAAAACATAGTGGCCCAGATTCAAGTAGAATCGCGCAATATTTGCGTGGGCAAAGAGCACATTTTTTTCTCTGCGCCCACGCAAATATTGCGCTTTGCCCGCGATTCACGGAGCAGTTGCTCCGTAAATTGCGCGGGCAATATGCTAAGCAGCCGGGCGCAAGGCTGCCTAATGTAAATGATCCCGCCGGGGGCGGGAATCATTTAAATTAGGCGCGCTCCCGCGCCGAGCGAACAGCGCATGCTCCATCGGGAAACTTTCCCGACGTGCATTGCGGCAAATGACGTCGCAAGGACGTCATTTGCTTGTAAGTGAACGTGAATGGCGTCCAGCGCCATTCACGGTTCACTTACGTAAACGACGTTAAATTTGAACGTCGCGAGCGGGAGGCGCAGCTATACTTTAGCATTGGCTGCGCCTGCTATAGCAGGAGCAACCTTATGCTAAAGGCGCCGTACGGAAACTCCGTACCTTGCGTGAGAAGGGCCCGCGCAACTTTTGTGAATCGGTGGTAGTATGCAATTTGCATACTACACGCCGATCACAATGGCCGCGCCCCCTAGCGGCCAACGCAAGAATGCAGCCTGGGATGTGAAGGCATAAGGAGGCTTATGTTTGTCACATCCTCGGCTGCATTCGGTGTAACGAGGTTCCTGAATCAGGAGCACTCGTTACACCGGAGCAAGTAAGCAAGTGCAAGAAGCAAGTGCTTCTTGAATCTGGGCCAGTGAAAATTAAGGGAGTAATAACAGTTATGAGAGGCAAGGAATCTCATGGGCTCAGGAACCATTGCACCCTAATTTCCTGCAACTATGCCCAATATCTTGAGGTCAACTTTATTTTTTATTTTTTAAAGGTTGAGGTCAACTTTATTAACCCTTTACTTTTTTTTTTTTACTTTTTTTTATTCATAGAACCTAAAGCTTAGTATTGACAATGCAGCCAGCTTCCTGCTGGGCCAGTATCCAAATCTGGAAAAGCCATATTCTGTTGCAATTGCCACATACGCCCTTGCAAAGGCGGGATCCATCGACAATTCAGCAAAATTGATGTCTGTGGCAAAAGGTACAGAGACATATAGCATGTCACATAATCTTGTTCATACATTTTGAGACTTTTCATCTACACAAAATCAATCAAACTGCAAGTCATCCGAATTGCCCAGCAATGGATATGCAAAGTGGTTGTTAACCCTTACATTTACCCACTGAAGTAACTAGCCTCAAGTGATACACAAAGATGGCACAAATGCTTCCACATAAGTTGTACCTGTTTATCTGCAGCCCCTCTATGGCCTTTTAAAGCACATGTTTTACACAGCATTTCTGAGCTACAGCAGGCAGGGGTTGGGGATCTGACATCACACATTGCATAGTGTTAGAGCAGAGAGCTGAGTGTAAGAGTACAGTCTCAAAGGGAAACATGCAAACCTGAGGCTGTAAATCGCATTCTGTGTGCTAGAGGGGAACCCGGGCCATCCACTGGGATTCTGTGGTGTCAGTATAACCTGTCAGATATGACTCATTCAAATAGCAGAGGGAAGAGACAGCAGACAGAAATCACACTATGTGCTTTGGCTTGAGGCTAGTACACACTATAGAAGGATATGCTTTGTTCATGTTTCATTTTGGAGGTTTACAACCACTTTAGGGGATGTTGTTTATCTCTCTTTTGGGATTTCCTGTGTGGCCTGCTTCTGTCTGTGGTTGATGTAGTATTTTTCTTTCATATACTGTATACAGTATATATATATATATACAAAAGGAAATTCTTTTTAAAGTGGAAGTCCACCTAAAAAAATTAATTAATTAAAAGCCAGCAGCTACAAATACTGCAGCTGATGACTTTTAATAAATGGAGTCTTACCTATCCAGGGTGCCCGCGATGAAGGCAGCCGAAGCCGAGCAATCGCTCGTCTCTTGGCTGCCCCCACTGCCATCCTCGGTGAGGGAAACAGGAAGTGAGGTGTTGAGGCCTCACTGCTCGGTTCCCTACGGCGCATGCTCGAGTATCGCACCGCATCCTTACTGGTCCCCTACTGGGACCTGTGTGTTTTCCAGAAGACAGCAGGGGGGGCGGGAAGGGGCGTGACTCCCGCGGGAGTCTATTCCCGGAAGTGGGTGCAAATATCTGCACCCCCCTGAAAGGTGCAAATGTGACACCGGTGGAGGAGGGTTCCGAAAAGCGTAGGTTCACTTTTAAACAGTAAAAGTAAACAGTACCTTGTTAGTGGTCTGGCTAATCTCTATCAGCTGGTTCCTTCTAACCACCCAGGGCCGGCCCTATGATGGGACCGGGTGGTACCATGGGTACCAGGCAGCACTTTTAGGGGGGCAGCATATTTTTTGTGCTATAAATTTATATATTTTTTAACTTTTTGCTATAATAAATATCCCCAAAATTTAGAAAAATAAACTATTTTCTTCAGTTTAGGCCAATATGTATTCTTCTACATATTTTTGGTACCAAAAAAAAACAATTAGCGTACATTGATTAGTTTGCGCAAAAGACATTGTGGCCGCCGGCAATTCACAGGTCCCTTTATACTCCTGGATAGATGTATAGAGCCATGGCAGGTCCTTTTATACGCCTATATGCATGTATAGAGCCATGACAGGCCCTCTTTATACATCTATAGAGCCATGACAGGCCCTCGTTATACTCCTTTATACATGTATAGAGCCATGACAGGTCCTCTTTATACTCCTATATACATTTATAGAGCCATGGCAGGTCCTCTTTATATTCCTTTACATGTAAAGAGTCTCGACAGGTCCTCTATATACATGTATAGAGCCATGACAGGTCCTCTTTATACATCTATAGAGCCATGACAGGCCCTCGTTATACTCCTTTATACATGTATAGAGCCATGTCAAGTACTCTTTATAGTCCTATATACATGTATAGAGCCATGACAGGTCCTTGATATTCCTTTACATGTAAAGAGTAATGACAGGTCCTCTTTATACTCCTTTATACATGTATAGAGCCATGACGGGTCCCCTTTAGTTATCATGATATAAAATAATGAATGTGGGGGCCTTTTGGTTGGCGTGATTTTTTTTCTGGGGGGGGGGGGCAGCATTTCATTCTTGGTCCCAGGCAGCACAATGTCTTGGGCCGGCACTGTAACCACCCTCTTCCTCTTCTAAATATGTTGGTGGTACACTAGTGATGTGGAAGAGGGATGACTGTTTGTACCTATTGTTTTTAAAGGGGCAGTGCCTATCCCACTTCTGGGCTTAGCAACAGGCTCTTGGGGATAATGGGGTACCTGTCTCTGCTGATCACTGGGCTTGCATATGTTGGGCACCAGACCAGAAACTTTACATATGGGCACCCTGAGGATTGACTCACTTGGAGGAGCTGTTGGTCTGTGTTGCTGACAATTCAGTACCATCAAAGTTGCCGACTGTCCAGTTCAGTTAATACCCACCTTCTAAGTTATTTTGACAGTGAGGCTTCAGAATTGTATGAATCATTGGGAAATACAAAGATCAGGAATGTTGGAGTGAAGTTGAAAGCCAGATGCTTGTTTTGTGTCAAGCCGCGTACACACGTTTTTAATGTCCTAGAAAAAACTTTTTTTTTCAACGTAATTCTTGTCAAGCCTGCCTTGCATACACACGATCGTGAAAAAAAAAATGCTCGAGCAAAGCGCGGTGACATACAACACGTACCATTCAGATGGTGCCACCCTTTGGGTGGCTTTTGCTGATTTCATGTTAGTAAAAGTTTGGTGAGAGACGATTTGCGCTTTTCAGTCTTTGTGCTTTTCAGTCTGTTTCAGCGTTGCAAATGTGCTATCTCCATTACAAATGCTAGTTTTACCAGAACGAGCGCTCCCATCTCATAAGTTGCTTCTGAGCATGCACGTTTTTTTAACGTCGTTATAGCCTGCACACGAGAAAAATTAGAGCATGTTCTAAATTTTTAATGCCCATTTTTCACGTCGAGAAAAATGCTCTGGAGCCTACATTTTCCACGTCATGAAAAACGGTCGTGTGTATGCGGCATCAGTCTAAGTAAGAGAAGACATGGTGCAATGTTTTGGAGCCCTTCATTAGGCATGCCCAACAAATGGGTCCTGCACAGCTCTGAAATGCTGCACTATGGCCCGGATTCACAAAGCACTTGCGCCGATGTATCTCGAGATACGCCGCGTAAGTGCAAATATGCGCCGTCGTATCTGTGCGCCGTGCCCACAAAACTAAGATACGCCTGAAAATAGGCTTCATCCGGCCGACGTAACTTGCCTACGCCGATGTAGAGTGGGCGCATATTTACGCTGGACGTATTTGGCGCTCCCATTGATTTTCTATTCACATATGCAAATGAGGGAGATACGCAGATTCACGAACGTTCGTCCGTCCGAAGCAGTGCGCGTAGAGTCATACGTCCGGCGTAAAGTTATGCCCCATATAGGAGGTGTAACTTAGCAGCATCCATGCAAAGGGCTGCACCAGGGAACACAAGCCAACGTATTTTACGACGCTTACGTAGGACGTGAATATGACTAGGCGTAGGTTACGTTCACGCCGTAGGCAGTGATCCGACGTATCTTAGGCAGTTGTTCCGATGTGATTGTGAGCATGCGCACTGAGATTCGTCCACGGGATGGTGCATACGCAGTTGGCGATACGTATCTGTCTGGTGCTCGGCCCATCATTTGCATGGGGTCACGCCTCATTAGCATGGCTCACGCCCACTTCCACTTATGCCGACTTACGCCTTGGAAACCCAGCGCAGATTTGGAAGCACTGGCTTTGTGAATTCAGTGCTTGCCTCTCTGCGCTGCGTCGGCATAGCGTAAAGGAGATATGCTACGGCGGCATAAATATGCGCCAGTGTCTGTGAATCCGGGGCTATGTCTTCTGTGAAGTGATGGATCTTCAATAAAGATTTTGGAAGTTATTCGACAATCCACGGTTCTTCAATAATGATTTTGAATGTGATTTGACAGTGTGCTGGAGAATATACAGTATATGCATATGATCTGTGATGTCTCCAGTTCCAGCTGGTTGTTGCTTCAGCACTCGCCTTTTTTACAGGAAATTGTGCATAGGGAATATTGACTAAGGGCCAGATTCAGAAAGAGTTAAGCCGGCGTATCAGTAGATACGCCTTCGTAACTCTGAATCTAAGCCGTCGTATCTTTAAGTGTATTCTCAAAATGAGATACACTTAAATCCAGCTAAGATACGACGGCCTGCGCCGTCTTATCTTAGCTTTCTACTTAGGCCAGCCGCTAGGGGCGTGAACGCTGATGTACGCCTAGAATGCGTAAATCAGCGAGATACGCCTATTCACGAATGTACGCTTGCCCGTCGCAGTAAAGATACGCCGTTTACGTAAGGCGTTTTCAGGCGTAAAGTTAGTCGAACAAAAAGCTGGCCTAGCCAATGTTAAGTATGGATGTCGGTCCCGCGTCGAATTTTGACATTTTTACGTCGTTTGCGTAAGTCGTCCGTGAATGGGGCTGGACATAATTTACGTTCACGTCGAAACCAATAAGTCTTTGCGGCGTAATTTGGAGCATGCGCACTGGGATACGTCTACGGACAGCGCATGCGCCGTTCGTTCAAAACGTCATTTACATGGGGTCATGGTTTATTTACATAAAACACGCCCACCTCTTCACAATTTGAATTAGGCGCGCTTACGCTGGCCCATTTACGCTATGCCGCCGTAACTTAGGAGGCAAGTGCTTTGTGAATACAGCACTTGCCTCTCTGACTTACAGCGGCGTATCGTAAATACGATACGCTACACCGGCTGAAACATACGCTGCCCTACGTGAATCCAGCTATAAGTAAGGTTCATTTTAAGGCCTTGTGCACACTATGCTCTTCTGAGGCCTCGTACACACGACCGAACATGTCTGCTGAAACTGGTCCGCAAACCAGTTTCAGCGGACATGTCCGGTCGTCTGTACGTCTGACCGGACAATTTTACGGCGGATCGGACAGGTTTCCAGCGGACAAATGTTTCTTAGCATGCTAAGAAACATGTCCGCTGGAAGCCTGTCCGTCGGACATGTTCGGTCGTCTGTACGACTTACCGGACATGTCCGCTCGGCCTAAAGCCCTTGCATGCGTCGAAGTGATTCGACGCATGCGTGGAAGCATTGACCTTCCAGGGTCGCGCACGTCGCCGCATCATCGTCGCGGCGACGGCGCGGCCACGTCACCGCGTATTCTGCATGCGGGGATTTTGGTTTGATGGTGTGTACAACCATCAGACCAAAATCCGGCAGTGGACATGTCCGGCGGTCCGGCGGTTTTCATCGGACAGTCCGTCCGTGTGTAAGAGGCCTGAGCGGTAAAAACGTGCCTATAGCCTCATTTTTCAAATGTGTTTTGACTCGTTTAGGCATGTCAAGCGTTTGGGCGTTCATTCATTTCATTCATTTCATTGGCCAGAATAGTATTTTTTTCTGGCCATTGAAATGAATAAACACTGAAGCGCGAAACATGCCTTGCATTTAGGCGCATTTAGAAGCACTTACACACATTTAAATGTGTCCGGTGTTTTTTATGCCCAAAAGCTGAATCTGATTTTGGTGCGTTCAGATTCCTGGCCCTAAATGTATCTAAATGTACGCCAACACAGCGCAGGGTAAGATGGCGTCAACGCATTTTAAAGCATGCACACTAGAGAGATGTGTGCAGTGCACGCTCCTTTGTCAAGCTAACGTAATTAGGCTGAAATCAGCCTTTATATGTGTGAATGGACACCTAGGACACCTAACATACAGGGGCATTTAGGGGCAGAAAAAACAATGTCAAACGTCCATAAAACAGACTTTTGACAGCTACATGAGGCCTTAGGTGTGAAATGTTATCAATTTCTTAAAACATGTGACTGTGTCTAGTGCCTGTACTAAATGACTGCTATTGTTCTGCACTAACCATTTGCTCTGCTGTGTTTTTTCCCGAAAGACAAGACACATTGGAATGAACCAGGAGCTCGATTCATTACTTTGGAGGGCACATCTTATGCTCTGCTCGCTCTATTGCAATTGAAAGAATATGAAGGCACAGGAGATATTGTACGCTGGTTGACGGAACAAAGATACTTTGGAGCAGTGTACGGATCTACACAAGTAAGTAGCATGAATGGATCTTCTGCTCTTACAAAATAATTTGAGCCCAACTCATCTTTCAGCTTAAATCAAATAAATGCATTCCAGGTGCATTAAACCAAAAAGTGCAAAGTCTTATGCCCTGTACACACGATCGGTTCATCTGATGAAAACGGTCCGTTTTCATCGGACGAACCGATCGTTTGTGGGGCCCCATCGTTTTTTTCCCATCGGTGAAAAAAAATAGAACCTGTTTGCAAATTTTCTGATGGTTAAAAAAATCGATAGAAAAAAACGATCGTCTGTGGGGAAATCGATCGGTCAAAAATCCACGCATGCTCAGAATCAAGTCGACGCATGCTCTGAAGCATTGAACTTCATTTTTCTCTGCACGTCGGTGTGTTTTACGTCACCACGTTGGACACGATCGGATTTTTAACTGATGGTGTGTAGGCACGACTGATGAAAGTCAGCTTCATTGGATATCTGATGAAAAAATCCATCGGTCCGTTTTCAATGGACGAACTGATCGTGTGTACGTGGCATTACAGTTAATTTTCTTTAGAAAGCAGCCACAGTCTGTAGAGTACCCTTTCTCCTGCCAGCATGCTGTAGAGGAGAACACTTCTCTGAGTGGAAACAGTGTTCTCTTTTCAGAGGTCCAGCACTCACTCTGCCGAGGTAGAACTAGAGCACTGCAAACAACAAACCGCATGCTTCCTGCTGATTGGAAATCTCTAGCTTGGTAGTGTCAGATCTCTGCATAGGGACCAGTGCTTCCACACAGAGCGTAAAGGGCCTCCTTTATAGAATGCTAGCTTATGAAAGAAACATTTGGCCTCTTTCTTTTTACTGTTTGTGTCCTAGAAAGGGAAACAAAATAAAAGAGGTTTTAGCCATTCCCTACTCATAAAAAGAAATGCACTTTAATGTATTCTGTCTACCACTTCCTCGCCATTGTATTTTTAAGCATGATGCAATTAAATTGATGGGGAGTACAACAGTTTGGGGACCAGGTACACTACACAAAAAAAATAAGGCATCTATCAATTAAAAAGTGCAACTACCTGATGGGGCCTGTATGTAGCCCAGAAACGTTTATTACCCCTTCTATATCTGGATGCCAGACCTTATTTTCCAACAAAACTCCAACACTTTCTGGTAGCAACAGTGCCTGTGTGTCAATCACTGTAAATCAAGTATATGTTGATAGCAAATGTTGTTTTCTAAACTTTTTTTCTTCTTCATTGTCTCATAGGCCACCATCGTTATGTTCCAAGCTTTGGCTCAGTACCAAATAGATGTGCCAAATGCCGTCATTTTAGATATGGATGTGTCTATCCAGCTTCCTGAAAGACAAAATCCCTTAAACTACCGCATTAATGTTGACAACGCAGTGCTCGCACGCTCTGCTGAGGTAAGTTGCAGGGTTCAGAACACTGGACCAGAACTTCCGGCTTAAAGGATAAGGCAATACTGCTAGGAACATCCTCACGTTTAAGTGGTGTGTCTTCCAGTTGTCCATAAGCTAAGTTGCCCATCAGGCAGTTGGCAATAGCTCACTTGTTGGTCTAGTAATCTTGGCAGCATATCTTTATGCTAGGTTATCTGAGTCTAACACTGTCCATGCACTGATAGATTTTCAAATGAACATTTGTACTAACATATGTACGAAAATGTGTACAAAATTCAGAAAACGTTTGAAGACATGTCAATCCATACTACTTCATGTTTGTTTGTAATATTCGATTTTGAAATGAATGGACTACTTTACCAAAGAAAAAAACAGAACAAATTTCCATTCTGCTCATCACTGCGGTCAATTCAACCCCAATAACGATTAAAAAATCTAACAAACAATCGTGAAAAGTAGTATATTCTACTAGTGTATGGCCAGCTGAAAAGGATACTTACTTGTCCAGGAATCCAGCACTGTCCTAAGCTGATTCTTCAATCAGTTTTGGGTCTAAGCGCCAGTACCTTAACTAAGGGAAAACGTCAGTGAGCTAGTTCCTCGCTGTGCATGCACAAGCCACACTGCTGTTTTTGAATGGTCCTGGTCTTCTGGGACCTGTGATGTGTCTCAGAAGCCTGTGTGGAAGGAGAGGGTGAGCGAACTTCCGCTTGGATCAAAACCAGGTTGGTCAAAACTAGGTAATTGGGCCACCCCCTCCCTTTCTCAGAGGTGCCAATTGTTAAAGAGGAGGGGAGGAGGATGCAAACAAGTGAAACTTCCCCCTTTGCTCTAATTCTGCTTCCTCTGTGGCTTCCCTGTTGGTTCTGGAGCCTCCCCTTGTTCCTCTGATCACCTGCTATCACTTGCCTGTCTCTAACCTATTTATACCCTAAGACAGCCAATACATTATACAAATGTTTTAACCATTCAACCAGTAAATTAAACAAGAAAAAATGTGCCAATCACTCTCGCTGTGCTATTGTGTGCCTTCTCTGCTGTCAGAACACAATGATCAGTGTTGCCAGTTATAGCAATGATCATTCAGAAAAACCTGACAGGGTGGTGGTATGGAAGGCAATCAATAGATCGACTTCTGTACAACCAGGGTGCCCATACATGAATCAAAATTTGGCCAGTCTCTGCTGAAGCATCCAAATTTCAAACCATGTATGGCAAGCGTAAGGCGTGTAGAAGCATGCTTACACTGTGATTGGCAACAACTCCATTAAACCCTTGTGAAGGTGAGAGGGAGAGGTTTGGGCATTCAGGAGGATGGTACAAGGAGGATGGAGGATATCCCCTGTGTGCTATTGCGGAGATTTCCCTTCACTTCCTGTCCCAGAGAACATCAATGCGTCTGGCACCTTGCATGTCGTTTAGGGGCCGGGCGCATGGATTAGGGGGGCGGCACCCCTACGTCCCTAATGAGTGGCCGCCAGTGACTTTTACTAAGGTGTATTTGACACTATTATGAACTCTCTGGAGCTGGGAGAAAGTGTCTAGGGTCAGGCAGTAGATTTCTTCACAGCTGATTACTGACAATGACAACACAAATTTAAGTCGAAGTGATTTACTTTGTTTAAATCTGTAATCTTACTTTTAATTTGACAAATTTTCAGTAACTTTCACACAAACTAAATTTGATTGCAGACCCGACTGAACAAAAAGTTTGAAGTGACCGCAAAAGGCAAAGGACAAGGAACACTGACGGTAAGGTCATACCACTTTAATTTTCCAGTATTGAAATCTAAATTATGAAGAGGCCATGCATATGGAGATATCTATAAAGCATCATCATTTTGGAAATACATTGTTAAATCAGTACTCCTTCCACAAATGTATATTTTTTAGATACAAAGAGATGGAAATATCGCCATCAGATATCTTCTGAAGTCTATAGCCATAGTGCACTTTCCATAACTCCCGTCTTGATGTGAGAGGCAAGGATTGGCAGTAGGCTGAACTCTTAATTCCTTAATTCCTTAACTCTGCATACTTTATATTCCTATGAAAAATCTACTAAGGGGGCGGTGACAACACAATGCTTATCTTTAGACCATTAGAGAAGATAGCCCCGCAGGCTCTTGCAGATACAATTAATTAAATCTCAGAAAATGCCAAAGTGTTTCTGGAGTGCAGATTTATCTTAATAAACTTTTCAAAAGGGAAAGGGGGAAACCTTTAAATGTATTAAGGGTATAAATAAGGGTATAAATAAGGATCAGGATAAGGTTCAGGAGGGCAGTATTTTCAATATGAAGCTAAGATCAAGAAAATGGGGACAAGACCTCAAACTAGCAGAAGGAAGTTCAAAACTATTCTTAAAAAGTGTTATTTTGCTGAACGAGTAGTTGGTGGTTTGAATAGACTTCCAACAGATATAGTGGGTCAGTCATACAATAGCTAGCAACAGACCTATACTCAGACAAACAATGGGGCAAAAAAATCACTTTTGTTTCCAAAAAATATCTAAAACACTTTGAAAAGTAAAGAAACTTTATCTGACAATAAGAGTCTTTCTTACTTAAAAATGAGCTTTGGGCATTTGTACAAAAATTAAAAGTCAAAAGCTACAAATACTGTAGTTGAAGAATTTTAATAATCATGTGTAGGCAGGTGCAGTCTATTTTCTCCACAGCGGGTGGTGAGGAAGTCAAGAAGAATATGGTTCCTCTGTGATTTCCTGGGTCACTAGAGAAGCTACCCTATTGGATGCTGCTGCCCCATGTGACTCTTGGAGCCACAATTTCCACATTGACCGTTTTTGTAATTTTTTTGGCAAGACTAGACAGTGCAAAGGAGAATTGACTCTACGTTTGTTACTATGACTATTATAATGCCCCAAAACCATATCAACCAAACGTGTATGTTTCTTTTAGGTCATGTCAGTATATCATGCTCTTGTGACAGAGAAAGAACGGCAATGCAAAAACTTTGATTTGACCATCAAGGTTAAAGAGGAAGAGCATGGTAAGTGACCATTTTACAGTCTTGGTTTTGATATGCTGTGTAAGTGTTATCGTAGATCTGAGCAGAGCTTGGAGTTGGGTCTAGAACGGGTTTTAGAAGGGCTCTATGTTATTTGTAAAGCCCTGTGGAATATCTTGGTCCTCTAAAAATAATTTTATATATTTCCTGCACTAATATACTGGCCAAGAGAATGATGAAGTGGAGTAAAACCCTATGCATGCACAGTAACTTTTATGCTCTTGGCTGTATGCACATTACACATATCAGCACCCTTAATCGTTACTCACCTTAAGATCCAGTGAGTGATCAGCAAAGGGGATAAGACTGAGAACATATTTCCTCCTTCCTTCAGCAAACTGATGATATTAAAGGGGTTGTAAACCCTTGCGTTTTTTCACCTAAATGCATCCTATGCCTAGTTCTGGCAGTGACCGGCCCCCCCATTTTACTTACCTGAGCTCAGTTTTTCACTTGGCAGAGATGTGCTGTCCCTTTCTGCAGGGGGTCCAGACTCTTAATTGGATAGATTGATAGCAGTACAGCCATTGGCTTCAGCAGCTGTCAATCAAATCCAATAACGCGGGCGCCGGGGGGCGTGGACGAGTCCAGCATTTGTGTCTATAGACGCCAAATGCTGGCCTCGGTAGGTAACCCCCCGGGAGAGTGCTTCTCCTAGGGGGTTATCTGATGTGGGGAGGAGCTGAGAGAGCTGCCGAGGGACCCCAGAAGTTGAGCATCGGGGCCACTCTGTGAAAAACAAACTGCACAGTGGAGGAAAGTATGATATGTTTTTATTAAAAAAAAGGAAGACTTACAATCACTTTAATTCTTCCAAAATGTTCTTCTTGGCCCTAGGCATAGTCACTTGACTGAAGTATACATGTTGTTATAAATTATGAACTGTCAAGAATTAACTCTTAGATACTTACAAGGTTTATGGAGGCCCTATACTTGTAAAATGACTAAAAGAAGCAAAAAAAAACATACAATTCTTTATTTAACATACAGTAGGATATTACCTCTCAAAACCCATCACAAATCATTGTACATTAATATATATTTTCTTACAGTTAAGAGACCAGAAGGGGCTTTTTCGACTATCTCACTTGAGATCTGTGCAAGGTATGAATATTCTTATTACATGATGTTTTTTAAAAATCCAGCTGGATTCTTTTAAAATAACAAATAGTTGAAATTACTTACAGAATTCATAATTTTACCAACAGCTTAGGATCCTGAGGCAAGACCGGGGGGCGGTACAAATTGAAAGTCTAAGGGTGCCTTAGAGGGCCTTCACTTACTTGGGAATCTTGGTTTGCATAGACATGACAAATGTAACTGCTTCTCTACCTCTGACAATTTTTTTATCTGGTGTGGGAAGAGTACAGTTTTTTTTTTTCATGTCCTGATTGTGCAAGATAGAAAACTGACTTACAGCTCAGTTTCTCCCTCTGTCCACCATATTTCTGGTATTCGGTGGATTTTCAATAATAATGATATAAAATAGATTACATAGATAGGCTGCAGGGTAGAGGGATGCCGCTCTAGGAAGGGTAACTCTCCTCAGAATAGGAACAGCAGGTGCAGGCTAAGCATAGGCAATTGGGCGAGGAGAAAATTCTGGACAGCCGCACTCAAAATCAATGCCTTTATTAAAAAGAGGTAATAATCCAAAAAATGCAATCCACAGCAAACAACGGAATACAGGACTGACGCATTTCACACTTTCAAAAGTGCTTATTCATAGCTAAAGAACCACAAACATTAACTGCAATATATATACACGGATCTATATAAGGTTCAATATACATCAGTGTATATATTGCAGTTAATGTTTGTGGTTCTTTAGCTATGAATAAGCACTTTTGAAAGTGTGAAACGCGTCTTCACTTCCTGGTTCCCTACTGCACATGTGTGAGTCACGCTGCAAGATCCCACTGGTCCCTGCTGCCTTCTGGGACCAGTGTGTCTCCCAGAAGACAGCGAGGGGGGCGGACATGGTGTAGGTCACCGCGGTCATCTATGCCTGGAAGTGGGAGCCAATACCTGGATTACACAGGTATCGGCTCCCTCCTCCCCCTGAAAGGTGCCAAATGTGATACGAGAGGGGGGGAGGATTCCAAAAAACGGAAGTTCCATTTTTGAGTGAAACTCCGCTTTAACTTCCCTTTGCTTTCCTTTCTCATCACTTTCCTTTTCTAACATCTCTCTTTTCTTTCCTGTTTACTTCCTCTTTTGATTCCTGTTTTCTTTCCATTCTCTTTCCTTGCTTTTCATTCCCTTTCCTTCAGTTTGATTTTCTTTCTCATCCTTTTCCCCTTTTTTCGATTTCCTTCTCTTTCTTATGCCTTGTACACACGGCCGGACTTTCCGAGAGAAAAAGTCAGACAGGCTTTTTTTCTCGGAAGGTCCGGCCGTGTGTAGCCTTCTTAGGACTTTTTTTGTTGGAAGTCCGACGGACCTTAGATAGAGAACCTGTTCTCTTTCTTTCCGTCGGACTTTCGACAGACTCACAGCAGACTTTTGCACGGGCAAAAGTTCGACCATGTGTACAAGGCATAACTCCTCTTTCCTTTTCATTTCTCTTTCCCTTGCATTAATGTATCTCTTTTCTTTTCCTTGACCTCCCTTCCTTTTCTCAATGTTTAAAAGAGGTACTTCTACCTTACGATAATCAGCTACTTTCACATTTTTGTAGGTTTTTGAAAGACAGAGATGCTACCATGTCTATTATTGACATTTCCATGATGACTGGGTTTGCTCCAGATGTTGAAAGCCTTAGTAAGGTGAGTTTCCTGGAGCAAGGACAATAAAAGGTTTACCTATTTTTTGTATTTTACTAACTATGCACTTTATTCTCAATCTCAGCTCTCTAAAGGTGTAGACAAGTATATCTCCAAATTTGAGATTAACAAGGGAGCAGCAGAGAAGGGTACACTTCTGTTATACCTGGATAAGGTGAGAACATTATTGTATCATTTCTTAATTGTCCATCTGCTTATCTAGATAGAAAACTATATGTATATTCAGCAAGTATGTAATATGAACAATCATTTTAAAATGTATCTGAAAGTAAATAAATGTGGTGACACTTTTTTGGTTTCTGTGACATTTAGACAGAACAAAAACATTTGCTTCATTTTGACTCGTTATTTACACAAATTTGTTTAGTTAAATTTGTTTAATTCATTTAATTTGTTTTCAAAGTTTGTTTAGTTTATTCAAATTCGAATCAATCCGAATTTTGAACTCTGAAAATTCTGAATCAGTTTAAATCGAATTCCATTCTAAATCAAATGTATTCTATTTGAAATTTGAATTTTGGAAGATGGTTATATTCTTTCTATTCCATTTATTCTATTGTTTTTTTCTATTCTATTCTTGTTTTTCTATTATACTATATTCCTTTATATTCTATTCAAATTTGAAATTTATTCTTTTCAAAATTAAAGTTTCAGAAAACGGTTATATTCTTATTCAATTTTTATTATTTTCTATTGTCTATTCTATTCTATTATTTTATTTTCTATTCTATTATTTTCTATTCTAGTCTATTTCAAATTTATTCTATTTGATATTCGAATTTCAAAAGATGGTTATATTTTTCCGTTCTATTGTTTTTTCTATTCTATTCTATTATTTTCTACTCTAATCAATTCTATTATTTTATTTTTTATTCTATGCAAATCTATTCTTTTTTTCATATCTTGGGAAATGTTTTGATTCTATTCTATTCCATTCTATTCTATTGGTTCTTGAATTCTTTTATTTTATTTTATATTCTATTCTATACGAGTTTGAATTTATTTGAAATTCAAATTTCGTAAGAAGGTTATATTCTTCCTATATTATTCTATTATATTCTTTTTTTTCTTTTCTATTCTATGCTTTTCTATTCTATTTTATTATTTTCTATTATACCCCTTTCTATTGTATTCAAATTCCAATTTATTCTATTTGAAAATTTGAATTTCAGAAGATGGTTATGTTCTTTCTTTATTTCATTCTATTCTATGTTTTAATTTTTTTCTATTTTTTTATTCCTTTATTTTCTACTCTATTTAATTATGCTCTCTTATTTTCTATTTTATTTTGTTCTGTTTTACTCTAGTGTTTTATTTTCTATTTATCCCTTTATTTTCTAATCATTTTCTTCTGTTCTATTTTACTCTATTATATTATATTATTTTCTATTCTATTCTTTTCTGTTACTATGTTTTATATTCTATTTCATTCTCTTTGGAAATTTGAATTTGATTTGAAAATGATTAACATTAAATTTGAAAACTATTCAAAATTCGTCCAAAATGTTGTTTCTCCACTTTGGATTTGTTCAAATTCGTTACTATTGTAATTTGGAAATTCGAATACATCCGAATTTCTAAATAACTAAAAATTCATCTGAATTTCAATTCAGAACCAAAAGAACCGCACATGTCTACTGTGCTTCACAAACATTTGCAAGTACTTTATTTAGCATTATAATAGTATCAGGTCATGCAGTGAATGTTATTGTTAAACTGCAGTGCTGAGATAAGTGAATTCCAAAATAAGTCACAGCCTTGTATTGACATAAAATGAGCAGCAAAGCATGGATACTGTATAAGATTGCAATAACAAATACAAAAAATACAGCATATTTCTATATAAGTACTGGCAAATACAAAGAGTGAATAAGTGTTCTAATTCAAATGCCGATTTATGCATTGTCATACCACCTTAGACCCAACTGTGTGGACATTATGGTCATTTGCTGATTTAGCACTATCCACAGTCTGCTTAACTCTTCAATAAGACACATAAGTTGAATCCAACACAATTTTACCTCCAGTAATTGCAATAGAGGATGACTTTCCTAAGCCCTGTCTCTGCAAATATTTACACTAATTGAGGGAACATGGAAAGGAACTGTGAGGGTATACATAGGACTGAACTAACTATCACTAAATAGGAGGCGAGGACAGTGGGAGGTACCAAATCACATCACTAAACAAGTTGTAGTGGTTAAAAACTTCCGTTTGATGTCAGCATACATCAAACAATAATGAAAAGGAAAGTTACCCCAGGGGGCTTTGTGTTGCAGCAAAGAATACTGATGTTCATTGTAAGATCAATAACATCATTTATTGATACAGACTTGCCACAAGGGACACATTTGTTGAATTCAAAAACATACAGTAAATACAAATTGCAATAAAAACATGTGCATATTGTTACAGCCGTGGGGATACATACTGTATACAGAGACATAGCATAATGATCTTGTATAGGAGCAAAACTAGAAACCCCAACGTGTTTCGACTTTATCATAGCGATCATCTTCAGGCGGTGAGAGAGGGATGCTCTAGAAGAAAATACATTGTATGAGTAAAATAATTCAACAAACAAGAGCACTCTCCAAAATTAAACATCTACAATGGTTGTACTAGTATATAGATAAGTGTGTTTATCCATTAACGGCTGGGGGAAGAAAACCTTCCCTTGTGTTGTGTTCAAGTACCGACTGAGGACCCCGTGGCTCCTGCAACAGCCCCTGTGGCCCACGTGAAGGCGGGAAAGAGGGCTGAGATGGAAACAGCCCCAGCTACAAACAATAATAACCTGATATAGTTCAAAGCAACAACAGGAATAAAACAAAAAGGCAGGACAGAACAATCGGGTTATACATGCATTTAGTGTCAACACTACTTACAGAAATGCAAATCAAGGCATAACTAACCAATTAGCAAGCCCATGCATTCAAAGAAAATCACTATATGCACATTCACTTTTTGTCTAGTATTGCTTATAATATGTTATTATTCACACCTGCAGTGTCATAGTAGCCTGTTTAGTCACTTTCCCTTTTTTTTTTCTCTGACATTCCAGATTTCTCACAAGCGCGAGGAATGTGTGAAATTCTATGCACATCAAATCTTTAAAGTGGGTCTTGTCCAGCCAGCTTCTGTTACAGTATATGACTATTATGCCCCAGGTAAATGACACACACATTGTAGCTGTTTACTCTAACTCAGACATTCTCAACCAGGTATCTGTGAAATCTTGGGGTTCCTCCAGAGGCTATGAGGGGTTCCTCCAGAGGCTATGAGGGGTTCCTCCAGAGGCTATAAGGGGTTCCTTGAGCTGTAACTGGTTGACCTTTCATTCAATGGTACCTTCAGAGTTCTGGGGCCAGTGGCACTTGGCAGAGCCAGCTGTATTACGCAAATTATATTTTTGTCTGTAAGGGTGGCATTCCGACCATCACTGTAGGGAGCATTCTTTCACTGGACACCAATATAAGGGGGGGGGGGGGGGGTTACCCACTGTCTATAAATTGATTGGTTTTACCTGTTTTTCACAAAACCTAAAAAAAGGTTTTCCTGACTAATTTGTGCGGATAATGCAGCAATATAGTTAAGAACAAAACACCTCTACTTTTCGGACTTGATGGTCCTAATGTTGCACTTAGACATATAGGGCCGGATTCAGAAAGGAATTACGCCGATGTATCTTCTGATACGCCGCGTAAGACCACGGATGCACCGTCGTATCTATGCGCCTTATTCAGCAAACATTGGCTTGATACGACCGACGTAAGTCTCCTACGCCGTCGTATCTTGGGCGCATATTTACGCTGGCCGCAAGGGGCGCTTCCATTGATTTACGTGTCGAATATGCAAATGAGCAAGATACGCCGATTCACGAACGTACTTGCGCCCGTCGCATGAGTATACGCCGTTTATGTAAGACGTACGTCCGGCGTAAAGATAAAACACCTATAGGGAGGCGCAACCCATGCAAAGGTATGGACAACGGAACAGCCATCGTATTTTACATCGTTTACGTAAGTCGTACGTGAATGGGGCTGGGCGTAGGTTACGTTCACGTCATAGGCATTGAGCTGGCGTATCTTAGGGAGTATATGCAACGTGATTCTGAGCATGCGCGCATGCGCCATTCGTTAGGCCCTTCATTTACATGGGGTCACACTTCATTATAATACATCACGCCCACTACCTGCCTACTTTGAATTAGGCGGGCTTACGCCGGCCAATTTACATTATGCCGGCACAAGTTTGGGAGCGAGTGCTTTGTGAATACTGTTCTTGCCTCACTGATTTACGTTGGCGTAGCGCATATGAGATGCGCTACGTCGGTCTAAAGATGCGCCGCTCTATGTGAATCCGGCCCATAGAAACTTGTAATATAAAAATCACTCGTCCAAAAATTTGATAGTGCCTTCATGGACTTAATTGATATCAATGAATTTTTGTTTGTGTACCATGTCAGTGTCTTGATTTTCATAAATTAAATTAATGAACGTTCTAGTTTCGAATTAAAGGGGGTGTAAAGGTTTGTTTTTTATTTTCAAAATAGGTTTCTTTAAGCTAGTGTTGGTTCACTTACCTTTTCCTTCTAAATGTTTTTTCTTTGTCTGAATTTCTCACTTCCTGTTCCTCCTCAGTAAGCTGTTCTGACTGACTTTCCACCGCTCGGATGATGGGGGAAAGCTTACTGAGGAGAAACAGAAAGTGAGAAATTCAGACAAAGAAAAAAAACATTTAGAAGGGAAATCGAAGGAAAAGGTAAGTGAACCAACAATGCACTAGCTTAAAGGAACCTATTTGAGAAAATAAAAAAACAAACCTTTACAACCCCTTTAACTTTCACAAGTGCATGCACATAAGTGAATTCAGTACTTAGAAATGCATTTGTTTTCATAACATTATACAAACATTTTCCATCCTAGTCCTTCAAATTTCTTGCTAACTCTGGTTGAAACCAATTGTCAAATCATCCCCTTTAACCCTTAAATAATCAAATCAATGTTCTTCAAACAGTAATTTTGGTAATGGAATTCTTTAGGTGCAAGGCCAGCTTTATGCCACGTACACACGATCAGGCTTTTGCCCGGCCAAATCACATCGAAATTCTGACGGAATTCCATGGGAAATATATAGAACATGTTCTATATCTAAAGTCCAATGGAATTAATCGGAATTTCCGATGAAAAAACTCCTATGGGGCTACACACGATCGGAAAATCCGATAGAAAATGTCCATCAGACAGAAATTCAGATCGTGTGTACGGGACATTAGTCTTATTTTGTGACTTTAATTAGTAAGATTATCTTGTAATCTTGAAACAGAAGACAGTCATGTATCTCCTATAGCAGGGTTTGCCAATCTTTCCAAACAAAGGTCCAATTTATTGCCCTTCATACTTTAGGGGGGTAGGACTTTGTCAAGTGGCAGTAAAAATGGCATGGTGTCAATGGATATAACCAACGCCCCATCATTGGTATTAGTGGGAGGAATAGAGTCCCAATATTGGTATTAGTGGGAGCAATAGAGTCCCAACATTGGTATTAGTGGGAGGAATAGTGCCCCATCATTGGCATTAGTGGGAGGAATAGTGCCCCGTCATTGGTATTAGTGGGAGGAATAGTGTCCCTTCATTAATATAAGTGGGAGTAATAGTGCCCCATTATTGGTATCAGAGGGAGAAATGGTGCCCCTTCATTGGTATTTGTGGGAGGAATAGTACCCTATCGTTGGTATCAATGAATGAATGAATGAATGAATGAAAACTTATATAGCGCAGCACATGCAAACTTAATCGCCTCTGGGAGGCATAGGGCTCCATCGATGGAGTTTTTGGGATAAATAATCCAAATCGCTGGTGTCAGCTTGAGGAATAGGGCCTTGTATCAGTAGGAGAAATTGTAACCAATTGTTTGTGTCAGTGGAAGGAAGAATTGCCCCATTGTTGGTGTCAGTGGGACAAAGAGTGCCCCAAGGGCCAGATAATAGCAAGCAAAGGACCATATTTGGCCTTTGGGTTGCAGTTTGGAGACCACTGACCTACAATATCAGCAGACACCTTCCAGATCATCACTCTCATATGACAGATCAATCAGACAAAACTTTATTGATCACTACTTTTCCGCAGATATAAGTGGATATGAGAAACCTACAACACAGCATATTCCCAAAACCAGCTAGAAATTCTTGTAACACTCTAAGGCCCCATACACACGAGAGGATTTATCCGCGAATACGTTCCAGCAGAACGTTTCCGCGGATAAATCCTCTCGAGGATTTCAGCAGATTTCTCTGCGATGGAGTGTACTCACCATCGCATTGAAATCCGCGCCGAAATCCTCTGGCGATGACGTGTCGCGCCGTCGCTGCGATTATGACGCGGCAACGTGCGCGACGCTGTCATATAAGGAATTCCACGCATGCATCGAATCATTACGACGCATGCGGGGGATCCCTTCGGACAGATGGATCCGGTGAGTCTATACAGACCAGCGGATCCATCCGTTGGGATGGATTCCAGCAGATGGATTTTTTTAGCATGTCAGCGAATATTCGATCTGCTGGAATCCATCCCAGGGGAGATATATCCGCGGAAACAGATCCGCTGGAGTGTACACACCATAGGATCTATCCGCTGAAACCCATTCGCTGGGATTTTTCAGCGGATGGATTCTATCGTGTGTATGGGGCCTAAGAGTTTTTGTAGACGGGCAACAGCAATGTGCATTAATTTGCACTCACCTTACACTTGATATCAGTTTAGACCAACTTTTCTCAACCAGGGTTCCTCCAAGGGCTACTAAGGTTCTTCAAGAAATTATCAATTCTGCATCTCAGATAAGTAAGCACTGACACCAATAGTCTTTTTTAGCTATCTGTAAGGAGGCATTTCTTCCCAATAATCCTCACAGTAATGTACCTTGATCTGTAGATATAGTAATTATTAGCAGGGGTTCTTTAAGACCATAAAGTTATATCAAGGGTTCCTTTATGTTAAAAAGGTGGAGAAAGGCTGGCTTGCACTTTTCTAATATCATCTGTATTCCTTCGCAGATACCATTAACCTACATTTGACCACCCTCTAAGTTGCTTCAAGCTGTTTTTGCATACCTATTAGTTTACATAGGAAAAAAAAGCAGTTCTGACACAAACAATTGTCCAATTTTCGGCCAACAAATGTTGGATGGCAGGCTAGTAAATTTTCAGCGGACAACGGTTTGACGTCAGATTTTTGTATGGTCAGTACACAAATCCGTCACACAAACGTTGCAAAGTACAAACACGCATTCTCGGGATCAATGCTTACCAAATACGAAATTAGCAGAAGGGGCTCAAAGGGTGGTGCTCAAGAGCTGTTTGTGTACCGTTAGTATGCAAGACAAGATCCTGGCACACGTCCCTTTGACAACAATCAGACGCTCGGTTGGCCAACAATCTTACCATAAGTGTGTCCGCATGACTTCTCCTTTCATATGAGCTGCCATCACTGGTATTTACAAAGCAATACCAGATAGTTACAGTATATCTAAAGCCAATTTAATTTTAATTTTGGATAGCATAATTTAGGATTAAAACCCATGTTAATTGTGTTTGGCCATCTGCGTTTCATTGATGAGATTTCCCTTCAATTCATGTGCTTTAGAAAAATATAAATTGAGATGAAATCTCTCCAAAGTGAGAGGAAATTTGCTCTTAGACAGTTGTCATTGGAACTGCTATTCCCCTCTATTCCTGTTCTGGTGACAATTGAATATTTTAGATTTCCCATCACTTCCAATCCCATTAACATTGGCCACTAGAACAAATAGAGTTGCTAAGCCTTCCTAACAGGGACACCGACAGCATTAAAAACCTAACAATGAGGGCCAACACTTTTTCAAAAAAAAAAAAAAAGTTTAGGCTTTATATATTATACACATTAATAACAAATTAGAAATGTTTATCTGCATTTCTTCAGGTTTTTTTTTCCTCACTGTTATTTGTTTCTTCCTATAGAAAGTCGTTGCACAAAATTCTACCATTTTGAAGAAGGCAGCAAATTACTGGGAAGGATATGCCAGGCAGATGTATGTCGTTGTGCTGAAGGTAAGGCACATAAAAATCAGACCAATTGATCAAATTGTAAGTGCAAGAGCAACACAAGAATTACTGACCATTAAACCATTAACAAAGGCATATATATGTAGTTAGACACCGCTTGAGACAATCCTTGGCCAACCAATCTCTATAGGGATTGATTGCTTAAACCACCATTGGCTTCCATGAGAAAGGGACAGGCCTAGGGGTTTCTGCTCACTTTTTAAACACGCATGTTTATCAAAGACATTGTGATTTGTTTACTTAAAAAAGCAGTTGGATTATCCACCATGATGTTAGACTCAAAGTGGTCCTAGTACACATGATAAGGATTTCATGTGTACAATTTTTTTTGCATGCTAGTCTCGTATAGAAAACCAATAGGTTACTAACGTTACAAAAATTCTTGTGCGACAGAATACAACTTTGGAAGTGATGTGATGTAATGTAATGTATTGCAGTGCGTTCTTTTGTTCCCAACCAAGCAAATACAGAAAAATCACTTGTCTTGTCATCGTACAGGAAAACATTTTTGTGCTTGTCCCTTTGGATAATTTTGCATGAACTGTCGTGATAGGCTCTCAAAAGCTGTGTACTAATGATCAGATTATGAGACGATTGCTCCGAAAGCGGTATTTTGTACTAGGCATTAGACATTACATCATCATATGTGTAGTGCATACAGACCAAAACAAATCATATACCATAAGTTTTATGCTAAAATAAAATATGACACACTTAAAATTGCAGAACAAAAATGTAGCCTCATCCAAGAATAAAGGAAAAATATATATAAATAAAGTCCCAATTCCTCAAGTGCAAGGAGGATCTATGCAAAGTGAATCCATGACAGAAGATAAATGTTGATGGAAACAATTGAGGAATGAACCTCCAAAATAATCGTGCAAACACCCTGTAACGGAACCCCAAATGGGACAGGGGTTAAAGCCGTTTAAGATATTCCATTCTCGAACCCAAGACAGCTACCGACAGTCCACAGTCAGGCAAACGAACCCCAATAACGAGTCACACAGCTCTGTCTGAGGTTCCACACGAATAGACCCTTTATTGAGAAAATCAGGCTCTTATATACAGTTAGGATCCTGCAGTAACCAAAATGAACAATGACCAAATACACATCTTTTTGGTAGACATCATGACTCCGGCTCCTGATCTAATTTACATGAGCTACAGTATTTGCCGGTGTATAAGGCGACCGGGCGTATAAGACGACCCCCTAATTTTACAGTTGTTTTTTTAAGATTTTTTGCCTGTACTCATCGTATAAGACGACCCCCCTTCCGAGGCTTCAGACGCTTCATATTTCTTCCTTCTGGAGCCATATTCTTCTTCCTTCTGGCTGGAGCTGGAGCCAATCACGGCGAGTGATGTATTCTATTAATGAATACAAAGCCTGCTTGGATTGGCAGAGGCTGTAACATCATCAGCCCATGCCTCTCTGACTCTCAAAGCCAATCCGAGCAGGCTACTGTATGTAGCCTGCTCGGATTGGCAGAGGTTGTTACTCCAATCCGAGCAGGCTCTGTATTATTTGAATACATCGCTCACCGGGATTGGCTAAGAGGAATATACTGTATGTAGCCGAAGCACATTACCGCACATCAGCAGGCATCTGAGCAGTTGACCCGGCGTATAAGACAACCCCTGTTTTTTGGCCAGTTTTTTTAAGTGTAAAAGGTAGTCTTATACGCCAGAAAATACAGTAATTAACTACAGCTGATGTCTCAGACGCATGACCTTTAGACTGTCTGTTAACTTGCAATACACATTTATCACAGGACTCCTTCACACAATACAGTGTCAATTAGCACAAGCCACAATGACAGATCCTCGGAAGCCATCCTAGATTCATTTACATCACAACAGACAATAGAATGCAATCACAGCAAGCTTTATAGTACACTACAGCCAACACACAATATATATACAATTAAATCTGACTAGCCCAGACCATAGTGGGGTCCTCATTCACCATGTGCCCCTATTAGAGACACAGGGTGATCTACACATAAGAAGCATCGGGGAGCTTCTGGGTCCCACGGGCCCTTCCGTTACACACCCATGCTCCACCACAAGCCAAAATCACTTCTTACCAGAGGCAAGAGGATAACAAGCCTATATTAAAGCCTTGGTTCCTCCAGTGGGTATGCAGAGACTGCTTCAGTGGAAGTCGATGTATATAGCCAACCATCGGAGAGCCCCAAAAAATAAAGACACTGGATAGTGTATTACCGTATAAAAAGTTTAATTTAAAAAGTAGTAACACTTACAGGAAAGATGACATTCGTCTAGATAAAAAAGCCGGCCGGCCTGCCTGCAGACGCCTGTCTCTTGGTGATGTCGTCAGTACGAAGAATTGGGACTTTATTTATATATATTTTTCCTTTATTCTTGGATGAGACTACATTTTTGTTTTGTGATTTTCTTTAAATTTTATTGTTAGTCTCCTAAGTGTGTCATATTTGATTTTAGCATAAAACTTATGGTATATGACTTGTTTTGGTCTGTATGCACTACACATATGATGGACTGATTCCAATATTGGTCCTTCACGTTATAGCGCAGCTCTTCACTGTTTCTTTAATTACTTATTTATGTCTATCACATAAACAGGGCCGCTGCTGTTTTTTTCTTGTTTTGGTAACTGGTTAGCGCAGTATTTTTTGTACATTTCTCATTAAACATTAGATGACTAGGTGTCCTGATCCAGCCATTTATTACTGGATCTGGGGGTGATCTAATGTCTGTGGGTCTCCAGCAGACATTGCTTCTTCAAACATCCTTATGCTGCGTACACACCTTTTGCCTGGCCAAATCTCATCGGAATTCCAACAGAATTCCATAAGAGAAAAATAGAACATGTTCTATATCTAAACTCCGATGGAATTCATCGGAATTTCCAATGAAAAAACTCTGATGGGACTACACACGCCCGGAATATCCAATGGAAAAAGTCAGTCAGACTTTTTCCATTGGAAATTCCAATCGTGTGTACAAGACATTACTGATTGATGGATTTTGTATAGGCATCTAATCATATTTATGTCAAGAAAGTAATTGATAGCTTACCCTCAGCTATTTTTTGTTTTGTCTTGCAGCAAACTGTTTCTTGCAGCAGCAACTTGAAGGCCAATTTGATGCACAGGAAAGGATGGAGCGAGCTTGTGGACAAGGAGTGGACTATGGTGAGAACCAGGTTTAAACCCAAATCATTATTTTTTGTTGCGGATACTGATTTATTAATTACTGATGCTGACATATTTCTTCAACAGTATACAGGGCACGAATGGATAAGGTTGAACCAAATGACAACTACGACAATTATGTGATGACCATAGTCAAAGTCATCAAGCTAGGTATGTAAAGAATGTAACATTAGACAAATGAATTACTGTGATGATGATTAGAAATAAAGAACAGGATATATTGATAAATGCAGCAGATCGTTGGGTACAAATCTTTGCTGTCCTCTGCAGCTGTAAACTAAGGAGCCCATTAACTTGGATTTTGACTTCTCTGGTTCCTTCTTTTCCCCTCATCACCATGTAAATGATATTATTATGATTAATATTATTATACAGGATTTATATAGCGCCAACAGTTTATGCAGCGCTTTACAACATTAGGACAGACAGTACAGTTACAATAAATTCAATACAGGAGGGATTAGAGGGCCCTGCTCATTAGAGCTTACAATCTAAGAGGGAGGGTCAAGTGATACAAAAGGTAATAGTTGTGGGGTAGAAGTTGATGGAGAAAATTTACCACTTCCCGCCTTATAGCAGAATGACGGCGGTGGTTCCGTTAGCGTGACTGGTCATCATATGACGTCTTTCAGCATAACAAGCCGCATCGCGGCGATTGGTGGTGCTGTGTGTCACTCTGACACACTGCATTTCTGAACGTGGTAAGGAGCCTCCGACGGAGGCTCCTTACCACATGATCAGCTTCGACCAAACACAGATGATCACAGCATGAACCAGGAAGTACCAGTAATCAGCTTTCCTTGTTTCGCGCTGACAGGGAGAGCCGATCAGCGGCTATCCTGCCAGAGAGGGGGGGTTTGTGCTGAAAATCAGCACATTGATTATCAGTGAAGCCCCCATCAGAGGTGCCACCACAATGCCAATCAGTGCTCATTAGCTGCCAGTCAGTGTCCTATCAGTAGCGCCTGTCAGTGCCCATAAAAGTGCCAATCAGTGCCTCATCAGTAACACCTATCAGTGCCTTTCACATGCCCATCAGTAATGCCTGTCAGTACCTCCTTATTAGTGCTGCCTATTAGTGCCATCTATCAGTGCCCATCAGTGGCACCTATTAGTGCCCATCAGTGCCGCCTATCAGTACCCATCAGTGCCCATCAGTGCCGACTATCAGTGCCCATCAGTGCGGCATATCAGTGTAGCCTATCGGTGCTGCATAATATCAGTGCCGCCTATCAGTGCCCATCAATTCTACATATTAGTGCCTTTTCATCAGTGTCCATCAGTGCCGCCTCATCAGTGCCCATTAGTGCATCCTCATTAGTGCCTGTCAGTGAAGGAGAAAACAAAATTTTATGAAATGGTGAATACAACTCTTGAGCATATAGCAAACAAGATAGCATGTTTGCTGGGATCAGAGTTCTTGTGTATGTTTAATTTAGAAACCGATGGCAGGTTTGGCTTTGGAGGCTGCAGTGTCACTCCTCTTGCCCATTTAAGCACCAAAAATGTATTCTTCTTCAATTATATCGTGGACCATTAGAATAGTTAAGTTTGTGTTTCTCCTGATGTAAAACTGAGGCCGCATACACACGATCAGTCCATCCGATGAGAACGGTCCGAAGACTGATGGTCTGATGTGCCTACACACCATCGGTTAATGAACCGATCGTGTCAGAACGCGGTGACGTAAAACACAACGACGTGCTGAAAAAAAACGAAGTTCAATGCTTCCAAGCATGCGTCGACTTGATTCTGAGCATGCACAGGTTTTTAACCGATGCTTTTGCATACCAACAATCAGTTTTGACCTATTGGTTAGGCGTCCATTGGTTCAATTTTAAAGCAAGTTCTTATTTATTTGACCGAAGGATAACTGACCGATGGGACCCACACACGATCGGTTTGGACCGATGAAAACGGACCTAAGTAATCACATGTGCCTGTAAACATCTCTAATTTCTATGTAGTAGTTCATAATGGTCAGAATTTATTCTGCTAACATCAGAAAAGAACATACTTGGTTTTGATTGGTTACCGAAACCAAAAATGAGTACTTAAACTACTCTTGAACAAATGAGTCTGGTAGTTTGAAATGTTACATGCATTTAAACATGAGTCTAATGGTTACTATTTTAATACATTCTTTTAATTTTCATTATTTTCTCCTGTTTTTATATTTTTTGGCAACAGGTACAGATGAGAAAGCTGAGGGCAAGCAACGGAACTTTGTCAGTCACATTAAGTGCCGTAAATCCTTGGATTTGAAGGAAGGACGGGAGTACCTGATCTGGGGAGTCAGGGGGGACCTTTGGGACCAACCAGATGGGTAAGATCCTCAATCTCCACCCACACTTGTTAAAAAATAATTCAGTTTCAGCAAGCAACTACCAATGGGGCCTTGAGAAAGGATTTTTTGCAGCAAAATTCATGAAACTTTGATATAGCATCTTAACACTGAACATTCAATATTTCCATCGATATATGTGTTCTGAAATTGGCTAAAATATGTTCGCTGATTGGATGTTAATAATTATTGTTTTTGGTCATTGAATGGCTAAGGACAATTGACCCAAATAGGGTTCATTTGCAGTGTGGAGGAAAAATCTTTTTTTTTTTTTTTTATTCAATTTAAGTTGACCATAGGAATTAGAAAATGGTGAGACAGAACAGTCAGATGAGGACAATGTTTTTTAAACAGTACAATTATGTGTTCCCCCGAGAATATTCGATCAGGGCTGTGGTGCACTGCCCATGGACATTGCATTGTTGACTGTCTTCCAATGTCTTTGGGCACTATGGGCCAGATCCAGAGAGAGAGTATGCCGGCATATCTAGTGATACGCCGGTGTACTTTCAAATTACCCGCATCTTTAGTTTGAATCCTCAAACTAAGATACGACGGCAACTGGGTTAGATCCGACTGGCGTACGCCTTCGGATCGTAGATGCAATACTTCGGCATCCGCTGGGTGGAGTTCGCGTCGTTTTCCGCGTCGGGTATGCAAATGAGCTTTTTCAGACGATCCACGAACGTACGCGCAGCCGTCGCATTCTCTTACGTCGTCTCTAGTCGTCTTTTTTCGGCGTATAGTTA
The DNA here is from genome assembly GCF_905171775.1 of Rana temporaria. NCBI lineage: Eukaryota > Metazoa > Chordata > Amphibia > Anura > Ranidae > Rana > Rana temporaria. The sequence goes on from NC_053491.1 coordinate 451,761,988, forward strand.
AAGCTGCTATTTTGCAGTGTATACATAGACTTGCCATGCTAAGTATGGCCGTCGTTCCCGCGTTGAAATTTTTTTTTTTTTTTTTTTGCGTAAGTCGTCCGTGAATAGGGATGGACGTAAGTCACGTCTAAGTTCAAAAAATGATGTCGGTGCGACGTCATTTCGCGCAAAGCACGGTGGGAAATTTCAAAACGGAGCATGCGCAGTTCAATCGGCGCGGGGACGCGCTTCATTTAAATGAATCACGCCCCCTACCCGCCGATTTGAATTCCACCACCAGAAACACACTACGCCACCGTAACTTACGGCGCAAATTCTTTGTGGATTCAAAGAATGAAAAAGTAAGATACAGCAGCGTAGCGTATCTCTGATACGCTGCGCCTATCTAAATGTATGTGAATCTGGCCCTTTGTGTTATAAAACAGTCCTAAGAACTTTTATGATAACTCACTTACTGGTTGGCCATCTTAATTAACATAACAGTTTTTGAAGTTATAAATGGTGATAATATATGGACTTTCCTGGATGTTAAAGTGAACTAAACTCGCAGAAATCCCTCCTTAAACCAACGGTGCCCCAGATAATCCTTCACTGGCTGCTGTCTTTTCTCCAGCTACGTCAAGGTGCCAGGTTTTCGGCCTCTTGATTGGCCATTTGGAGAATGACGTCATCTTATGCATATGCATGGAGTATGATGGCAATGCCCACTGAGCTGTGCATGAGCAGCTCAGCATGCATTCATTAGAAGACTAAGCAGGTAGGTAACTGTTTGTTATTACAGAAGAGACATTGCCTATCTCTTTTGGAATAAAGAGTCGTCTGTTCACAGTTTTTTAGTAGTCAAGTTTAGTTCCACTTTCGTGAAAACCTAAACTTTTTCTCCCTCTTGTAAACCTAAAGAGGATCAGTACTGTGGATACTGTGTATACAAAGACTACTATAGGGCAAAGGATTAGTCACTAGTAGCATCTGACTCATTACTGACTTACAATTACTTGCAATGCTTGCTTTGCTGGGTTTATCTGTATAGAGGTGGCCATCTTGGAAGAGTGATGACTAGTGATGTGATGAAATCAGCAGGAGATATCGATTAACACAGATCCACAGAATCAATAAAGCAAAAATAGGGGAACTCTTGCACTGCAGGTCCTCAGATACAGCTTTTGTTCCAGTGAGAACAGTGAGCAGCACACCAAATCTCACTCCAAATATCCTGAGACTAGCAGTCAATGTCAGCAGTGTCTTGGATCTCATGAAGCAGAAATACAGTTAAGAGACTTAGGGCCCCAATAGAATGTCCAGTGCTAATTTTTCTGGAGAAATTTAATAACATTTTCCTGAATTCTGTTTAGGCACAATTAAAGGGGTCGTAAAGGAAAGTTTTGTTTTCCCTAAATAGCTTCCTTTACCTTAGTGCAGTCCTCCTTCACTTACCTCATCCTTCGATTTTGCTTTTAAATGTCCTTATTTCTTCGGAGAAATCCTCACTTCCTGTTCTTCTGTCTGTAACTACACATCGTAATGCGAGGCTTTCTCCCTGGTGTGGAGAAAGCCTCTTGAGGGGGGAGGGGGTGAGCAAGCAAGTCAGGACGCTCTCTACTTTGTAGATAGATAAAGGAGCTGTGTGTTAGTGGGCGTCCTGACACTCCTGCTCGCCCCCTCCCCACTCAAGAGGCTTTCTCCACACCAGGAAGAAAGCCTCGCATTACGGTGTGTAGTTACAGACAGAAGAACAGGAAGTGAGCATTTCTCAGAAGAAATAAGGACATTTAAAAGCAAAATCGAAGGATGAGGTAAGTGAAGGAGGACTGCACTAAGGTAAAGGAAGCTATTTAGGGATTTTTTTTCCTTTACAACCCCTATAAAGCTGAAGTTTAATCTGCTGAAGTCTAATCTGCTTTATGCAATACTGGTAGACTATTGACTAGCTGTGCATAGAGAACCCTGTCTCAATACTCCTCTCAAAAGCCCTCAATCCTGATCATTGATGGGTGGATGTCAGTTCAGCAGAGTGGGCAATTCTAAGGCGGATGCACTTGTATACAGGCCACCCTAGGTAACGTCATATGATGCTGATCCTCCATTGCTGTCAGAACTAAAATTCACTGAATGAATTTGGCAGGCCGGGGACAATGAGGCTGAGGAGTAAAGTTCTAAATGGTACTGGACATCATCCAGTAAGGAAATAAGGTGGGTTCTATCTGACAGCGCGTAGAGTGCAGAATGCAGCCGAACTGTCAGTGTCCGTAGAGAGGGGAAGAATTTGGCCTGGCCATCTTGTGTCCAACAGGCAGGTGTCCAGAGAAGTTTCAAGCCCTATGCTTTCCCTCCTTGTAAGGAACCTTTCCCTGCCACTAGTACTGTCCCTACCAGATGGAGTACCAGTCCCTACTCTACCAACTCGCAAATGCGTGCCAAACCTGGGAGTTAGGGCCTAAATTACCCAAGATGGCTGTCAGAGTCACATAGGGTGCCAGCATCGAATTGGATGCTTCTCCAGTGACTAAGGAAACCATAGAGGAACTATGTTCCTCTTGACTTCCTCCCCAACTGCAGTGCCTCTGTGGTGGAGAAAGTAGACTGTACCTGCCTACATGTCCACATCAGCAGAGGAAGTGGTTGCAGTGAGAGAGGTCCTTCTGCAAAACACCTAGTTTGAAGCCCAAGTTTACCTACAATTACAAAATACAAAATAGGCACCCACAGTGTGATGTGTCCCTTGTGCATCTGTCTTCTAAATCAGTACAAATCTTCTGTCCTCCCTCTTATACCACCCCCGCCATAGTCTTCTGGTTCAGCGGAGGTTGATAGAACTGAGGAACTGTAACAGGCTCTTATCAAGAATGCCGACTTTCTGCCCAGCTCTTCCATTCATAGATGCCATACTATAGTTTATCTGAATGAAACATGATCTATGAATGGAGAATGGGCGGATGGTTTAAAGGTCCACCTCCCCACCCCCCCTTAGATCCTGTTTATTTTGTTTGTAAACGTTAAAACAGAGGTCCACCTAAAAAAAAAATATTAAAAGCCAGCAGCTACAAATACTGCAGCTTCTGACTTTTAATAAATGGACACTTACAGTACCTGTCCAGGGTGCCCACGATGTCGGCAGCCAAACAATCGCTCAGCTCTCGGCTGCCCCCGCCGCCATCCTCGGTGAGGGAAGTGAAGCGTTGCAGCTTCACTTCCTGGTTCCCTACTGCACATGGGTGAATCGCGCTGTGTGTCCTAACTAGTCCCCGCTGCCTTCTGAGACCTGTGTGTTTCCCAGAAGATAGCGGGGGGGAAGGGGGGTGACTCCCGCAGGAGTCAGTCCACGGAAGTGGGTGCAAATACCTGTATTATACAGGTATCTGCACCCCCCTCCCCCATGAAAGGTGCCAAATGTGACACCGAAGGGGGGAGGGTTCCGAGAAGCGGAGGTTCCATTTTTTAAGAAAAAAGGGCTGTTGTACATTCTAAAAAGTTACAATAATGATAAAATATGTTTATAACTTGAATTCTGGATAGAGATCATGATGGGTGGGCAGTTTTGAGGTAGTAAGAAGGTCAAGGAAAACAAAGGGATTCTTAAACAAGAGAGAAGATTCTAGAGAATTGGTTCTTCTGTAGAGAAGTCTTGAAGTTTTGCATGGTTTTGGTTAAGAATCTGAAGGACCTTTGAAAGTCAGTTGAATAACAGTGATAGCAGTTTTATTTTAAAAATTCTTACATAAATCTGAAACAATTTTAATTTTGTTTCTGCTTACCCCTTGACTTCCCCAGGCATTGACATTCACATGCTTTTTTAACTTCTTTGTGATCAATGGTCTTTATAACTAAGTTGTCAGTGTAACAGCAGGGTCTGACAACTAGGAACACGTACAGGTGCATACTCCCAGTTCCTATTGCAATGTTATTTGATGTTCTCATGGCATGACGCATTGTGTGTGAGTACTTACACAGGTATATTGGGTTCACGAAGTGAATGAAGACAGCCCTACATACATTTTATTCATAAAAGTAACATTTATTTAGTGTGATCTTGTCATGAGCATTATTTAACCACTTCAGCCCCGAACCATTTGGCTGCCTAAAGACCAGAGCACTTTTTGCGATTCGGCACTGCGTCAATTTAACCGACAATTGTGTGGTCTTGCGACGTGGCTCCCAAACAAAATTGACCCCCTTTTCTTCCCCACAAATAGAGCTTTCTTTTGTGGTATTTGATCACCTCTGCGTTTTTTTTTGCGTTATAAACAAAAATAGAGCGACAATTTTGAAAATAAATAAATATATTTCTTACTTTTTGCTATAATAAATATCCCCCAAAAATATATTAAAAAACTAATTTATTCCCCAGTTTAGGCCAATACGTATTCTACATATTTTTGGTAAAAAAAAAAAAAAATATTGATTGATTTGCGCAAAGTTTATAGCGTCTACAAAATAGGGGATAGTTTTATGGCATTTTTATTAATATTTTTTTTTTTACTAGTAATGGCGGCGATCAACGATTTTGACTGCGACATTATAGCGGACACATCAGACAATTTTGGTGCTATTTTGGGACCATTCACAACTATACAGCGATCAGTTCTATAAAAATGCACTTATTATTGTGTAAATGTGACTGGCAGTGAAGGGAGTAACCACTAGGGGGCTAGGAAGGGGTTAAGTGTGTCCTAGGGAGTGACGATCAGTTTCCTGTCACTAGGCAGAACGGGGAGATGCTTGTTTACACCGGCATCCCCCATTCTGCAGCTCTGTGACAAACGATCGCGGGACACCGGTGGACATTGAGTCCGCATGCCCACACGGCGACAAATTTAAAGTGACGTATATTTACATCGATTTGCCAGTCCGTGCCATTCTGCCGACGTAAAAGTGTGTGACCCGGTCCTTAAGTGGTTAAATACTGTGTGCTGACTTCTTCTATTTCTTATAGAGTGCAGTAACAACGTTCCCATATACTACATTGGGTTTCTGTCTCACCTTTTAAGAAAATAATGATGGCATCTGCCTTTTCAGCTGAATTACCCAATTATTTATTCTTAAATTTAGGGTCTCTGTCAGAGGAACCTAACATCATCCTTTGTCTTTGAAATAGTGATTGCAGTTGGGTGCAAATGCGAATTACAGGGGGGAGATATCACACTATTTCAAAGTCAGCATAGGATTATATTTGGTAGTTTTGGATGGAGTTGACCATTAGCAAAACGTCCTAAAGATGTTTTCATAATTCTCTTTAGATATTCCTACATCATTGGAAAAGACACTTGGATCGAGTGGTGGCCAAACAACAGGGAATGCCAGGAACCGGAGAATGAAGAAATATGTGATATCTTCTTTTTACTGTCTGAAAATCTGGAACTTAATGGCTGCGCATCATAAAGTGAACATGGAAATCCCCTGAACTCCTCTTCCCATTCCTTTTCAGTGTATTACTACAATCTTGTCATGTTTTCTATGTCAATAAAACATTTATATGTTAGCTGTTTTGTGTGTATTCCACCTCACACTTAACGCTGACCTGCTCAACCTCTGGGATTGTATACCTCTGATTTTAATTTTTTAACTATATTTTTAAGAGGTATATTTCATTTGCAATAAAACTGTTTTATAATCCAGTGTAACCATTATAGATATGGACCTTCATTCACTAAACTGTATTACCTGTATTACCAGAGGCTAAGAAATTTGCACCTCCTCTCAAACTGCTAGATTTCTTTGGAGGGCATAGGAGGGGTGAAGGAGCCCTAATTTTGAATAGCATATGGGCTGGAATGCTAGGCTGGGCTTAAAGCAGACCCTTAACCTCCCCGGCGGTATGATTTTTTCAGATTTTTGGTGCTGAAAGCGGTACCATTATTTTGCATGGCATTTTATATTGTAGGCCTGTAATTCTTATAATTATATTATAGGAATAACTCACTTAAATCTGTCCAAACAAGAGTCTAGTAGACATCCCGGGTATGATAAAGTTTGAAACACAAAATCATAAATTATAATATAATAAATAACTAACTATAAATAATTATAACAAATAATAATATAATAATAATAATAAAAATAATTCAATAATGTAATCAAATCAAAAACACTGAAATTTGCTCAGTTGCAGAATTGTCGCTGTCATTACTTTTATTGTTGGATGACGAATTTCCCCACAAATCGCTATCGCTCAATTCTGAAAGTGATTCTAATTTATTATCGCTGTTTCTAGCTGCTCTAAAACCACTTTTGACGTAAAGGGACACTTTTTGGTTGCTATGGACAATCTACAGTTTCCAGGCAAAAAAAAATGCATTTATATGATAAAAGTACATGCATGACACTGGACAGACCACTAGGGACAAATGGGGTGGGTAATTATTTTATACAGTACTGTAATCTGTAAGATTACAGTATACTGTATGTGTACTATGTTTTTACTTTTTTGAATTTGGCGCCGATCTCCGCCCCGTGCGTCGTAACGTCGCAGGGAACGGAGCTTGGCGGGACTCGCTCACACAGCGGGGAGACGTGGCAGGATCCAGGGGACAAGGTAAGTAAACTCTACCTGGATACTGCGTTGCGATCCCGAGTCTGGCTCGTTGATACCGCTAATGGTACTGGAATTCCACCCCGAGCCAGACTCAGGATTACCACCAGGGAGGTTAAATAACATTACAAACATAACATAACATTACAATGCTAAATGCTTAGCATTACACAGTATAAGAAAGTAGTATACTTTTTTTTCAAAAAATCTTTATCTCCAGTCAAGTGACTTTGCCCCAGGCTGAGATGATGTCATGAGTCTGCTGCAAGCAGGAGGAAGCATTTCCTCAGTCTTCTCTTTCCTAGGAATACGATTACAACATTGTCAATATGTAACAAGTCTCCTAGGTGAAAGGCAGCAAGGTCTTCTTTTCTGTAGGTGTTTGTGAACACAGCCAAGAACAAGGCAGGCACCAGATTCCACATGATTGTCATCTCTTCACCAGCATCTCAGTCCAAATAGTAGATGGTGTTCCTGAATGATGCCTGATAAAAAATGTGTGCATCCTTCTGGAAAGAAAATCAGATAATGGCATTGTCAGGGGGAGTACTGTGATCTGTGTGAGAGGTAATAAATGCCTACAAGTGATAGGCTGTCCATACAGTAGACACTTGTTTGTTCAATTTTCTAATGGTTATTGGGGTCAAGCCGGTTTGATCGTAGTGATGAGAATGTTCAAAGAAGCATGACTGGGAAAAAAATCATTACATATTCTAATGTACGTGTTTTAGGCATAGAATTAAACCAATTCTTGCTAGCGCTATAGCTGAAAGACAGCTAAAGCTACAGCATTGGCTTACTTTACAGTGAGATCATCCATGGACATCCTCATGTGATCGGGCTGCCTGCATGCCCCCTGCCTTCAGACACAGCTGATCATAGATTGGGGAAAAGGGCCAATTAAAGTGACCCTTTACCATGTGATCAGCTGTGTTCAATGACAGCTGATCACAATGTAAACACAAGCCGGTTATCGGCATTCCTTTCCTCACCCTTACAGCGTGAATAAGAGAGCGAATAGCCAGCTTGTATGAAAGGGACATCTACATTGATGATCAGTGTCCTGATCATCAGTGCAGTCCCAACAGTGCCCACCAGTGCTGCAAATCGGTTCCCATCAGCAGGGCCAGGACAAGGGGTGGACAGAAGGGACGCCTTCCCCTGGCGCAATGGTTTATTGCAGGGATGGGGAGCACCTGACCCTAACCCTAAGGAAAAGGAGGGGCACAGTTTGTCATCTTTGCCCTGGGCTCTGGATGACCTTGTCCCATCAGTGTTACCTATCAGTGCCGCCTACCAGTGCCCATCAGTTCTGCCTATCAGTGCTGCCTACCAGTGCCGCCTATCAGTGCAACCTATCAGTGCAGCCTCATCAGGGCACATCAGTGAAATTACCTGTTTGTAAAATGTTATAAAAATCTAAAATAGTCTTTTTTTTTGTTTGCTTAGCAAAAAATAAAAACCCCATGTAGTGATTAGAAAAGATTGAAAAATTATAAAAAATCTTCATATGGGTACAGTATAGCATGACCGCGTAATTGTCATTCAAAGTGTGACAGCTCTGAAAATTGGCTTGGGCAGGAAGGGGGGAGAAGTGCCTAGTATGCAAGTGGTTAATACATTTGGAAATCTATTTAAATAGCAGGTCTGGGTGAAATTTTAAAGGCTTTCAAACAAACACATTACTTAAGCTGGCCATACTTGGATGGAAATTTGGCTGGTTCAGCAGGGACAGGCCAAATTTTGATCCATATATGGGAACTATTGTTGGTTGGTGGTCTACCAATAAACTTCTGTACAATCACTCTGTTGGATTAGAGCCACTCGATCAGTGCTGCAGGCTATAGCCTACAGCACTGATCAGTTTATTCTGATGGAGGGGAAGGTTTCCCGCTGTCAGAAAATTATAGCTCTTCCCATCCATCTGCTGGTTGAAAGAAAAAAAGTGTATGTATTAAAAAAAATGTTTTGCGAATGTCTCATCATTCACGCAAAAATAACGAATAATACCCTAATGTTTGTGTGAAAAAACAGTGCAGCGCTGAACAAAGATAAACCCTATAAATGAATATACAGGGTGATATAATGTAACAAATATAAAACTAGAGCATGAATAAAATGTGCAGAATTTTGAAACAAAAATTTAGTGACTCAGTGCAAAGCAGTATAACTCTATACCGCAAGTGTCCACTAAATTAATATGTGAACTCTATGCCGTAAATAACCAATAAATTAGTATATGAATCAACCTGTAGTATGAATGAGTCAATTAAACAATATGATTAATGGCTGATACAGAGCAAATCCAAAAATGATATGTATATGTATATAGTCCACAGAGAAAACTAGGGGTTATTAGCCCCCTCCAATTAAAGTGATAAAAAATTGAAAACGGTGACAATCCAATATAAAAAGTCCACAAGTGAAGATAGGAGAGAGATGATCCTCAAAGACCCCACACCAGTGAGAGTGGATTAGTCTAAACAGGCGTGATGGGAGACAATTTTCCCTTGAAGTGACAGAAGCGGGTCGGCGTCTCTCACGGATCAAACAATGGAATCCCCAGCTCCACAGCTCCTCGTGTGAATCAGTGATACTCCCAGATGAAATTCTCATAGATATAAGTTGGTGCAGATCAACAAACACCACATAGGGAGAAAAGAGGAAACAATCCCATAGTGTAGGCGTCTAAAATGAGAATTTATTTTTTTAAAAATTCCATAAAAAACTCTCATACATAGAGAGCAATACAAAGTCCTTGCAAGGATAAAAGCTCCGTGTGATATCAAGCCGCCTTGGGCCGTTAGCGCATGCGCAGTGCGTGTGTATCTGCCCGACGATCGTTTCGTCTTAATGACGTCATCAGGGGCACACGTACCTCACTGCGCACGCACCATTTATACAGCCCAAAAGCGTGAGCGAGGTGAGCTCATTGGATAAGGCGGAGATGAAACGGAGTGAACAATAGGCTAGAATTCCCAATTTATTATAGGGGGAAATCACCATGCCATCTTGTGGTTAAAAAGCGTATTAGCACTCAAAAGAAAAAATGAAATGCAAAACACTCATTGTTTATAGCTGTCTATATAAATAGTAATGGGATTGTACCAATTAGCTCACAAATAAATTTCAGCAGGTATATGAATATTTAGTAATTATGTTTGCGAAAAAACATAATAAATAAAATAAAATAAAGAATTAAAAAAGTGTAAATATACACAAAATGCCATGGAGATTTTAATATCCCAAAATTCTTATACAAATAGCGGCATCATGGGGAGACTCCTTAAAACTAGTAATCAACATTTATTTAATGCAAAAATTTGGCATCATTTTATCTTGTCAGTGATAGAGAGTGAACGATAAAATGAAACCTTCTATACATCAGTATTGGAAAATAAGCAATGAAAAAAAACCTTGGGGTATAAACTGAACTGAATATAAGTGGAACTCTCAGCTGTTGTTAATAAAACAATTAATGTCCCACTCAACGTTCAGTCCCCCAGGGACATGACAACCCAGCTTGTAAATCCAATTAGTTTCGGCCCTAGAGATTGTTCTTTTTATCATTACTGCCTCTCCAGTGGGGAACATATTTCTCCAGGGCTAAAAAAACAGTCCCCTTTGGGTCTATATTATGTTTTAATTCATAATGCTTGGACACATTATGCTTATCGAATCCAGCCAGGATATTGGTGATGTGTTCCCCCCATCTAACCTGTAATTTGCGGGTAGTACGTCCAACATATTCTAAGCCACAGGGGCATCTTAGAAGGTACACTGCACATTTAGTGCTGCAGGTGATAAAAGTTTTAATTGAATAAGTTTTACCTGTACCTGTAGAGGTAAAGTCCGTATAGCATCTACCCTGAAGAGCATTCAATTTACAGGCCCTACACTTTTTACAGGGATAAAAGCCCTTAAAGTCTCCAAAGAACACTGGTTGGCGCGGAATATCTAGCACATTAGGTGCTAGTGAGTGTCTGAGATTCGGAGCTCCCCTGAAAAGAACTCTAGGGTTAGTTGTTAGAAGTGGACCCAGAATTCTGTCATTTTTTATGACTGGCCAGTGTTTTTTGATAATTCTTTTAATGGCCCAATGCTGGCTAGAGAAGGTTGTTATGAAAGCCAAACCAAAATCTTCCTTGTTATTAGCCTCCGATGGTTTATCAGCCAACAGAGTGCAACGATCTCTCTGGCTCACTTCTCTGATGGTGAGGTCAAGTTTTACCTCATCATAACCTTTAGCCAGAAATCTGGATTTTAAAAGTTCTGCCTCTTTAAGGAACTCATTCAGATCCATACAATTTCATCTAAGACGCAAGAATTGGCCCTTCGGGACCGCTTTCAGCCAGGATGGATGGTGGCATGAGTCAAGCGGTATGTACCCATTTCTATCAGTGGGCTTGAAAAATGTCGATGTGACAATCCTACCCTCAGCTATAGAAATGTCTAGATCCAAGAAGTGTATCTTGCTAAAACTTTTTTCATGAGTTAGAACAATACCCCTATCATTGGAGTTAAGGGTGGAGATGAATGAGTCGACCGAGTCCTCATCGCCATCCCAAATGCACAAGACATCATCAATAAATCTTCTCCAAAAGATAAGATTTGGTGATCTGTTCATGAGTACAGTGTCCTCCTCCCACTTAGACATAAACAGGTTTGCCATGCTTGGGGCAAATTTTGCCCCCATGACTACCCCCCTGATTTGCCTGTAGTGGGTACCATCATGCCAGAAATGGTTATGCTCCATGGCAAAATCGAGCAATTCCAATATAAATCTACAATGTGTGTTTGTCAAAGTAGAATTCTGTGACAAAAAATGTTGTACCGCTTCATGCCCTAGGTGATGCGAGATAGACGTGTACAAGGATGCCACATCCGCTGTAACCAGCATATAGGTGGATTTCCAATCAATATTACCAAGAAGATTAATGACATGTTTAGTGTCTTTAAGAAATAAGGGGGTGCCCATCACCAGTGGTTGCAAGTGAAAATCAATGTACTTGCCTATCCTAGAGGTTATGGAATCGATGCCACTGATGATGGGCCTCCCCGGAGGGTTTAACAAGGTTTTGTGTATTTTTAGTAAAATATACATCACCGGTAGCCGAGGTGCTAAGGAGACTAGATGTTCTTTTTATTTTTGATTAAGAATACCCATATCAAAACCCTTTGTCACAAGAGCTTTCAAATCTTGTTTAAAGGGTATGGTAGGGTTCATGGGGAGGATTGCATAGGTATCAGAGTCTGACAAAATTCTCGTCATCTCTGTCAGGTAAGAGGTTTTGTCCAAAATGACAATAGCTCCCCCTTTATCTGCAGGTCGTACTACAATATCCTTCCTTTCACATATAGAATCCATTCCAATTTTTAGACTTGAGTGAGGTTGTATAGGTTTAATCCTCAGTTTCTCGAGATCTTTCAACAGCAGATCCCGAAAAACGTTTAGATTAGGAGCCTGAGTGCTTGATGGGTTAAAAAGGGAGGTGTTAGCCATCCCTGATTGTTTAACCACAGGGTTTTCTCTAAGTGATTGTCTAGCTGAATTACTCAGGATATACCTTAATATTAAGTTTACGTGTAAATTTTTGAATATCTACAAAAGTTTGAAACTTGTTCGGATTCCGTGATGGAACAAACTTCAAACCTCTATTAAGAGTTGTCAGCTCATCTGTAGAGAGTTGCTGCGAACTAAGATTAACCTCCCTGGCGGTATGATTCTTTCAGAAAAAACATGCTGAAAGCGGTACCATTATTTGCAAGGAAATTTGGCGTTTTATATTGTAGGTCTGTCATTTTTAGAAATAACTCACTTAAATCTGACCAAACAAGCTTCTAATAGGCATCCCGGGTATGACATTTTTTTAAAAACAAAATTATAAATTATAATATAATAAATAATTATAAATAATTATAACAAATAATAATATAATTATAATAAAAATTATTCAATAATGTAATCAAATCAAAATCACTGAAATTTGCTCAGTTGCAGAATTGTTGCTGTCATTATTTTTTTTTTTTTATGACGAATTTCCCCACAAATCGCTATCGCACAATTCTGCAAGTGATTATAATTTATTATCGCTGTTTTTTAGCTGATCTAAAACTATTTTTGACATAAAGGGACACTTTTGGTTGCTATGGACAATCTACAGTTTGCAGGGAGAAAGAAACGTTTTTATTATATAAAATGACATGCATGACACAGGACAGACCACTAGGGACAAGGGGGGGGGTGTTTTTTTTACATACAGTACTGTAATCTATAAGATTACAGTATACTGTATGTATAGTGTTTGTTTACTTTTTTGAATTTGGCGCCGTTCTCCGTCCCCGTGCGTCGTAACGTCGCAGGGAACGGAGATCGGCGTCACACGGAGGCACTGTGTGAATCGAACGAGGTCCCGCTCGCTCACACAGCGCGGTGGCATCGCTGGATCCAGGGACAAGGTAAGTAAAACTCCCTGTACATCCAGCGAGGCAAGCCCGAGTCTGACTCGGGGTTACCGATCCTAGCCCAAAAATCTCACCCCGAGTCAGACTCGGGAACACCGCCCAGGAGGTTAATAATCCCAGTGTTGGTTAAGTCCTCCTTTGTCTTATCGGAGTGTAATTTCCTCCCCCCTCTAACCCTAATGTTTGTAATATGAGTGTAATATCAGTTTGTATTTGTTTCTTTTTGTCAGAAGAATGTAACATTCCCTTATCATTCAATCCTAAGAGAACATTCGACCATAAGAGTTAAAAAAAAAAAACATTCACCAATAGAGAAAATAGTCCAACACCAATTGCTAACATTTGACCAGAAGGGGAAATAATAAGAGCACTGTGTGCTGTCTATAAAAATTCCTGTGCGAACGACCAAATGAATAGGTGTTCACCTGATTGAACCTACAGCTGCAGTGTGACGTGAAGCCAAGGTTATGGGTAAGAGGCCCTTGTCTTCATAAAAATGAGGACAAAGTGCTGTGCTGGATAGTCACCCTGGCAAGGTACACCCCCATGTTAAGAGCATGTGACCAGGTATGATTCAAGAGGGGGATAGGGTGCACAATTGCCCTCCATTTCCCATTCCTGGCCAGGCAGGCTGCATACACGAATAAGGGTCTGGTATGGATTTTGGGGGAACCTCAAGCTTTTTTCTTGCTTTTTTGTGGGGGTTTTCATAATATTTCCACTTTTGGTTATTAGCCTATAGTGTTTGGCTATTTTCTCTATTGGTCATACCTTCTTAAGGCTAGTTTCTCTTAAAGTGTTTCTAAAGACTCAAGATTTTTTACCTTCATGCATTCTATGCATAAAATTAAAAACCTCCTCTGTGCAGCCATCCCCCCCAGCCCATACATACCTGAGACTGATCTTCCTCCAGCGCTGTGCATGAGAGCCTTGGGAATCTCCCTAATCATTGGCTGAGACAGCAGCGGGAGCCATTGGCTCTGTTCTGCTGTCAATCACAACCAGTGAGCCAATGAGGAGAGAGAAGGGCAGGGCCTATCTGCCGCTCTGTGTGTGAATGGACACCCAGAGAAGCAACTCGAGAGGGAGCCTGCCTGGGTGACCCAGAGCAAGCTGCTTGCTCTGGGGGCACTCAGCAGAAGGGAGAGGCCAGGTGCACCGGCAAGGGACCCCGAAAAAAAGAAGGATTGGGGCTGTTCTCTGCAAAACCACTGCACAGAGCAAGCAAGTATAATATGTTTTTCATTTTATTGTAAAAAAATCCAAATCTTTAATATCACTTTAAGATCAAATTAAGGAATGTTACATTCATCTGGCAAAAGGTATCAAATAAAAAATCATATTGCACATTAGACATGTGCATTCGTTTTCGTCCGAATGCATTTTCATCTGAAAATCACAGAAAACTAAAACCGAAAGATCCAACATAAACAAATGCTTTATTTTCATTTTCGTTGCGGTCGAATGTGCCTAACCTTAACTCTATTAGTCCAATATTATTCTACATAAAGAGAAAAAATTCGACATAGAGAGAAAAGATTCGACATTATAGAGACATGAAGAAGAGTCGACATAGAGTGAAAAGATTCGACATAGAGAGAAAAGATTCGACATAGAGAGACATGAAGATTCGACATAGAGAGACATAAGGAGTCAATTTTTTTTTTTTATGATATTTTTAAAGATTCTGTCGAATCTTCTTTTTTTTTTCCTTATGCCGCATACACACCATCACTTTGTGATGAAAAAAAACGACATTTTATGTGAAGTAAAAAATGACGTTTTTGAAACTTCAATTTTCAAAGACGAAGTTGCCTACACACCATCGTTTTTTCACAATGCTCTAGCAAAGCGAGGTTACGTTCACCACGTTTTTCCATTGAAGCTCGCTTCATAACTAGCTTCTGGGCATGCGCTGGTGTAAAAACTTTGTTTTAAACGTCGTTTTTTGCTACACGCGGTCAATTTCTGTGAAGTAAAAAACGACGTTTTGAAAAACGACACATGAAATTGAAGCATGCAAAAATGACGTCAGTTCGCGCAAAGCACGCGCAGTAGGTCCGGCGCGGGAGCACGTCTAATTTAAATGTACCCACCCATTCGATTTGGACCGCCTTACGCCGGACGTGTTTACGATACACCGCCGCAAGTTTCCAGGTAAGTGCTTTGTGGATCGGGCACTAAAACTGAAAACTTGCGGCGGTGTAACGTAAACGGCTTACGTTACACGGGCGCAATTGTACCTGAATCTGGCCCCATAAGCCTTCAATGACAGATTTGACCCTAATTTGGATTTTCAGACGAATGCATTTTTTTAACGAAAAACAAAATAAATAAAAACGAATTTTGGGAGTAACTAAATAAATTTATTTTTCGCACGAAAACAAAATTATGAAACAAAATATTTCAGTGTGGACATGTCTAATACACATATAAAATAGTGGGGTAGAGGTGGCGCTTGCTAAATAAACCACCAATAAATGCAATAATATAAAATTACCAATAAATCCTGTGCAAAAAAGGCAATAAGTGAATAGGTATCCAATTGAGTCCAAATATTCTTGTGCAAATGCAATCAAGTGCAAGAAAAGCCAGTGAGCCAATGAGGAGAGAGAAGGGCAGGTCCTATCTGAGGCTTTTATTAACATATGTTAACAACATAACAATATTGAGTGCACAAAAATAGTCCATATAGTGAATTAAAGTGACTAATACAATCCAGGCAATGGAAAACTGATCCAAAATAGTGGACACAGTCCAAAAATAGGTAGGACCCTCTGGATATATACATAAAGAGACAACCAGATAACCACCACCGATAAGAGGAGGCTTATCAGATGTCAGTGACTTGGCAAAGCATACGCTGCCCAAGTCTTAGAAGGCTTGTTGGTAAATGGACCTGATGGGTACAGCTGATTCTGGGGCGGGGCTTCCCCCATTGCATGCTGCTTGTTCTGGTGGCACTTGACAGAAGAGGGGGCCAGGAGCTTCAGCAGAGGACCCGAGAAGAGGAGGATCTGGTCTTCTCTGTACAAAACCATCACACAGAGCAGGTAAGTATGACATATTTGTTATTAACCACTTCCATACTGGGCACTTAAACACTCACCTGACCAGACCAATTTTCAGCTTTCAGGGCTCTCACACTTTGAATGACAATTACTCAGTCATGCAACACTGTACCCAAATGATTTTTTTGTCCTTTTTTCCCACAAATAGAGCTTTCTTTTGGTGGTATTTGATCACCTCTGTGTTTTTTATTTTTTGCGCTATTAATGAAAAAAGACCGAAAATTTAGAAAAAAAATGTTTTTTTCTTAGTTTCTGTGATAAAATTTTGCAAAATATTAATTTTTCTTCATAAATTTTGGCCACAATTTATACTGCTACATGTCTTTGATAAAAATAACCCAAATTTTTGGGAAATTATTTGGTCTGTGTGAAAGTTTTAGAGTCTACAAGCTATAGTGCAAATCATAATAAATTATCACATCTGATCACACCTGATGTTTTGAAGGCCTATCTCATTTCTTGAGACCCTAACAAGCCAGGAAAGTACAAATGCCCCCCAAATAACCCCTTTTTGGAAAGTAGACATCCCAAGGTATTTAGTAAGAGGCATGGTGAGTTATTTGAAGTTGTAATTTTTTCACATAACTTGTACATCTTCACCCCATAGCGGGCTCTTTTGCTTGGAATGAACTGTTTGATCTTAAGTCGGCCACAAAATTTTACTAGGGACTCGTCGACACAAATGTGTTGTTCCGGGGTATATATTTGGGGGAATAATTCTGAAAAATAATCTAATAAGGGGCGAATTTTGAAAAGCCTGTCAAAATTTGGGTCATTTCGGGGAAGGCACTGGGTGTTATCATTGAAGTGGAGGAACCTCATGATCGTGAAATATCGGTTTCGGGGCATTGATGCAGAAAAGACGGGCATATGATAAATGGGGCGTTTGGACCAAAATGAATGTTTTTCGTTTTTTGGGTTGAGTCCCATACAAAAGGTGAGGCCTAAAAAAATTCTGAACTCCTCCACTGTTAGATCTCTCCAATTGTAGGGACGGGCATAAGACGATGTGGGGTTGTTGGAAATAAACTGTTGGGCATATAGGTTGCACTGGGCCACAATGCTAGAAAGCAGTTCCTCAGTAAAAAATAAATTGAAAAAATGTATTGGTGAAAAATTGTCCGTGTCCACCTGGACTCCTGGCTGGGCAATAAAAGGGGGAATGTTGGCTTCTCCGGAATTTGGAGGAAGCCACAAGGGGTACTGAAGGGCATAGGGAAGGCTTGCATGGGTCCTTGGCCTTTGCTGCCGAGGTACTGCAGTGCTGGTGGATGGCACTTCGGTGCTGGTGGATGGCACGACGGGGCTGGTGGATGGCATGACGGGGCTGGTGGATGGCATGACGGGGCTGGTGGATGGCATGACGGGGCTGGTGGATGGCATGACGGTGCTGGTGGATGGCACTGCCTCACCAGAGCGCCTTCTTTTGGCGGGCTGATTATCTTCCCCCTCTGAGCCTGTATCGGTTCCACTGCTGTAGACTGGCTCGTAGTCTACATCCGAATCGGAATCCAGCTGTGAATCGGAAGACGAGAGCTCCCCGTTGCTCTCGTCACTTGCGGCAATAATTGCAAATGCCTGCTCGGTGGAATAGACGCTTAGACATTGTTGCTGGCGACTTCACACAGATGTGTGGCACAGATGTGCACTGAGGCGGCACAGATGGGCAGAGATGGGTACTGAGGTGGCAGAGATGGGTACTGAGGTGGCAGAGATGGGTACTGAGGTGGCAGAGATGGGGTGGAATAGATGTGCACTGATGAGGCGGCACAGATGTGCACTGATTGATTGCACAGATGTGCACTGATGAGGCGGCACAGATGTGTGCTGATTGATTGCACAGATGTGCACTGATGAGGCGGCACAGATGGCACTGATGAGGCGGCACAGATGGCACTAATGTGGCGAAACAGGTGGGCACTGAGATGGGTACTGATGTGCACCGATGAGGCGGCACAGATGTGCACTGATGAGGTGGCACAGGTAGGCACTGATGAGGTGGCACAGGTAGGCACTGATGAGGTGGCACAGGTAGGCACTGATGAGGTGGCACAGGTAGGCACTGATGAGGTGGCACAGGTAGGCACTGATGAGGTGGCACAGGTGGGCACTGAAAAGTACTGAGGTGGCAGGTGGGCACTTGGCAGAGGTGGGCACTTGGCAGAGGTGGGCACTTGGCACAGGTGGGCACTTGGCACAGGTGGGCACTGGTGGCACAGGTGGACACTGGTGGCACAGGTGGACACTGGTGGCACAGGTATCACTGGGCACTGATTGGGTACTGAGGTGGCAGGTGGGCACTTGGCACAGGTGGGCACTTGGCACAGGTGGGCACTGGGCACTGGTGGCACAGGTGGACACTGGTGGCACAGATGGACACTGGTATCACTGGGCACTGATTGGGCACGTTTTTTTTTTCACATTAGATACATTAGATACTTTTTTTTTTTACCCACAGACTCTCTCTCTCCTCACACGCGCTGTGTGTGTGAGGAGGGAGAGCCGGCAATGAGAGATGATCTCATATGTTTACATTTGAGATCATCTCTCATTGGCCACAGAATCGCGCTGTAAATAGCCGCTGTGATTGGCTATTTACCGCGATCTGTAATTGGCTGTGTCCAAGGGACACGGCCAGTACAGGAGTTCCCCGATGCGCGCTCGGGAGCGCGCGCGGGGAACGAGGAAAGGGGCGGCCGTAAAAACACGGCCTCCCAGAGATTCAGAGCCACCCGGCGGCCGTACAAAGTCGTACAGCCGTCGGGAACTGGTTAAAAAAAATTGCCTTTAATACCACTCCTTTCTTGGGGCACTGCCAGTAATTACAGTAGAGCTGATCTACAAACACAGCCTTAACTTCATGTTCATAAATGTTCAATAACGCCTCCTCATGTTAGGTTATTTTATCTCATCGAAATTGAAATGGCGTTTTCTTTTTTTGCATAAAGGCATACAATAGTTTGGTAGATGTCTGTGCCCTATTCACCTTCCCCATTTGTCCTTTTTACCGTTATCATCAATAGTAAAAGTTAAAAAGAAGAACAAAGAGTTTTGGTTGATGGCAGGGGGGACCACCGGTCTTTCTGTAGCGGGCCCGTCACTCAGGGGGGCCCAGACAGGGAGGGGGATCGGTGTTGCCGCAGAACGATGACCCGTGCAAATCTCTACAGCAGCTGAAGCCTATTTCTCCCCCTTTCACCAGCCTTCAGCTGCTAGAGCCAGAGACACACAGGGCATTGTTTTCTGTAATTACCTCCCAGGGTTAGCATTCACATGCAAATCTCCCGCTATTTCAATTAAATCAAATCACACCCACTCCTCTGCATGCTGCCCACCTGCAGATACTGCACTTGCAAAGTGGTTTAGTCCAGCAGCAGAGGTGAGTAGGGTAAAGTGGGTTATTGTTTGAGAAGCAAAGGTGAAGAGATAGGGTGCAGAGGTACACAGTGAAGGGGGTCACCATTTAGACCCCTTTCACACTGATGGACCAATCTGGCCCGTCTGTTAGTTTTTTAGGGGGACCCGATCGGACCATCCATAGTTCTCTATGGAGTGGTGGATGTTAGCGGACATGTGGCTGCTGACACCCGCCGGCATCCTATCCAATCCTGTCCACTAAAAACTGAAAAAAAAACTGACAGCTCCGCCCATGAGCCTCTGTACTAACAATGCAAGGTTAGTTCCGAGATCTCCCCCACTAAGCTGTTGTGTTCTGACAGGGGGGCAGCCCCCCTGCCAGAACACTCTGATCAGTGCTCTCTGCCATTGGCTGAGAGAGCTGATTAGGAGTTGGTCGGCTGTTGGTTTTCCAACATGCACATCCGACAAAAGCCAGGCTGTCTGAATACCCAGACAATGACTGCATCTGATTGGATGATACATCTAATTGGATGCAGTCACTGTTTGGCTTAGAATTTTCCACCCAGCTCCTCTGATTTTGAAGCTGGATTTGTTGAGCTGTTTGACTGATTTGGCAGGAATTTTGTAAGTTATGTTATGTTGTGTCCGCTAATAGTAATTTTAGTGTATTTTTTTGTAAAAATATTGTTTTGATACTTTCTGGGGGGAAGGGGCCCTGTCAGACGGCTGTACGGGGTACCATAATTTCTTACAGCAGCCCTGGTTGGCAGAACAGGAATAGAGGTGAACTCTTCCAATGGAGACATAAGTTCTGGTGACCCTGGTGACAAACAAGACTTTACTTTGGAGGGATTTCCGCTCACCGGATGTTTTGTTATGGGACAGGAAGTGAAGGGAAATCTCTCCAATGGGACACAGATGGCAAGCAAAGGAGAGGGGTTATAACCCTCCCCTACTCTATCCAAAATTATAAAAAGTTTTGCCTTTAGTTCTACTTTAAAGGAGTTGCAAAGGTAAAAATCCCTAAATAGCTTCCTTTACCTTAGTGCAGTCCTCCTTCACTTACCTTATCCTTCCATTATTCTTTTAAATGTCCTTATTTCTTCTGAGAAATCCTCACTTCCTGTAACTGCACGCAGTAACGGGAGGCTTTCCCCCTGGTGTGTAGAAAGTCTCTTGAGGGGGGAGGGGGCAAGCAGGAGTGTCAGGACGCCCACTAACGACGTAAAAAATTCAAAATGCGTGGCGGGAATGACGGCCGTGCTTAACATTGAGTACGCCTCATAATAGCAGGGGTAATTATACGCCGGAAAAAGCCGAACGCAAACGGCGTAAAAAATTGCGCCGGCCGGACGTACGTTTGTGGATTGCCGTAACAAGCTAATTTGCATACTCGACGCGGAATTCGACTGAAACGGCACCTAGCGGGCGCTGAAAAATTGCACCTAAGATCCGAGATGCAGTCGTATCTTGTTTTGTAGATACAAAACAAAGATACGACGCGCAAAATTTGAAATTACGCGGCGTATCAGGAGATACGCCGCCGTAATTCTTTTGTGGATCTGGCCCATAATGTTTAAGGGTTCTAAGTAATTTTCTAGCAAAAAAAAAACTGTTTTTAAATGTAAACACCAAATCTCAGAAAGAGGCTCGGTCCTTAGGTGGTTCAAGTTATACTAAAGTCTTGTTTTTTTTTGCTTAAAAATAACAAACATGTCATACTTACCTACTCTGTGTAATGGTTTTTCACAGAGCAGCCCAGATCCTCTGCTTCTCGAGTCCCTCACCAGCACTCCTGGCCTCTCCTTCCTGCCGAGTGCTCCCACAGCAAGCAGCTTGCTATGGGGCACCCGAGCCAAAACGCTGCTCACACAGACACACAGTCAATTCAGACACAGAGCCATGGTTTGGCCCGGTCCTCTCTCTCTCCTCATTGGCTCACTGACTTTGATTGACAGCAGGGGGAGCCAATGGTGCCCGCTACTGTGTCTCAGTCAATCAGGAGGGAGAGTCCTGGACAGCCAAGGCTCTCATGCAACATCGCTGGATTGAGATGGGGCCTAGAAAAAGCAGACTCTGCGCTAAAACTAATACCAAGTGAAGATAGATAAATGAAAAATACAAAATTAAGGGGTAGATCAAAAATGTAAAAAAAAAAAATATATGATTCAAAAAGGGTGGTGCTGCTGCTCATGAAAGCCTAAATACTTAAAGCCCAAAGAAACATACAAACAAAATAAGCGCGCAACCAATCCAAATATTAAAGTGAAATAGGATCAAAGAGCTAATGCATATAAATAGGTGCATGAATAAAAATATTATCACAATAGAAAAATATTTCAGTGTATAAATGCACACAAACAATAATATATCAAGCACAGTGTTATCAGAGTAACCAAGTGTTAACTACCCATTATAAAAAAAGGGGGTAGTACAAAACAATGTGAAGTGAAAAAAGTCCCAGAAATATATTGAGGACGTTGTTCTCAGCCAAAAGATGTGAAAATACTGACTCTTACCGGCTGTGACTTTTTTAAGTGACTTTTTAAATAAATAATCTTTTTGGACATACTTCACTATGAGGATCTTATTCCTTTTTTTCTACTGAGTTAATACTCTCAGATTTAGTGTCTGGTAATAGCCAAGTTGAATCTGACCACCGCCTCCTATGTGATTCGGTTTGAGGAAACAGCTGAAGGTTTTTTCCTCTTCCTGTAAGACGGAAGCATCCCTCCCTGAGTTGAGTGATCCATTATCGGGGCCGGCAGGCTGATGCACACGCTTCATTGACCTCCCTAAACTGAGGTCCATCTGCTCCGGTAAGAGTCAATATTTTCACATATTTTGGCTGAGAATAAAATCCAGGCTTCTTCCAGATTTTGTACTGAGTATTGCAGCGATCGGTGGACTGATCCCTGGGAGTGTCCCGCTGCTAACAACGTCCTCAATATATTTCTGGGACTTTTTCACTTCACATTGTTTTGTACAACCCCCTTTTTTTATAATGGATAGTTAACACTTGGTTACTCTGATAACACTGTGCTTGATATATTATTGTTTGTGTGCATTTATACACTGAAATATTTTTCTATTGTGATAATATTTGTATTCATGCACGTATTTATATGCATTAGCACTTTGATCCTGTTTCACTTTAATATTTGGATTGGTTGTGCGCTTATTTTTTTTGTATGTTTCTTTGGGCTTTAAGGGCCAGATTCACGTAGAACTGCGGCGGCGTAACGTATCGTAGATACGTTACACCGCCGCAAGTTTTCATCGCATGTGCCTGATTCACAAAGCACTTGCAATGAAAACCTACGCTGGCAGCCTCCGGCGTAAGCCCGCGTAATTTAAAGGGGCGTATGCCATTTAAATTAGGCGCGCTCCCGCGCCGGACCTACTGCGCATGCTCCGTTTCAAAATTCCCGCCGTGCTTTGCGTGAACTGACGTCATTTTTTCGAACGGCGACGTGCGTAGCGTACTTCCGTATTCCCGGACGTCTTATGCAAACAACGTGAATTTTTAAATTTCGACGCGGGAACGACGGCCATACTTTATACAGCACATACACAATTACACCTGTCGGATCTTAGGGCTATCTATGCGTAACTGATTCTATGAATCAGTCGCATAGATACTCTGAGAGATACGACGGAGTATCTGAGATACTCCGCCGTATCTCCTTTGTGAATCTGGCCCTAAGTATTTAGGCTTTCATGAGCAGCAGCACCACCCTTTTTGAATCTTTAGCGCAGAGTCTGCTGCTTCCTATATATATATATATATATATTTTTATTGTTTGATATACATATATATTTTTTCACATATATTTTCACGTATATTTTTTTCACGTATTTATTTTTTGGTTGGAAATTGTTTGCAGTATGGATATCTTTGAATATCATAAAAACAGGAAGATAAATCCAGTGGAAGTCTTTGATCAGACTACCCTGGAAACAGATAATATTAGAGGGATCTTTATGAGACTTAAAAATGTCCTGATTGCTGAGTTGCATGCCACCTGGGACATCATCTTTCTAGAAAGATACTTGAAAGAAAAGATGATGCCGAGAAGTTTGCGATGGCATGTTTACCCAGATAAGGGAGATAAGGATCCTAAGGAATGGTTTTTATACTTCAATGGAGTGGGTCTAGCCTTTTTACGTTTTTTAATAACTTGGAAACAGGGCAAAGTCGCACAATTGCAACAGGAAATCAATGAAATTAAAGAAAAACGTATACCCTTTAACAAGGATGGCTTATATCAAGTTTACACCAAAGATTTAAGAGAGATTATGATAGAGGAGGAAGAGGAACAACGTATTAAAAAGAGAAAAAAAATACTTAAGGGACGTAGAAGATTATAAAACTAACAACGTCTTTAAATGGCAGGAACTCTTTAAAGAAACCCATGTGGACAGTTTAGTCACTGCAGGGGCTGAGAGTATGGAAGCTAGTGGGGATACTCAACACTATACATCCCCCAATGGGAAAATAGAGGAAAGAGTTTTGCAAACCCCAGTTTACTGTGATGTTGGAGCACCTAAGGGGGAGGGGGGAAGGCCCCCACCTCTCAAGAAGAGGGTAGCAAATGCTCCCTATAATACCTACCCCCCTAGGAACCAATATCAATATCCATCAGCAAATAATCATCCGAAAAATGGGATGAAATTATGGGAATCAACATATGTATCCTCCAGGAAGATCCTCCCAAATGGACTATACAGGAAGGTACGAAGATCCAAATCAGAAGAGACCCCCATGGAATGACCATTATGAGGGACCCCAAAATTCACCTGGAGCCCCCTGGAAATATGATGTAAGAGTGGATAATCGTTATAGGGGTATGAAAGTGAATATGAAGGAGAACACACAAGAGATGGTTATGGACCCTTACGGGGATAATTATTCCAGACCATATGAAGAACCATCACATCCGGTCCCCCTTAGGAATAAGGCGGAAGGTTTTTTAGGGAAAGGACAGAACAAAAAAGGAAGACTAAGAAAGGATGCAGGGGAGGGAAACGGAACACCCAAAAGAAGAAAGAAAGAAATAATGAAGGAATTTTCAACTTTAGTGGAATAGCATTATCAGAAAATAAACAGACTATTGTTAATAAAGGTTTGAAATTTGCACCTAAACAAAGCTTAAATAAATTTCAAGTATTTATTGACCTTTAGAAATATATGAGGAAGTTGAGCATCAAGCGACATTTCCTCTCTGATCCTATAATTAGGAATTCTGCTTCCCTCATCACGACTAAGGATACCAGTTCTAAGATGCTAAAAGGGACAGGGTTGAGAAATGCATCTCTTTTTAACCCTCCTGGGAAACCGGCACCCAGTATTACTGTTTTTAAAGATTTGATCCTAAAGGACCTAAGGAAGGCTCATTTTAGAAGTGAAAATCAGAAGGATATACATGAAGGGATAGAAACTCTATGCCAAAAGAAAGAATTGATAATCCGTCCGGCGGATAAGGGAGGGGGCATTGTACTTCTCAAGAAACAGGATTATTTGGAGGAGATGTATTGTTTGTTGTCTGATGGGGACACATATTCTATCCTCAATCGAGACCCCACCTGGGGATACACCAACAACAACTGGATGTTTTGATACAAGATGGCTTTAGAAGAGGTGTTGTAAATAAAAAAAAAATGGAATATTTAATTCCTTTGGCACCGAAAATGCCGATTATCTACTATCTCCCTAAAATTTATAAGAGCCTGACCCAACCACCTGGCAGGCCCATTATTAGCGGTATAGAGTCCCTAACATCTAGAATCTGGAAATATGAAGATTTTTTCTACAACCAGCAGTTATCAAGACACCAGCTTTCCTAAGGGACTCTATGCAGCTGATCAATGAAATATCCAGTTTAAGTGTTGAGAAAGATGTCTTGTTGGTAACGGCGGATGTTTTCTTGCTCTACACAAATATCCCTCATGATTTAGGCTTCCAAGCTGCAAGATATTTTTTGAACAAAGAGGAGTCGATGAACAAGTCTATAATGGAATTCGTTCTGAGATTGCTGAAATTCGCTATGGAGCATAATTATTTTCTCTATGATGGAAAATATTTCCTGCAAAAGATGGGAGTGGCGATGGGGGCCAAATTCGTCCCCAGCCTCGCCAACCTCTTTATGGCCTTATGGGAAAATTATCATATTGATGTCCCCGCCTACTATACTGGCGAATATATTTTGATGACGCTTTTTTCCTCTGGAAAGGTGATATGGAGTCTCTCAAAACTTTCATGGATATGGTTAATGATAACCAATGGGGGATTAGGTTCACCTATGAAGCAAATATTGTCTCTGTCAATTTTCTGGCTCTAGTGATTACAAAAGAGGAGGGAAAGCTGATTACTAAAACCATCTTTAAAACCACCGACAGAAACGGGTACATACCAATAGGAAGCTGTCACCATCCTAGATGGCTAGAAGCGATTCCTAAAGGACAGAAAGAAGAAATTGCTCCTGGATAGAAGATTTTAACCACTTGCCACCCGCCAATGACATATTGACGTCGGCAAAGTGGTTGTAGAATCCTGACTGGACGTGACATCCTCAGGATTCTGAGCCGCTGCACGCCCCCGGGGGCGCGCATCGCGGCGATCGTTGTTGCAGGGTGTCAGTCTGACACCCCGCAACACCGATCAAGGTAAAGAGTCTCTCACGGAGGCTCTTTACCAAGTGATCAGCCGTGTCCAACCACGGCTGATCACGATGTAAACAGGAAGAGCCATTGATGGCTCTTCCTCACTCGCGTCTGAAAGACGCAAGGAGAGCCGATCGGCGGCTCTCCTGACAGGGGGGGTTTGCGCTGATTGTTTATCAACGCAGCCCCCCCTCGGATCGCCACACTGGACCACCAGGGAAGCCCACCCTGGACCACCAGGGAAGGGCAAACAAAAAAAAAGTCTGGAAAAAAAGCCTTAAAAAATAAAAAAGATGCCAATCAGTGCCCACAAATGGGCACTGACTGGCAACATGGGTAAATCAGTGCCGCCCCACAGTGTCCATCAGTGCCACCCCACAGTGTCCATTAGTGCCACCCCACAGTGTCCATTAGTGCCCAGTGCCCACCTATCAGTGCCCATATATGCCACCCATAAGTATCCATCAGTGCCACCCATAAGTGCCGCCCATGAGTGCCCATCTGTGCCGCCTATGAGTGCCCAGTGCCGCCCATGAGTGCCCATCAGTGCCGCCCATGAGTGCCCATCAGTGCCGCCCATGAGTGCCCCCACCAGTGCCGCCTATGTGTGCCCATCAGTGCCACCAATGTGTGCCCATCAGTGCCGGCTATGTGTGCCCATCAGTGCCGCATACCAGCGCCGCCCATCAGTGCCACCTCACCTATGCCCGTCAGTACTACCTAATTGATGTCCATCAGTGCCATCTCATCGGTGCCCATCAGTGCCGCCATATCAGTGCCCGTAATTGAAAGAGAAAACGTACTTATTTACAAAAAAATTAACAGAAAAAAATAAAAACGTATTTTTTTTCAAAATTTTCAGTCTTTTTTTAGTTGTTGCGCAAAAAAAAAAATCGCAGAGGTGATCAAATACCACCAAAAGAAATCTCTATTTGTGGGGAAAAAAGGACGCCAATTTTGTTTGGGTACAGTGTAGCATGACCGCGCAATTGCCATTCAAAGTGTGACAGTGCTGAAAGCTGAAAATTGGCTTGGGCGGGAAGGTGCGTAAGTGCCTGGTATGGAAGTGGTTAAAGAACAAGCAAATATCCAAAAAACTCACTTCCTAGATAAAGGATATAACTCTGACACCCTTGAGAGCGACCTTGCAAGGATTACCAACATGGAAAGAGAAACACTTCTAAAACTTAAAGTCAAAAACATACACGACAAAAAAAGTTTTGAGTGGGCATTTATTACCACATTCTCATCACACCACTGGTGGGTGAATAAAACCATGAGTAAGCATTGGAATGTCCTTAAAGGAGATGGGGTACTGGGAGCACATCTACCTACTAAGCCTAAAAATATCTATAGGAGAACAGCCACTTTGAAAGATAGATTGGCACCCAGTGCAATTGATATACCTCCTAAGATCAGTATGTTTGGTAATCTGAAAGGTATTTTTTCATGTAAAAAGTGCAAGGTTTGCAAAAGCTCCCAAACTGTGAGAACATCTTCGTTCAGCTCACATGTTACATCTAGGTCTTATAAAATTAAAGAGTTTATTACTTGTGGAACAATAGGAGTGATTTATCTTCTTATCTGCCCGTGCGGGTTACAGTACGTTGGTAGAACAAAAAGAGCATTAAATATAAGAATAGGGGAACATCTAGGGAACATCAAAAAAGGTTTTGTTGAACATAGTGGGCCGGATTCATGTAGCTCTGCGGATCATTAGATCCGCTAGATCTACCTGGTTTACGATCCGCCGGTGCAATTTAGCGAGGCAAGTGCATGATTCATAAAGCACTTACCTCGCAAACTGCACCGTTGGATCGTAACTCCCCCCGGCGGAATGCAAATTCCGCGGCTAGGGGGAGTGTACAATTTAAATCAGACGCGTTCCCGCGCCGATTTAACTGCGCATGCGCCGCCGTGAAAAAGCCCAGTGCGCATGCTCCAAATGACGTCGCTAGGACATCATTGTTTGCGGCGGGTACGTCGATTGCGGCCATCGGTATTCCCGATCGCGTTACGCAAACGACATAAAAAATTTAAAACTCGGCGCGGGAACGTCGGCCATACTTAACATTAGCTACCCCTCATAGAAGCAGGGGTAGCTATCCGCCGGAAAAAGCCGAAAGCAAACGACGTAGAAAACGAGCGACGGGCAAGCGTACGGACGTGAATCGGCGGTTTTCCTCATTTGCATATGCGACGGGTAAAAAAAAGACGACGATACCTAGCGGCCGGCGGGAGATTACAGCCTAAGATTCGACTGGTGTAAGTCACTTACACCAGTCGGATTTAAGGGAGATCTATGCGGAACTGATTCTTATGAATCAGTTGCATAGCTCCGACCGTGGGATCTCACAGATCCGACCGTCGGGTCTCACAGATACGACGGCGGATCAGGAGATCCGCCGGCGTATCTATTGATGAATCTGGCCCAGTGTTTTGAAACATTTTCGTACACATCACAATAAAGACCCCTCTTTACTTAAAGTCGGATCATATTTCATAAATAAATACAAAATTAACCTATAATATCCTTCAGCAATATAACTGTATATATGCAGGAGAAGGACCCCCCTCCAGGAAAGGAGAACATTTTCCCCCGCATAACAACACACAAATATACAGGACAGAACAGACAGACTATATATTAAAAATTAGGCTCATTAGGTATATCCATGTAATGGGGGACATACTGAATGTGTTTAAAAAATATTTGAAAAAATAAAAAATATATATGTAAAAATATTTAAAAAAAAAATTGTTAGACAAAAAAAACAGAAGGAGGAATGTGGGAAAAATTAAGATAATTAACTGTTATCAATAAAACAATTAACGTCCCACTCCACATTTAAGCCAAAAGGTCTGTAACATTGGAGGTCATATATCCATCGAGTTTCACGTCGAGATATATGTCTAACCAAATTATCTCCCCTCCAAAGCTCAGACGGGCCAAAAAAGGGGCTTTTGGATAAGCAAGCTCCATCACTATAAAAGGGGGGCCATATGGCAGGCATGTTGTTGGTGTTAGTGTACTAGAAGCTGCTATAGGGAAAAAATAAGGATTGCTGACTGCATAGGAAAAGATTAGGGTCAGTTAGGAAACTGTGCTTTAATTCTAATTGCTAGCTCTTTTGGGCAATTAACCCTCTGCTCCTTTTTTGTTCTTATCAATGGAGATTTGTTGTGTTTAATTTAAAATTTTGGTTGATTAAAGTGGAGTTCCAGGCTCCTTCCCAAAAAAAATTAAAGTCAGCAGCTACAAATACTGTTTTAGCTGACTTTTAATATTAGGACACCTACCTGTCCACAAATCCAGTACCATTTTCACCCGAGCTGATTTTTCAATTGGCTCTCGGGTGCTACCACCATCATCTCGAGTAAGGGAAACCTACTGCGCAATGTGTGACATTTTCAAGTTGAGAAATGGGTGAGCGGGGGGGGGCTTACTGAATTTTATTAAAGGGTCACTAAAGGAATTTTTAGCTAAATAGCTTCCTTTACCTTACTGCAGTCCTGGTTTCATGTCGTCATTGCTCGTTTTTGCTTTGATGTTGCTGTAATACTTCTCTGTTCTGAACACTTCCTGGTTGTCTGGCTCCTTATGAAAAAAGTCATGGGATACTTTAGTTTCGTTTTCCTAGCCATGACTCTCTATGGCACTGTCCAGCACAGAGGCATGAAATAACTTGCAAAGACTAAACTAGTTTCACTTTCGTTTTTGCATCTAGAGGCACATTATATGATTGATTTTTATCTATTTTAATCGTTTTTAAAAGGAATCAGTTAACTATTATGTCTATATCCTGTAAACAGTCATTTCAGCAAAAACAATGTTAAATAGATGGCCCTGCATTTCTATATTTTAGAAAATTCACTATAAAATGCATATATGTGAACCAAGTCAAACTTGTTTGCAATGTGTCACATTTTTTTAGATATGCCGGAGTATGTGTTATGTATGTCCCCAAAAATCTGGGAAAATAAAAAACAAAATTGTGCCAGCTAGATAGGGAACTGACACCCTTTTTTGGGGACAGATAAGTAACACACAGCACGTTGTGAAACTTTAGATCCTTTTTGCTCTTGCTTCTAAAATGTTAAATACACAACACAGCTCATTGACAATATAGTGCAAAGGTTTCAAAATAATGTCCCTGACCTTCTTTAAACATTTAAGTAAGCTTAACCTTTGAAAGTCCTTCAACTGTTGGAAGGTAAAAATTCCAGTATCTGATTCGCACACTATAATAAGGCTCTTGTTAAATCTTCACCTTTGTTCCATCGTTCCATAACACTCTCTTTCTTGGGCAAATACATTTCCCAGCTGATGAGTACTGATCTATGCTCTGAGATAAGCCAGTACTCCAGAGCTTCCCTCTCGTTCCCAGAGCTTCCCTCTCGGCAAGTGTGACAGGGGGACATGGACACAGATAATCAGGTCAGTGATCATCAGTGCCCAGATCAGTACCAATCTGTGCTCATCAGTGCTGCCTATCGATGCCCATCAGTGTGCCTCCATAGCACACAGCTTGCTATGGGGCCAGATATGGAAGAGAAGAAGCTGAGAGCCTACTGCCTCCAAACAGTCCTCCCCAGCAAGCTCTGCTCCTAAAGGCAGCTCTCCCAGCACTATCAAAGAACATTTTCTTGGCCCCCTCATTCCTTCTACGAATCTAGCTCATATGACACAGGAGGTTGCTGTTTTCCTGGGCTCTGTTAGAGGGGGGGATTAGACTTTTGGATGAGCAAGCTCCATCTCTATAAAAGGGGGGCCATATGACAGACATGATGTTGGTATTAGTGTACAGTGCCTTGAAAAAGTATTTTACACATTTTACATTACAACCAAAAACATGAATGTAATTTATTGGTATTTTATGTGATAGACCAACATAAAGTGGCACATAATTGTAAAGTGGAAGGAAAATGATAAAATGTTTTTCAAAATGTTTTACAAATAAATATCTGAAAAGTGTGGCATGCATTTGTATTCAGCCCCCTTTACTCTGAAACTCCTAACTAAAATCTAGTGGAACCAATTGCCTTCAGAAGTCACCTAATTAGTAAATAAAGTCCACCTGTGTGTAACTTAATCTCAGTATAAATACATCTGTTCTCTGAAGCCCTCAGAGGTTTGGTACAGAACCTTTGTGAATAAACAGCATCATGAAGGTCAAGGAACACACAATCATTCATCATCCGAAAATGGAAAGAGTATGGCACAACTGCAAACCTACCAAGACATGGCCGTCCATCTAATCTGACAGGCCGGGCAAGGAGAGCATTAATCAGAGAAGCAGGTAACTCTGGAGGAGCTGCAGAGATCCACAGCTCAGGTGGGAGAATCTGTCCACAGGACAACTATTAGTCGTGCTCTCCACAAATCTGCTCTTTATGGAAGAGTGGCAAGAAGAAAGCCATTGTTGAGTTACCCATGACTAAGTCACGTGTCTAGTGACGTAACACGTGGGGGAGGAGTTACGAGCGGGACGGACTACAGATCCGAATGAGGAGATTACATCACTAGGCTGAGCGGCTAATAGAGAATTGGTGCCTTGGTGTTAATGCTGTTTAAAATCGGTGGATTCGTGAGTGGCCCTTGCTAGAAGTCCTATCTCTTTTCTTTATTTTGTTCATACATATTTGCGCTATGAGAACCTTCTCTTCTGTTTGTTTCCTATGAGCTTTGTCAGTGTGGAGGAGGTGCTGCACATATATGAAACAGGAGTCCTAGAGTGTGAACACATCGCACATCTCTCAAATCAATTGTTTGGGTGTTGTCCGGTGCCTTCTCCTTCAGGACTGGCCGCCGCTATACTAGCGGCGGCCAGCCCGCTGTTCTGTGACGTCTTCTTCTTCTTCTCTTCTCTTCTTCTGCCTTCTCCCGATGTTGACACGACGCCTCTTCTCGCTGCAATGACGGGTGCGCGGCTTGCATCCAACTTATATAGGCCTCACAGTCCCATCATGCTCCGGTACCTACCCACGTGGGTAGGTACCGGAGCATGATGGGACTGTGAGGCCTATATAGGTCGGATGCAAGCCGCGCACCCGTCATTGCAGCGAGAAGAGGCGTTGTGTCAACATCGGGAGAAGGCAGAAGAAGAGAAGAGAAGAAGAAGACGTCACAGAACAGCGGGCTGGCCGCCGCTAGTATAGCAGCGGCCAGCCCTGAAGGAGAAGGCACCGGACAGCGGGAGGAAGAACCGGGGTGCGCCGAGTCAACAGCGGAGAGCGGCGAACATAGAAGAAGACCCCCCGAGAGTGGAGAAGACCCCCGGAGAGTGGAGAAGGCCCCCGGAGAGTGGAGAAGACCCCCCGGATAGCGGAGAAGACCCCCCCGGATAGCGGAAGAAGAAGCCCCCCCTGCTAAAAGAGCTAAAGAAGACAGGGGGGGCCTCCGGAGCAGACAAATAAATTATTTTAAAAACCCTGTGTCGTGTGTTTATTAACTTTAACACTTTGCCTCCAGGTGAATGGGTAGGGGTACGATGTACCCCATATCCATTCACTTAGGGTGGGGGGCCGTTATCTGGGGGCCCCCTTATTTGAGGGGGCTCCCAGATTCCGATAAGCCCCCTGCCCGCAGACCCCGACAACCAACGGCCAGGGTTGTCGGGAAGAGGCCCTGTCCTTATCAACATGGGGACAGGGTGCTCTGGGGTGGGGGGGCCCCGCAGTGCGCCCCCCTGCCCCAGAGCACCCAACCCCCCCATGTTGAGGGCATGCGGCCTGGTACGGCTCAGGAGGGGGGGGGCGCTCGCTCGTCCCCACTCCTTTCCTGGCCGGCCGGGTAGCATGCTTTGGATACGGGTCTGGTATGGATTGTAGGGTGACCCCTACGCCGTTTTTTCGGGGAAGTGGTTACACAAGGGAAAATAAGGTCAAGAAACGATCTTCAAACACAGGAAGGGGTTCAACATTTTAGCGATTGGGAATACTTTCAATTAAAACATTTTGTGAGCACCTTACCACAGCCGATAAGAGATGATAAAACATTGAACTCAATAGAAAAATTATGCTCCATCGGAAAACCATTAAAACATGGAATTGCCGTACTATACGGGATATTAACAGACTTAGAGACGCAGGGAACATTGTCATGCGTAGAAAAGTGGGGACAAAACATTGGGAAAAACCTAGAGTACTCACAAATGATAGGTGCAGTGTTTAACTATGCTACTGATATTACCACAATCGAGACAAATTATAAATGTATGGTTCGCTGGCATCTGACCCCGGAGAGAATGAATAAAATTCACCCAAATAACTCTGCGCTGTGTTGAAGGGAATGCAATCAAGTAGGAACCACAATGCATGTTTGGTGAGACTGCCCGAGAATACATGAGTACAGGAAAGAAGTCCTAGAATCAGGGCTTTTTTTCAGGGGGAACTTGGGGGAACTCAGTTCCACCACCTCTGGTTCAGACCCTTTGGTGCCTGCTCACCACAATCACTTGTAAACACAGAAGTCTGGTTTCTATGTTTACGAGTGACAGCTTTGTAACCCCCTGAACTCTGCACTCTGTATGTAATGCAATTCTGGTATTTAATGCCCCTTTAAGACCATTCTACTGTTTGTGAAATATGAATGGGTCGCGGTTGAGTTCCTGCACCTATTTTCTGAGAAAAAAAGCTCTGCCTAGAATACATAGAAGAAATTACAGGGGAAAAGATCCCACAAAATCCCTTGACCTGTTTGTTCCACGGAACGGATAAGTCAAAAAAACAGTATGGATCGACTTTGGTCCCGGTGTTGCTGAATGCAGCAAAGGGTTTAATCTCAAAAAACTGGCTACATCCACAGAGGCCATCCATAAAAGAATGGATACACCGAGTTGATTATATATCAGAAATGGAATATCTGGGACGAGGAGAAATGGGAGGTGAGACTAGAAGCAGAACAATCTGGGAGAAATGGAAAGCTTTCAAAACGCAGAAAAATTCACACAGTCAATGATAGAAATAGATAAGTGAGACTTAGGCATAAACAGAGAAATTAAACCTATACAGTGACCGACAGAACCGAAGGGAGATGGGGGGGGGGGCGGGGTTAGGACTTGGGGGGAGCAAAAGACGAAAAGAAGAGTAATAATTTAGGGGCGGGACTCTTTCTATGTAACGAGGGTCACAATCAATAATGTTTATTCAAAAGTGATTTTCTTGGTATATAGCTGAAAGAAAAGAAACACACAAAAAACAAAAAAACAAAAAACAATTAATATAAAATAAGAAAAAAGAGGTAAATAGATTGATAAACCACATGTGATGCGAGACCACAGAGGAGACGTGAAGGGTGGAATTACCGTGAGCATGTCTCGCTGTCCTGCTTACTGGTTGAGTCTGATGTGGAATAAAAAAAAAATTGCCGATCACAGATGCTCTCCTTCCAATCTGACAGAGCTTGAGCTATTTTGCAAAGAAGGATGGGCAAAAATCTCATACTGGTAGAGACTTCCCCAAAAAATTGCAGCGAATGGTGGTTCTATAAAGTATTGACTCAGGGGGTCAGAATACAAATGCACGTCACACTTTTCAGATATTTATTTGTAAAAACTTTTGAAAAACATTTATAATTTTCCCTTCACTCAATTATGTGGCACTTTATGTTGGTCTATCACATAAAATCCCAATAAAATACATTTGTGTTTTTGGTTGTAACTTGACAAAATGTGGAAAAATTCAAGGGGTATGAATACTTTTTCAAGGCACTATATTAGAAGCTGCTATAGGGAAAAGATAGGGATTTCTGACTGCATTGGGAAAGATTATGGTCAGTTAAGAAACTGTGCTTTAATTATAATTGCTAGCTCTTTGGGAAATCAAACCTCTGCTCCTTTTCTGCTCGTATCATTGGAGATTTGTTGTCTTTAAAGCGTTACTAAAGGATTTATTTATTTTTTAAATAACAAACATGTCATACTTACCTCCACTGTGCAGTTCGTTTTGCACAGAGTGGCCCCGATCCACGTCTTCTGGGGTCCCTCTGCGGGTGTCTCTGGTCCTCCCCGCAATTAGTCACCACAGTCATGCATAGATTGCATTAAGGTGAAAAAAAAATTCCTTTAAAAAATTTGTGGTTGATTAAGGTCGGGAGTAGTTTTAGCTGCTGTCCTGCATGTAAAAGGGTACCTGCACCCTTTCAAAAAACACACTGAAGGTAGCTGCATAGATGTAAAGAGGAAAACATGTTAAATAGCTTGCCCTGCATTTCTACATTTCAGAAAAATCACAAAGAACCTAGCCTAACTGGTCTGCAGTATCTCACAATTTTTCAGATATCCTTAGGCCCCGTACACACGACCGAGTTTCTCGGCAGAATTCAGCCAGAAACTCGATCGGAGCTGGATTCTGCCGAGAAACTCGGTCGTGTGTACACTTTTCAGCGAGGAAGCCGAAGAGGAACTCGTTGGGCCAAATAGATAACATGTTCTCTATTTCCTCGTTGTTCAATGAGGAAAGTTGGCCGAGATCCTCGGCTGCTTCAACACTGAACTCGACGAGTTACTCGATGTGTTTGGCACGTCGAGTTCCTCGGACGTGTGTACGGGGCCTAAGGTATTAGTTCTGCAGGTCCCCTCCAAAAAAATAATAAAAAACTGCACCAGCTAGATAGGGAACTGGCCTGGGAATGGCACCCTTTTTTAGGGACAGATAACTAACAGC
Organism: Rana temporaria; assembly: GCF_905171775.1. NCBI lineage: Eukaryota > Metazoa > Chordata > Amphibia > Anura > Ranidae > Rana > Rana temporaria. Next base: position 451,797,739 of record NC_053491.1, read on the forward strand.
ATGTTATGAAACTTTAGATCCTTTTGCCTTTGTCTCTACTATGTTAAATATACAACACGGCTCATTGACAATATAGTGCAAAGGTTTCAAAATAATGTTCCTGACCTCCTTTAACCACTTGCTTACTGGGCACATATACCCCCTTCCTGACCAGAGGACTTTTTGCAATTCGGCACTGCGTCGCTTTAACTGACAATTGCGCGGTCGTGTGACGTGGCTCCCAAACAAAATTGACGTCCTTTTTTTCCACAAATAGAGCTTTCTTTTGGTGGTATTTGATCACCTCTGCGGTTTTTATTTTTTGCGCTATAAACAAAAATAGAGCGACAATTTTGAAAAAAAAAATATGTTTTACTTGTTGCTGTAATAAATAGCTCAATTTATTTTTATTTTTTTTCTCAGTCTATGCCGATACGTATTCTACATTTTTGGTAAAAAAAAAATCGCAATAAGCGACTGGTTTGCGCAAAAGTTATAGCGCCTACAAAATAGGGGACAGAATTATTATTATTTTTTTTTTTTACTCTGCGATTTTTTTTTACGCGCATCGGCATCCCAGTGATGCGGCCTGCGATTTTTTTATCGGTACTGCGACATTATGGCGGACACATCGGACACTTTTGACACATTTTTGGCACCATTCACATTTATACTGCGATCAGTGCTATAAATATGCACTAATTACTGTATAAATGTGACTGGCATTGAAGGGGTTAACACTAGGGGGTGAGGAAGAGGTTAAATGTGTATCCTGGGTGTGTTACTAACTGTGGGGGAAGGGGACTGACTGGGGGAGGTGACCGATCTGTGTCCCTATGTACAAGAGACAAAGATCGGTCTCCTCTCTCCCTGACAGGACATGGATCTGTGTGTTTACACACACAGATCCATGTCCTTCTCTCTGTAACCGCCGATCGCGGGAGCCTGGCGGACATCGCGGCCGCCAGGCACGCGCATCGGCATCCCAGTGATGCGGCGGGCGCGCGCGCCGCCGGCGCGCTCGCGCGTCCCCCAGTGGCCAGGAGGAGCGAAGGCTGTAAAAACACAGCCTCCCGGAGATTTAGAGCCACCCCGCGGCCGTATAAAGTCGTACAGCCGTCGGGAAGTGGTTAAACACTTTAGTAAGCTTAACCTTTGAAAGGGGTTGTATTTTTTTTAAAATAACAAACATGTCATACTTATCTCCTCTGTGCAAGTGTTTTGCTGCCCTTATCCTCCTCTTCTGGGGTCCCCCAGCAGCGCTCCTGGCTCCTCCTTTTCTCTAGTTCCCCTATAAAGACCCGCATTCCCTGGGGGCACTTGGGTGGGTGCGCTACCGAGTCCTGTTGCTACGTCCATTGGCACAAACAGCAGGACTTGGCCCCGTCACCGACACCTGTGTCATTGACTTTGATTGACAGCAGTGGGAGCCAATGCTCCTGCTGCTATCAAACCAGCCAATGAGGACCCGAGACAGCGGCTGGAGCTGGTGTGCTCCCCCCCGTCGCTGGAGCGATCAGGTTCAGGTAAGTAAAAGGGGGGCTCTGGGGGAACATGCTCTCAATCTTTTGTTGGCGGAAATTCCGACAGAAAAAGTCAGATGGAGCCTACACACGGTTGGAATTTCCGACAAAAAGCTCAAATCAGACTTCTCTTGTCGGAATTTCCGATCGTGTGTACGCGGAAAAAGAGTGACTGTGGTTGTGTGCCTGGCCCCCTGCCAATCTACTGGGAAAAGAACCTGGGCAATTTCCTTCGGGGGTATAACTGCATAACACTTCATCCACCACATATCACTTTGCTAAAGGACCAATGAACAGATTGGTCTCTTTATTAGTTATGTAACCTAGGATCAAAATCAGGCACCATATATCCAGCCACAATGGTGATCTCCTTCTTTTAGGGCTACTCCCTGCTCTCCAAGGCCCATGTGGCGACCCCTGTCACACACTTAACATGAGATTCTAAAAAACAGAATCTACTATGCCCACACTCAAAGGGTTCAAGACATAGGTGTGAGCAGCCTATTGCATTAGGGTATGCACCCCAAATCTCAATCATACATTACCGATCACTCATGGTGTTCATTCACAAAGGGAAGGGATCTGTAAATTACACATTTACCGCCCCCTTCCCCCACCCATCCTAATATCTCCCCTCAGCAACATCTGGCGGGAGAGGAGGGAAATCGGCAGTACTGTGGGGGGGAGGGGGGAAGCCAGGGCAGTAGGGGGAATCTGTGCTGCACAGGGGAACACCCTGGCACACCCTGTGCGCACGCCTATGGTTCCAGATAAATGTTGTAAGCCAGATACGCAGAAGTATACATGTAAATTGAAGTTGGAGTGATTATGTCTTTCTGTTCTTCACAATGGGAATTTTTTTTGTAATTGACATGTAGGCCCAGATTCACATAGAATCGCCTATCTTTAGGCGGGCGTAGCGTATCTCAGATACACTACACCGCCGTAACTTAGAGCGGCAGGTCCCGTATTCTCAAAGAACTTGCGCTTTAAGTTACGCCGGCGTAGTGTAACTGGGCCGGCGTAAGCCTGCCTAATTCAAATGTGGAAGTGGTGGGCGTGTTTTATGGAAATTAATCATGACCCTATGTAATTGACGCATTTAACGAACGGCGCATGCGCCCTCCGTGAACGTATCCCAGTGCGCATGCTCCAAATTACGCCGCAACTACTCAATGTGAACGTAACTTACGCACAGCCCCATTCACGGACGACTTACGCAAACAACGTAAAATGTGAAAAATTCGATGCTGTTCCGACGTCCATACCAAACATTGTTACGCCTCATCTACGCCTCATAGATCAGGGGTAACTTTACAACCAAAAAAGCCTTACGTAAAAAAATGCGCCGGGCGCATGTACGTTTGAGAATCGGCGTATCTAGCTCATTACCATATTCGACGCGTAAATCGACGGAAGCACCACCTAGCAGCCAGCGTAAATATGCAACTTAGATAGGACGGAGTAAGAGACTTACGCCGGTCGGATCTAAGACAAATCTATGCGTAACTGATTCTAAGAATCAGGCGCATAGATACGACGCCTCACACTCAGAGTTACGACGGCGTATCTGGAGATACGCCGGCGTAACTCCTTTGAGAATCTGGGCCGTAGTCTTTTCTATGTCCGTACTTTATATTTGAAAATAAATAAAACTTTATTCTTTAAAAAAAAAGTAGGTTTCATATTGCACTTCTAACTACAGACCCAATTTATACAAAAAGTCCAGTCCAACCCCCACAGCCAAGTCATACCTGCAATGCTGTGCTTTATGCCTCCTAACTTTCCTAGTTAGCACAGCACTTAAAGTAAACATGTCCCAACCTGGGCAATGCAAACTGATCTCGTAAATTAATGTATTAGCATAGTTCACTTAAATACATAAACAAATGTTTACTTTTACTGTAAATGTTTTACAGCCTCCAGCCTTTCTGCTTGTCTTTGTGATGCAAGGTTTTACATAGAATTTTAGCTGCTTACGGTATATCTCGCATAGAATTTTAGCTGCTTACGATATATCTCACAGGACATTACTTCTTATGCATTTTTTCATCAACTGCTCATTTTTAATTTCCCAATTCTTGACAGGTTTACCAAGAGACCTTTATATAACCCTGGAGACAAAACGGTGCAATTTCAGTGCAATATTAAAGTGAAAATAAAGTCAAATGCTTCAATACCTCTAGAGCTAGTAGTAATCATCAGGGTTTTCACATAAACAGCATAAATGCACTATTTAGGCTTCATGTTTACATAGCCTACTTTGGCCGCCAGCCACGAGAAAACGCAAAACACGGCAAATCATGCCACGATTTTGCAGCGTTTTGCAGCTGCCGGTCAAAACGTTCCTATCCTTATTGGGGTTGTAAAGGTTTGTGTTTTTTCACCTTAATGCATCCTATGCATTAAGGTGATAAAACACCTGGCAATCACGGGCCCCCCCATTTTACTTACCTGAGCCCGTTCACCTGCTGTGCGAGTCCCCAGCGTCCTCTTCTCCACGGAGTCTCAGCGTTGTTTGGATAGATTGATAGCAACACAGCCATTGGCTCCCGCTGCTGTCAATCAAATCCAAGGACGTGGCCACTGGAGGGCGGGGCCGAGTCATACATTTGGCGGCTATGGCCTCCGAGTCTATGACGCGGGAGCGTGCCCGCAAGGTAACCACCTTGGGAGAGATCTTCCCAGACAGGGTTAACTATTGCGGGGTGGAGCCGCGAGAGCCACCGTGGGACCCCAGAACAGGAGGATCGGGGTATCTGATCAAACAAATTTCAGTTTGATTCGATTCTTTGGAGGGCAGAGGTGGGATCTGGTCTAATAGATCCCAGATATCTCAATAAAGAGCTATCACAAAGGGGTATTGTTCACCCCTTGTGATTAAAATAATTTTAAATCATATAAAAAATGTAATAAATAAAGACGCACCCTGTCCCTCTGTGCAGAACAATGTGTGCCTTTTTTGGTCCGGTTCAGGTCCGAATTTAGCCCAAAATTCAGGTCTGAAATTGACCCTGAAAGGATGAACCAGCACGCACCGGATCCCTGCTGTACGACCGATGTGGCTCATATGTGAACCCAGCCTAAGAGCAATAATTCTAGGGCCAGAGCTCACATGTAACTCTAAACTGGTAACCTGTAAAGGCTTTTAAACCGTCACCTATGGAGATTTTTAGGTATTGTAGTTTGTCTCCATTTCACGGTTGTGCAAAATTGTAAATCTCGGCATGTTTTGTGTATATATATATTTATTTGGCTCATCTTATATTTTACCAAATACCATTTTTCGCGATACGGCACTGTGTCGCTTTAACTGACAATTGCGCGGTCGTGCAAAGCTGTACCTAAAGTAAATTGCTGTCTTTCCCCCCCCCACAAATAGAGCTTTCTTTTGGTGGTATTTGATCACCTCTGCGGTTTTTATTTTTTTACGCTAGAAGCAAAAACATTTTTTTTTAACTTCTGCTATAATACATATCCAAAAAATATATATAAAAAAAACTAATTTATTCATCAGTTTAGGCGCATATGTATTCTTCTACATATTTTTGGTAAAAAAAAAAAAAATGCAATAAGCGTATATTGGGGGGATCGATTTTTGGCATTTTTATATTTTTACTAGTAATGGTGGCGATCAGCGATTTGTAGCAGGACTGCGACATTGCAGCAGACAGAGCTGACACTTTTGACACTTTTTTGGGACAATTGACATTTATACAGCGATCTGTAATAGGCGATCGTGGGTCGCCGGCAGACATCGAGTCCGCCCTAACCTGCGGGCTAGCTCCCACAGCAGGAGAGCGGACCTGCCGCCGTATAAGGCTGATCGGCAAGCGGTTAATTTAAGTGAATTTTTTTTCAGGATAATTTGCTTTTGATAAAATGGCTGCTCAAATCTTCCAACATTGAAAAATTGCAACAATCGCCATTTTCTTCCAGGGCCTCTGCTTTCAGTAAATATATACTGTTTGGGGGGTTCTAAGTAATTTTCTAGCAAAAACATGCTGATTTTTACATGTATGAGAGCAATGTCAGAATTGGCCTGGGCAGCAAGTGGTTAAGGGCAGGGACTGATGTGAATGTAATCTATCCCTTTCATGCCTAAGCCTATTCATGACATTTGGTGTATATAAGTTAAAATCCGTATTTTTGGCTCGAAAATTACTTAGAACCCCCAAACATTATATATATATATATATATATTTTAGCAGAGAATCTAGAGAATAAAATGGCGATTGTTGCAATATTTTATGTCACACGGTATTTGTGCGGCGGTGTTTTAAACGCAACATTTTGGGAAAAATTTACTTTGATGAATTTTAAAAAAAATAAAAAGTAAAGTTAGCCCAATTTTTTTGCATAATGTGAAAGATAATGTTACGCTGAGTAAATAGATATCAAGCATGTCACGCTTTATAATTGCACTCACTCGTGGAATGGCGACAAACTACGGTACCTAAAAATCTCCATAGGCGACGCTTTAAACGTTTTTTTACGGTTACCAGGTTGAGTTACAGAGGAGGTCTAGTGCTAGAATTATTGCTCTCGCTCTGATGATCGCGCGATGCCTCACATGTGTGATTTGAACACCGTTTTCATATGCGGGTGCGACTTCCGTATGGGTTTTCTTTGTTGAGCGAGCTCGCGGGGAGGGGGCCGCTTTAAAAAAAATGTTTTTCTTATTTATTTTATTTATTTTTATAATATTAAATTGTGTTTTTTTTTTTTTTACATTTTGATCACTTTTATTGCTGTAATAGGTGGTGACAGGTACTCTTTATGGAGGTCTAAAAGACCCCCAATCCCTCCTTTACACTTCAAAGTATTCAGATCACCGAAAACGGCGATTCTGAATACTGTGTACTTTTTTAAATCCGGCACCATTGGCAGCTGAGAAACCCGGAAGTGACGTCATGACGTCGCTTCCGTGTTTTCAATGCGGAGACTGAATCAAAGCCATTTGCGGCTTAGTGTCAGTCTCCGCCTGGACACAGAAGGCGCCGGATGGAGGATCGGGTCTCACGGTGGGACGGGTGTCCCAGTCAGAGCAGCGAGAGGCGGCGGGAGGGGGGGGATGTCCCCTCCCGCTCCTCCGGCATAACAACCGAGCGGCTTTTAGCTTTTAGCCGCTTTTAGCCACATTGGTTGTTATGTTTGGATAGCCGATCGCCGGCTCTAAACAACGGTACCGGGATGATGCCTGCAGCTGCAGGCATCATCCCGTTATAACACCCGAAAGCCAAAGACGCATATGCGTTCGCTCAGCGTGAAAGGGCTATGCAAAGTGCTACATAAATTGTGGGTGCGATTTTAATACCTATAATAATTTTTTTTAAAATGACTCTAATGCCGCGTACACACGATCAGAAATTCCGACAACAAAACCGTGGATTTTTTTCCAACGGAATGTTGGCTCAAACTTGTGTTGCATACACACGGTCACACAAATGTTGTCTGAAATTCCGAACGTCAAGAACGCGGTGACGTACAACACTACGACGAGCCGAGAAAATTGAAGTTCAATGATTCCGAGCATGCGTCAAATTGTTTCCGAGCATGCAAAGGGACAATCGAAATTTCCGACAAGAACTTTTGTGGTCGGAAAATTTGACAACCAGCTGTCAAATTTTTGTAGAAATTCCGGCAGCAAATGTGCGATGGAGCATACACACAGTCGGAATTTCTGACAAAAAGCTCACATCGAACATTTGTCAGAATTTCCGATCGTGTGTATTTTATAAAGCAGTGAATGTGGGACTTTCACCAAACATTTACTAGTGGTGAATCAATCATTGTTATTGAAAATACATGCAACAGGAAGATTAGCTGCGGTGAATTTTTGCTTTATAAATAACGTTCCTAATGTGAATGAGCCTTCAATACAGAGAGGAGAATACTTTTCTTGTCTGCCTATCATCACTGTGCTCCAGGCTTTGGGTTCAGGGCCCCTTGCTGTTCCAGTGTTGTGCAATTCTCTTTCAAGTTTATTGGCTTAGTGTAATTTCCTGGCAATGTGATGGACATTCCCGTATTTGTGAAGATGGCTTTGCTTGCTGATTTTGTCACCTAATCTCACAATGCCTCTCCAGTTACTGATTAGACAGGTCTCTAGCCCCCTGAGTGTCCCTTTAAAAAGCCCTCCTTACAGAGGCTTCTCATACCCCTGCAGGCATCATGGGGTTCAGAGCTTTGTGTCTCCTACTGCTGGGTCTCCTGGCCGGGTCCACCTATGCACAATCGTGAGTATGACCTAAATAGTGGATGAAAGTTGTGGATAGGCTTAGCCTTAGTAGTAAAGCATGTTTATGTTGTACTGATCCCATACCTAAAATAATAGATAATGGTAGATAATTGATTTATCTGTAGGATGGCCTTTCATGGATTTATTTAATTTTGGGAGTATCTTGTGGTTATTGGGACACTTCTGAGGCTAGAGGGCAACCAGCTTCTTGGTGGTTGACGGGGATAGTTTTTGCATTGGGAGATATCTCAACCTGTTTGAATACCCAAATCAAAAATCGGTGGAGTGCTATCCTCCTTACCAATGTAGCACCAATGTAAGATAAATTCTTACAACTGAGCATCAATGTAAGGAGCATTCTTCCCACTGACCACCAATTTAAGGGGCATTCTTTCCACTAACCTCCAATGTAAGGAACATTCTTCCCACTGATCACCAATGTAAGGAGCATTCTTTCCACTAACCTCCAATGTAAGGTTAATTCTTCCCACTGATCACCAATGTAAGGGGCATTCTTTCCACTAACCACCAATGTAAGATATATTTTTCCCACTGATCACCAATGTCAGGCCTCGTACAACCGGTCGTGTGTACACTTTTCGACGAGGAAACTGTCGAGAAATTCGTCGAGCCAAAAAGAGAGCATGTCTTCTTTTTTCCTCGACGGGAATGGGGAAATGTGGCTCGCCGAGATCCTCGACAGCCTAACAAGGAACTCGACGAGCAAAACTATGTGTTTCACCCGTCGAGTTTCTCGGTCGTGTGTACGAGGCTTAAGGAGCATTCTTCCCACTGACCACCAATGTAAGGGGCTTTCTTCCCACTGATCACCAATGTAAGGGGCATTCTTCCCACTGACCACCAATGTAAGGGGCATTCTTCCCACTGACCACCAATGTAAGATAAATTCTTACCACGGAGCACCAATCTAAGATAAATTCTTACCACAGAGCACTAATGTAAAGAGGGTATTATTTTCACTGATTACCATTGTAAGGGGGATTGTTCCCACTGATCGCCAATGTAAAGAACATTCTTTCCAGTTCCCACTGACCACCAATGTAAGGGATATTCTTCCCACTGACCACCAACGTAAGGAGGGTATCCTTCGGGCTGACCAAAAATGTAAGGGGCATTCTTCCCACTGACCACCAATGTAAAAGGCATTCTTCCCACTGACCACCATTGTAAGGGGCATTCTTCCCACTGACCACCAATGTAAAAGGCATTCTTCTCACTGACCACCTTTGTAAGGGGCATTCTTCCCACTGATCACCAATGTAAGGGGTATTCTTCCCACTGACCACCATTGTAAGGGGCATTCTTCCAACTGACCACCATTGTAAGGGGCATTCTTCCCACTGACCACCATTGTAAAGGCATGCTGGTCATTCTTCCCACTGATCTCCAATGTAGACATCATTTTTCCCACTGACCGCAAATGTAAGGGGCATTCTTCCCACTGAGTACCAATGTAAGACACAGTCTTCCCATTGACTACCAATGTAAGACACAGTCTTCCCACTGTACCCCAGTGTGTTGATTTTAGCAGGGGTTCCTTAAGAACTAGTAAATATAATGGATAATAAAAAAAAAAAAGACTACAGGTGTTGTAAAAATCTAATATAAATGTTCCTTGTGGACACAGACTTTTTTCCCTCCACCGTGTGAGTCATGACTGTATAATGTTAATTGTTAACCTCCCTGGCGGTATGATTTTGTCTGGAATTACGTACCAAAAGCGGTACAATTATTTTGCAAGGAAATAAGGAGTTTTATACTGTAGGCCTGTCATTTTTAGAAATAACTCACTTAAATCTGACCAAGCAAGAGTCTTGTAGGCATCCCGGGTATGATTTTTTTTTTTAAAACAAAATTATAAATTATAATATAATAAATAATTATAAATAATTATAACAAATAATAATATAATTATAATAAAAATTATTCAATAATGTAATCAACTCAAAATCACTGAAATTTGCTCAGTTGTAGAATTGTCGCTGTCATTATTTATTTTATGACGAATTTCCCCACAAATCGCTATCGCACAATTCTGCAAGTGATTATAATTTATTATCGCTGTTTTCTAGCTGATCTAAAACCATTTTTGACATAAAGGGACACTTTTGGACAATCTACAGTTTTTAGGCATAAAGAACATTTTTTATTATATAAAAGTACATGTAGGGCACTGGGCAGACCACTAGGGACAAGGGGGGTGTGTATTTTTTTATATACAGTACTGTAATCTATAAGATTACAGTATACTGTATGTAAAGTGTTTGTTTACTTTTTTGAATTTGGCGCCGTTCTCCGCTCCCGTGCGTCGCAACGTCGCAGGGAACGGAGATCGGCGGCACACGGGGACACTGTGAATCGAGCGAGGAGGTCCCGCTCGCTCACACAGCGGGGTGGCATCGCTGGATCCAGGGACAAGGTAAGTAACTTGCCTGTGGATCCAGCGAGAAGGTAAGCCGCGCCGCTGCACACTCTGCACGTCCACCCCGAGCGTGACTCGGGGATACCGATCTTAATATGAAAAACCAACCCCGAGTCACGCTCGGGTTTACCGCCAAGGGGGTTAATGTTGAGTTTGTTGTTGGGGAACTGTCTGCTAGTCTTATAAACTGCCTGAATTCAGCTTTTATCCTGGATGGTTCAAGTTATATAATGTGATGACCATAATGCCCGGTACACACGATCCGATTATCGGACGAATGATCGTCCGTTTTTTTTTTTGTATGCTAATCTCACGTCGAATCTGATGAGTTTACTAAAGTCACGAAAATTCTCGGATGGCAGAATAAAAAAATCGGAAGTGATGTCATTTGTTGTAATGCATTTGTATCGCATTTTCAAATGACAGCTGTACTGATTAAACGAAAATCGTACGATCTGGCATCGTACGAAAAAAAATTCTGTGCATGTCCGATAGAATAATATCGGATGAACTGTCCTGATCGGCTCTCAGAAGCTCTGTACTAACGATCCGATTATCGTACGATCGTATAGAAAGCGGCATTTTTCGTACGATTTTCAGATCGTGTGTACGGGGCTTACACACAACTCAGCAGTTACTTTGCCCATTTCAATAGGAGAAAATTGATTCATTGTTGCAATGTCTGATTGTTTTGTATTCTTAATATAATAGTTTCTGTATTGCTACTTTTGATCACATAAGGTTAGGACTTCACAGGTAGTTATTGATCTTAGAGACAGAAAAAAAAAATCTTCTGTAAGGGCTCTTTCACACAGACATTGGCCCAGATTCAAGAAGCAATTGCGTCTGCGTAACCATAGTTACGCAGCGCAATTGCTTACTTGCGCCGGCGTAACGACTTCTCCTGATTCAGAGAGCTCGTTACGCCGACTGCAGCCTAAGATATGCGTTGCATAAGGCTCTTATGCCCTCATATCTTAGGCTGCATTCTTACATTGGCCGCTAGGGGGCGTTCCCGTTGTGGTCAGCGTATAGTATGCAAATTGCATACTAACGCCGATTCACAACCCTACGCGAGCCCTGCGTACGCAGTTTACGTCGTTTGCATACGTCGGGTTTTGCGTAAGGCTGCACATGCTAAAAGCAGGGGCAGCCAATGCTAAGGATACCCGTCGTTCCCGCGTCACGAGGTTTAAATTTTACGTCGTTTGCGTAAGTGAATCGTGAATGGCGCTGGACGCCATTCACGTTCACTTTGAAGCAAATGACGTCCTTGCGACGTCATTTACCGCAATGCACATCGGGAAAGTTTCCCGACGGAGCATGTGCTCTACTCTCGGCGCGGGAACGCGCCTAATTTAAATGATTCCCGCCCCCTACGGGATCATTTACATTAGGAGCCCTTACGCAGGGCATTTTTGAGAAGCGCCCACGCAAATTACGTGGCTACTGCTTCATGAATGAAGCGTAGCGCAAATAATTTGCGTAGGCGCAGGGTAAAAAGGGTACACTGCGCCTCCGTAAGGAGCGCGCAGCTGTACCTGAATCTACCCCACTGAATTTTAAAGCAGCCTTTAACGCACATTACCACACCTATAGCATTAATGAGTGTTTTGGGTGCATTGCACAGTTGCACAGTAATGAGCGTTTTGGTTGCCTTGTTAAATGCCCAATGGTCAAAGTTTGGTTGGAACTTTTGACTGAACTGACTATTTTGACTGAACTCTGAGCTCAACTCAATAAGTAATCTAGACATATAGGGTGAGATTTACTAAAAGTTTTAAACTGGATCACACAGAATCTGGTGCAGCTCTGCATAGAAACAGCTTCTAGGCTCTATTGTCAAAGCTTAATCACTTCAGCTCCGGAAGATTTACCCCCCCCCCCCCTTCCTGAACAGGCCATTTTTTGTGATATGGCACTGCGTTACTTTTATTGACAATTTTGCGGTCGTGCGACACTGGTATTTGATCACTTCTGAGGTTTTTATTTGTTGCGCTATACAATTACAATACAATTTTGAAATATATATATATATATATATATATATATATATATATATATATATATATATATATATATATATATATATATATATATATATATATATATATATATATATATATATATATACACATACATATCTATATGTATATATCTCTCTCTATATATATATAGATAGATAGATAGATAGATAGATAGATAGATAGATAGATAGATAGATAGATAGATAGATAGATAGATAGATAGATAGATAGATTTTACTTTCTGCTATAAAATATATCCCATTAAATTAAAAAAATATATATATTTCTTCATCAGTTTAGACCAATATGTTTTCTATTGCATGTTTTTTGGTACAAAAAAATCCCAATAAGTGTATATTGATTGGCTCACGCAAAAGTTATAGGCCCAGATTCACGTCCAACGGCGTATCTCTGCGGCGGCGTAACGTATCCGATTTACTGTATTCTCAAAGCACTTGCTTCGTAAGTTGCGGCGGCTTAGCGTAAATCGGCCAGCGTAAGGCCGCCTAATTCAAATTTGTATCAGGGGGGCGTGTTTTATGTAAAACTACTGTGACCCGTCGTGATTGACGTTTTTGCGGAACGGCGCATGCGCCGTCCGTGGAATTTCCCAGTGTGCATTGCTCCAAAGAACGCCGCAAGGACGTCATTGGTTTCAACGTGAACGTAAATGACGTCCAGCCCCATTCACGGACGACTTACGCAAACTCAGTTACTTTTTCAAATTTCGACGCGGGAACGACGGCCATACTTAACATTGGCTGTGCCTCATATAGCAGGGGCAACTTTACGCCGGGAAAAGCCTAATGTAAACTTCGTAACTTTACTGCGTCGGCCGTGCGTACGTTTGGGAATGTGCATATCTAGCTAATTTGCATACTCAACGCGGAATTCGACGGAAGCGCCACCTAGCGGTCAAAAAAAATGCAGTTAAGATCCAAAGGCGTAAGAGACTTACGCCTGTCGGATCTAATGGATATCTATGCGTAACTTATTCTAAGAATCAGACGCATAGATACGACGGGTCAGATTAGGACTTACGACGGCGTACATGGCACTGCACCATCGTAAGTCCTTTGAGAATCTGGGCCAAGGTGTCTACAAACTATGGGATATTTTTATGGAGTTTTTATATATTTTTTACTAGTAATGGCAGCAGTCAGCGCTTTTTAGCGGGACTTGCGACATTGCGGCGGACAAATGTGATACTAAGGTTTTTTTTTTTACTAAAGCTGAAGAGTGCAAAATCGGTCTCACTTTGGCAATAAAACCTGGCTAAGCTTTGGCAATAAAACCTGGAAGCTGATTGGTTTCTATGCAAAAGTGAGCCTGATTTTACACTCCTTAGCTTTAGTAAATAAATCCCTAAGTGACACTTTTTGGGGACCAGTGGCACCAATACAGTGATCAGTGATCAACAAAAATACACTGTCACTGTACTAAATGACACTGGCAGGGAAGGAGTTAACACCAATGGCAATCAAAGGATTAGTTGTGTTCCTAGGGAGTGCTTTCTAACGGAGGGGGGGGGGGGTTGCATTGAGAAGACAGAGAAATGTTTTTTCACAACCAAAGACAAAGGACAGTCGGTGGGCATCACGGGCGACTTCCCCTTCCCCTGCTCTCCTCCGCGGGCATCACGGTGGCTTCCGTCTCCTCCCTCCTCCTTCGGCGGCCAATCGGAATGTTACTCCTTTTGGCTAATCGGGAAACAGGTCTCAGACCCGCTTCTCGATTGACCGGGAGAAGAATCAGTGTGAAAATAGCGAATATTCATTCGCTATTGTTACACAACTGATTGGGCTCGGTTCGCAGCGCCCCCAAAGCCACCCTTTTTGAAGCCTATTAGAGCCTCTGGCTCTAACTGCGCGCTTAAAAAAAAAGGATGCCTGGATGGGCCACCCCTGCTCAAAGTATTTTGTTAAGGAAACATGTGTTATATTTAATGGGGAGGGGGGAGATCACTGTCACTGTGCATAGTAACCAATCAGCTACTAACTTTAGCTTGTTCAATTAAGTTTTGACAATAAAACCTGGAAGATGATTGGTTACTCTGCTAAGTTGCACCAGATTCTGTGTGCATCATTTTTTGTAACTCTCCCCCAAATGAATTCCCAATTTTCACAGTTCTTACTTTCTGACATGTATATACTGTATACTTACATAGTTACATAGTTAGTCAGGTTGAAAAAAGACACAAGTCCATCCAGTTAAACCACAAAAAAATAAACAAACAACATAAAAAACACAATACAATCCCATACACCCAACTCCATACCCACAGTTGATCCAGAGGAAGGCAAAGCTCATTATGAAGTACTTACCTAAATTCGAAGCCCCCGCAGCTGTCCTCCTTCACCTCCTCCATCGCCGCCATCTCTCCCGGAGTGACTTCCGGGTATCGCGGCTCCAGATGCGCGTGGGTGCCGCCACAAACGGCATGGTCGCCGTTAGAAACGGCACACTTACTGCTCCTGTGCGCCGTTGTCTTTGCAAATATCTCCTAAACCATGTAGGTTTAGGAGACATTTCTTGCACCTACAGGTAAGCCTTAATCTAGGCTTACCTGTAGGTAAAAGTGGTCTGTAAGGCCTCGTACACACGACCAAACATGTCTGCTGAAACTGGTCCGCAGACCAGTTTCAGCAGACAGATCCGACCCTGTGTACAGCCTAGCAGACAGGTTTCCAGCAAACAAAAGTTTTAAAGCAGGCTTTAAAACTTGTCGGCTGGAAACCCGTCCGTCCGACATGTCCGCTGGTTAGTACACCTAACCAGCAGACAGAAATCTCCCGCATGCGTCGAATGGATTCGACGCATGCGTGGAAGTATTTTACTTCCTGGTTTGCGGACGTGGCGGCGTTAACGTCACCACCACGTCACCGCGCTGTCTGTCCGCGGGGATTTCGGTTTGATGGTGTGTACAACCATCAGACCGAAATCTCAGAGCGGACCGTTTTCATCGGACATGTCCCCTCGTCTGTACGGGGCCTAAGGGTTTACAACCAATTTAACTACTTTAGACCTGGGCCATAGTAAAAAGACGGCCTCCAGGTGGCTCTATAAATCCAGGAGGCCATCTTTTTACGGCCTCACGTCCTCCGGCCACTGGGGGGCGTGCCGGCGGCAGCGCGTCCCCGAGATGCCGATGCGCGTGCCTGGCGGCCACGATGTCCGCCAGGTACCCGTGATCAGCAATGACAGAGCAGGGACGTGGAGCTCTGTGTGTAAACACAGAGCTCCATGTCCTGTCAGGGAGAGGAAACAGATGCTGTGTCCCTTGAACATAGGGACACAGCATCGGTCACCTCCCCCAGTCAGTCCCCTCCCCCCACAGTAAGAATCACTCCCAGGAAACACATTTAACCCCTTGCTCGCCCCCTAGTGTTAACCCCTTCCTTGCCAGTCACATTTACACAGTAATCAATGCATTTTTATAGCACTGTTCGCTGTATTAATGTGAATGATCCCAAAAATGTGTCAAAAGTGTCCGATGTGTCCGCCACAATATCGCAGTCCTGACAAAATTCGCAGATCTCAGTATTACTAGTAAAAAAAAAATAATAAAAAAAAATCTGAATTCTATCCCCTATTTTGTAGCCACTATAACTTTTGCGCAAACCAATCACTATACGCTTATTGCGATTTTTTTTACCAAAAATATGTAGAATATGTATCGGCCTAAACTGAGAAAAAAATAGTTTTTAAAAAAAAATGGATATTTATTATAGCAAAAAGTAAAAAATATTTTTTTTTTTTTCAAAATTGACGCTATTTTTTTGTTTATAGCGCAAAATATAAAAACCGCAGAGGTGATCAAATACCACCAAAATAAAGCTCTATTTGTGGGGAAAAAAGGACGTACATTTTTTTTGGGAGTCACGTTGGACGACCGCGCAATTTAATTTCAATAGTTTTTATTAGGGTTTAACACATAATACAGACATAGTGCAAGTATTCAGATTCTCCACATCGCAGTGTGGGGGAGACATTCAGCTTTACAGTGCGTTTACACGACATACGTACATACTAACAGGTCTATGGATCATCCACAACAAAAAACATGTAGGAGTATGTATGCCACCGGTATATAGTCACCACTCCATCAGGGAAAGATAATGCACTTTACTGACGGGTGTCATGTATCATTAACCAACAATAACTAAGAAATACCAATAAGTGCTTATTGATCAAAAGAAGAGAGAAACTAAAGGAGAGAAAAGGATGGGAGAATAGAGAGAAGAGAAGAGAAAGAAAAAGAAGAAGAAGGAGGAGCCACATCTAGACCGAAGTAAGGAGTTTGCAGTACAGATATAGATCATCAATGAGTACCAGTTGAAATGGAGGGGACACATAATTAGTTAATTGTTGTACCAGTTATTCCAAAGTTCCCAACATTTACCTACGCCAGATCTGCCTCCCATACCAGAGTCAAACATTTGTTCATAAGTTCCATGTGTATGGATTATTTGCACAGTTTCGGCCAGGCCCGGAGATGACAAGTCTCTCCAGTGCCTAACCAAAGCTAGTCTAGCCGCCATTAATACATGGGACAGCAAGGATCTTAGATGGTGTGGCACTGAGTCCATTTCCAGGGAAAGCAATGCCATCCCCGGCCTTGGGTCCAGAACGAGACCTGTCACTTGTCGTATCAGCTTGAATACAGAATTCCAGTATTGAGAAACTCCAGGACATGCCCAAAGCAGATGATACAGTGTGCCAGTATTCCCGCACATCCTCCAACAAAGGGAGGATCCTCCAGGGGAAAACTTGGAAATACGGTAGGGTGTAAGATACCATCGCAGCAGGAGTTTTTGATACAACTCCCACAAGTTGGCACTCCTAGTGGATGAATATGTGACCTTGAGGGCTAATTGCCACTGGTCCTCCAAGTACACTGTATTGAAATCTTTCTCCCATGCTCTCATATTGAGATTCTTTTGAAACACACATTTATTTTGCAAAAGGGAGTAGAATAAGGAGATGCCTTTCACTTTCGGTGACTTGGACATGTAGTACTGGGAGATCTGCCACGGGAGAGAGACAGAGGTCTTCTGAAATGTTTTCAGGAGGTGGCCTATTTGTAGATACTTGTAGTGGTCGGTGGAAGGTATCGCTAATTCTAATTGGAGGGTTCTAAAGGTCTTGACAGCAGGCCCAACATATAGATCCCCGATATTCAACCCCCCCTCCCGATCCCACGTGGAGAGGGACAAATTGGGAATGAGCAGTGACAATGCTGATATGGGGATCTGCAACGGTAAGGATCTCTGCTCAGGGAATGAGTGCAGCACTAGTGACCTCCAGGTAGCTATTGAGCTATGAATTGTCGGACTCATCATGGAAGATGGGCGGGGGAGGGAGGTACTGGACAGTAAGTAATTATGCAAGTTTCCCCCTGGGACCTGGTGGCTCTCTAGCATGGACCAAAGACTAGGTGACGTGGATGGAAACCAACCCTTCAGCTGGGCGAGAATGGATGCAGAATGATAATCTCTAATATGCGTGTGTCCTATCCCCCCTGTTGATCTATGCTTGATTATCTTGCTAAATGCACAGCGGGCCCTCTTACCTCCCCACAGGAACTTATTGATCAGGGATTGCAAGGAAGAAAAGATGGAGGCTGGGGCTGGTATAGGTACTGTTCTAAAGATGTAAATGATTTGTGGGAGGATTTGCATCTTGAAGGCCGCTAGGCGGCCAGACCAAGAAAGTTCAAATCTTGCCAGGTTGTTTAACTTAGAGGGAAGTGACTGTAAGAGGGGGTAGTAATTTTCTTTAACCTATTCAGAAGATTTAGGAGTGAGAGTGATAGTTAAATACGAGACCCCTTTTTCTCTCCACACATATGGGAATCTCGAGCTCAAGGATCGTTGAAGCTCTGGAGGAATAGCTATTCCCAGGATGTAGGACTTGGTGTCATTGACCTTGTAGTAGGACACTGATGAGAATAGTTTTAGTACTTCCTGAACTGATACCAAAGAGTTTTCCACATCTGTAAGCATCAGGATGATATCATCCGCGAAGAGGCTTATAGTGTGCATTGAGTCCCTGCTTCTAATACCCTTAATCTGGGGATGCGATCGAATGTACGAGGCCAGAGGCGGGGATAATGGACACCCCTGTCGAGTCCCATTAGTGATATTGAACGAAGAAGATAGCATGCCGGATATATATACATGTACTGAGGGATTGGTATAAAGTGCCATTATTGCAGAATGGATTTCGCCCATAAAACCAAATTTGGTAAGAACTTTTGTCAAGTATTCCCAGTGTATCCTATCAAACGCCTTCTCTGCATCCAAAGCGAAGAGCAGAGAAGGCGTTTTGGTCACATTTACTGCATGAATAACATTTATCAGACGTCTTGTTGCATCTGCCGTCTGCCTCCCCTTTGTGAACCCCGATTGATCCATATGGATCAGGGATGGCAATAGATCCACCAACCTGTTTGCGATGAGCCTGGCATAGAGCTTCAGATCGCTGTTCAACAAGGAAATCGGCCTGAAGTTCTGTGGTGTGGTTGGGTCCTTCCCTGGTTTTGGAAGCGCCACGATAAGAGCACGGAGCATCTCAGCCGGGAAGGAGGAGGAGGAGACAGCTGCATTATATACCTTGGATAAGTAGGGAGCTAAATCAAATTTAAAGGATTTAAAATACTCCCCAGTGAACCCATCAGGTCCCGGAGATTTGTTGATAGGAAGGGAGTCAATGGCTGTAATAATTTCTTGGATTTCAAAAGGTGAGTTAAGTTCTGCTAACTGGGACGGTGTAACTCGGGGGAGATTAACCTGATCTAAGAAGTTTGTTATCATGGAGTCGGTAGGTTGAGTCGTGGTTCGGTCATCTCGTAAGTTATAAAGGGAATTGTAATAGCAACTAAACGCATCTGCTATGGCTTGTGGATGATACAACTTTTCCCCAGTGAAAGGATGTAAAATGTAAGGCACTTTGGTCTTGTATCTAATCCCTCTAAGGCGGTTGGCTAACAGTTTCCCGGCCTTATTGCCACTAACATAATACTGCATCTTGAGGCGTTTGGTTGCAAGGTCAAAATTATCAAGTAGAACTAGTCGCAAGTCATACCTGAGCTGCAATAGTTGAGCAGATAACGCCGGGGAAGTGTCTTTCTTATTCTGAACCTCTAGGGAATGAATTTTGGTAAGCAAGTTTTGTATACGCTGTCTCCTCCTTCTCCGCACCCCTGCACCCATTTTAATCAACACTCCCCTCATACAGTATATGCCTTATGGGCATTCCAAAGAGTCATAGGGTTGGCAACAGAGTCAGCATTGTTAGCAAAAAAGGTAGACAGTTCTTCCTGCAGCAAGGCCCTAGAGTCCCCATCCTGGATCAGCCTCGAGTTGGACCGCCAGACGAAACATGAATTCACGCCTGGCGAGTCAGCAACCGACAGCGTCACCGAGGCATGGTCAGACCACGTAATGTCATTAATTTTAGATGCAGAAAGTTTGGGTAGCAGCCACTTGTCTGTAAGAAATAAGTCCAGCCTGGTGTAGACTTGATGACTAGATGAAAAAAAGGAAAAGTCCCTCTCTGATCCATTGAGGCATCTCCAGACGTCATAGAGTTCTTGTGTATGTAAAAGTGGTTGTAACGAGAGGCGATGTCTATTTGAGCAGGACGTCGAATCTACTAGCGGGTCAGGAGGGAGATTGAAATCTCTGCAGAGGAGAAGATAGCCCTTTTGCACCTGTTTGACCTTTCTGAGGACTTGGTGCAAAAATCGGATCTGGTGGTTGTTGGGCGCATACACATTTACTATGGTGTACATAGTGGAGGCAATGTCACATACTAATATATGGTATCGGCCTAGAGGGTCGGCCGTTTCACTGTGTTTGGTGAATGAAACTGTGTCTCTAATCGCAGTAAGCACCCCTCCTTTCTTGGCTGGTGCACTCGCCGTGAATATGTGAGGAAACTTAGGGTGATCGCAAGTGGGCATTTTCTGCTTGTGGAAATGAGTCTCTTGGGCACAAAGTACATCACCTTTATGAAGGATGACCTCATTCCATAGGGATTTCCTCTTCACCGGATGGTTCAAGCCCTTGGCATTAATTGTCAGAAATGTAACTGGCATGGTGGGTCAGAAGAGAAAGTCATTGCTAAGTATAGAATGGGTGCATCACTTACAGTTTTCGAGACTTGCGTAAGATGGGGGGGCTCCTCCCTTATCCGGTAAGATCTTGGTGCATTGTGTGGCTTTTCGAGATCTAGAAGAAATGTGGTTTCTCCGGCTGTGGTAGATAGGCTCCAAACAAAAACAGAAGAGAAAGAGAAAAAAACGTGAACCAAAACAAACAATGTAATTAAACGGGTGAGGTAGGTCATGGCTACCCGAGTGTAGCGTGTACAAACGCTATCTCAGAACAGGGGAAAAAGTGTAGCTTGGTGAACAGGCTCCTCAACAGGGGTTTACAGCTGTAGATAAAGTGAAGCAAGTGTTTATCTCAGCGGGCACTTCAGCGGTGCGAGCGGGCGTTTTTCGCGTCGACTAGGTGCCAGTCATCCCTGACACGTGATGGGTCCTCTCTGTTCGGGCCCCGTGTGTCTCCCTCAGGGATAATGAGCCAGGATTTGAGCAGGTCAAGCCCTCTGGAGAGGGAGTCAACAACAAAGTCTTTGCCTTTATTGGTAATAATAAGTTTAGTAGGGAACCCCCATTTGTAGGCAATATTGTGGTTACGTAGGGCCTTGCAGATGGTGTTCAAATTGCGTCTCTTCTGCAGTGTGTATTGGGACAAGTCGGCAAAGAACTGCAGATCTTTGTATTGATCAGGGACAAGATCCTTGTTACGGGCTGCTCTCATCAAACGATCTTTTATGTGGTAGAAGTGGAGGCGTAGTATAACATCCCGGGGCACATTATCAGGCAAATGGGAAGGTTTGGGCAACCGGTGTATCCTGTCTATAGTAACATCCATCTTTGAGACATCAGGCAAGATAGAGGTGATTATGAGGGTAACATGGTCATGTAGGTCTGACTGCTGAACCGTCCTTGCACGGTCCTCGATATCTGCGATTTTGGCCCTCACTGCTTCCATCTCCTCATCTCTAGCATCATGTGCGTCCACCAGGCTGTTAATGGTGTCTGCATACTCCCCCATTTTGGTCTCCACGTGGTCCACCCTGTCTGATACATTTTGCAGTTCTTTGCCAAATTTACGCATGCAGGACATCATATCGCCATGAAGCGAGGTCCTGAGCGAGACTAACATGTCCTTAAGTGTCGTATCCAGCACTGGCTGATTAGTAGTAGGGAAGCGGTCTATGGATTCAGGGAGTTCCCTGGTGTCATCCCCAGAATCTAGGCCCGCACTAACCTCCGGAAGCGGGATCCGTGCCATCCAGCTTAGGCCGCGACTTTTCCGGACTCCCCGAGGCAGAGGAGGACACAGAAGATTGTTTTCTGGCTGAAGGTGAGTTCCTTTTAGCCGCTTTAGCGTTGGATTGAGCCGCCTGTGGAGTGCTGGCTGCGGATGGTCCGGGAGGCCCGGCGCCATCTTGCCTCTGCTCCCATGCAAAGTACTCCGTCAGTTTTTGGGGCCGCTGGAGGCCTTTTCGTTTATTCGGTATCCCGTGGGAGGTCAGCGGGACCCGGACGCCCGGTCAGTGAGTTGTAATCGCCGCTGAGTTAGCTGTAGTTAGGCGCTGTATCCCCGTTGATGCTGGAGCTCTCCTCTCATGCGGCCATTCCGGTCCTTGCCAAGCTCCGCCCCCCCTGACCGGGCAATTTAAATTTAAAGCGACGCAGTGCTGAAAGCTTAAATTTCGCCTGGGCAGGAAGGGGGTATATGTGCCCAGTAAGCAAGTGGTTAAAGTGTATTTTCCCCAGAAAATTGCATTTGAAAAATCACTGTGCAAATACTGTGTTACAAAAAAATTGCAACACCCACCATTTTTTTTCTATAGGGGCTCTGCAAAAAAATATATATATGCCTAGATTCACGTACGTTGCTGCAACTTTACGGCGGCGTAGCTTAAGGCATTTAAGCTACACCGCCGTAAGTTAGCGAGGCAAGTACATGATTCACAATGTACTTGCCTGCTATGTTACGGCGGCGTAGCCTAAAGCGGGCGGGCGTAAGGGCGCCAAATTCAAATGTGTGTAAGGGGGGCGTGTTTTATGCTAATAAGGCTTGACTTTACGTTTTTGACGTTTTCTTTACTACACATGCGCCGGGCGCCTACATTTCCCAGTGTGCATTGCGGCTAAGTACGCCACACGAGCCTATTGATTTTGACGTGGACGTAAATCCCGATTCACGGACGACTTACGCAAACAACGTAAAAATTTTGAATTTTGACGCGGGAACGGCGGCCATACTTAACATTACTATTCCATGTAGGGCTAAGCTCTAACTTTAGGCGGCCTATCTCTAACGTAAACGGTGTAAAAGTACTGCGTCGGCCGGGCGTACGTTCGTGAATCGGCGTATCTACTCATTTACATATTCTACGCCGACCGCAATGGAAGCGCCACCTAGCGGCCATCCGAAATATTGCAATCTAAGATAGGACAGCGCAATCCGTCATATCTTAGATATGTTTAAGCGTATCTCTGTTTCAGCATACACTTAAACATAAGTCGGCGTAGATTCTGAGTTAGGTCGGCTTATCTACTGATAAGCCGGCCTAACTCTTACTGAATCTACCTAATAATGTTTGGGGGTTCTAAGTAAATTTCGAGCAATTGTTTTTTTTTATATTTTTACATGTAGTGTCAGAATTGGCCCAAATACAAAGTGATTAAGTAAAGATAACAAGCTCGCTGATATACATCACACATTTTTTTTTTACTCTACCAGGTGTACCCTGATTACCTCCAATGTGTTGCGGGCGGACAGCGAGGAGACTTTCTTAGTAGACGGACATGGCACTGCATTGGATGGCGATATTCTAGTCCAGGATTTTCCCAAGAAAAAATTAATTATAGCTCAGGGCAGGATCTCTGTCAACAATGGCAATGGCTTTCTGGGAACATCCAAATTTTTGGTAAGTGTTTTCTTAGTTATATGATGCGTATGATACTATACTAAATGGACACTGCCTCCAAAGGATTGACTTTAGTTATTTCCACTGATGGGTACTGTTAATACTATAACATCCAAAGACATTTTAGACAGTTGTAAGTAAACATTTAACCTTGTGGAAACAGTTTGGTAAAGGCTTTTGATTGTTCCAGAATTACTGTACCTACGTGTACAAAAGCCAGCTCCTTAAAAAAAACGAATTGGCATTGAGGAACTTGAGTGGTCGGCACAGAGTCCTGATCTCAACCCTACTGAACACCCATGGGAATGAATTAAGTTGCCAATTAAGAGCTAGGTCTTCCTGTCCATCATCAGTACCTGACCTCACAAATGTTTTAATTTTTTGGAGCTAAATGGACACAAATTCCCACACGGCCCTTCTAAACTCTTGAGTAAATTCTTCCCAGAAGAGTGGAGGCTGTTACACCCTTAGAAGGGTGTCAACTCCATATTAATGCCCATGGTTTTGGAATGGGTTTTCCAACACACTCATACAGATGTGATGCTGAGTAGACATGTGTTATTCATTTCCTTACGAATTTGTTTTCGGACAAAATTTAGCATATGTGTTCATTTGGAAGCATCCGAATGAACGAAAGACACTTTTGACAAATGCATACGAAAACGAACTGTCAGAAAGAACGAAAACCCGAAAGAACTAAAATACAAAAAGAACAAAAAACTATTTAACCTACAAGTTTAACAAATTAATTACATTTGGATAATTTTGTTTTTCGTATTTCTATTATAATTACATTATTAATTATTATTATAATTTGTATAATTATTATTTATTGTTATAAACTATTAAAATTATAGGTAAATTTGCTGAAGTCAGTAAATCTTCTATTTAGGTATTTGCGCCATAGCAGCTAATTTGGGATAGGTTAAATTAAAAAAAATTATTGGAATTTCCTTTCAAATTTAGCTACATTAACTGTTATGCCGCGTACACACAACCGTTTTTCGGGTTGTAAAAAATTACGTTTTTTTTTTAGTGTCTTTTAAAACGATTGTGTGTGGGCTTCAGAGCATTTTTCACAATGTAAAAAATGGGCATTAAAAATTTCGAACATGCTCTAATTTTTCACGTCGTTTTTAACGTTGTTGTTTTTTACGTCGAAAAAATGGTCGTGTGTGGCCTTTAACGACGTGAAAAAAAACACGCATGCTCAGCAGCAAGTTATGAGACGGGAGCTTGTTCTGGTAAAACAATCATCAAGCTGTCACAGACTGAAAAGCGCGAATCGTCTTTTACTAACCCAAAATCAGCTAAAGCAGCCCCAAGGGTGGTGCCATCCGCATGGAACTTCCCCTTTATAGTGCCGTTGTACGTGTTGTACGTCACCACGCTTTGCTAGAGCATTTTTTTTCACGATCGTGTGTAGGCAAGGCCGTTGTAATGATCAGGTTGAAAAAAACGTTGTTTTTTCTAGACCCTTAAAAACGTAATTTTTTACAACCCGAAAAACAGTCGTGTGTATGCGGTATGAGGGAATTTATTGAATACAAATGCATCCAAAGTTACACATTTTCTAAAGTAACTAATGCTGCACTCAAACAAATAGAACGGAATGAATATGAATGCTTCCAAACTTACAAATGATCTGAAGTAATGAATGCCGATCATAATGAATGATCCGATAAACAAAAAAAAAATGAATGAAACAAAAACAAAACTAAACAAATTTTTTGGTAGTACACATGTCTAATGCATACGTTTGGTTATATAGTAAATTACATATGCTGTATTCAAATGCACTAAATGAAGTGATGGTTGGCATATTTCAGGGACAACGAACAATGACAGAAAACAGGGACTGTTTTTTAATGTTCACTTTAGGAGCATGTTACACTCATATTTAGTGTTTAACATGTGAAGCCCTGTACACACGGTCGGTCCAAACCGATGAAAACGGACTGAAGGACCTTTTCATCGGTCCAAACCGATTGTGTGTGGGCCCCATCGGTCAGTTATCCTTCGGTCAAAAATGTTAGAACCGATGGACGCCTAACCGATAGGTCAAAACCGATGGTTAGTATGCAAAAGCATCGGTTAAAAACCCACGCATGCTCAGAATCAAGTCAGAATCAAGTCGACGCATGCTTGGAAGCATTGAACTTTATTTTTCTCTGCACGTCGTTGTGTTTTACATCACCGCGTTGGACTCGATCGTTTTTTTAACTGATGGTGTGTAGGCACATCAGACCATCAGTCAGCTTCATCGGTTAACCGATGACAACGATCCTTCGGACCGTTTTCATCGGATGGACCGACCGTGTGTACATGGCCTAACACGTTCCTTTAAGTCAGTTGCCATATTTTGCATTTTCAGCCAGCAGATGAAGCACTAGACTTCTCTTTTATTTGTTTTCTTCTTTATTAAAAATAAGTGTAGCATTACCCCCGGAGGAGCTGCTGGTTTGTTTGGGTGGCATGTTACCTCATGGATCCTCCACCGTCTAAGGGTGTATGATGAATGTAGTAGTAACGGAATGTCCACGCCAGGTGTCTTTTCTGTGCTCTTTATTACCCAGCCGGGTAAAAACAATAAAACTTGTGGTGAAAGGTAGAGTTGAAAGGAGAACAGCAGATTCAGGCATAGCAATAGGGAAACAGTACTGCTCCCACGTGTAACACTTCTTGCGCCACTCCTGCCTGAGTGGACTTAGTATACCTGGACAGGCCTCTCTCACTGACCTGGCAGCCAGAGTATCACTCGAACTTTTAGGGATAAGTCTCTGCCACAGACACTCCTGGAATGGACTTGAACCTTTAGGGAAAAGTCTCTGCCACAGACCCTCCTGGAAAGAACTTCAGGGGGAAAACTCTGCCACAGGCCCCCCCCCCATGATTGTGATTACGAAGATGATCCTCCTCAATAGAATTGCGCCTGGATCTCCTTCAGATCGTTTTCAGGTACCGACCGACAGGTGACCAGCTTCTCAGTGTCCGGCTACCTTGATCCCCAGTGGTTTCTCAAGACCCTATTGGATCGCCAGCCTCTCATTGGCTCTCCTCAGATGGACTCCCCATCGAACAGCTATCTTGCTTGGGATCTTCATGATTGGGAACCCAGTCGACTACTGGGCTCCCTGCCACAGCTCAAATGTTCCGGACCAACATGGTCCCGGAAACCAGGAACACCGCGTGGCACGCGCACCTCAGCCTGGAAGGCCATTACAATGCAGGCCTTGATGCAGTCACCCTAAAGGTGGGTGCCGCACTCGAAAAAGAACCCAGATCAATGGCATCTGTCCCATAAATACCCTCCCCCAGCATGCACAGCGAGGAAACCCCCTCCTGATTGTCTGCTAGGGAAGATCACCCAAACCTTGACTCCACTGCTGTCACCTATTGTCCTGGGGTGGGAACAGCACCCAAGAAGCAATAGAATGAGCCCACAGCACAGCCAAGCTGAGACAGAGACCTAAATTTAAAGGGGTTGTAAAGACAAAAATATTTTCCTCTTAAATTAATGTCTGACAGTAGCTGATAAAGTAAAAAGTAATGTTTTGCATTATAACTAGTTTGATACCTGTTGAAATCGAGCTGTTTTATTCACCTCCAGCACTCCTGAATAGTTATTCTCACTGACTTCCTGGTTTGCGGTGCACATTCATTCTTGCTTCATCACGGCCTAATGGGAACTACAGTTCCCATTAGGCTTAGCCTCCATGCCTGTGAGGGATAAGAGAGCATCTTCACGCAGGGCTGTAGTCATAGGGAGGGGGTGAGCACATTCTGCTTTCCACCATGCAAAACGGCTCAGATTCTGGTGGAAAGCAAGAAGAGGAGAGACAGGAAATGGCATTTTCAAACCTGGATTACTGTATTTTGGAGGTCAAAAGGAAAAACGAGGTAAGCGATATTTAAATGCTCTAGCTTACAGCAATCAATTGATCTAATAAAAAACGAACCTTTAGTGTTCCTTTAAACATATTACTGGATCAGAGTCAGTTAACAGTCCCCCTCTAAATTTAACTAGCACCTGTACTTTGAAGTAACCAGGCGCTACATAAGCCTGGCTTTTACAAAGCTCAGTAGCTCAGGCTAAAATGCAGCATTTTTTAAGGGATAAAAGATGGGAAATATACTGAGTGAGCAAATTTTGTACTGCTAACCTAAAAAACAATGGCAATACCCATAACAAGTAATTTGCCTGATTTACAAAAAGTCAACACATCATGACAAATTATTAGCCCCTGATATTTACTGACAGTTGTAAACATCACTGATGTAAATTTACTGATGGTTGGTAACCCTGACACCCTGACACCAACACACGGACACATTTGAGTCAAATTAGTCGACCTTCTGACAGTTCACAAGGAACCATATGGAGATTCAACCAGAGAGAGTGGCTACTTAAAGCTTTCAATAACTTTCTTCCCACCTCCATGTAACAGTTCTGAATGTCTGGATGGCAAATCACCAAGCAGCAGTGCTGTCACGCGGGATTAAGTGGAGGAAGTCACATGCTCTTTGCTACTAGTGGCTGAATGAAGCTTCAAGGGAGTGAAGGAAAGTTGAGAATAAGTATCTGGTGAGACCACCAATAAAAGGAACTTGTTGCTTTGTCCTGCATGTGCACAACAGCACAGGTTTACTTTAGTGATGGGAAGATAAGGAATTGCTTTGATGCAGCTGAATTATACTGATATGCTGTAAGCCAACAATATGGAAAGTATGATCTTATCATTGTCCTATTTCTGGTACCAAAAGAAGCTTTATTGTCACAGAAAATCACATCCATATATAACGAGTGCAAAAAAATAGTGTCAGAGTAACTGAGCTATTACAAAAAAGCGAAAGTAACAAGCCCAGGCAGGATGCATCAAGGTATAGCAAAATGAATAAATGCACAAATGGAATACTGTAATGTCATGGAAAAGACCCATTAGTTGAACATTCATGTGAAGCAACAAAATAATAAACATAGGTAATCACATAATGTCATCCTGTATGCCCTCATGGATAACACATAAGACCTCCTGTACCTAAAGCCAATGGCTTAAAGATAAGGTCATTGGATAGGAGAGGTGGCAGCTAGGTGCTAATAGAAGATGAAATATTCAAAGAAACTGTAAAGAAGGGTGAGGGGAGGGAAGTGAAGAAAGAAAAAGGGAGAAAATGAAAATGTAGAGAAGAGGGGAGGAGGTCACTCAAAGATATCCCCAGAGTAGGGGTAGCAAGGTGGAGGGCTCCCCTGAGTTCTTGAACCAAGAATTGGTAGGTAGGGGAGGTAGGTATTCCAGTCAGAGCTGCCATATCAACAGAAATGTTTCCTGTTTGTCTTCTAGGATTGCAGCCAATTTTTTATTTACAAATGTGTCCTGAAGTATTGATTTCACTTCTGAAAAATTAAGGGATGAAGATTTCCATGCAGGTGTGATAGTTTGTTTATAAAAATACTATAAAAATATGAGCGATTAAACAACGGCTGCGCCATGAGATATCTTTGATTGGTCTGTGAAGGAGAGCATCTCATGGGTCTTTGCAAAGACTTATCTATGTTATAGAGTTTTATTGTCCTATTACTTGACCTCATGTAGCTGTGTTTAAATTCCCCCTAGGTTCCATCAACTAACCTGGAGAAAGACCCAGAAAAGAAGCAGTTTGTCTTCGTTATTGTGCGTTCCGGCCCCTGCAACTTGGAAAAAGTTGTTCTGGTGTCCTATCAAAGCGGTTATATCTTCATACAGACCGACAAACCGATCTACACCCCGGGATCACAAGGTAAATATGACAACAGCAGGGGAAAGAAATGCTAGTGGTATTCCTTAAGGGGATGCCCAATGGTTTTGAGGGGAGGGGAGAAGGAGGTCAAAGGGTGAACCCCATGTATTTATGTATTGTAATCGGGATGGGGTGACACCAGACCTTATATTATGTTTCAGTGGTTTTGAGGGGACATCAGTGTTTTTTTTTTTTAGGTTTAGGTTTAGTGTTATGGGGGGGGGGGGTTAGTGCAGAGATTAAAGAGAATGTATTTTTCTTAACTTTTCTGACTAGAGTAGGGATGGGTAAGAACCTTTTACAAAATCCTACTGCTGTCTGTGTTTCCAATGAAAAAGATTTTTCTTGACCTACTGTCCTGGTTGCCACATAGGAAGTAGGGGGAAAATAAACCTCAACAGGAACATAGACAGCAATATAATTCTTCCTTACCCTTTCGAAACCTAATAGCTGTTGAGTTGAGGTTCAACTTCAGTGCTAAAAGAATGCAGAGGAGTTTTTGGGACCTGCAAAGGCCATTTGCCCTGGGAACCGTGGTAGCTTTTGACACCTTTAATTGC
Source organism: Rana temporaria (assembly GCF_905171775.1). Classification (NCBI taxonomy): domain Eukaryota; kingdom Metazoa; phylum Chordata; class Amphibia; order Anura; family Ranidae; genus Rana; species Rana temporaria. The sequence continues at coordinate 451,827,306 of NC_053491.1, forward strand.
AGTGCAAAGAGCAGCCCCGACCTTTAAATACTTATTTACCAAGCCATCTGAGCTTTTCAAATACACCAAAAGTATTTGTTGATTCTAAGGCCTCATTCACACTTGGCCGTTCGGGTCCGTCTGTCACGGACCTGAACGGCCGCTCCATGCATCGGTATGGAGCGTCGGATGTCAGCGGAAACATTTGTCCGCTGACATCCGACCCGCTAAAAACAGACATATGGGGGCCACGTCCCCATCCGTCCATGCGGATCGGGTAAGATCTGATGAAAATGGACATGCTGTCCGTTTTCATCAGATCGCTCCATAGGACACAGCGGTGCCCGACAAGCCCCTCCCCGCTCAGTGGGCAGAGAGGAGCTTGTCATCCGTCGGCTCAGCAGAGATCTGCGGACTGATCTCCCGCTGAGCCGACAGGAGCGACGGAGTCCGCCAAGTGTAAATGAAGCCTTAATCCTTCTAGTTAACTTTTCCAAACATCACACCCTGGGAATGAATCACCCCTTCACTGAGGACCCTTCATTGGCTAGCTGTAAAGATCGGGTCACATTCAAGGCCCTCTGCCTCACTCACAAATGTACACAAGGAATCGCCCCCCAATATTTATGCGAGAAAATAAAATACCACAACCCCAATTGCGTTCTTTGATCAACCAACCAAAATCTACTTCAAATCCCCAAGTCCCGCTATAAGTCTAAAGGAGAATGAAGATTCGCAGCCCAAGGACCCCGACTGTGGAACGCGCTACCAACTAACATCTGAATGGAAGAAAATCATCGGGCTTTCAGGAAAAAACTTAAGACCCACCTTTTCTGAAGGATAAGGATGGAAATGGATACCAAGTGCCTTGATGCGATTCAGTTCGCATGTGTAGCGCTATACAAGTTTTTTTTGTTTACAAACTTTTATTGTAATAATAATGAAAGGTTGCACAAATATAATGACAATGTAATCAATAATAGAAAGTCAGTAGAATAGTACATAGTATATCATTCAGTCAAAGTAATCATCGTTATACTACAGTAAAGGTAATAATAAACAGGTAGCAGTATTTAAATGTATTGCAATCTAGTAATATCTTAAGTGGTATGGGTAGTGATGGTAAAGAAAAGGGGAAGGGAAAGGAGAAGAATATTGAGTATTATTGTACGTTCCAATTCGACCATTTAAAGTTGTAAATATGGAGGTTGTCATTTAAGGTATGATATATTTTCTCAGAAATCGTATAAACTTCCATTCTCTCCAATACTTGTGACCAAAGTATAGTATTAGATTTCCAATTAAGGGCGATCATCCATTGGATCGAGCTGCATAGGGAATGGAATAATCTCATGTGTGAAGTTGGTATATCTGGAATTGTTGCATACAAAAGACAGATTTGTGGAGTAAGAGAGATTTTATGACCATAGGATGACTCAAATCTAGATGTTGCCGCACTAGCGCACTAGCACTAGCACTATACAAGTTATTCACTCACTCACTTAATCATTATTAGGCAAGTGCCCAGTATTTCTGGAAATTTGAGTTACAGAACAACCCCAACTAACGTGTAACTCAAACACAATCCAAAAGAATTATCCACAGTATGCCAGTGTGTTAATGTAAGTTAAAAAGTTTAAAAAATATTCAGCCAGTAAAGACAATGGGGTTGATTTACTAAAGGCAAATAGGCCGTGCCCTTTGCAAATGTAATTGCACTTTGCATGGGAATTTGTTACAAAGCTTCATAAATGAGTATAAGCTCTGCTGACTTCCTTCCATACCATCATTTGCAAGCAAAAATACCGTTTTCTTTTATCTTCCTTGTCTGTGATTGGGTATTCTCTACAAAATGAAGCTTCACCTTGTTTACTAAGCTCTGGAGCAAATTCTCTTGCAAATTGCAACTTTCCTTGCAAAGTAAACAGCCTGATTGCCTTTAGTAAATCAACCCCCATGTTATTCTAGAATCACACAGTTATACCTGTTAACTTTAACCACTTACCGCACGGCCCACAGCAAAATGACGGCCGGGCGGTGGTTGCGTTATCCTGACTGGACGTCATTATGGCACAAATAAAATTAGTGATGCCCAGCAATGCCACTCATAAGTGTCATCATTGCCGCCCATTAGTGTCTATCAGTGCCACCTATCAGTGCCCATCAGTGCCCACCTATCAGTGATCATCAGTGCCCATCCGTGCCACCTATCTGTGCCACCCATAAGTACCCATTAGTGCCTAAAACTGATGGTAATTAAGTTAAATCTGCCCACACTTAAATCACAACCACTGCGCCTAAGAATGGAAAATCCTACCTAGGCAAAGCTGCCACTTTAAATAATATGATGATGCCCAGCAATGCCACCCATAAGTGTCATCATTGCCACCCATCAGTGTCCATCGGTGCCACCTATCAGTGCCCATCCATGTCCATTAGTGCCCACCTATCAGTAATTAATCATCAGTGCCCATCCATGCCATCTATCAGTGCCACCCATAAGTACCCATTAGTGCCGAAAACTGATGGTAATTAAGTTAAATCTGCCCACACTTAAATCACCACCAATGCGCCTCAGAATGGAAAATCCTACCTAGGCAAAGCTGCCACTTTAAATAATATGAAATGTAAACAGTATTTTAACACCTATCAAAAATTAAAAGTAAGAAAAAATAGCGGCATTTGATTCACACACATGCAATTAAACCTAAATACTCTTTATAGTAAAAATTGATGTGCCAAGTAAATTAGTAATATATTATATATATCACCCAGTGACAAGTGAAAAATAATCAAAGAAAACACACTCACCAAATTCCAATGCCAAAGGCCTCGTACACACGACCATTTTCCTCGACAAAATCCATCAAGAAACTTGGTGGCAGAACTTTTTTGCAGAGGAAAACGGTTGTGTGTATGTTTTTCGTTGTGAATCTCGACGAGAAAAAAAGAGAACATGTTCTCTTTTTCCTCGTCGGAAGTCTCAATTTTCTCGTCGTGTTTCTCGTCGGGCTGGTTTACGACGAGAAACACGTTCGTGTGTATGCTTAGAAACCCGCGCATGCTCAGAATAAAGTATGAGACGGGAGCGCACCTTCGGTAAAAGTAGCGTTCGTAATGGAGATAGCACATTCGTCACGTTGTAACAGACTGAAAAGCGTGAAACGTCTCTCACCAAACTTTTACTTAACATGCAGTAACATGAGATTAGCAAAAGCAGCCCCAAGGGTTGTGCCAGTGGAATAGAACTTCCCCTTTATAGTGCCGTTGTACGTGTTGTACGTCACCGCGTTTGAGAATGATGAGATTTTGTCTTGACTATGTATGCAAGGAAAGCTTGACAAGATTCTCGACAAGCCTGACAAGAAACTCGTCGAGGAAAACTATGTTTCTTTTACGACGAGATTCTCGGTCGTGTGTACGAGGCCTTACACTCTCGTGCTTGGCTCAGATGCTTTAAACCACACAGAAAGGGTTAAAACGAACACCCAATATCCAACCATGTAAATAAGGGATCTCTCCACATGTAAATAATAAAGGTGTTCCAATATGGTGATAACGCATAAACCAGTTTAATAAAACACTTAAAATCTTCAACCATTACACTCACATTTCAAATATTCAAAGCCAGCAAAAAAATACCACAGCAAATCCTCCATACAGTTAAACATCGGTGTATTGCGGTCACGGGGGACCCGAGGTGTGCAGATGTCACTCTCACCCACCCCTTGGTATCAAATTGTGGTGTCGAATCTCCACTTCTTGGTCGTGCCAGGAAGTGCCAGTGCCGCCTATGAGTGCCCATCAGTGCTGCCTATGAGTGCCCATCAGTGCCATCTATGAGTGCCCATCAGTGCCGCATACCTGTGCCACCGATCAGTGCCGCCTATCAGTGCCCATCATCAGTGCCACTTCATTGGTGCCCATCAGTGCCACTTCATTGGTGCCCATCAGTGCCGCCTTATCAGCGCCCGTCAGTGCAGCCATATCAGTGCCCATCATTGAAGAAGAAAACATACTTATTAACAATTTGTTATAACAGAAACAAGGAAAACTTAGTTTTTTTCAAAATGTTCGGTCTGCTTTTTATTTGTTGCACAAAAAATTAAAATCACAGAGATGATCAAATATCACCAAAAGAAAGCTCTATTTGTGGGAACAAAATGATAAAAAATGTGTTTGGGTACAGTGTAGCATGATTGCGCAATTGTCATTCAAATTGCGACAGTGCTGAAAGCTGAAAATTGGCTTGGGCAGGAAGGTGTAAAAGTGCCTGGTAGGAGCGTAACGCAATCCCCACATTAGGAAAAGTGAAGAGAGACTGACACACAGGTGGCCTCCTGTTCATTTGTGAGTTACCCTACTTAAACCCTAACAATGAACCTTTTTTTTTTTAATTATTCCCTTTTGTTCTCTTAAATTTACCCTTAAAAGTACCTTTGTTATAGTGTATCTACAGTATTTGATAAGTGCAACAAATATCAGTTGATTCTACCAAACATCCAGTGAGCTCTTAACTTCCTGTACCGGGTTGACAATGTTGTACTGAATTACCAAACAATGTTATCATCTCTGCCAGTTCACTTTTTTTGGACTACAACCCCCCCCCCCATGTTAAGAAGATGAGGAGACTGGGAGGAATTCTGTAGTCCTACCACACAATAAGTATGTCACTGGTCGGATCATGCAGCCACCACATCTAAGGTCCGAAAAATTTTCTTTAGATACATAGGTATAACTATTATTATTAGTATGACTATTATTGTACTATGGGATCTTTTGCTGTCTCTAAATTACACCATATAGTATTCAAATGTGGTACCTCTAACATGTACTTTTCTCTTTCTATTCAGTTCTCTTCCGAATCTACAGCACGACCCCAGACCTGAAGCCTCTAAACACGCCGATAGTCATAGAAGTCCTGGTAGGTCCTTTTCTTTTTGTCCATATTCAAGTCCACATTTATTATATGATCTTATAAAAATGTATTCCCTAGCATGTAATCATTGTATAATACCGTATATACTCGAGTATAAGCTGACCCAAATATAAGCCGAGGCACCTAATTTTACCACAAAAAATGGGAAAACGTATTGACTCGAGTATAAGCATAGGGTGTCCATCTGCATGCCTCACTGTGCCTCACTTGCCTCATGGTGTCCATGCCTCACTGTGTCCATGCCGCACTGTGCCCATGCCTCACTGTGTCCATGACTAGACTGACGTTTAACACAGGAGTGCCCGTTTTTGAAAAATCGGTGCTCCCCAGCCGTAGGTGCCCCAGACAACAAACTTTGCACACTTGTAGAGGGGGACCTACGACCGGCCGATACCGGGTCCCCAAATTCACAGTAGAAATGACCGTTTAACATGGGAGTCTATGGAAGGGGTGCCATAGGTTCCCCGGACAACAAACTTTGCACACGAGTTTGGGGTCCAGGGGACCTACTGTATGGCTGGCCAGTACCGGGTTCCCAAAGCCTGGGAGATCAGGCACAAAAAGGTGACTCGAGTATAAGCCGAGGGGGGCATTTTCAGCACAAAAAAATTTGCTGAAAAACTCGGCTGATGCCGCGTACACACGGTCGTTTTTTGTGATGAAAAAAAACGATGTTTTTTATCATGAAAAAAACAATGTTTTTTATCATGAAAAAAAACAATGTTTTTTATCATGAAAAAAACAACGTTTTTCAAACTTCATTTTAAAAAACGACGTTGCCTACACACCATCGTTTTTTCAAAATGCTCTAGCAAAGCGCGGTTACGTACAACACGTACGACGGCACTCCATTCAAGCTCCCGTCTCATAACTTACTTCTGAGCATGCGCGGGTTTAAAATGTCGTTTAAAACGTCGTTTTAGCCCACACACGATAATTTTTTATGACACAAAAAACGACATTTTGAAAAACGACATAAAAAATTGAAGCATGTTCGAATTTTTTTTTGTCGTTTTTCAGAAGACATAAAACAACGTTTTGCCCACACACGATCATTTTAAATGACGTTTTTAAAAATGTCGTTTTTTTTTCATCACAAAAAACGACCGTGTGTACGCGGCATTATACTCGAGTATATACGGTATACTGTATATATTTCTCAAACCACCTAACGAAGCAGGGATGAGAAACTGAGAGATCATTAGTATAAAGCAACACGCTGTGCACACATTACCCATAGTTAGGCACATGTTTAATCCCTTGACCACCCTAGATATTAACCCCTTCCCAGTCAGTGTCATTAGTACAGTGACAGTGCATATGTTTAGCACTGATCACTGTAATAATGGCACTGGTGATGTCAGTGGCAGGTAGTCAGTTCCCCCAGTGTCAGTTAATGTCAGATTTACTGCCGCAATATCGCAATCCCTTTATAAGAGGTTGATCACTGCCATCATTCGTATTAAAAAAATATGTACATTCCAATATATACACCATAGTCTATAGGCACTATAACTTTCACGTAAACAATCAATATACACTTTTTTTTATATCAAAACATGTAGCAAAATACATTTGGACCAAAATGTATAAAGAAATTAGATTTTTTTTTACTGGATGTGTTTTATAGCAGAAAGTAAAAAATATTGTTGGTTTTTTTTTTCAAAATTTTCGCTCTTTTATATCGCAAAATATAAAAAACCCAGTGGTGATCAAATACCACCAAGAGAAAGCTCTATTTGTGTGAAAAAAAAATGATATACTGTAAATTTTATTTGGCTACAGCATTGCATGACCGTGCAATTGGCAGTTAAATTAGTGCAGTGTCGAATAGCAAAAAATGGCTGGGTAAAATCTTCTGGAGCTGAAGTGGTTAAGTTATATTTTATTATTCCTTTACTTTATACAAGGTACCTACAACTGGTCAGCCACTTAAACATAAAATGAAATACACCTTATAAAGTGGCTGAAGACAGTGGCGGTGCATCGATAGTGGGTGCCGCCCCCTCTCTCCAGCACCGTCACTCAAGTAAACAATCCATAGATTCATGCATTGCATTAATCTATGTTTTGTCGCTGGTGCCGCTGCCGCCAACTATTCAGATGGCCGGCCCCCTGGTGAGCGCCGGCCATCTGAATAACAGCAGTTGGTTGGCTTTGGAAGTGTCTATTAGAGCCAGCAGCTTTGATAGGCTTCCCGATTACAGCCAGTTGGCTCTAATTGGCTTCCAAATAGTTAACCATGAGACCCACAGGGCAGAGGTGTATTTAGGTTTTGTGCTGCCCTAGGCCTGACTAAACTCATGCGCCCCTAATTTAAATATGACCCACCCCTTCATGTTTAAGACACGCCCTATCATCTGTAAACCACACCACTTCCACTTTAGGCTCCACCTTTTCCTGTTAGAGGTTCACCTCTTCCTCTCTGTACATTAGCACACTCACGCACCATTCACTCCATACTTGCATCAATCAATCCAGTTGGCTCCTGTCTAAATTGATGCCCTTACCATGTGTATGTATGAATGCGAGCCCGCCTCTGGTATGACATGCACCCGGTCTGGCCAATCACCGGCCGTTTAATGCAGGCGTCTATGCGTCAGTCGCTCCCTCCTCCTGGCCAAGTACCACGCTACAGGCCGCGGGAGCCAATTAAATAAAAGGACGGATCAGGGGTCTTTTTTTCGTGCGGGGGGCGGCTTTGGTGCCCGGCTGTGCCGCCCCCTGCAAAGTGCCGCCCTATGCCTACATCCCTGCCACAGGGTATGCGTTCCCTGGTTAACACTGACACGCGTCTCAGCCAATCAGGTTCACTGAGTCTGGTTACCGGTAACCTGATTGGCTGAAGCGTCATCAATGGCGGGAGAAGACATTGAGGGACAGTGGAGGGAGGATGGCTGACCAGAGAAAGGTAAGTGCCGGGCGGGGACGACGACAATCTGGTGGTATTTTAGGGGGCAATCTGGCGGCATTTTACAGGGCAAACTGGCGGTTTTTGAGGGGGCAAACTGGCGGCAAGTGATGGGCACAGTGGCAACAATTGATGGCACAGTGGTGACAATTGATGGCACAGTGGCGACAATTGATGGGCACAGTGGCTGCATTTGATGGCACAGTTTTGACAATTGATGTGCAGAGTGGCTGCGTTTCATGGGCACAGTGGCTGCGTTTTATGGGCACAGTGGCTGCGTTTGATGGGCACAGTGGCGGCAATTGATGGGCACAGTAGCTGCGTTTGAGCACAGTGAGGCTGCAAAATTTTGAGCACCAGCCGCCACTGGCTGAAGATGGAAATATGGAAGCTGCCATTGCCTGGGGGGGGGGGGGGGGATATTGGTTGTTGCAATCTTTTATATCACATGATATTTGCGCAGCGTTTTTTCAAACACAATTTTTTTGAAAAGAAAAATACGCTTTCTTGAATCTTTGTGCACAAAAGCACAATATTATTCTCTATTGTTTATGACAATGAATTACGGTACTTAAAAAAATCTCCATAGGCAACGCTTTAAAAGCCTTTGCAGGTTACCAGTTTAAAGTTACACAGGAGGTCTGGTGCTAGAAGTATTGCTCTCACTCCAACACACACATGGCGATACCACACATCTATGCCGTGAGCTCTGCTCATGTCCGATATACGCATTTGCATTTGCGCGTGAACACTGGAGGATGCGGTGCTTTCTTTTTATCGACACCATCTATTTAATCTTTTTTTTATTTTTTTAAATCAACTGTCTTGCTATCACAAGAGATAAACAAAATCTCAGAAGAGTTGAAGTTGTTATAGCTGCAAAGGGAGAGCCAACTCAATATTGAACCCTACGGACTTAAGCCGCGTAAACACCATCGGTCCAAACCGATGAAAACGGACCGAGGTTCAGTTTCATCGGTCCAAACCGTCCGTGTGTACGCCCCATCGGCCTTTTGTCCTTCGGACAAAAATTAGAGAACTTGCTTTAAAATCAAACCAATGGACCGCTGACTGATAGGTCCAAACCGATGGTTAGTACACAAAAGCATCGGTTCAAAACCCGCGCATGCTCAGAATCAAGTCGACGCATGCTTGGAAGCATTGAACTTCATTTTTCTCTGCACGTCGTTGTGTTTTACGTCACCGCGTTGGACTCGATCGGTTTTTTAACTGATGGTGTGTACGCACATCAGACCATCAGGCCACTTCAGCGGTGAACCGATGAAAACAGTCCGTCGGACCATTCTCATCGGATGGATCGACCGTGTGTACGCGGCCTAAGACTGGGATGCCATTAAAGTTTATGTGCGTGTAAAGGCAGGTGTCCCAATACTTTTGGTAATAATATTGGTGTGAAGTGTGGGCAATAAAGCTCACCCTCTCCCGCTGCACATATGTGACATGTTGGTGGGAAGAGGTTAATAATAAGGTCATGTGTAAACCAATAACTAGATTTTGACCCTCTGGAATCCAATGAATGACTTAAGCCTCGTACACACGATCAGATTTTCCGATGGGAATCGTGTGATGACAGACTGTTGGCCTAAAATCCAACCGTTTGTACGCTCCATCGGACAATTGTTGTCGGATTTTCCACGGACAAATATTGGATGGCAGGCTTTAAAATTTTCTGCGGACAACGGTCTGTTTTCAGATTTTTCGATCGTGTGTACACAAGTCCAAAGTACAAACACACATGCTCGGAGGCAATGCTCATCAAACACAAAATTAGCAGAAGGTTCCCAAAGGGTGGCGCTAAAGAGCTGAAAAAAACACATAGTACGTCACTATGTTCATGTTTGTTGGCTAACAATTGTGTGCCGTTTGTATGCAAGACAAGTTCATGGCCAACGCCCCTCAGACTAAAGTCTGGCCCTTTTGTCCAATCATGTGTACCAGGCTTTAGACATTCTTCTGAGACTCCCATTGGTTTCTAAAGCCCATCCTTCTGACAAAAATATTCATACAGTCTTTGGATTTATGTGTATAATAAAGATTTTCTTCTCCCTTTTCAGACTCCAGATAATGTGATTGTAAAGAGAGATACCACCCGGCAAACTACCACAAAAGGAATAATTTCCTCCAGTTACAAACTAACCGAACTTGCAAAGTGAGAACTTTTTGTGCCTATCATCAAAATCTTCCGAAGGCAATGTAGAATAAAATACACAGTTAATATTACACATGTAACTACATTGACAAATAAATGGGCCACCTTAAATACACAGTTATAAGGCAGCTCTTTCATGCCTCGTACACACGATTGGGCTTTTGCCCGACCAAACTCACATCGGAATCCCGAGGAAAAGAGAACATGTTCTCTATGTAAACTCCGATGGAATTCCTCGGAATTTCTGATGGAAAAACGCAGATGGGCATACACACAGTCAGAATTTCTGATGGAAAAAGTCAGTCTGACTTTTTCCATCCGAAATTCTGATCATGTGTACGGGGCATCACCTGCCAAAGGATGTGTATTTCTGTCCATCCAGTCCTGAGATATACACAGCTATCTAGAAGGGCAGTAAACCTTATTTTTCTAATCTGCAGTCCAAACACGGATGTAGCTAAGCCTCCCATTGAACTTAGATTCACCCCTCCGCTTGTTCACTGTAGCACCCTCTCCATGTCCTCTCCATTAGGCAACTATCACAGTTTAAAAAAAAAATCCCCATATAGAAATGGGACCAACTCTTCACACAGAACCCTCAAGATAGTTTATTAAGTCACTTGGCACAAAAGTAAATCCATCTGATATTCAAGCAATCCCTCAACGTGTTTCACTCAATCAAGGGATTAATCATGACTCCATCATTAAAGAAGTTGTAACCCTAAAAAAAAACGTTCATTTAAAGCACGATAAACAGCATGGTGCTTCAGCAGTGTAATTTGCCCCTCTCTATACTGTAAAATACCTGGTTGATCCTGCCTGTTCCTGTGCCCCCCTATGTAATCATGGCCTGCTGATTCATAATACCGTGGTCAGTTTATGTTCCTCAATCATCCCCGCAGCCTCTCAGTAGTCTGTGGGCCAGATCCTCAAAGAAGTTACGCTGGCGTATCTATTGATACGCCGCGTAACTTCTAGTTTGCTCCGGCGTATCTTTGTTTTGTATCCACAAAACAAGATACGCCTGAAGCTGGGCTAGATCCGACTGGCGTACGTCTTAGTACGCCGTCGGATCTAAGGTGCATATTTACGCTGGCTGCTAGGTGGCGTTTCCGTCCATTTACGCGTTGAGTATGCAAATTAGCTAGATACGGCATTTTTTTAGGGCATTTTTTTACGTCGTTTCCGTAAGGCTTTTTTAGGCGTATAGTTACCCCTGCTATATGAGGCGTACTCAATGTTAAGTATGGCCGTCGTTCCCGCGTCGAGTTTTGAATTTTTTACGTCGTTTGCATAAGTCGTTCACGAATAGGGCTTTGCGTAGAATGACGTTCACGTCGTAAGTATTGGCTTGTTGCGGGTTAATTTTGAGCATGCGCACTGGGATACCCCCACGGATGTCACATTTGCCGTTCAAAAAAAAGACGTAATAACATAAAATACGCCCCCATCACATCCATTTGAATTGTGCGCCCTTACGCCGCCAAAGTTACACTACACCGCTGTAACTTACGGCGCAAATTCTTTCAGGATAAGGAAAAAACGCTGTAAGTTACGGCGGCGTAGTGTATCAGAGATACGCTACGCCGGACACAACAATGCGCCACGCTACGTGGATCTGCCCCTGTGTGTGTATGTGTGAGCCTTCTCCTCCCCGCCTCTCCTGCCGCTTTCCACTGTGGTTGTAAAGTCACTAATTACAAATCCTGGAATCCCCTCTATTACAGCAAATATACAGAGAAGTATGTGTGTTTTTTTTTTTTAATTATGCAGCTAAATACCTTATTTAACAGTGCTTCTGTGACTTCCTGGTTGACGTCAGAGGGTAGTCTTTAGATCGGCGGGGGGGTCACGTTACTGCACAGCGGTGCTGTAAAATAAGATATTTAGCTGCATAATTTTAAAAAAAACACTTACAGTGGGGAAAATAATTATTTGATCCCCTGCAGATTTTGTAAGTTTGCTCACTTACAAAGAAATGAATGGTCTATCATTTTTTATCATAGGTGTATTTTAAAGATCAACCAAAGTTCCAGAAAATAAAACCACATGAATCAAATTCTATAAATTAAGTTGCAGTTCAGTGAGTAAAATAAGTATTTGATTCCCAAGCAAAACACGACTTAATAGTTGGTGGAGAAACCCTTGTTGGCAAGCACAGAGGTAGGACGTTTCTTGTAGTTGGTTACCAAGTTTGAACACATCTCAGGATAGATTTTGGTCCACTCCTCTTTACAGATATTCTCTATAACAGACCCCCAAAGCATCCTCCCCATGTTGAGGGCATGTGGCCTGGTACGGTTCAGGAGGGGGTGCTCTCTCGTCCCTCCCTCTTGTCCTGCGGCCTGCCAGTGCATGCTCGGATAAAGGGTCTGGTATGGATATTTGGGGGGAACCCCATGTCATTTTTTTTTTAGATTTGACGCAGGAGTCCCCTTAATATCCATACCAGACCTGAATGGCCTGGTAATTGAATTTGGGGGGACACCCACACATTTTTTTTTTAATCAATGACTTTTCTCTGTATTGCCGGGAGCCGACAATTCATTATAGCCGCGAGTAGTTTTAAATTACTTTTTTTCCTTCAGAAATTACAGTTTGTGCAGGGACAGTTTTAAACACGGGAAACAAACGCTTCTTTACAGGCATACTATAGACACCCACCAGGTACGAAATTTAAAGGAATATTTCATTTTTATTGTTTCACTTTTAGCATTATTAAAATCACTGCTCTCGAAAAAACTTCCATTTTTAAAACTTTTTTTTTGCATTGATACATGTCCCCTTGGGCAGGACCCAGGTCCCCAAACACTTTTTATGAAAATAACTTGCATATTAACCTTTAAAATTAGCACTTTAGATTTTTCATGTTCAAGTCCCATAGACTTTAACGGTGTTCGGATGTTCGAACTAATTTATTGCCTGTTCGCATGTTCTGATGTAAACCAAACTGGAGGGTGTTCGGCTCATCCCTAATTGTCATGCTGTAAGACCCATCCACGACCCATCTTCAGTGTTCTGGCTGAAGGAAGAAGGTAGCCAGTCTCCAGACCTTAATCCTATAGAAAATTTATGGAGGGAGCAGAAACTTTGAGTTGCCAAGCAACAACCAAGAAACCTTAAATTTAGACAAGATATACTGTATTTATTGGCGTATCACACTCACTTTTTTACCCTGAAAATAGAGGGTAAACTGTGCCTTTGTGTTATACGCAGGGGGCTGTGGAACGTTTTTTTTTTCCTGAAACTTCCCTCTTAAAGTTAGGGTGAGTGTTATACGCCTATGCGTGTTATACGCCAATAAATACTGTACATATAAAAAAAAGTGGACCAAAATCCCTCCCAGGATGTGTGGAAACCTGGTCACCAACTACGAGAAACGTCTTACCTCTGTGCTTGCCAACAAGGGTTTATCCACCAAGTACTAAGTCGTGTTTTGCTTGGGGATCAAATACTTATTTTACTCACTGAACTGCAACTCAATTTATAACATTTGTATCATGTGGTTTTTCAGTTTTTTTTTTTTGGTTGATATTCTGTCTCAATCATTTAAAATACACCTATGATAAAAAACTATAGACCCTTCATTTCTTCAAGTGAGAAAACTTGCTAAATCTGCAGGGGATCAAATAATCATATTCCCCACTGTACATATACTGTAATGTACAGTATATTTTGCTGTAACTGAGGGGATTCCACTATTTGTGGTCTGTGATTCAACAACTGCTTTAAGCTCTTGATTGAGTGAAACGCATTGAGGGATTACCTGTATATTGTATAGATTCACGTGTGTGCCAAATTACTTAAAGCGGGGGTTCACCCTAAAACATTTTTCTAACATTACATGGTACTCACTCTCTACATTGACAGTATGACGATTTTTTTCGCTGTACATACCTTCGTACAGCTATTTTCCTCCACGGCTTTCAGGTAGTGAATCCCACGGGACTGGGCGTTCCTATCCAGCAGGTGATTGACGTGATGACAAAAACTACCTCCCCTCGTCGCATAAGGAGCGTCACGAGTTCCCGAAAGAAGCCGAACGTCGGTGCGCAGGTGCCGTATAGCGCCGACTCGCCGTTTGGCTTCTTTCGGCAACTCGTGACGCTCCTTATGCGACGGGGGAGGTAGTTTTTGTCATCACGTCAATCACCTGCTGGATAGGAACGCCCACTCCTGCGGGAGGCCCTACCCGGAAGCCGGGGAAGAAAATAGCTGTAAGAGGTATATACAGCAAAAAAAAAAAAAAAATCGGCATACTGTCAATGTAGAGAGTGAGCACCATGTAATGTTAGAAAATCGTTTTTAGTGTGAACCTCCGCTTTAATAAACTATCTTGAGGCTTATATGTGGTGAGCAGTTTACCTTTCTCTATGTGGAGTTCCCAGTGCTCCCATTGTCGGTGATCACCTGGCGATTCCAGTGCATGTAGTGGAATATTTTTCCTCTTGACCCACATTATGCAGTCTTATGTGTGGCACCTTTAAAGTCCTGATATGTCTTTGAATGTTCTTCCATATTTTTAAGCAAATCCTAAATGTGTTTCAATCAATCAAGAGCTTAATCATGGCCCCACGATTAAGCTATTGATTCAGTGAAACGCATTGAGGGAGTGCCTGTACATCAAATGGATTTACTTGTTTGCCAAATGACTAGACATGTGCGGTTCATTTCGTTCTGAATTATTATTCAGACTTACCTTTTGTTATTCGGAGATTCGGATATATTTAAATACCCAAATTACAATATATCCAAATTTTACTAAATGCTCCTAATAACGTAACAAAATTTGTCCGAATTTCCGAAATTCAGACTGAGATTCAAATAAAATTTTACATTGAACTCCAGTCGAGTTCTAACTGCACATTTTGCTGAAATCAAAGACTGTGTGTGTTATTAGAGTACCTTTTCAAAATAATGCTGTGTTTGTTAAAGTGGAAGTAAACCCTCCTATTTTTTTCAGCCAAGGAAGCTGCCATCTTGGCCTTTGTTTAATCTGCAACTGCCATGATGCTGCACATGTGATCAGTTATGAAACCAGCCATTGGATGGTTTGACAGTTTGGTTGAGAGCACAAGCAAATGTGACATCTAGCATTTCCGGCATGCCGGGAATGTTAGCTGTTTTTTTAAACTATCAAATAGATGGGTTTACTTCCGCTTTAAGGCAAAGGTGATTTAAAGTGATTGTAAGCCTTGTTTTTTTATTTTATTTAAAATAACAAACATGTCATACTTACCTCCACTCTGCAGTTCGTTTTGCACAGTGTGGCCCCTATCGTTCTCTTCTGGGGTCCCTTGGTGGCTCTTGCGGCTCCTCCTCGCACTAGATAACCCCCTAGGAGAAGCGGTCTACCGGGGAATTACCTTGCGGGCATGCTACCGAGTCCAGCATTCAGTGTTCATAGACACGAATGGCGGAGTCGGCCCTGTCCCCTGTCGCTCGCATCATTGGATTTGATTGACATCAGTGGGAGCCAATGGCTGCGCTGCTATCAATCTATTCAATAAAGAGAGGGACAGTGCGTCTCCGCCGAGAGAAATACGGGGCTCAGGTAAGTAAAAGGGGGGGGGCTAGGGGGGCGGTCTCTACCAGAAGTTTTTTCACCTTAATGCATAGGATGCATTATAGGGGTTGTAAACCCTCATGTTTTTTCACCTTAATGCATCCTATGCATTAAGGTGAAAAAACATCTGACTGTTACCGGCCCCCCACTCTCCTGTTTTACTTACCTGAGCCCTGGAAAGTCCTGCATCGAGAACATGCGCAAAATTTCCCCGGGCTTCTCGGCTCTTCAGTGGATAGATTGATAGCAGTGCAGCCATTGGCTCCCGCTGCTGTCAATCAAATCCAATGATGCGGGCGCCAGGGAGCGGGGCCAAGTCCTGCACTCAGCGACTATGGACACCGAATGCTGGACTCTGGAGCGTGCCTGCAACGTAAAACTTTTGGGAGAGAGCTTCCCAGAGGGGGTCATCAGAAGCGGAGAGGAGCCTAGAGGATGTTCAGGGCCACACTGGGCAAAACGAGCTGCACAGTGGAGGTATGTATGACATGTTTGTTATTTTAAAAACAAAAACAAAGCTATAGTATCACTTTAAGGTGAAAAAACACAAGGGTTTACAATCCCTTTAAAGAGTCCTTGTAATCATTTGATAAAGATTTTTCTTTTGTTTGTTCACTTTGCTGCATTTGAATCGAAAAAAAAATGTAAATTCGAAGAAAATTTGAAAATTCCGAATACGACTTCCAAATACGAATTGAACAAATCAACTGAATCGAAACAAAATAACTAGATTAGTCGAATCAACGAATCTAAACAAAACAAAACTTTTTTTTATTAATGCATATGTCTACAAATGACGTTAAAAAATTGCTTGAGGCTTCTATGTGGTGGCAAAAAAACTGGAAGCTGATTGGTTTCTCCGCGGAGCTCCAGCACATGTTGTATGCTCCGGTTTTAGTAGATCAACTCCACAGTCTTTTCCCTTGTGCTTTTCAGTTTTGGAGTTTGGACCGTGGCTGCAAAGTTTGAAGACACCCTTATACACAACTTCAGTACAAATTTTGAAGTGAAAGAATATGGTAAGATCATATCCTTTATTCGTTTTATTCTCCCACCACTATGACAGCTCCTGCGGTATCCCCAGAGATGGATATTATACATCACATATACTAGGCTCACCTCAATGTACCGGGCCATGATAAGTATGATAATAATGATATAGAGAGTGCACAGGACAGGGCAGGCCGCCATCTTCCCGATCCGTTCTCCTCCGCTGCCACCTGAAACACGCCCCTTGGGCTGCAGATGCAGCTTCAGGCATGAAGGACACGCCCACTCCGAGTAACTGCAGTCCTAAGAATCCAGGCCAATCGAATTTTAGGACCTGCTTCATTATTGGCTGGGTGAATAATTAGGAAGACAATAGCGAATATTAATTTGCTATTGTCACACAACTGGGTGGGTTCAGGGCACAGTGCTCTGTCCCCCGAGACCACCCTTTTTTAAGCCAATTAGAGCCTCGGGCTCTAATCATGTGCTTTTAAAAAAAAAACATTGGAATCCATGCGTCCGGCGCCCTGCATGTAGATTAGGAGCAGGGTGCATGGATTAGGGGGGCTGCGCCACTGCTCCCCTAATGGACAGGCCACCACTGGTAGATTTACTATCTCTATTTCTCTTGGTGACCACTGCCAGTGCCACTACATACTATACAATTTTCCTTTAGATTTACCAAAGCCATATAATATTTGGTTAAACCCAAACACTGTCAAATTGTATGTAATTAGTCAAGCCCTTACACTACACAATTGAAGGTAAATAAAAAAATAAAACATAACAAGAAAATTGTATAATGTATGGCAGTGATGGGAAATTTTACAATTTTACAGTTGTCACCAGAGCAGGAGGTGAAGTGAAAATCTTCGACTGGGGACACCTGTTCCAGTGACAACTGTCCAAGGGTGGAATTACCCTCACCTTGTAGACATTTCTTTTCACTTCCTGTCGTGTCTCTATTTCTCTCTAGTGAAGAAAAATCTCTGAAATGGGACACAAAAATAAATAAATAAACTGGCAGGTTAGTTTAACTAAAACTAAAGATAAAATAAATATGTGGGCTTTAAATTCACTTTAATAACATACACATTGAATGTTGATGGGGACAAGAGTCTCCTTCCCACATCCCTGCCCTGGGGGATCTTGGGGTGCGTATCAGTATCTGGATGTCCCCTTTAAAATGTGTGGGCCCCCATACATGACATAATCATTCACAAAAGAAAAAAAAATACAAAGGAAATAAACACACCACATGTTTGACACTGTCCTTTAGATTAAAAAAAAAAAAATGTCAGGGAAATATAATTTATCATCAAATGTGACTTTTTTTTCTTTCTAAATGTCATTTTTTTCCATAGCTCATATTAGATGTACCACATCACAGGCAGGTTTAAGGGATTTCTCAAGCATGTTATTTAAAGGAATTTAGCTTTTTGCAATTTATCTATTTGTGAACGTGTTAGCCAAACCTGTGCTTGGATTGAACCATGTAGATTTACCCATCTATAAATTAAAGTCACCAAAATTGCTGCCCTCCTTCAATGCCAAGTACCAGTGTATTTATTTCAACAATAGCCAGTAGTATACAATTGCTACTTGCCATTGAAGAAGTGCAGTGCTTTAAAAAAAAGAAAAATAAAAAAATATATATATATATATATATATATATACATACACACCATATATATATATATATATATATATATATATATATATATATATATATATATATATATATATATATATATATATATATATTTATATATATATATATATATATATATATATATATATATATATATATTTATATATATATATATATATATATATATATATATATATATATATATATATATTTATATATATATATATATATATATATATATATATATATATATATATATATATATATATATTTATATATATATACACACCACACTATATTAATAAAAGTATTGGGATGCATGCCTATACACACATGAACTTTAATGGCATCCCAGTCTTAATCCATAGGGTTCAATGTTGAGTTGGCCCACCCTTTGCAGCTATAACAGCTTCAACTCTTCTGGGAAGGCTGTCCACATGGTTTATGAGTGTGTCTAAGGCCTCGTACACACGACCGTTTTCCTCGACAAAATCCATCAAGAAATTTGGTGGCAGAGTTTTTTTGCTGAGGAAAACTGTCGTGTGTATGTTTTTCGTCGAGAAAACTGTCCTGGATCTCGCCGAGAAAAAAAGAGAACAAGTTCTCTTTTTTCTCGTCGGGAGTCAAAATTTCCTCGTCCTGTTTCTCGTCGGGCTGGTTTACGACTAGAAACACACGTTTGTGCGTATGCTTAGAAACCTGCGCATGCTCAGAATAAAGTATGAGACGGGAGCGCACCTTAAGTAAAAGTAGCGTTCGTAATGGAGATAGCACATTCGTCACGCTGTAACAGACTGAAAAGCACGAATCGTCTCTCACCAAACTTTTACTTAACACGCAGTAACATGGAATTAGTAAAAGCAGTCCCAAGGGTGGCGCCAGTGGAATCAAACTTCCCCTTTATAGTGCCGTCGTACGTGTTGTATGTCACCGCGTTTGAGAACAAAGAGATTTTGTCTTGACAATGTGTACGCAAAGAAAGCTTGACAAGATTCTCGACAAGCCTGACAAGGAACTCGTCGAGGAAAACGATGTTTCTTTTACGACGAGTTTTTCGGTCGTGTGTACGAGGCCTATAGGAATGTTTGACTATTCTTCCAGAAGCACATTTGTGAGGTCAGGCATGATGGACGAGAAGGCCTGGTTCGCAGTCTGTGCTCTAATTCATCCCAAAGGTGTTATTTGAGGTTGAGGTCAGGACTCTGAGCAGGCCAGTCATGTTCCTCCACCCCAAACGCGCTCATCCATGACTTTATGGACCTTGCTTTGTGCCATAGACATAAACCTTGTGGACAGCCTTCCCAGAAGAGTTGAAGCTGTTATAGCTGCAAAGGGTGGGCCAACTCAATATTGAACCCTACGGGCTAAGACTGGGATGCCATTAAATTTCATGTGTGTGTAAAGATAGATATCCCAAATAATATAGTATTTATATATATATATATATATATATTTTTTTTTTTTTATATATATATATATATATATATATATATATATATATATATATATATATATATATATATATATACAGTATATGTGCATATCACTACCCCGTGGGAGCTGCTGGTTAGTTTTTGGGTCTGCCGCTACCCCACTGTTCACCATGCTGGCTCAAAGTCTAGGGTTAAGAAGTTACATAGAACATGGTGGCCACTGGCCAGTCACTGAGTCTTTTCCAATGCTTTTATTAACAACTTCAAGTAGAGGGATGGAGGGTTAGGGGAGATTCAGAAACCTTGCTTTGCATATCACGGGTACTCTCTTGAATCCAGAGGACAGACAGTCTTCACACTAGATCTAGCAACCACCGGATAGGCCTCTCTCACTGACCTAGCAGCCGGTGCGTCGCTCGGTCAAAGTCTCTGCCACAGACTCGATGAATATAGTAAAGCTGTTGTACAATCCATTGCCACAGAACTGTTCAACCGCATAACCCTTTGTAAAGTCAAAACAAAAGCTACACAGCATCAGTTTTTCTTAGCCATCCGGCGATACTGTGAAGCGGGATGCATCCTCCAATTTAGTTTCCAGGCTCTTCCTGAGATACCAGCCTTTTTGCTCGGTCCTCTTTGGGAAAAGTCCTCCCCTGGTTCCTCCAATTGCTCGGCTTCTCCCCGCAGGCAAGACAACACAGGACCACCCCTGGATCAGTAGGCCATAGAACTCCTGGGCCTATTTTCAGTAACGAAGCCTCGGGCCAGCTGGCCCCGAGGCAAAAGAACTGCCACGACACACCTTAGGCCAGGAGGGCCATCAGGTTAGAGCGTGCAATCAAAACAGTGTCTGTACCTTATGTACCCTCTCCTAGAATGCCCAGCAACAGGAACACTCCCACTGGGTTGTTTCTGTGGAGAAAGCACTCAATACATCCAGCATGCTGTATTTCCAACCCAAAATGACAGCGACACCCAGGGTCAAGTGGAAACAATGCACAACGCAGCTGAAATGACATAGAAACCAACAATTAACATAATCATTCTGAGCTAACTACAGCTCAGATAACACTACATTTAAATATAGTGCCTACTAAATAGGAGCAGGGCACTACATGTGTTTGTGCATGTGTCTCAAAAATGTTACCCTTTAGATTATTTCCAATTTTTCAGTGTGATTTTCATTCTGATCATAAATGATATTTCCCAGCAAAAATGAAAAAAATTAAAAAATAACTTCCAGGCAAAACATAATTCATAATGAAAATATGTAATATATAGACCTATAGGATGTATATGTCTTTCTAAAATGGTGGCAATATATGAAGGTGACTTCACACTGCCCCGCTGAGCCTTGCATGTAGAACTTTTGGTACACTTTCAGAAAACACATCAAAACTGCAGGATATAAAGAAGTCTATGGCAAAGCGCAGCTAATCCGCACCAAAACCTTGGGTGCATTGCGCTGCACCTGTGATGCTGCCAAAGAACAGAGCTGTAATGGGAAGGTTTAGTTTTAGACAATAGATTTTTTTTTCTTTCATCTTTTCATTATTATTATTGTAGTTGGAAAAAATTATAAAGTGTGTCTAGTTATTATGTTGCATAGGACCCATGTTGGGAAGGTTGACCCTTGGGCCATTTCTATAAATGGAGTGAATGAACAGGGGGCCAATATGAGATATTCTTTATTTGTTATTGCAGTTCTACCCAGTTTTGAGGTGAAAATAATCCCAGAGGAAAAGTTTTTACGTGTCGGAGATCCAGAATTCAGAGTTGAGATCCGTGCAAAGTGAGTATAAATGCAGACTGTGTTATATGTGATGTTATACCTGTATGTTCTAGGGATCGGTGAAATCTATACAGTACCTGTCTATTCTCAAATATAATTCTCTCTCTTTCTTTTATTAGTTATCTCTATGGGAAGCCTTTGTATGGTATGGCCTATGTGTTGTTCTCGGTGTCGAGAGAGGGTGAAAAGAAAAGTCTGCCAAATACCCTGAGAAGGATTGAGGTATTGATTCTTATTCTGTTAAAGCCAAATTGAACCTACAGTTTAAATTAGCTAAATATTTTCCACGTACATCAAAATAAGAAGTGTGCAACAACAAAACCGTGGATTTTTTTCCGACAGATTTTCGCTCAAACTTGTTTTGCATACACACGGTCATACAAATGTTGCTCGGAAATGACGATCGTCAAGAATGCAGTGATATACAACACTACGATGAGCCGAGAAAAGTACAATGATTCCGAGCATACGTCAAATAATTCCAAGAACACGTAGCACTTTTGTGCATTGGAATTTCCGACAAGAACTTTTGTTGTCGGAAAAAATGAGAACCAGCACTCAATCATTTGTTGTTGGAAATTCCGACAGCAAATGTCTGATGGAGCTTACACGCGGTCGGAATTTCCGACCAAAAGCTCACGTTGAACATTTGTTGTCGGAAATTTCAGGTTCTAAAAAATTAAGTATTTTTTTTATGTCATTAAAAATGATCGTGTGTGGGCTTCAGAGCATTTTCCGTGTTCTAAAAAATGGGCACATTTTTTTTCGAACATGCTCTATTTTTTCACAACGTTTTTAACGTTGTCGTTTTTAAGGTTGTAAAAAATGGTCGTGTGTGGACTTTAACGATGTGAAAAATCTGCGCATGCTCAGAAGCAAGTTATGAGACGGGAGCGCTTGTTCTGGTAAAACTACCGTTCGTAATGGAGTAAGCACATTCATCACAGAAAAGCGCGAATCATCTTTTACACAAAATCAGCTAAAAATCAGCTAAAGCAGCCCAAAGGGTGGCGCCATCCGAATGGAACTTCCCCTTTAAAGTGCCATTGTACGTGTTTTATGTCATCGCGCTTTGCTAGAGCATTTTTTTTCACGATCGTGTGTAGGCAAGGCCGTTTTAATGATCGGTTGAAAAAAACTTCTTTTTTTCTAGACCCTTAAAAACGTAATTTTTTAGAACCCGAAAAACTGTTGTGTGTACGCGGCATTAGGGTTAATGCACATGGAGATTTTATAGGATTTTTTTATTGGAGTAATTTTCTGGTATTTTCCCACACCTGGAGAGCAGCAGGGGTTGTGAACAGCCTGCCATACAAGTGAATGGCTTTATGCGGACATACTCTTAAGCCCTGTACACAGGGCTGGACTGGGACAAAAATGTGACCCTGGACTTCATCCAGACTGGCCCACTTTGACAGGTCTCTCCCATGGCGGCCGGACAACTCCCGCACCCCCCCCCCCCGGCCACCCAAGCCCCCTCTCCCCCTTCACTAGCCGTTCTACTTTATTAGAGTAGAACGGCTGGTACTGGTACTCTTAGGCCCTGTACACACGGCCGAGAAACTCGACGAGCAAAACACATCGGCGAGCCAAGTTTCCCCGTTGACTAACGAGGAAATAGACAACATGTTCTCTATTTGGCCCGACGAAAGTGTACACACGGACGGGTTTCTCGGCAGAATACAGCTCCGATCGAGTTTCTGGCTGAATTCTGCTGAGAAACTCGGTCGTGTGTACGGGGCCTTATAGGCAGTACCAGTGGGGAAGCTAGACATTATTTCACCTGGGGCAAATAATCAGTTCGGTGCCCCCCCTTATGGGACAAGATTAGGCAGAAGTGAGAAACTCCCAGGCCATAGCTGTTGAGTCAGCTGTCTGTCCCCTCCCCCATGCTCCTCTGTCATCCCCCCTGCTCCTCCAGCCCTCCCCCTGCTTCTCTGTTCCCCCCCAGGTATGCGCTGCAGGGAGGCAGAGGCGGCGGTCCGCTGTCACTGAAGCCGGCTCACTGAGCCATCGGCCCACCGGGAAACTCCCTGTAGTCCCAATGGCCAGTCCATCCCTGCCTGTACACACAATCGGATATCTGATGGAATCTAATCCGTTGGATTTTTTAGTCTAATATCCGATGAAGCTGACTTTCATCAGTCTTGCCTACACACCATCGGTCAAAAATCCAATCGTGCCAAAACGCGGTGACGTAAAACACTATGACAAGCCCAAAAAAATTAAGTTCAATGCTTCCAAGCATGCGTCGACTTGATTCTGAGCATGCGTGGATTTCTGTCCGATTGGGGTTCCATACAGACGATCAGATTTTTCTATCGTTTTTTTATCCATAGGAAAAATTTAAAACATGTTCTATTTTTTTTCGCCGATGGAAAACAAACTGATGGGGCCCACACAAGATCCGTTTGACTGATGAAAACAGTCCATCGGTCTGTTTTCATCGGACAAAACCGATCGTGTGTACAGGGCTTTATGGTATTTCGTATCAGCGTTTATCTGAGCATGTGCATCTGATGTATTTTCCCAATGCAAAATCTCCTGCATTTATAAGAGTATGGCCACATAGAGTCAATCACTTGTAGGGCAGGCTGTACACCGCCACAGGACATACAAGTGTGCCCCAAAAATATGCATATAAAATGCCTATCAGATTTTTCCCTTATGCCACATACAGACGATCAGACATTCTGACAACAAAATCGTGTTTTTTTTATGACGGATGTTGGCTCAAACTTGTGTTGCATACACAAATGTTGTTGGAAATTGCGACAGTCAAGAACGAGGTGACATACAACACGTACAACGAGCTGAGAAAAATTAAGTTCAATAGCCAGTGTGGCTCTTGCGTGGAATTTTGTGCGTCGGAATTGAGTACACGCGCTCGGAATTTCCGACAACAACTTTTGTTGTCAGAAAATTTGAGAACCAGCTCTCAAATTTTTGTTGTCGGAAATTCCGACAGCAAATGTCCGATGGAGCCTACACATGGTCGGAAATTCTGAGGGGGTGTACGCGGTATTAGAGTTAATTATCCTTTTACAGCAGCCACAGCCTAAGTAGAAAAGCCTGTTTCCCACCAGCAACTGCAGAGTGGGACTCTTGCTCTTTGTGAGAAGCAGTGGTCTCATTGCAGAGATCCAACACACCTTTTACTGAGTTAAAGAGTTGCTAAACCCTTGTTTTAAAAAAAAAAAAAAAAAAAAGGCCATACTTACCTCCAATGTGCAGTTGGTTTTGCACAGAGTGGCCCCGATCATCCTCTTCTGGGGTCCCTCAGCGGCGCTCATGGCTCCTCATCTTCTCGGGTGCCCCGTTGGAGAAGCGATCTCCTTTGACAAACCTGATGCGCTCCTGAGCCCTGCTGCTACGTCTATTGACACAGACCGAAGGACTCGGCCTGGCCCCCGCATCATTGGCCCCCGCACCAACCCCTTTAAGCAAACAGCTCTGATATCATCTCAGGTCATGCTCCCTGCTGAATTTAAAGCTCTGGCTCAGTCTCAGTAGGGGACATTTAGGACCTCTGCTAAAGATCACAGCTTCTCTACAGACAGCAAGAGTCTCACTCACTCTGCAGCTGCTGGCAGGGGACAGGCTTTTCTACTCAGGCTGCTTTAGAAAGGGTTCACAGTTAGCAAATGATTGGGGCCAGGGGACATCACAAGTTGTTAAGGATGTGGTGAGTGCCATCACCCACTGCTCTCCTAAAAACCATTGACAGGAAGTTGTCATATATACTGTAAAGTAGTAAAAGAAAAAGGACTATTATATATGATATCCAGCATTACTACCCTTAGCATTTGACACTAGCTGACACTAATGAGGAATTTAGTGCCTATTGTGACGGAGGTAGGAGGGGGAGGACTGGCAAGGTGAGTATCTTTACAAAGACTCTGTCAGTTTGTCTTGAATGGGTAGGGTAATAGGCGCATTCAGACAGGAGAAAACCTTTTCAGATCTCAAGTGTGCCTCTTCTTGTTCATGAATTGCTAATTTTCAGATCAATTGTTAAATTGTATTTTACTTTGGCTGGTCTAATTTCAGATACAAGATGGTGAAGGCTCTGCTACTCTGAAACGAGAAGACTTAGTGAAGTACTTCCAGGAGGAGAAGGACATGCTTCAATGGAGACTAAGTGTATCCGCTACGGTCATCACTGACTCAGGTGGGAGCTTCAACTCGTTGGTGTCAACCCAATTCTGAGATATCAGTTTTGGCGTATTGAATGCCTGAAATTGCTTTCTACAATACATAGTGAAATTGAGTTGTCCAAACAAAGAGGCCTACATAGACTAATGCTGCGTACACAAGGTCAGAATTTCCGATGGAAAAAGTCAGACGGAATTTTTTCATCGGATATTGCAACCGTGTGTATGCCCCATCGGACTTAGAAAGAGAACATGTTCTGTTTTTTTCCGACAGAAATTCCGTTCGTCTGTTTGGAATTTCGATGTAGAAAAAAACATGCATGCTTGGAAACAATTTGACGCATGCTCAGAAGCATTGAACTTAATTTTTCTAGGCTCGTCATAGTGTTGTACATCACTGCGTTTTTGACGGTTGTAATTTGGTGTGTCCGTATGTATGCAAGACAGCTTGAACGGAATTCCGTCGGAAAAACTTGTCGGAGTTTATTCCGACGGAAAAAACGGTCTTGTGTACACGGCATTAGACTTATTTCCTTCTATGCAATTTGACACATTCGGCAGTAAGTGCTTTCCATCGATTCTATCAGCTGCGGCTGATTCAGCCTTATCCTATGGCACCTTGATGGCTTTCAGAACTGTTTCAAAGGTGGACCACCAGCTTGTAGGCTGATTTTTAATATGTGGTGATTGGGTAGGTGCTGAATATGTCCGGCCAGCCTTAGACTCTGATTGGTGGCAATTTCTTCTAGCTTCTGCATACGACTTTGGGATTCAGTCTCTGTGATGCCGAGTGAAATGTATTCGGTTTTTAAGAAATTTTCTTTGTGATCTTCCAAGTTTCACTGGGGTATAGGGCAGTGGGTAAACAATTGCCAGTTCCAATCCCATGCTGAAAAATGAGGTAGGTTGGCCAGCAATTCAGCCTCGTAAAACGTTTTATCTCTAGAGAAACATTCCTCCTCTTCTCTGGGACATAGTCCTTACTGCAAAGCAAAGGTACTATCCACAAAAAAAATGCAATCACTGTTGTGCTATAGTCATACAATACACATATATCAGCTCACTGCACAACCTGATGCTGAGTAGGAGTTTTAGGTTTGCCTGGTTTAATCCACAGGGATGCTTACAGCCCATAGCTCTGTGTCCATGCCGCTTACAGAAGGTTTCTGGCGTGCTGGGCTTTAAATCAGCCTCATGGTGCCTTGCACACAGATACTCCGTGTCTGCGCACAGGCACGAGCAACCACAGGCACGCGTGCGCCAACTGTCATGGCGGTGCCCAGGGCAAAGAAGAGAAGGGGGAGAAATCACTGGGGGCTTCATTAGGGGGACCCCTGTATGCGTTTGTGGCAGAGCCTGCAGCGGAGGAGGTGAGTGGCGTTTTAATTGACCGACTTCACTGAGCTTTGTCCTGGGTGGCTATGTAAGAATACACCAGCTATGTACTTACTCCCTCCAGTGGTGAAAAACAGGAAAGATATCCTACTCACAAAAGATACATTTAAAATAAATTATCCTCTCTTACCTTATCCATGCCGCAGGAAACTACTAAGAAGTTCCAGCTTTCACCCATCACGGTGGGCAAGTTGTGTCAACCTTCAGGTTTATCAAGGGTTCGATTAGAGAAACCTCATACCTGGACCTGTAGAAGACTCTGCCAAAAACTTTTCGTGCCACAGTTACATTAGTACACCAAAGTCTGGATCCCAGAGCCCAGACCTCCACAGAGAGACATTACAGACAAACCTTGTTTCTTCTTTACACAAGGCCCGGGTACCACCCATCTTAGGCTTTTGATATCGGCCTAAGCTATGGATCCGGTTATAGCTCCTAGGCCTCTGCAGAAAGACCATCAAAAGAGCTTTTTCTTAGCACATGTTCAACATGACCAAACACTGGCGAAAAAAACTGAGATACTCTCCATTTGGGAGGGGTTATATAGGGGAGGAACTCAATTTTAATTGGGTTTACCAGTGTCCAATCACCTGTGGTGACTACACAACCCATTAAGTAATTAAGGCTATGTGTCCCGTGATTCATGAGCATGAAAAGGGGATTTACTGTTTTTACATAATGGGCTGTAGGTTAAAATGGATGTAAACCCAATTCATGAAATGTGAGATGGGCACATATATGTTCAGTATTTTGTTATCTCTCTTTAAAGAGCTAAGTTCCTTAGCTCTCTCCTGAACAGTTTCTCTGTTATCAGCCTGATAACTCCTGACAAATTCTCTGACACTTTAGATAAAAGCAGCCTGACATTTCTGTCAGGGGAGGTTGCTAATATAGATTAACAGGGAGCTGGCCCTATTACAAAACACCTCTGAGAGTCTCTGCCTATGATGAGAGGGGGTGTGTGCCTTTCCTCCAATCAGCAATGTTAGCTATTTTGGCTGTATGCCCAGACATCACACTCTGCGTTAAATAGGAAGAGAAAATCTCCTAACACGATCTGAACTTTCTAAACAGTATATAAATGTGAAGACAGCAGATATGGATGTAAAAACTATGTAGGGAGATTTGTTTCATCTCTGTGTATCATCTGAGGCTGTTCACTTCACTGGATGTATGGAGGGTTTACATCCACTTTAATTCCCCATCTACTAATTATTTAAAGTAATTTATTTTTGAAAGGGACCCTGTTGCCACAACATTCATTTCAACTACAGTTTTCTCATATGTGAATTTAACATATTTTATGCATGTTATTTACCTGTATAAGACTCTCCTGTGTAAACTCAGATACTAAATGATTAAAATCTTTTTACGTTTTTTTTTAGTGCAAAAATTTATATTTAAAAAAAGAATGCCACAAAATCCATACAATACAACAACATACCGTATATACTCCAGCCTGTATACCTGAGTCTGTGACATGCATATTCAGACATGGGTGTCCAGTGTAAAAAAGTCACGCCTCCTCCTCGTCCTATTCGGTGATAGGCGGAACACTCAGATTCCCAGCAGACACTTTAGCAGCTGCGGATGCACTGACACATACCATCTCCCTATTGAGCCTGAGCAGCCCACACACTTTTTCCAGGTCACGGAGGGTATCGAGCCTGCCACATGAAGCACAGCTCATGGAAGCCAGGGGAGGCATAGATCGCCCCCTGCAGGAACCAAACCCTACCACCATAGGAGGCTGGGAAGAAGTGCTCACGGTCACCAAGGGGACAGATGCAGCGTTACCAGCTGCACAATGCCTTACATTAAGGGACCTCTAGCCTGCCACTAACCACGGGGACTCACCACCTTACCTATAACTATAAAGTGCATAGCTAATTTTAAACATAAATATTGGGACAAAATGATTGCTTTACATAAGAATATAGTCAGTATAAAAAAAAAACCCTGGACCCCACAACCACCCATCTATCGGTCTTCCATGTGCACCCTAATATTGCGATATCTTTCCATTGAGATATGTGTGTGTGTAAACCATGCACACGATGAGCTAACCAATCAAGAGACCATAATACAGTATTTGTATTAGTTTGACTGAGGGTGGCGGGGGACAGCCAGTAGAACACTATATATTTTGCTGTATTGTATGGATTTTGTAGTATTTTTTTTTTAAATATACATTCTTGTAATAAAAACGTAAAAAGATTTTAATCATTGAGTATCTGAGTTGGTTGTGCCGCTATATTCCATCTATTTTTATGGCTTTTCTTAAATTACTCAATTAATAGGACGAGGCACTGTTAAAAAGTGAATGTGAATGTCCAGTAAACACCCAACAGGTCTGGGACTGCTGTTGCATGCCTCTATCTTGAATGTGATGTCAGCAGCCCCAGCAAACTCAGAGCTGTTATTCAAGGTACACGCTATGGTATTCCTGTTCACTCATCTAGCAGCTACATAAAAGGTTGAGGAGACACTCCAAGAAGAGAAGATGGCAATAATGTGGCAGTTCAGAGACAGAACTGTGGCTGTATTACAGAACTGACTCTTGTCTAGAGTGGTCACAAAGATACATTGCAAATTAATAAAAAATCTAGAAGGATAAAATGCTGTAATTAAGAATTAAAAAGATTTGATTTTGTTGTGCTTTTACCTGCACTTTTTTTCACATTGGTGACAAGGTTTCTTTAAGATCAGCATGCAAACCCATGAACAGTCCTATTTCAGCTTATTGAATCTCATTAGTAAAGCAGGCGGATATAGCTGTCAAGTAAAATGACATCACTGACAAATAAAAGTATATAAAAAGAGACTTTAGTCAATTCCTCCTGAGGTATGCAGATAAACCTCTACAAAAACAAAGGCTTTCTAGGTAGATGTCTAAATGTTACTGTCCATTGGTAGGTATTCTGGTTTGTTAAAGGCCATGTGATCTATTACAAAGCTATTGGGTTGGACATCTAGGTCTGTAATGTACTCAGAAGTCCTTTTTTACTTTTGAAAAAGTATTTGCATATATTAATTTAGTGTAATTTCGCTTAATTTACATTATAGCTAATTTATTTTGGCATCAATTGTGTGTTTTTTTTTTTTGCAGGCAGTGATATGGTAGAAACTGAACTTAGTGATATCTACATTGTGAACTCCCCGTACAAAGTTCTCTTCACCAAAACCTCCAAATTTTTTAAACCCGGAATGCCTATGGATCTAATGGTAAGACAATATATTGGAAGTTTATTGTATATTGAAAATTAATGTAGGTTTCAATCAGATAAAGGGAGCTGAAAAGCAAGCTACTCTGCTGTACAGTCTCTTTAGCTAAACCCTAGCGCCCTGGCAAGCCTTTTCCACGTATTACATTTTATTTGTTAATACATATTTATAGCTACAAATAAACAGAAACTGTTTACAAACTTTTAAACCCTAAAAAAAACCTCAAAATAAATTGACCCCAAACCATTAGGCTTCATTTCCATGGACGTTTTTACAGCCACTTTTTTTAGCCTTTTTTACAGCTTAAAAACGCCTGTCCATGTTTATTTATTTTTTATTTTTTTTATTTTTTATTTAATTTATTTTTTTGAGCTCGAGCTCAAAAACGCCTCGGTAGCGTTTTTGCGAGTTTTTGAGAGTTTTGGGGCGTTTTTGAGAATTTTTGAGCGTTTTTTAACGTCTGGCGTTTTTACAGCTCTAACGCTGGAGCTTCAGAACGCACTGGTCCTGGTTTTTTTTTGCAGCTTAAAAACAGCTCAGCCATCTACAGCTAAAAAAACGTCATGGTGGGCATGAGGCCATAGACTAACATGGAGAGCTGTTTTTAAGCTGCAAAAAAACGCTCAGAAAAGTGGCTGTAAAAACGTCCAAAAACGTCCATGGAAATGAAGCCTTATAGTGACCATTTAATATGGTGTCCAGGTTACTGTTGGCCTTTTTGTATCTTGTAATATTTTGACACATTTTAAATTGAAGTAGCAATGTTTTCATGTGATGGCATTTGTGATG
This sequence comes from Rana temporaria, assembly GCF_905171775.1. Lineage (NCBI taxonomy): Eukaryota > Metazoa > Chordata > Amphibia > Anura > Ranidae > Rana > Rana temporaria. Next base: position 451,858,300 of record NC_053491.1, read on the forward strand.
GCATTATATAATTGCTGATGGTAAATATTAGAGATTGTTTGTGTAGAAAGATCTGTGATAAGACTGTTGTGTTTCATTATATCTATCATCTATTCTAGGTGTTTGTCACCAACCCAGATGGGTCTCCAGCCCACCGTGTGCCTGTGGTGGCAGAACCAGGGTCAGCGAGAGGAGTTACACTGAGTGACGGAACTGTCCGGCTGACCATCAATACCCGTGCAGATATAAGCTCGCTTCAAATAACGGTAACGATAATATTTTTTATACAATGGTTTGCATCTTGTTTAGTAGTTTCAGAACACAATACTGTAGACAATAGACATGTGCAGAACGAAAAATAAAAAATCATTTTGATTCGTTATTTAGATAAATTTGTTTAGTCAAATTAGTTGAATTTGTTTTCGGAATCTGTTTAGTTTATTTGTTTTCGAATTGAGTCGAAAAGTTTTCGAAACAATTTAGAATAGTTTTTGAATTCGAAAAGTTTTCGAATTCTAATCGTTTTCCAATTTCCATAAGAATAAAATACAAAATAAAGGAATAGAATAGAATAGAAATATATATATATATATATATATATATAATATTTTTTTATATTCTATTGCTTTATTTTCTATATTATTTTATTCTCATTGGAAAACTATTTGAATTTGAAAAATATTCAAACTATTCGAATTTCGTCTAAATACATTTATTCGTTATTTTCAGATTAGTTTAAATTCGGTACTATTTTATTTTGGAAGTTCAGATACATCAAAATTAACAACCACTGGGGATCTGTTTTGCAATTACCATCCTTTAGCAAAACCATTAAGTTGCTTACTGGGGTGCTTATACTATCGGGATTAAAAACGATTACACTTCAGATTGAACATAGTAGACCCAAACCACCTACCCAGACATTTTTCAGCCTTATTCATAGAGCACACGACCATCCTACTGCTTAAAGTGATACTAAAGCTTTGTTTAAAAAAAATAACAAACATATCATACTTACCTACACTGTTCAGCTCGTTTTGCACAGAGTGGCCCTGAATATTCTCTTTTGGGGTCCCTCAGCGGCTCTCGCGGCTCCTCGTGCATTAGGGGGTTACCTTGTGGGCGTGCTCCTGAGTCATACACTTGGTGTCCATAGACCCAGAGTGTAGGACTCGGCCCAGCACCCCGGGGCCCGTGTCATTGGATTTGATTGACAGCAGCCGGAGCCAATGGCTGCGCTGCTATCAATCTATTCAATCAAAGCCGGGACTCCATAGAGGAAAGGACGACGGGGATGCACCAATGAAAATTCGGGGCTCAGGTAAGTAAAACGGGGGGGGGGTGGCTGGGGGGCCGGACGCTGCAAGATGTTTTTTCACCTTAACCACTTCCCGCCCGCCCGGCGGGTTTTTGCGGCCACAATGTGGCTCTTAATTGCCTCTATATACGGCCTCCGGCCTCCAGCCACTGGGATGCCGATGCGCGTGTCTGGCGGCCACTATGTCTGCCAGGTACCCGCGATCGGCAGTGACAGAGCAGGGATGTGGAGCTTTGTGTGTAAACACAGAGCTCCACATCCTGTCAGGGAGAGGAGACTGATGCTGTGTCCCTTGTACATAGGGACACAGCATCGGTCACCTCCCCCAGTCAGTCCCCTCCCCCCACAGTAAGAATCACTCCCAGGATACACATTTAACCCCTTCCTCGCCCCCTAGTGTTAACCCCTTCCCTGCCAGTCACATTTATACAATAATCAGTGTATTTTTATAGCACTGTTCGCTGTATTAATGTGAATGGTCCCAAAAATGTGTCAAAAGCGTCCGATGTGTCCGCTATAATATCACAGTGCTGACAAAATTTACAGATCGCCGTATTACTAGTAAAAAATAAATAATAAAAAAAATGGCAGAATTCTATCCCCTATTTTGTAGCCACTATAACTTTTGCGCAAACCAATCACTATACGCTTATTGCGTTTTTTTTTTTTTACCAAAAATATGTAGAATACATATCGGCCTAAACTAAGAAAAAAAAATATTTTTTTTAAAAAATGGGATATTTATTATTGCAAAAAGTAAAAAATATTGTGTTTTTTTTCAAAATTGTCGCTCTTTTTTTGTTTATAGCGCAAAAAATAAAAACCGCAGAGGTGATCAAATACCACCAAAAGAAATCTCTATTTGTGGGAAAAAAGGACGTAAATTTTGTTTGGGAGGCACGTCGCACGACCGCGCAATTTTAATTTAAAGCGGCGCAGTGCTGAAAGCTGAAATTTTGCCTGGGCAGGAAGGGGGTATATGTGCCCAGTAAGAAAGTGGTTAATGCATAGGATGCATTAAGGTGAAAAACACAAAGGTTTACAACCCCTTTAAATCATATTGTTACTGCCAAGCCGGTGTTCTGGGACTACCGACTCATGAGGGAAGTAAAAGTGTAGACCAGTTGTTCTCAACCCGGTCCTCAAGTACCCCCAACAGGCCATGTTTTGGGATTTTCTCTTGGATAAAATAGCTGTACAAAATACCAAGCCATTGACACTGATTTAAAGCACCTGTGCAATTTTGTCACCAGGACAGAATCAGGACACCAAGGATATCCAGCATTTTTTCAACAGAAAATTATGAATTATTATTCAGGATTTATATAGTGTACATGTTCTCTTTTTTTCCCAACGGAAATTCAGTTCGTCTGAATGTAATTCCGATGAAGAAAAAAAACATATATGCTCAGAAACAATTAGACGCATGCTCGGAAGCATTGAACTTCATTTTTCTAGGCTCACCGTAGTGTTGTACGTCACCGTGTTTTTGACGGTCGGAATTTGGTCCATGTGTATGTAAGACAGCTTGAGCGGAATTCCGTCGGAAAAACCCGTCTGAGTTTATTCCGACGGAAAAAAACGGTCGTGTGGACACGGCATGACTTCACATGTCTTTGGAACAGGAGAAAAATCCTTCCAATTAGAGAAAAATCCTCTCAATGAGACATAGACTGCAAATAAAAAAAAAGTTTGGGCTATAGTAGTTTTTCCCTTTAATCTGTAGCTTTTTATTTTACTTGCAATACTTTTTTTTTATATATATATATTTGTGTCTTGTTGTTTCAATTGGAAGGTAAGAACAGATGATCCAAGATTACAGCCTACCCTACAAGCAAGTTCTTCCATGACAGCCACTTCATACAAACCACGTGGTGGAAATTATCTGCATCTCAGCATTGCTGGTGGAGAACTGAAAATTGGTGAAAATGCTGCTATCAACTTCATTATACGGAACAACGACCCATCAGTTCAGAACCAGATCACCCATTTTAATTACATAGTAAGGATCCTTTAAATATCAACTGTGTCATGTATAACATTTAAACTGCTATGATATGTACAGATGTGCATTCTTAAAGCACATGTAGACAAACCCTACTGGCAAAGAGTCATGTTTCATGTGATGGACATACATGCTAACTACAGTATGTGTAACTGTAACACTTCCAAGTATTTTCTTCCTCTCTCCAGAAGTACAGAGCCATCTTAGCTCAGGCATCATAAGGGGTTTGTCTATGCTTGCCGTAGTCTCTGAAAAGATGGCGAGACCTGTACAGAAAGGCCTAAAAGGCATTCAGAAGGCAATATTGCTGCCATTGTAATGACTGTGTTTTAGTTTTTGAATGGTGCAACTTTTTTTCACTTCAATGGGTCACGTTTGGCAGCTTTAATACCCCCAAATACGACAGGGAGTAAATTTTTTGCCAGTGTTCAAAAAAAAATTGTCAAACTGCCCCTGTGTGTACAGGGCTGTCAGGTCATCGTGCAACAGTTGCAGCAGTGGGTGGTTGGAGAGCTTTGAAAATGATCCTTAACCATTCTTTTTCAATGCAAGTACAAACTAGGTATGAGGGTCACCATCTACTTTCTGGACTGAGATACCGGCTTAGATATCACACAGATCAGCCCCTGCTGTAGTCTCCCACTTTGCCCCCCCCTTTTTTTTTAATAAAGGACCCAAGCTGTCTATTATCTTTTTTACATATTTTGAAAAAAAAATTGTGAAATGGTAAGGGTACAATGTATCTGGTATGGTCTGGTATGTATTTTTGGGGGGACCCCTGCACAATTTTTTTTTTATTTCGGCCCAGGGTTCCCCTTAAAATCCATACCAGGCCTGAAGGGCCTGGTATGGAATTTGGAGGGACCCCCACACAATTAAAAAAAAAAAATTGGGGTTACCCTTAAAATTCATACCAGACCCAAAGGGCCTGGTAATGGACTGGGGGGGGGCATGCCATTTTTTTCCCAATGAGTTTTATCTGTATTGCCGAGACCCGACAATTCATTACAACCGTAATAGAGTAGTTTTAAATTACTTTTTGTCCTTTAGAAATGTAATTTTGCTGCGGGACAATTCTAAACACTGGAAAAATGTGCCACTTTACAGGCATACTATACACACACCCCAGGCAAGAAATTTAAAGGAATATTTCACTTTTATTGTTTCACTTTAAGCATTATTAAAATCACTGCTCCCGAAAAAACTTTGTTTTTAAAAAAAAAATGTTTACATTGATACATGTCCCCTGGGGCAGGACCCGGGTCCCCAAACACTTTTTATGACAATAACTTGCATATAAGCCTTTGAAATTAGCACTTTTGGTTTTTCATGTTCGTGTCCCATAGACTTTAACGGTGTTCACATGTTCGAACAAATTTTTTGCCTGTTCGCAAGTTCTGGTGCGAACGGAACCGGGGGGTGTTCGGCTCATCCTTACTCACGACCAACAGTGAAGTCCAACTGGTACAGGAGAGAGCCTAAATGTGCCTTAGTAGCTGACATCACTATTGGAATAGTGGCTACCCTGGGTTTCAGGGATCCCAAGGTGCTCTACAAGTTTACTGTACTGTATGTACAGACACATTTAGGTAACAGCTTTTCAGTCTTGCTTGTTGCTTATCATCTTTTATCAACACAAAGGTCTTCTTTTAAATTCCTGTATCGATTATCCAAAACCATTTTAAAAATACAGGGTTACATGTTGCTGCATTTATTTTGTACAACAAAATGAATAGTTCAGTTTGGTCATGAACAGTTCAGTTTTTGGAGATTTTCACCAAGCTGTAGGTAGTTGTGCACCCAAGTCCACCCTCTTGTTGCTTCTCATTTATTTCAACACATAATTTATATTTCACAGAAAATAAGAAGTGGAGTGAAAGTCACTTGTGTGTTTGCATAAGACAATTTTAAGGAAGGAGGAGGGGGATAGATGTCAAAACTTTGGATGTGACATTGTACATATGGCATTCCACTGGATGATCCAGTATACTGATGTCCGTAACTGAATGTCAATTTTAGTGCTGACAAATCCAACACACAATTCACACAAAGTATTTCAGTAATAACATTAGTTTACCTCTCCACCTCTGACCAGCTCTTATAGCCAGCTTGTCATTAGAAAAAGTGCCATAGAAAGTGGCATGCATTTGCTGAAAGGCAAACTAGACAGTGGCACGGTTGCTGCTTCTCCTTAAAGAAAAGTTTCTTCAACTTATGAATTCATTGTCAAAAGACCAATGGTGGCATCATTTTTAGGCCAGCCCCAATAATCCAAGGGCTATCCAAGCTGGAATTCTTCCAAAAGCTTTTTTCCTTCATGTTTTGTAGTGCTAGCCCATAACAATGTTGGTTCTAAGCCTACTAATTTGTGATTTTGAATTTGGTTTCTAATTTGTGATTTTGAATTTGAACAAAAGGATACTTATGTATTTTTTTTTCATCCTACAGATACTAAACAAAGGTAGAATAATGAAAACCGGAAGACAACAGAGATTACAAGGCCAATCCTTTGTGACTTTGCTGCTACCAATAACACCAGAGTTCATTCCATCTTTCCGCATATTGGCCTATTATGTGGTCACAACTGGAGCAGGCCGTGAAGTCGTGGCTGACTCTGTCTGGGTAGATGTAGCAGATACCTGCATGGGAACGGTAAGAATGTCTTAGGAAGCAATTAGAGATCATATTGGTTTGGCACTGCCATTTGTGATATCAGCAGATCATCAAATCATTCTAGCAACATGGAAATCATAAATTATAAAATTATTTTTCTGCTTTGAACATTCAGCGTTTTGTTTTTCATCAGGGACTCAAAACGCACATATTTTAAGCATTAACAATTTATTCATTGTGTTGCCAATATATATTTGCCTAAGTTTGCCTTGGGAGTGGCTCTTCCTGGGGGCACTCACTAAAAAATTGCATGTACAATAAGTGGTCAATCCTCTCTCTGGTGTTCTCAAAAAGAGGTTGTTCCTCAGAGTGTGGTGAACAGCCTAAAAAGGTAATCCCAACTCGTTTCACCCTTCAGTGGGTGATGTTGGTCCGTGTGGGTTTGGTATAAAACCTCAAGTGCACTAAGTGTTAAACCATATCCAATACCATGACTGAATATAAACAGCATGTGCTAAATACCAAAGCAAAAACATATATATATATATATATATATATATATATATATATATATATATATATATATATATTGTGATTGCCCTGAACCTCAAACGCCTATGGGCGATATTAGATAATTGTGTCCTGTGTATCAGTCCCCAAAAAAGGGGGAAATATAGGTCCCAAATAATAACCAAAAAATGGTAAAAAAACACAAACAAATTGATATTGCGTAGATGTAAGTTCAGCTGCAGTATCCAAAATTCATATCGTAAATAGAAATGTGGAGATATAAATTTCACTAGATCTTCTGATAAAGTGACATTTGTGATTGTCCTCGATGTCCTATGAAGACTTTATCTTCAAGTGTACAGATCAAGGTGACTTGTGTGCTCCCCCTTTGATACCCCACTCACCAGATCTAGGAACCCCTGCAGGGGTAGTAGGCATGGTGTTTCTTTGTATATTGGATTAGGGTTGGTCATAATAACCACCATTGTGCTAATCTGTAAATCTAAAAAACTGTTACAGCCATAGCGACAGATTCTGCAGTGGCAGCAGTAAGAACTACCTGAATTTGTCACAGGCATCATTGACATTATGATGAGATAATTAATGTTATTCACTTTACCTGTCATTCATGGTAATGTTATACATGATCAGTGTATATCATAACTGCCAGTTATAACAATACATCCCTATATGCAATTTACGGGACTTTTAAAATGGTGTAATATACTGTATAGACTAGAGCAAGTTACAATAATTGATTACAGTCTTTGTGCTCACATGGCAGGTTTAGTCATATACAGCCACCATTTTAGACTATACATGAGCTACTCATTATAAAATTCAAACTTTTTGTAACATAAAACTTGGTTGTAAACCTTTACATATATCCAGTGAAGTGAATGGCCTCTGGTGATACACAGAGATGAAACAATTTATCCAAAATAAGGTGTACCTGTTTATCTGCAGCATCCTCTTCTCTACATCTGTTCAAAGTGCAGAATTTACACAGGATCTCTCAGTTCTGAAAAGCAGGGGGCAGGGGACTGAGATTACATCAGTGAGGAGAGCTCTAAAAGCTGATTGGAAGGAAGAAAGGGACCCCCCTCCCCCATACAGCACACAGGAACAGAGCTGGGACTTTTTAAGTCTGGAAATATTGGTTTAATTAAAATTCATATATGCAATTTCACTTTATTACACTTCAACATCATGTATGCATCACCTGTGGAGACAGTAGACAACCATGCTATCATACATTATATAGTTGGTCCACCTTTGCCACTACCAGGAAGCTAGTTCAAAGAAAAGCCATGTAGCCAGAAAGTAGTTGAAAGAGGCTGTTGGAGATCAGCAGCACTGAGAAGCAAATAAGCGTGTAAAAAAAGTGCAAATAGTATTTTATTTTAAGAAAACATTACATTTCCTAATGATGTGCTTTAGCGACTAAAAGTAATATATTTAGGGTTTACAGTATATCTATTTTAACTTATTATTGATTGTGTGATAACAGGGTGCTTTTGTTAAATTTATTGCAATACGAATAAAACTTGGTCTGTCTAACAGCTGACAATTTCGGGCGAAAGGGATCGGGACAATGCAATTCAACATCCTGGAGGTTCTATGAAACTTAGACTGAAAGCTGACCACAAGGCCAGTGTGGGCCTGGTAGCCGTGGATAAAGGAGTTTACGTGTTAAATAGCAAATATAAGATATCCCAGACCAAGGTAAGCTGATTAATGTTAGTAGGCAAATGCATTTGTTATGATAAACAAAATATAATTTAGAGATTGTGAGGATTATTGTGAGGATTATAATTGAGATCTGAGATCTTTATCCAACTATAATGGTGGTTATGATGATGATAAGGAATCAAATTGCTGGTGGTAGATGTAATGACGCTGATATCAATTATTAAGGGTGATGATAAGGAAGAGAAAATTGTCGAAGACAAATTATGGTTTATTTTGAAACTAGTGATGACGCCAATAAAGACTTTGGGGCTAGTGTATTTTCTAGGGAAAGGCAGCCAAAATACATGGCTCACTGATTGATGGTTCTAATGAAGGGTTTGATGGGGCAGTGATGAGGATGAGCGTGATAATGATGGTAGGGATGATAAGAAGTTTGATAGGTACAATGATGATAATGAAGACAGTGATGCTGCTGGTAAGGCTGATGGAGTGTTTGATGGCTGGTGGTGATGATGCAGAAGATTATAAATATGAAGGTCGATGAACAGCTGGTAATGAGGTTAAAGTACTGTATTTCTAAAGGCAATACATTGTTTTCCATTTTGGATAGAGTAAGGGAGGATTATAACCCCCATTGAGGAAATTTCCCTTAACTTCCTTTTCTATAGTCAAAACAGGAAGTGAGAGGAAATACCTCCTAAGTGACGGAATCCTGGGTGTCACCTGAGAATTGGTGTCCCATTGAAAGACTTCCCTCTATTAGTCTTCTGATGTCAATCCAAAACATTTTCTTTTACTTTCACTTTCGAAGATAACAGTAAATGTTAACGGGGGCACCAACAGGTTTTCTTTTTTTTCTTGATTTGAACTTTATTTTATTTAGGAAATATTTCAGCATACAATACAACATTTGTTTACATTTAAAAATCTTATAAACATCCTATATTTGTTAAACCTAACCAAACTTCAACCCCCCCCCCCCCAGATCTGCTATTTTCGTCATCTTAACTTATCTCGGGCCCATCCGATTCTGACATGCCTACTGCATATTTCTCTGTTTGCTTAAACTCACTCCATTTCTTTCAAATTACTCTGTGTCTTTCCTCCATTCCCTGCTCCCTACTGCACAAGTACTCCATCTCACATGTATAATCCACTCTCTGTATCAATGTTTTATAGATGGCTTCTCTACTTGAAGCCATTCTTTTGGGATCAGGGCCTTTGTAGCATTGAGCAGAGGAGGGACCAATGTTTCTTTATATTGTTTTTTGTTTTTTTTATCTCGTGAAACAACACGTTCCAAGCGTTTCGAGGGATCCTTTCCCCGGTTATTTCCTCGATGTAATCTAGGATACTATGCCAATACTCCTTTATTTTTGGGCACTCCCACCAAATGTGTATTGTTGTTCCCCTTTGTCCACACTCCCTCCAACACTGGGGAGACCTGTTTGGCTGAAATTGATTGATTCTCTCCAGGGTCAGGTGCCACCTTGCCAAACACCTATAGTTAGCTTCTATCGAGGTAATATCCGATGCATAGTCATGTACTGCTCCTATCATTTGTCTTTCATCTAGCTTTATTGCAAGGTCTTGTTCCCATTTTCCTATAAGGGTAGGGCCCCGCTTCTCTCTAAATCTGTTAATATATCGTACATTTGAGAAATTCCATGTTTTATAGGCGTTTTGATATTGCAAAGCTTTTTGATTGGGTTCAGTGTCTTCTCCTCCCATTCGCTTACCGACTGCCACCCGTGCATTGTGATTAATTCTGCTCTTGTCCTTATTTTTCCTTGGGTCGTTATGTCTTTTAGTTGTGCTTCCCATATATACCTTCCCATCCGTGTCCCATTACCTGGAGTAAAAAAACTTGTTCCTGCCAACGCGATTAATGGGGAATTATATTCCCATTTTTCCCATCTATATATTTTATCCCATACTTTAAATACAATGTTTGTTAAATCATGTGTTTCAGAACTGTGCACTCTATATTTCGATGGAATCCAAATACCTTTCCCTAATAGTGTTGTGTACAATGTGTTTTCCATTTTTACCCATCTATTATTTGTATTTATATTTGTCCATTCCAATAGCCTTGCCATTATTACTACAGTGTAATATCTTTTGATATTGGGGACCGCCAACCCACCTTTATTTTATAATTTTCTAGACAGGAGCACATTACTTACTCTGGCATTTTATATTCTGCCATAACCTTAAAAAAACATTGAGGTATCTATATCGGGAGCATTTGGAATTTATATAACATTTTTGGTAGAATCACCATTTTTAATAAATGTATCCTTCCTGTCCAAGAGATAGGTCTCCTCGATAGGTTTTTTATATCTATTTTCACTTCATTCAGTAATGGAATGTAGTTGGCACCAGATATTTTTTCCAGAGTAGGGGTTAATTTAATTCCCAAATAAGTCAGTGCTTCTGTGTCCTAGGAAAATGGAAATTCCTGTTGTAACGCTATAGCCTCTTTCTTCTCTGTTCCTAAATTTAGTATTACAGTTTTTGTAGGATTTATCTTAAAGTTCGTAACCTCACCATAGTATTTTATTTATTTTATCACATTTGGCAATGACAACCTTGGCTTGGTAATGTATAGAAGCATGTCGTCCGCATAGGCAGCGACCATGTGTTCTTCTCCCACTCTAACCCCTCCTATATCAACATTTTTCCTTATTTTTTCCAACAATGGCTCTAATGCTATTACATACAGGTATGGTGAGAGCTGGCAACCTTGTCTTGGTCCATCGAACATCTCAACGGCAGACGACATACTTCCATTCACCTTCACCCTGGCCATCGGATGTTTATATAAGTTTTTGATCCATCGTATACATTTTGGGCCCTTTCCTATGCTACGTATTGTCTCCATCATATACCCCCAGTCTACTCTTTCCCAGCAAGACTGGGAAATGATTCTTCTGTGTCCTACACATTAGTAGCATTGTTCTTATGCTATTATCCCTACCCTCCCTTCCTGGGACAAAGCGTACTTGATCCACATTTGTTAAATCTGGCATCAAATTCTTTAACCTTGCCGCTAAAACTTTTGAATATAATTTTACATCTGGGTTTAATAACGCAATAGGACGATAAATTGGGTATAATTGTGATGTCGGCTAAGAGAGATAATTTTCTGATTTCCAAATTTTCCCCTATTTTATTAAAATAGGTGCAAAGTGCTGGTACTAAATTTTTTATAATATTTTATCGTGAAGCCGTCCGGCCCTGGGTTTTCCCCCCCTGATATTTTTTTAGGGCGTTGTTAATTTATTCTTCTATTATTGGCCTCTCTAGGAATTCTATATTCTCTGCTGTTATTTTTGGTAAATTCACTTCTGCTAAGTATTGTTGTATTTTAAGTTTCCTATATTGTCCCTCCTGTAGTGTTTCTTTATTCCTAATTGCATATAACGAGCTGTAATATTTCTCAAAAATCCTTGCAATATCAGTCGTTTTGTAATTCAATTCACCTTTTTCATTTTTTATCTTTTCTATATAATTTGACGTTTTTTTTTTCTTTTGAAATCTTTGCTAGGTATCTTCCGGGCTTATTTCCCCATCTATATCTTTCCTTTGCCACATTACTAAAAACTTTTCTAGTTTCTTCCTCCAGCAGTTCCCTTAGTTGAGCTCTTTTTATTACCACTCTCTGATGTGTTTCCCTATCTAATTGTGTTTTGTGCTGCTGTTCCAGTTCGTATAGTTCCCTTATTATCCGCTTCATGTTTGTTTCCCTTTCTTTTTTTTCCCCTACTCCTATTGAGATACATTTTCCTCTTATATATGCCTTATGGGCTTCTCAGATTGTGGCCATTGTGACATCTGGTGTGTCATTTATGCTGAATTTTTTTTCAATTTCAGTTATTAGATTTTTACCCACTTCTTCATCCTCTACAAGGTCATCATTTAACTTCCATGTTCCTTTCCTGTTTTCCTTATCCTTAAATCTAATTTTTACGGTTACCGGGGCATGGTCTGAAATTGTTGTTATTTCTATTGACGTTTCTACCACATACTCTAAAATTGCATTATCAACCAAAATATAATCCAGTCTTGTGTACGTGTCATGCACCGATGAATGAAATGTGAAATCTTTCTTACTTGGATGAACTATTTGCCATATATCTAGCAACTGCTGGGTATGCATTTTTTTAATCAATTTCAGTTGTTTACTCTCTCTCATCAGTGCACCAGATGTACTGTCGAGATCGTGGTCCATTGAAAAGTCCCCTGCCACAATCAGCTTTCCTGGTTTAAACTCCGCTAGGGTGCTTATTAGGACAATACACATTTGCTAATGTGTACCTAATTCCCTGTAGGGTCCTTTTCAGGAACAAAATACGGCCGTCTGGGTCTACTCCTCTGTCTTCCAACACAAAGCTTATATTTTTCCCTATGCCAATAGCAACTCCCTTTGCCCTTTTTATTTGGGGAATCCCCATAATACCAGGTTAGGATAGCCTGTGAGTACATTCTTATGTTTGAATCAAGTGATAGGTGAGTTTACTGTAAAAAAAACTCTCCACAGCGTACCTTTCCAATTCCCTTAGGCACCATGGGCCAGATTCACAGCAGAGATACGACAGAGTATCTCAGATACTCCGTCGTATCTCTCAGAGTATCTATGCGACTGATTCATAGAATCAGTTACGCATAGATAGCCCTTAGATCCGACAGGTGTAATTGTTTTACACTGTCGGATCTTAGGATGCAATACCGTGGCCGCCGCTGGGTGGAGTTTGCGTCGTATTCCAGCGTCGGGTATGCAAATTAGCAGTTACGGCGATCCACAACGGTTTTTCGCGGTCGGTACGCCGTCGCTAGTCTAGTTTTCCGTCGCAATTTTAGTCGTCGTTTTACCTGCCCTAACTTTACACAGCCCACGTATGTGCTGTATAAAGTATGGCTGTCGTTCCCGCGTCTAAATTAAAAAAAAAAATCTTGCGTAAGACGTCCGGGAATACGAAAGTACGCTACACACGTCGCCGTTCGAAAAAATGACGTCACTTTGCGCAAAGCACGGCGGGAATTTCAAAACGGAGCATGCGCAGTAGGTCCGGCGCGGGAGCGCGCCTAATTTAAATGGCACATGCCCCTTTAAATTACGCCGGAGGCCGCCGGCGTAAGTTTTCATGCAAGTGCTTGGTGAATCAGGCACTTGCGATGAAAACTTGCGGTGGTGTATCATATCTACGATATGTTACGTCGCTGCAGTTCTATGTGAATCTGGCCCCATATGTCTTTTTTTCAGGGTATTCAATCCTCCAACTTCAGTCATTTGTTTTGTTTTCTTTTGGCTTACCAACTTTAACAAACAGAGCATCATATTCATTTATAGACAAAAATACACAGATCTTTCCTACCTCCCTGTTTAGGGTGGAGAATTCGATAACGATGGGTTTAATGAAATTCTGATGATGGTCCTTATAAAAAGGCTACCAAGGGTGGTTAGGGGAGTATGATGATGAGGATGTGGATGTTAATGCTACTGATGATAACGATGGTTACACAGACTGTCAATGGTGATGAAAAACATTGTGATGATAATAATGGCAAAAACTATAGCTTTAAGAATGAGAAAACTATTGATGATAATGATGATGATGGAAACCATACTAATGATAAAATATTCAGAGCAATAGTGACAGACTTGTTGATAATGATTTTGATTTTGTTAATGCACACCCTGATGTTGATAAAAACACATTTTGTCTCTTCTGTTTTAGGTATGGGATTCAGTGGAGAAATATGATACTGGCTGCACTGCAGGAGGTGGTGCCGATGCTTTAGGAGTTTTTTATGATGCCGGATTGGCATTAGGCAACAGTTTCCATGGTTCCACCTCTCAGAGATCAGGTAAAGATAATGCATCATTTGATTATTTTCAAACTGCAACATACCCTTGCTCTGATACAAGCTAGTAGCTTAAAGTGGAACTTCACTGCATCTGAGCACTAAACCAAAAACGTTTTTTAACCAAAAACGTATTTTTTAATATGCAAAGCAAAATCCTCCATCCATCCATGTCTCCATGCTTTATTTTGCTAAGAAATCACCCACCTAGCATTTCTGGTTGTGGCCAACTTGAATAAGGGCAGATGTTTCATGTAGCATTTACTTCCTGGAATCTATCTGCCCTTAGCTCAGGCGTTCAGGTAGGAGGGTGTCCTTAGCTGGGTAAGCTCCTCCTCCTCTTCTAAAGACTCATAGGATGAATTACATAATTTGCCTATGCATGGAAAACAGAAAGTAACTGAAGACATGTTAAAAAAAAAAGTTTAAAACAAGTAAATATTAGCTAATTTCCTATCTATTTATTAATGTTAGCAGCATAAGGATTGAAAATATTCAGTGTTAATCAAGAGAGTAAAGTTTATGCGATTCCCAGCCACTTCTGAGCAAAAACTCTATGTAATAGGTTACCTAAACTAAGGAGAATTACTTGTCGAAATAACACTGTCTAAAGCCTTCTGACTTGAATGTCTTGTACACAAGATCAGTTTTTCCGACAGGAAAACCGCGTATTTCTTTTCAGCAGGAAAACGGCTCAAAATTGTCTTGCATACACACGGTCACTCAAATCTTGGCTGAAATTCCGACCGTCAAGAATGCGGTGACGTACAACACATTGCACGTCGAACGTTGCATACAGACGAACACGATTCGTGATAGGATTTTTTGCTGTCATGAAAATTGAGATCCTGTTCTCAATCTTTTCCTGGCAGGAAAACTGACAGAAAAAGTGTGATGGAACATACACACAGTTGGTTTTCCTGCAATACACTGTGGGGCAGATCCACGTACCTTTGCGCCGGGCGCAGCGTATCTAAGATACGCTACACCGCCGTAACTTATATATTTTTTTTCGAATCCTGAAAGAATTTGCGCCGTAAGTTACAGCGGCGTAGTGTATCTCTGGCGGCGTAAGGACACGGAATTCAGATGGAAGTAATGGGGGCGTGTTTTATGTAAATACGTCGTGACCCGACATAAACAAGGTTTTTTTGTACTGCGCATGCACCGTCCATGGGGGTATCCCAGTGCGCATGCTCGAAATTAAACCGAAACCAGCCAATGCTTGCGACGGAGACGTCATTCTACGCAAATTCCTATTCGCAAACGACTTATGCAAACGGCGTAAAAATTTCAAAATTATCTGTGGGAACGACGGCCATAATTAACATTGAGTACACCTCAGAATAGCAGCTTTAACTATACGCCATAAAAAGCCGACCGCAAACGCCGTAAAAACAATGCGCCGGCCGGACGTACGTTCATGGATCGCCGTAACTAGCTAATTTGCATACTCGACGCGGAATTCAACGGAAACGCCACCTAGCGACCGCCGAAAAATTGCAGCTTAGATCCGACGGCGTACTAAGACGTACGCCTGTCGGATCTAGTTGTATCTTGTTTTGTGGATACCAAAACAAAGATACGACGCGCAATATTTGAAATTACGCGGCGTATCAAGAGATACGCCGGCGTAATATCTTTGTGGATCTGCCCCTGTATGTGTAAAGTGCAGTTATACTTTAAAGTGGAATGAAACCCACTAATTTACTGTTTCCCAAAACAGCTACGATCAATGCATACCCTGGTGATAACCGTTGGAACTGCCAGTGTTCTTATTTCAGCTCCCAACCAATCTTTCAAGCCCTCGAGTGGCTGGTGTCATAGTTGATCACTTGTGCAGCACCATGACAACTGCAGATCCAAATAGAGGATACGATGGCACCATCGTCAGCTGTATAAGATAGGAGGATTAAAAAATTTCAGGGATGGCATATTTTAAGTAGGGTTGTCCTGATACCACTTTTTTAAGACTGATACCAATTACCGATACTTTTTTTTTTTATGTCATGTGTAAGTATTTTTTTTACATTTTTTCAATTTTAATGTTTCACAATTTTTTGTTGTTTTTTACAATGCTTCCTTGGGGGTGGGGGATGGATTTGTCAATGTGTTTTTTATTTTAATATGTATTATTTTTTACAATTAATTATTTTTATTATTTATTGCTATTTTTTTTCTTAGCCCTGTTGGGGGAATTTGGTGAGATATCAGGGGTCTTAACAGACCTCTGACATATCCCCTTTAAGACAGAGAAAGGGACTAAGGAAACAGATTCCGCCGTCCCTTTCTCGGCTTCACTGGAAATGAATGGACAGGAGACAGAGGCTCCTCTCCATTCATAAACTGAAGCATCATAAACACAGGTTACGATGTTTTAGTCATATGAATGAACAGAGTCAGTGATCACTGACTCTGTTCATTCGGAAAAGGTAGGAGCCAGATTTAGCAGCTCCTACCTCCGCTCTCCATCCTGACAGAGGGGGAGAGCAGCGGCATGGAGAATGGACACAGAGCACGGAGGGGGGAGAGCAACGGCACAGAGAATGGACACAGAGCATGGAGGGGGGATATCAGCGGCACAGAGAATGGACACAGGGCATGGAGGGGGAGAGCAGCGGCACGGAGAATGGACATAGCGCATGGAGGGGGGAGAGCAGTGGCACAGAGAATGGACACAGGGCATGGAGGGGGGAGAGCAGCGGCACAGAGAATGGACACAGGGCACGGAGGGGGGAGAGAAGCGGCACGGAGAATGGACACATGGCACGGAGGGGGAGAGCAGCGGCACAGAGAATGGACACAGGGCACAGAGGGGGGAGAGCAGCGGCACAGAGAATGGACACAGGGCATGGAGGGGGAGAGCAGCGGCACGGAGAATGGACACAGGGCACAGAGGGGGGAGAGCAGCGGCACAAAGAATGGACACAGGGCACGGAGGGGGGAGAGCAGCGGCATGGAGAATGGACACAGGGCACGGAGGGGGGAGAGCAGTGGCACAAAGAATGGACACAGGACACAGAGGGGGGAAAGCAGAACAGCAGCGGCACGGAGGGGGAACTCAGGAGCATGGAGGGAGAGAGCAGAACGGCAGCGGCATGGAGGGGGGACACAGGAGCTTGGAGGGAGAGAGCAGAACAGATGGGGGAACTGGAGGAGGATACAGGGAAAGTGAGGTATCGGTAAAGTATCGGAGCATTTTCCCCAAGTACAAGTACTCAGGGAAATGCTTGGTATCGGTCCCGATACCGATACTAGTATCGGAATCGGAACAACCCTAATTTTTTATATTGGTCAAGCTTGGACCAATATTACTATACCATACCTGTAGGATACCTCTGGCAGCTGTAAATCACTGTAGTAGACATTGCTATTCCAGTGACCTCCAAGGATTGGGGTCCTGTGCTGATGGGTAGTGTTGCTCACGAATATTCGCATTGCGAATATTCGACTCGAATATAGCATATTCGAGAAATCGCGCTATATTTCGAATTTCGCGGTGAATATTCGCAAATTCCGAATATTCGCATTTTTTCAATTTGATTTTTAAAACAGATCACATCCTATCGACGTCTAAAAGCATTGCTGGTATGATTAGAGACCCTGGGCCGAGTAGCTAAGCTGAGGCGATCCTTTTATGTTGCCAAATTGAAAAAAAAAAATTGCGATTTTTCGCTATTGCGAATGCGAAAATGATTGCGAATTTTCGATAACTGTGGTAGGAGAACTCTGATTGTCTCTGATGCAAAAGGGGGGGGGCTTTGTGTATGTTTCTGTTATGAATATTTGTATGTTTGATATTATTTTTTTTTGTAAGAAGGAAAAAATTGCGCATACCTTAAAAAAAGGGGAGAATACAGCAGCAACTCAAAAATGTTATACAACATAATTTAATACAAGACAGAAAATGGAGTCGCTCTACAAGAATAAAAAATATGTCTAGTGACAAGACATGTGGGCAAATTATAAAATAAGCAAGCGCAAATAACTTGTGAAATACACAGTGAAACAAATATATAAAGAAATATAGTCCCAATAATAGAAAAATAATCTTTCATAAAAATGTCTTTGATAAGTGAAGTGAAAAAAAGTCCAAAGCATGCAGCATGAACGTGTTCAATCTTCAAGGTGTTTGATTGACAAACGGCTGTGACAGATGGATAGAGTAAAGAATCACCACCAATGCAAAACACTTTTTATTTTCTATTGTAAAATATCAAGAATATTCTGAGCCAATCAGAGTGCTCCTTCTGCATTTGCCGAATATTCACAATTATTTTGTATTGTAAAATATCAAGAATATTCTGAGCCAATCAGAGTGCTCCTTCCGCATTTGCCGAATATTCGCAATTATTTTGTATTGTAAAATATCACGAATATTCTGAGCCAATCAGAGTGCTCCTACAGCATTTGTCGAATATTCGCAATTATTTTGTATTGTAAAATATCACGAATATTCTGAGCCAATCAGAGTGCTCCTACAGCATTTGTCGAAATTGCGCAGTAAATATCGCATTCGCATGTTGTGATATTTCGATAAAATATCACGAATATTCTGAGCCAATCAGAGCGCTCCTCCAGCATTTCTCGAAATTGCGCAATAAATATCGCATTCGCATGTTGCGATATTTCGATAAAATATCACGAATATTCTGAGCCAATCAGAGTGCTCCTACCGCAGTTATCAAAAAAATCGCAATTATTTTCGCATTCGCAATAGCGAAAAATCGCAATCATTTAATTTCGATAAAATATCACGAATATTCGAATTTAGCGAATATATCTCGAATATTCGAATATATATTCGAGATATATCGCGAAATCGAATATGGCATATTCTGCTCAACACTACTGATGGGCTGCCCTGCTGCATAGTGAACACAGGAGGTTGGCAGATTGGGACAGCACTATTCAGGAAATACTTTGGAGGAGCGGGTCAGGGCGGTGACATCACAATGCAGCAGGGCAGCCACTCTGCATGGGACCCAAAGATGCTAGTGGGGATCACTGGAATAGTGGTGTCTACTACAGTGATTTCCAGCTTCTATTTTTTACCCACAAATAGAGCTTTCTTTTTGTCCTATTTGATCAACTCTGTGGTTTTTATTTTTTGCTCTATAAACAAAAAAGTGCGACAATTTTGAAAAAAACAAAACAATATGTTTTACTTTTTTGCTATAATACATATCCAAAAAAAAAAGTAAAACAAATTTCTTCATAAATTTAGGCTAATTTAAATTTACAAGCTACCTACGTGTATTTAAATGAGTGGAGACAGAAATTAGGGGTCCTCTAGCCATCATTTGTGCAACCATTGTATCAGAGTGTTACAGCTAGCAGGGATACTGGCAACAAAGAGATTCGCGGAGTGATACAATATATGATATAGAATCTTTCTTAGAAAGAGACACCTGTGTCCTACAATTTTTTTGGAGTATAATTTAAACATTTATACCTATTTTTCTTTTCCTCAACAGAACCTTTGTGCCAAGTAAGATTAAATCGCAGACGACGTGACACAGCATTATTAATTCAAACAAAAAACTCTAAAGGTAAAACTTGGTTTTCGGTTAGGTTTATTTTAATTGCTTCTTGAAGGCTTGTATATTTTTAAACTGATGTTCTGTATAATTAAAAACATGACAAAAGATTACCAAAGCACTATGAGTTAGCTAAATGGCACAGCAGAGGGTCTGTGCTTTGCAGCTACCTTTGTTTGATTGAAACTTCAGATTGGGCCCACCAATAAGGGATGTTTGGCTGTTGAGGTGACCCTTTTAGTTCTGTATTAGGGATTGTGTTGACCGGGAAATTCAAGTTGCTTTCAGGTGCA
Organism: Rana temporaria; assembly: GCF_905171775.1. Classification (NCBI taxonomy): domain Eukaryota; kingdom Metazoa; phylum Chordata; class Amphibia; order Anura; family Ranidae; genus Rana; species Rana temporaria. The sequence goes on from NC_053491.1 coordinate 451,878,118, forward strand.
TTCAATTTGAAGTCAGAGAAACATCTGGTATCATTTAGAGGTCATTGCCAGGTGCACTTTCAGTTTCCTCCTTCCAGGCACTGTGGGCCAGATTCACAGAGCAGATACGACGGCGTATCTCCTGATACGCCGTCGTATCTCCTGATACGCCGTCGTATCTGTTGTTCTATCTATGCGACTGATTCATAGAATCAGTTACGCATAGATAGCCATAAGATCTGACAGGTGTAATTGTTTTACACTGTCGGATCTTAAGATGGAATACCTCGGCCGTCGATGGGGGGAGTTTGCGTCGTAAACCAGCGTCGGGTATGCAAATTAGGAGTTACGGCGATTCCCGACGGTTTTTCGCGTTCGCTACGTCTCCGCTAGTCTAGTTTCCCGTCGCAAAGTTAGTCGTTTTTTTTTGGTGCCTTAACTTTACACAGCAATTGTATTGTTGTATAAAGTATGGCCGTCGTTCCCGCGTCGAAATTTTAAAAATAAAGTCGTTTGCGTAAGCCGTCCGGGAATACGGAATTACGCTACGCGCGTGGCTGTTCGAAAAAATTACGTCACGGCGCGCAAAGCACGGCGGGAGTTCGGAAACGGAGCATGCGCGGTAGGTCCGGCGCGGGAGCGCGCCTAATTTAAATGGCACACGCCCATTTAAATTGGCCCGCCTTGCGCTGGAGGCCGCCGGCGTAGGTTTTCATCGCAAGTGCTTGGTGAATCAGGCACTTGCGATGAAAAATTGCGGCGGTGTAACGTATCTACGATACGTTACGCCGCCGCTCATCTACGTGAATCTGGCCCCAAGCTTCTTAGAGCTGTTTCCCACTGACTTGTATAGAGAGAAAAGCAGATCTAAAAGCCTATTAGCACAGGATCGGGATAGTCAACCCTGTTTTTGCCCTCCCCTTGGAGCACCCCAACCTTATTTTTGGTACACATACAGTGTAATGGTGAACCTGCTTACAAAACAGAAAATTACATTAACAATCTCATTAGGGTTTTTCTGGTTATTTATTGTAAAATCAGCAGGCTAGCGGCTGGTCCTTGACTTTATGCCTGGAGGTTAGAGACCTGGCTATTGTTTTTCACAGGGGTACCTGAAGCACAAAACTAGCTGAGCAGAGTTACAAATATATAGCCCCCCACAGTTAGAATCACTCCCTAGGACACACTTAACCTCTTCATCGCCCCCTAGTGTTTAACCCCTTCCCTGCCAGTGTAATTTACACAGTAATCAGTGCATTTTTATAGCACTGATCGCTGTATAAATGAAAATGGTCCCAAAATAGTGTCAAAAGTGTACGATGTGTCCGCCATAATGTTGCAGTCACGGTAAAAATCGCTGATCGCCGTCATTACTAATAAAAATAAAAATTTCTAATAAAAATGCCATAAAACTATTCCCTATTTTGTAGACATTCTGGCCCAGATTCTCGTAGGGCGGCGTAAATGTAAGCGGGCGTAGCGTATCGTAGTTGCGCTACGCCGCCGCAACTTAGAGAGGCAAGTGCTGTATTCACAAAGCACTTGCGTCCAAAGTTACGTCGGCGTAGCGTAAATGTGCCGGCGTAAGCGCACCTAAATCAAATGAGGAACAGGGGGGCGTGTTTTATGTAAACTAATCATGACCCCACGTAAATGACGCTTTTTCGAATGGCGCATGCACGCACATGCTCAGTATCACATCGAATTTTCAAATTAATTTACGGCCGCTCAATGCCTAGTCGACGTGAACGTAACTTACGTCCAGCCCCATTCACGGACGACTTACGAAAACGAAGTAAAATACGACACTGTTCGTACGTTTCTGACGTCTATACCTAATATGACTTACCCCTGCTTTATGAGGGGTAACTTTACGCCGGCGTATGTCTGACGTAAACGACGTATCTTGATACGCCGGGCGCACGTACGTTCGTGAATCGGCGTATCTAGCTAATTAGCATATTCGATGCGGAAATATATGGAAGCGCCACCTAGCGGCCAGCGTAAATATGCACCCTAAGATACGACGGCGTAGGAGACTTACACCGCTCGTATCTAGGCAACTGTGAGGCGTATCTGATTCTATGAATCAGGCGCCGAGTTGCGATGGGCCGCACTCAGATTTACGACAGCGTATCTGGAGATACGCCGGCGTAACTCCTTTGAGAATCCGGGCCAATAACTTTTGCACAAACCAATCTAACCAATCGCTTATTGCGATTTAAAAAAAAAAAAAGTAGAAGAATATATATCGGCCTAAACTGAGAAAAAACCCAGACAACAGGCAAAGACGAAAAAGGTCAGTATGAAAAAAAGCAAAACCTGCTGCTTGGGGGGTTCTTCAGGGACAATGAAGGGGGGTTAATTGGCGATCAGAGGCTAAGTCGAAATTTAGGCTCTTAGAATATGTTCTGGCTGTTTTTTGTTCAAACCATTAACAAAGTTCGGATCAATTAACACAGGAGATATTAAAATGGTTGCTGTAACATCTTTTTCCTGTCTATTTTTGCAGCATTGGACTATGAAGGTCTTGAGAAGACGTGCTGTGATGATGGCATGAGAACCTTACCCATGAAGATAAGCTGTGAGCGGCGTTCTAGAAATATTGTAGATGGACAAAAGTGCATTAACGCCTTCCTGGACTGCTGTAGGCACATCGAGAAGATAAGGGAATCCGAGAATGTAAAAAACGATCTCGAAAGAAGTAAGATCACAGTATACAGAGAAATAAACACTAACTTCTATTGCCATAGGCTCTGTTTATAAAACATTTGTTGGATGAATATCACACACATTTGTGCAGGCTGGAACAAATTTCCCCATATTTTCTGTTATTGATCAGAGCCTATGATCATCAGCTCCACCTAGCTGCCAAAATGCGGTATAATTTGTCATTGGAGTAATCCAGAAAACTGTTCCACATTTTGGCCTCTGGGTGGAGCAGGCAATCATCGGAATAAATCTATTACAAATAATTTGGAGAAAATTCAACCAGCCTGTATGAATGTGTGTGACATTCATCCACAGAACAATTAAAAAGAAGCCCAATTAAAGTCTTTTTTTTTTATTGTATTGCTGTATGTTATCATTTTTAACTGATTTTGCGTTTTCATTTTCTTGAAATAAATTTCAGGTGTTGGTGATCTCCTGCTAAAACAATTTATCTGGAGTCAGTGGTGAAAATGCCCCTTACATTGGGAGTCAGTAGGAAGAATGCAATTTTTACAGTGGTGGTCAAAATGCCACCCTTACGGACAGTTAAAAAGATGATTGGATCATGCTGTTGGTTTTACCACATAGCATTGGCCCTGGAACTATGCAGGCACCATCAGATGGAAGGGCAATCAGCAACAGAAAAGGAACCCCTGGCAACCTTTAGAGAAATGCTATGGTTCCACAGAATTTTGGTTGAGAATGGCTGCTTTCTTACCAGATATCTCTGGTCCTGTTTGTAACAGCCATGACCTGAACTGGACATCCTGGCTTCTCTTTCTTGAAGGCTGGATTTGCCATTAGGTACTATAGCTGACAGAGTTAGGCCCTGTACACGCGATCGGACAAAACCGATGAAAACGGACTGAAGTTCAGTTTCATTGGACCAAACCGATCGTGTGTGGGCCCCATCGGTCCGTTATCCTTCGGTCAAAAAATTTAGAACTTGCTTTAAAATTGAACCGATGGACGCCTAAGGCCGCGTACACACGGTCGGTCCAAACCGATGAAAACGGCCTGAAATCCAGTTTCATCGGTCCAAACCGACCTTGTGTACGGCCCATCGGTCTGTTGTCCTTCAGACAAAAATGATAGAACTTGCTTTAAAATCGAACCGATGGACGGCTGACCATCAGTCAAAACTGATGGTTAGTACACAAAAGCATCGGTTCAAAACCCGCGCATGCTCAGAATCAAGTCGATGCATGCTTGGAAGCATTGAACTTTGTTTTTTTCAGCACGTCATGTGTTTTACGTCACCGAGTTCTGACCCGATCAGGTTTTGAACTGATGGTGTGTACGCACATCAGACCATCGGTCTGCTTCAGCGGTGAACCGATGAAAACGGTCCGTCGGACCATTCTCATTGGATAGATCGACCGTGTGTACGCGGCCTTACCAATCGGTCAAAACCGACGGTTAGTATGCCAAAGCATCGGTTCAAAACCCGTGCATGCTCAGAATCAAGTCGACGCATGCTTGGAAGCATTGAACTTCATTTTTATCAGCACGTTGTTGTGTTTTACCTCACCGCGTTGGACTCAATCGGTTTTTTAACTGTGTGTAGGCACATCAGACCATCAACCATCAATCAGCTTCATCGGTTAACCGATGAGAACGGTCCTTCGGACCGTTCTCATCGGATGGACTGACCGTGGGTACGCGGCCTAATAGGTGGCTTCTCTGGGTACACATAATATCAATACTGCTATGATCAGTAAAAATACAATCAACTGATATTAACTATGTCAGCCTTTCTCTAACAGGGTTCTGTGAAACACTAGGGTTCCTTCAGAGGTTGCCAGTGATTCCTTGAGCAATGAGCAATATCTGCCTCTGAGATGAGTAAGGCCCATTTAGATGGGCAGTTAAGGGAGGAGAGAGGAGGGAACGGTAAAAATGTTAACATCTGTCCCCCCAAATATATTGTGGCTTACCAATCATATGCGTTGACTGCATTTTTTTGTCTTTCTACTCGTAATTACAGCCATACAGCGTTCACTAAAGTACAGGGGTAGTGACACCAGTATGTTGGTGATGCTGGTCCTAGTAGACTTTCCTTAGATATTTCTGGAGCTTGCGCCAGACAGTAGGGTTTTCCATTCCTATAATAAATAACTGATAAAAATAGCTGTGAAATCTTTATTTTTTTTCAGGTGATGCGGATCTTGATTACATTGATGATGCTGACATAATCTCCAGGTCGGAATTTGTAGAGAGCTTTTTGTGGAAAGTAGAAACAATGAATGAAGCACCAGATGCTAATGGGTGAGTGAAGGTCCTTGGGATATATTCTGCTCGGGTCACACTGCATGCCAATGTGGCTCACAGCAGGGGTCCTGTGTGTCCTGGTTCACCATTTCAGGTCCGATTTCAGCCTGAATATTGGACTGAATTCGGACCTGAAACGGACCAAAAGATGCACAGGGCTCCTGTGCAAATTCGCACCAGAGCGGCATCGGAGATATGTGAACCGGTTTCATAGAAAACGGGTCACAATCTCCTGCTATTGTGAATTGGATGTGGGGATTCCTCATCCAATTCGCAATAGTGTGAACCCAGCTTTTAATAAGTCTGGTATATCAAATGGTTGTAAATACTTAGTAAAACATTGACTTATGTTTGCATTTAACATGTTAGCAAGGAAAAAGGTTAAAGTAAACCCTAACAATTAACTTTTCTTATTTGCTTAAAAGCCTTTTCTTTGACAGTATCTCTTTGAGAACAGATCATTAAAAACATCACCCAATGTGGTGCACTGGATGTCAGGAATAGGTCCTAGGACAGCAGGTATATTTCCCCACTACTGGGTTGTGGTCCCTTTAAGGCGAAGGTTTGGAGACCTTGTTGAGCACTCAGGGTGTAATGTCCTGGATCACCTGCTGGTGGCACTATGGTTCCCCGGGTGGAGGGTTGTAATTCCAGTGTCCCCCAGTGGGTGGACAACAGGCACTAAAGTGGGAGTACCTAAATACCTTCCGGCAGCCAGTATCACAAGGAAATTGATTACTGTGGTTTTCTGCATGCTGGGAGACACCCACTGGTGGACACTGGAATTAGAACCCTCCTCCCAGAGAACTACAGTGCCACCAGAAGGTAATAGAGGTCATGGCACAGGGGTTCTAACCCGTGCAAGATGAGGGGTTCCGGGATAGTCTAGTTGGAGACAACTGATTTTCAGTACTTTCTGGATTGGTAAGTCCTCATAGGAAAGAACCTTCAAAGATGGGTTACCCCATCTGCAGTCCAGAAAAAGAACAGGAATCAGCCAACCAGAAACCTATACCGGCCACCACCATTCTGGTGCTATGACAAAATTACAACATGCCCCACAAGTCTCCTATCCTCTTCCTATACCTTAATTCCCCAAACACATGCACTTCTAATCATAGTCATATCCACACTGTTACCAAGAGGGTGGGCAGGTGGGTCAGATTGCTTGCCTCTCTGTTTGTTACTCCTCAAGGTCTCCCTAAGTTATGACCACCTCCTCACTGCTCCTTAATATCCTTAAATTATTCCCCACCCATTTTTAACCCCTTTGCTACCTTCCAGCCCACCCTGTCATGTGCCTTTTTTGCCCTGCTTGTGCTCACTGTTATCAGCTGTCAGTGTTACAAGTGCTGCCCAAGTCTCATTGTGCACTACAGAACCACTTTCTATGAAGAAGAGAGGAGAGAAAGGTGTAAGGCCTCGTACACACGATAGGTTAACCAGAGGACAACGGTCTGATGGACCGTTTTCATTGGTCAAAACCGATCGTGTGTGGGCCCCATAGGTTATTTAACCATCGGTTAAAAAAAGCCAACTTGCTTTAAATTTAACCTATGTATTCCTAACTGATAGGTCAAAACCGATCATTAGTAGGCACAACCATCGGTTAAAAATCTATGCATGCTCAGAATCAAGTCGACGCATGCTTGGAAGCATTAAACTTCGTTTTTTTCAGCACGTCGTTGTGTTTTACATCACCGCGTTCTGACACGATTGTTTTTTTAACCGATGGTGTGTAGGCGTGATGGACCATCAGTCAGCTTCATCGGTTAACTTAAGACAACGGTCCTTCAGACCATTCTCATCGGATGGACTGATCGTGTGTACGAGGCTTTATGTAGTCTTAAAACACCTAACCTTCGATGGGTGACAACTCTACTCCCCTATATATACAATATGGTGAGTGAGTGCTGTCACCATGGGGCAGGATGATTATTAGTGTCAGGATCACAAGAAAAAAAAAGTGCTGATATGCTGCATTCAGCTTCTTCTAAAGTTTTATCCTATCAGGAATCCCCAGGGAACTGGGCAGGGCTAAAAACAATAAAAAGAAATAATAATAATCAAGCAAATACAAAAAAATTATTGATTTTATTGTTGGGTTTCTCCACTTTTTAAGCTATGTTCCGTTGTATTTCCCCAATGTAAAGGGATAAAACAATTCATAAACAAATGTTTCTTCTAAAACAGGGTTTCAAGCAAGAGTCTCAACATTTTCTTAAAAGATTCAATCACTACATGGGAGGTTTTGGCTGTGAGTTTGTCTGAAAACAAAGGTAAGCTTTTATATACCAGACAGAAGACGTAATAGCACTACCACACCTTAATTCCCATGTAGTGCAAGTATCCTACGGGGTGTTATCATAATATGCAAATCCCAGTAGAATACTTGCACTAGACCCGTGCAATTTGTTTCTCTTGGAATCAAAATTCAGACAAAATTTTTATTTTAATTTTAATTATTCAGAAATTAGGATACATCCGAATTTCTGAATCATATTAGTAACGCATTTCAATGAATCGGAAATTAATTATAATGAAACAAATTGTCCAAATTCAAAATCAAAAATCAATTTAAATTTGAAAATTAATATGAATATAAATTTGAAAAAAAATCAAATTTAAATTAATTTTTGATTTTGAATTGGACATATTTTAAATGCAAACATATTGCAATAAATACAGTAAGGTATAAAAAGTGAAATAAGATGATGATTCCTACTATTTTTTTTATTTCAAAATTCCAGATGGATGTGATTTAGGATTAACATGATGTTTCCTCATGTGGAATGGTGTGATTTAGAATAGGATGGTGTCAACTAATGTAGGATGAGTGTGATTTAGGATGTGGATGGTATTTCCTCATATAGTATGGGTGTGATTTAGGATGAGATGGTGTTTCCTTATGTAGGATAGGTTTGATTTTGAGATGGTGTTTACTTATGAAAGATGGTGTGATTTAGGGTGGGATGATGTTTCCTCATAAAGGATAGGTGTGATTTTGGGTTGATATGGTGTTTCCTCATGTTGGATGGGTTATATTTAGAATAATATGATGATTTCTCGTGTAGTATGGGTGTGATTTAGGATGTGGATGGAATTTTCTCATTTAGTATGGGTGTGATTTAGGATGAGATGGTGTTTCCATATGTAGGATAGGTGTGATTTCGAATGGGATGGTGTTTCCATATGTAGGATAGGTGTGATTTAGAATGGGATGGTGTTTCCATATGTAAGATGGGTGTGATTTAGAATGGGATGGTGTTTCCATATGTAGGATGGGTGTGATTTAGGATGAGATGGTGTTTCCATATGTAGGATGGGTGTGATTTAGAATTGAGATGATGTTTCCTCGTGTGGCATGGTTTGATATATGATAGGATGGTAAATCTACTAATGTAGAATAGGTGTGATTTAGGATGAGATGGTGTTAACATATGTAGGATGGGTGTGATTTAGGATGAGAGGGTGTTTCCATATGTAGGATGGGTGTGGTTTAGAATTGAGATGGTGTTTCCTCATGTGGCATGGTTTGATATAGGATAGGATGGTATATCTACTAATGTAGAATAGGTGTGATTTAGGATGAGATGGTGTTTCCTTATGTAGGATGGCTGTGATTTCGGATGAGATGGTGTTTCCTTATGTAGGATGGCTGTGATTTCGGATGAGATGGTGTTTCCATATGTAGGATGGGTGTGGTTTAGGATGGGATGGTGTTTCCATATGTAGGATAGGTCTGATTTAGGATGAGATGGTGTTTCCATATGTAGGATGGGTGTGATTAAGGATGAGATGGTGTTTCCATATGTAGGAAGGGTGTGGTTTAGAATTGAGATGGTGTTTCCATATGTAGGATGGGTGTGGTTTAGAATTGAGATGGTGTTTCCTCATGTGGCATGGTTTGATATAGGATAGGATGGTATATCTACTAATGTAGAATAGGTGTGATTTAGGATGAGATGGTGTTTCCTTATGTAGGATGGCTGTGATTTCGGATGAGATGGTGTTTCCATATGTAGAATGGGTGTGGTTTAGGATGGGATGGTGTTTCAATATGTAGGATAGGTCTGATTTAGGATGAGATGGTGTTTCCATATGTAGGATGGGTGTGATTAAGGATGAGATGGTGTTTCCATATGTAGGAAGGGTGTGGTTTAGAATTGAGATGGTGTTTCCATATGTAGGATGGGTGTGGTTTAGAATTGAGATGGTGTTTCCTCATGTGGCATGGTTTGATATAGGATAGGATGGTATATCTACTAATGTAGAATAGGTGTGATTTAGGATGAGAGGGTGTTTCCATATGTAGGATGGGTGTGGTTTAGAATTGAGATGATGTTTCCTCAAGTGGCATGGTTCAACATAGGATAGGATGGTATGTCCACTAATGTAGAATAGGTGTGATTTAGGATGAGAGGGTGTTTCCATATGTAGGATGAGAGGGTGTTTCCATGTGTAGGATGGGTGTGGTTTCGAATTGAGATGGTGTTTCCTTGTGTGGCATGGTTCAATATAGGATAGGATGGTATGTCCACTAATGTAGAATAGGTGTGATTTAGGATGAGATGGTGTTTCCTTATGTAGGATGGGTGTGATTTAAGATGAGATGGAGTTTTTTGCATGTAAGATGGTGTGATTTAGGATGGGTGGTGTTTTTTCATGTGGAATAATTGTGATTTGGGGTGGGGATTGTGCTTCCTCCATGTAGGACGGGTGTTATTATGGATGGGGATGGTAGGATGGGATGGTGTTTTTACACGTAGAATGGGTGTGATTTACTATGAAGATTTTTTTTTTCCTCATGTAGGAGATTTTTTATTTAGAAAGGCGATTTTTCATGTTTGCTTTTCTGTGTTTTCATTGTCAGGAATCTGTATATCTAAGCCACATGATATCACAGTCCAGCTGTCCTTCTTCATTGATCTCCGACTTCCATATGCTGTGGTCAGGAATGAACAAGTTGAGATAAGAGCTATTCTCTATAACTATGGCAACAGTGATGTCAAAGTAAGTGAATCAGTTTACCAGTACACATTTCATGAAAGCTAAGCCTAAATATTAACATAAAATAATATTTATTTGATAACTATAAATTTGTAAACTTAATTTAGAAGAACATAGTAGGTTTTGTATGATTTTGCTATTACAATTTTAAAGATATATTGAACATACACTATACAATCTTATTGTGCTATATTAAATCCATCATCAACTGTGTAGTGCAAGGGTCTACCTGATTTGATGCTAACTGAATTGGGTACGTAGGTTTTATTTATGGCTTTCATTACTCATTAATCAGATTGTATACAGCAGCCATTTTCAAACAGGGTTTCTCAAGAGGTTGCTAGGGGTTCCTTGAGCTTTTGATGATAGACCTTCAATGTGTTGGTGTCTACATAGTTTCTGGGCCAACACCACTTGACAAAGCCAACAGCATGACACAAATGTATCTTTTTAACTGTCTGTAATGCTGGTCATACACGGGTCGAATTTCGAAAGATCTTTCTTTTGAAAATCTTATCTAAGAATTTTCGTTCGAATTTCGCACCGTTAGTGGGCTGCAGCAACAGCAGATTTTTGTGCGGCCATCGAATTTTAATAATCCAACATATTGGATATTTTTTTTTAAAAAAAAAACGATTTTCTAATCAATGATGTGAGAATCGTGCGAGAAATGTAATCGAAAAAGAAATGTGCATGTGCAAGAAAAGAAATTTCCCGAAAAGAAGGTTCCCAGACACAAAAATTATTTCCTGTAGGAACATAAGGTGAAATTGAAGGTTTGGTCGTTTGAATTTCGAAATCAATGGTGGCACCATCTAATCACAAAACGCACACATTTTCTGATTTTCAAAAGAAAGTTCTTTCTAAATTCGACCCGTGTTTGGCCAGCATTATAGTGGACTGGCACTGTAAGGCCGCGTACACACGATCAGTCAAAACCGATGAAAACGGACTGAAGGACCGGTTTATCGGTTAACTGATGAAGCTGACTGATGGTCTGATGTGCCTACACACCATCAGTAAAAAAAAACGATTGTGTCAGAACGCGGTGACGTAAAACACACGGCGTGCTAAAAAAAAACAAAGTTCAATGCTTCCAAGCATGGGTCGACTTAAATTTTGAGCATGCGCGGCCTTTTGACCGATGCTTTTGCATACTAATGATTGGTTTTGACCCATCGGTTAGGCGTCCATCGGTCAAATTTTAAAGCAAGTTCTCTTTTTTTTGACCGAAGGATAACTGACCGAATGGGGCCCACACACAATCGGTTTGGACCGATGAAACGGTCCTTCAGTCCGTTTTCATCGGTTTTGACTGATCGTGTGTACGCGGCCTGAAGGGTTGCATTCTTCCTACTGACCACTAATATAAGAGGCACATTTCCCATAAACCCCCACTCCCCCAATGAATTGGTTTTAGTATGAGTTCTTTGATTCATGAAACTTTTAGGGGTTCCTCTGGGGTTAAAACGCTGACAAAGGCTGGTATAGACTAAGGCCAGCTGTGATCCCCAACAAATAATATAGACCTGATTTTTTTTCTTTTTGAACCAGAGTGTCACTTTAAATATGTTCCTACAAACTTATTTTTGTAAATTTATAAACCTATAGGGGTCTATTTATGAAAAAAATAAAAACCTTACTGTGTGAAAATCTCTTGCATTTGCACAGCCACCATGAATAATCCCCATAATTTGCCTAACACATTTTCTATAATCTTCAACTCCATCCAGTGGCTATAATGTGGTATTTCTGCATTGTGGCCACTAGATGGAGCTTATATTCATAGGAAATACCAAGCAGAAGTATCAGGCAGATTATGGCCCGGATTTACAAAGCACTTACGCCGACGTATAACAAGTTACGCCGACGTAAGTGCAAATATGCGCCGTCGTATCTGTGCGCCAGACCCACAAACTAAGATACGCCTAAAAATAGGCTTCACCCCGCCAACGTAACTTGCCTACGCCGGCGTAGGGTGGGTGCACATTTAGACTGGACGCATGGTGGCGCTCCCATTGATTAGCTATTCAAATATGCAAATGAGGGAAATACGGCGATTCACAAACGTACGTGCACCCGGCGCAGGCTACGCGAGGTGCGCGTAAGTTGTACGTACGGCGTTAAGTTATGCCCCATAAAGGAGGTGCAACCCAGCAGCAGACATGCAAAGGTCTGCACCAGGGAACACAAGCCGGCGTATTTTACGTTGGACGTGTCTGGCTGGGCGTAGGTTACGTTCACGCCGTACGCAGTGATCCGGCATAGTTTAGGCAGTTGTTCTGACGTGGTTGTGAGCATGCGCAGGGGGATGCGTCCACGTCTCGGCGCATGCGCAGTTCGTGATACGTATCTGTCTGGTGCTCGGCCCATCATTTGCATGGCTCACGCCCACTTCCACCTTCGCCGGCGTACGCCTTCGAAACCCAGCGCAGCGTTGGGAGAACTGGCTTGGTGAATTCCATGCTTGCCTCTCTGCGCTGCGTTGGCGTAGCGTACATTGTTTGCACTACGGCGGCGTAATGTGCGCCCGCTCTCTGTGAATCTGGGACTATGGTGGTTGAGACGGCTATGTGAGTGTGTCAGATACTTCGACAGCAAGTTTTCTTTATAAGTAGACCCCTGTACACATATAAGCTTACAAGCTTTAAAGGAAAATGTGTACAGTTATTCCTTAAGTTCAAATTAAAGCTGAACTCCAGCACCCCCTTCTGTCTTGCACAGTTGTACAGGCTCCTCTCCTGTATGGAAATTACTTACTCCGAATTTGCTGCATACTGTGAGCTTTTTACACTGTGCATTAGAAGCGGAAGAAAGCAAGTCAGATAGAACCCACCTTGTTTCCAGATTGGAGGATGTCCAGCATCATCTAGCCCAGGGGTACTCAAACTATGGCCCTCCAGTTGTTCAGGAACTACAATTCCCATCATGCCTAGTCATTTCAGTGAATGTCAGAGTCTTGCAATGCCTCATGGGATGTGTAGTTCCGCAACAGCTGGAGGGCCGTAGTTTTAAGATCCCTGATCTAGCCCCTTCTCACCAGTCTGTTTCTGACCTGCCCCTTTCATCCATTGGATTTCATAATCCTAAACCCATCACATGTGGGCATTACCTAGGGCAGTCTGCTGTTTTCAGGAGGCTGTATATACAGTACAGACCTTTCCACTAGCCATAATCTCTATGCATTGTATAAAGAAGCTCAGAGACCCAGTAATTACATCGCTGGGTAGAAAACAAGGTATTTAACCACTTCAATACCGGGCACTTTCCCCCTTCCCTGCCCAGGCCAATTTTCAGCTTTCAGCGCTGTCACTTTTTAAATGACAATTGCGTGGTCATGCCACACTGTACCCAAACAACATTTTTATCATTTTGTTCCCACAAATAGATCTTTCTTTTGGTGTTATTTGATCACCTCTGGGGTTTTTATTTTTTTGCTAAACAAATAAAAAAACACGGAAAAGTTTGAAAATAAAATGTTCTTTGTTTCTATTATAAGATTTTGTAAATAAGTAGGTTTTCTCTTTCACTGATGAGCACTGATGAGGCTGCACTGAAGGTCACTGATAAGGCGGCATTGATGGGCACTGATGAGGCGGCACCAATGAGGTGACACTGATGAGGTGGCACTGATGGGCACAGATGAAAGGCACTAATATGCAGCACTGATAGGCACTGACAGGCGGCAGTGATGGGCACTGGTAAGTGGCTCTGATGGGCACTGAAAGGTTGCACCGATGACCACTTATGGGTGGCACTGAAGGGCAATCATAGGAGACATTGATGTGCACTGATAGGCGACACTGATGGGCACTGCAAGGCTGCACTGATGGGCAATTATGGGTGGCACTGATAGGTGGCACTGATGGACACTGATGGGTGGCACTGATGGACACTGATAGATGGCACTGATAGACATCACTGATGAGGAGGCACTGGCAGGCATTACTGATGGGCACTGATTGGCATCATTCATGGGCACTGATTGGCATCCCTGGTGATGGGTGGACATAACTGGTGGTCATGGGTGCACATCATTGGTGGGCATCCCTGGTGATGGGTGGACATACCTGGTGGTCATGGATGGGCATCCCTGGTGGTCCTGGGTGGGCATCCTTGGGGTGGCCTAAAAAATCAATCAGCGCAGACCCTCTGTCGGGAGACCAGCCGATCGGCTCTTCTCTACTCATGTCTGTCAGACGCAATAGAGGAAAAGCCAATACACACCTTTTCCTGTTTACACTGTGATCAGCTGTGATTGGACACAGCTGATCATGTGGTAAAGAGCTTCTGTCAGAGGCTGTTTACCGAGATCGGAGTTGCAGTGTGTCAGACTGACACACCACACCACCGATCGATGTGTGCTCCTGCAGGCACGCGCTGGCTTGTTATCCTGCTGGACGTCATATGACGCCCAGTCGGGATAACTGAACCACTTCCCGGTCGTCATTCTGCTATAGGCCAGGCGGGAAGTGGTTAAAGTCTATGTAAACCCCTCAACTTGTAAAAAAAACATACAGATTAAAATAGAAATGAAAGGACAAACATTTGTGTATAGATATTAATAGAATTATACATATCTTTTGTTCCCCTTCTATTTAAATATGATAATATACCTTCTGTTCTCAGCTGCATAAGGATCTCAAGCCTCGTACACACGACCGAGAAACTCGACGGGCGAAACACATCGTTTTGCTCGTCGAGTTCCTTGTTAGGCTGTCGAGAATCTCGACGAGCCAATTTTCTCCATTCCTATCAAGGAAATAGAGAACATGCTCTCTTTTTGGCTCGTCAAGTTTCTTGACAGTTTCCTCAACGAAAATGTACACGCGACCGGTTTCCTCGCCAAAAAATATCTCCCAGCAAAGTTCTTGCTGGTTTTTGCCGAGAAACTCAGTCGTGTGTACGAGGCCTGAGAGAGCTGGGGGGGGGGGGGGGGGGGGGGGTCAGCATAACACATCACATCACACTGGTCTTCCCAGTGAAAACTGTGCAGGGGGGCAGTGTCCGCACAGCTAGAAAACCAGGCTGTTCCTTCATGCCTAGTGTGGTCAGTTTTTAATAGGAAAGCAGAGAGCCTGGCAGGAACACCAGGTATTTCACACAAAGGAAGCAATGCAATTTACATATTCATTAATGAAAACAGCAAGATTTATTTTTTTTTTTAATAATGTCATTAGCATGTTGATAAGGTGGATGGGAGGCTACACCTGGGAAGGCATATAATATAGTCAGATTTAAACTCATGTGATTTTTGTATATACTGTATTTACGGTATATCTTTTTTGTCTGGTTTAGGTACGTGTGGAGTGGACTTACAATGAAGAATTCTGCAGTCTCTCCACTGCCAAGACGAAATATCGCCAGTTTGTGACTGTAAGGGCCGCCTCATCTCTGGCTATACCCTATATCATTATTCCTCTGACTTTGGGCTATCATGACATTGAAGTGAAGGCGGCCGGACAGGCTGTCGCAGATGGTGTGAAGAAGAAGCTGAAGGTCGTGGTGAGTACAAAAATATTTATTTATGTTGCTTTCTGGGTCTCTGTTGGGGAGAAAAACATGAAGTGATGGGACATTTCTTCTATAGGGACACAGATATACATTATATTGTCAAAAGTATTGGGACGCCTGCCTTGCAAATGCACATGAACTTTATTGGCATCCCAGTCTTAGTCCGTAGGGTTCAATATTGAGTTGGCCCACCCATTACAGCTATAACAGCTTCAACTCTTCTGGGAAGGCTTTCCACAAGGTTTAGGAGTGTGCCTATGGGAATGTTTGACCATTCTTCCAGAAGCACATTTGTGGGGTCAGGCACTGAAGTTGGGCGAGAAAGCCTGGCTCGCAGTCTCCGCTCTAATACATCCCAAAGGTGTTCTATCGGTTGAGGGCAGGACTCTGTGCAGGCCAGTCAAGTTTCTCCACCCCAAACTCGCTCATCCATGTCTTTATGGACCTTGCTTAGTGCACTGGTCCAAATCATTTGGTGGAGGGCGGATTATGGTGTGGGGTTGCTTTTCAGGGGTTGGGCTAGGTCCTTTAGTTCCAGTGAAGGGAACTCTTAAAAATGTGTTTTTAAATAACAAACATGTCATACTCACCTCCACTGTGCAGCTCGTTTTGCATAAAGTGGCCCCGATCCTGGTTTTCTGGGGTCCCTCGGCGGCTGTCTTAGCTCCTTCCTGCAAGAGCTAACCCCCTTCATGGGAAGATCTCTCCCAAGGGGGTTAGCTTGCGGGCACGCTCCCGTGACACAGTCGGCGGCTATACCCACCAACTGTATCACTAGGTCTCGCCCTCCGGCGCGCAGCGTCATTGATTAGATAGACAGCAGTGGGAGCCAATGGCTGTGCTGCTATCAATCTCCAATGAGGAGCTGAGAACAGCCTGAAGACAGGGGCGAGTAGCCTGTGCGTTCACGATGCGGGACTTTCGAGGGCTCAGGTAAGTAATCCGGATGTAAGCATCGGATGCATTAAGCTGAAAAAAACGCAAAGCTTTACAACCCTTTAAGGTGTCAGCTTACCAAGACATTTTGGACAATTTTGTGGTAACAGTTTGGGGGCGGCCCCTTTCTGTTCCAACATGACTGCCAACCAGTGCACAAAGCAAGGTCCATAAGACATGGATGAGTTTGGGGTGGAGGAACTTGACTGGCCTACAGCGAGTCCTGACTTCAACCCGATAGAACAGCTTTGGGAGGAATTAGAGCAGAGACTGCGAGCCAGGCCTTCTCGTACAACATCAGTGCCTAACCTCACAAATGCACTTCTGGAAGAATGGTCAAACATTCCCATAGACACACTCCTAAACCTTGTGAACAGCCTTCCCAGAAGAGTTTAGGCTGTTAGAGCTGCAATATTGAATCCTATGGATTAAGACTGGGATGCCATTAAAGTTCATGCACGTGTAAAGGCAGGCGTCCCAATACTTTTTACAATATAGTGTATTTTGTACTTCTCTGCAATACTTGTACATTTACTCATGGTTTATCCTTTTAATATGCTGCAAGTACAAAACAATATGACACTATTGTGGAAGTGATGAGCTACTCCGTGCATCTAACCCACACCAGATTAAAATGTAACCTTTGTTCCATATAGTAAATTATCATCCCAAATGTTTACAAAGTGTCTCTTTCAAAAACCAGAAAACATATCTTTATTGGATTTACTAACTTATATATATATCTTTATTCCATCTGTTTCCTTTATTTATTTTCTGTATCAGATATCTACATATCCTTTTTTTCAAAACTCTACCCACTGTAAAAATCTACTTAGTACAGAAAAATTTGTGTTGATTTGTCAGAAATATTGTATGACTTCCTCTTTGGCATGACAACACAGCTTTGATCTTAAAAGAACGTGTTGTCAGCCCTGCCTACTAAATTTCTGTTGAATTACAAAGAACACAGACCCCTCCTCATCTCCTCCCCCCCTCCTCATCTCTATAACCCCTCCTCGTCTTTCCCTTACTCTTCCTCATCAACTTCCTTCTCCATAGCCCCTCCTTATCTCCCCCTCTACACTCTACTTATCTCCATAACTCCTTCTCATCTCCACTTCCCTCTATCCCCCCACCCTTCCTCAACTACTCCCCCTCCACAGCTCCCCCCTCCTCATTTTCTTCCCCTCCTTGTCTTCCCCCACCCCTCCTCATCTTTCCCCACCCCTCCTCATCTACTCCCTATCTCCTCCTCCTCCTCCTCCTCCCCTCTCCTCATTGTTATAAGCCCCCCTGATCTCCTCTCTTCTACCCATTTCCAAAGCGCTCGTCATTTCCACACCCCTCCTCATCTCCTTAACCCCTTCTCACCCCCCTCCTAATCTCCATAACCCCTCCTCATTCCCATATCCCTCCTCATCTCCTCCCCTCTCCTCATCTCCATAACCCCTGTTAATCTCCTCCTCGTCTTCTCCACTCTCCTC
Organism: Rana temporaria; assembly: GCF_905171775.1. Classification (NCBI taxonomy): domain Eukaryota; kingdom Metazoa; phylum Chordata; class Amphibia; order Anura; family Ranidae; genus Rana; species Rana temporaria. The sequence goes on from NC_053491.1 coordinate 451,896,024, forward strand.
AACTCTATAATCCTTCCTTATCTCCTTCCTTTTCCTCATCTCCATAATCATTCTTAAGTTTTTCCCCCCTTCCTCGTCTCCATAACCGTCCTTATAGCCATAACTCTTTCTCAATCCCCCTCCTCATCTCCATAACCCCTCCTCATCTCCATAACCCCTCCTCATTCCCCCTTCTCATCTCCATAACCCCTCCTCATTCCCCCATCCTTCCTCATCTCCTTCCCTCTCCTCATCTCCATAATCATTCTTCATTTTCCCCCCTTCCTCGTCTCCATAACCCTACTTATAGCCATAACCTCTTCTCAATCCCCTTCCTCATCTCCATAACCCCTGTTAATCTCCTCCTCATCTTCTCTACTCTCCTCAACTCTATAACCCTTCCTTGTCTCCTTATAGCGGGGGTTCACCCTAAAAAAAAAATTCTAACATTACATTGAGCCGAGTTGTGAGAATGACATTATGCTGATCTTTTTTATTTTCTTGCCGTACATACCGTTTTATCTATATTTTCACCGTGGCTTCCGGGTATGTAATCCTGCGGTACTGGGCGTTCCTATTCACATGCTAATTGATTGACATGCTTCCCACCGGCGCATTCAGTGCGTCACGAGTTGCCGAAAGAAGCAGGACTGCGAGTCGGATCTATACGGCGCCTGCGCACCGACGTTCGGCTTCTTTCGGCAACTCGTGACACGCTGTATGCGCAGGTGGGAAGCATGTCAATCAATTAGCATGTGAATAGGACCGCCCAGTCCCGCAGGATTACATACCCGGAAGTTGCGGTGAAAATGTAGATAAAACGGTATGTAGGCAAGAAAATAAAAAAGGTCAGCATAATGTCATTCTCACAACTCGGCTCAATGTAATGTTAGAATTTTTTTAGGGTGAACCCCCGAGTTAATTCTCCTCATCTCCATAATCACTCTTCATCTTCTCCCCCTTCCTCATCTCCATAATCATTCTTCATCTTCTCCCCCTTCCTCATCTCCATAACCCCTCCTAATCTCCATGCCCCTCCTTGTGCACCATCAGAGAACAAAGAAAATTATCAGATCACAAGATTTCTAGCAAAATCAAGGGGTATTTTTTACACTTTTAAAACAGATACAACAAAAACTTCCAATGGTATAGTTAGCAAACTTTAACTTTTGAAATGTAAAAATTCATACTATATATGTGTTTTTTCTTTTTTCAGCCGGAAGGAAAACGAGTTGTGCAGACCTTAACAAATGTTATTTTAGACCCCGAGGGAAGAGGAAGAGGTCTGTAAATGTCCACTCTTTGGATAAGATATAATACTTCTGAGTTTAATTGCAATTTATAGTACAGGACGTCAACTGAAAACTGGATACCATTGAAATTAAATCGACCATTGTTTTGTCATTGTTTGCACTTGAGGCTTTATTCACACCTGGGCGTTTCTAGAATCACCGGCAGAATCGGGCAATTCTGGCAGCGATTCCAGAATCACAGTAAAACGTGGGACACATTTGTGTTGCCATGGCACCCCAATTGTGGTGCGAATTTGCAGTTGTTTTTGCGTGGTAGATTGCGCTGCAATTGCGGCAAACGCATCATGGGAATCTTGTCCCTTAGGCTGGGTTCACGGTACGACACAACAATCATACAACTTTTATCCTACTTTGCTCTGTGACATCAGTCCTACATTAGTCCTACATCCATCTGACTTTCATGAACAGGATACTAGTTTGATCCAACTTTGTGATAGTCTGACTTGTTTTTTGACCAATCAAAACAATCCCAGTGTGAGATAAATTCCTTTTACTGCTGCTGTAATCACAATGTCGGATGCCACAAGTCGGATGGTTAGGACAAGGATCCTACTTTGATCTGACTTCAATGATATTCAATGGGCTGAAGTAGGATCAAAATCGAACCAAAGTAGTGCAGGAACTTTTTTAAAGCCGGGTTCACACTGGTACGACAAACGCTCTGACATTGGGGGCTCACGTCGCATGATGTGTGAAAATCAATGTTTCCCTATGAGAGCCGTCTTAACTGGTCTGACACAAGTCGGTCCGACTTTGAAAATGCTCCCTGTACTACTTTGGTCTGACTTTGGTCCTACTTCAGCCCATTGAATATCATTGAAGTCGGATCAAAGTAGGATCCTTGTCCTAACCATCCGATATTTGACATCCGACATGGTGATTACAGCAGCAGTAAAAGGAATTTATCCCACACTGGAAATAGCAATGGGGGTACAGTGCTCAGGTTGTCAGCAAGAACAATCAATAAAGGGTCAAATTAAAATTAAAATAAATAAACAAACCACAATGGCGACGTATGTAGTCTGAAAGTTCATGAGTCCATGTTTTTAGGAGGTAATATGATCAGTCCCAGCAAGAAATCAATAGGAGTTTGTAGAAAGCTGTTGACGATCAGTTCAGATGATGAGCAGTTAATCAAGGCAGCTGTCCAGGAGCGAAGTCAGCTCAGTATGTGCAAGAAAAAGAGTAAGGAGAGACGCGCCACTGAGTAAACTGTGTTTTTAATATAACATTAAAATAATCCAGCACTTACATCATAAATTACTATGCTGCAGTCAGGGGAGCTGGCACAAGTCTGACGAACAGTAGACCAAATATATCCAGATGAGATGTGGCTGCTGGGACCCGAGGAGAGCCGGAGGGAGCCAGCTATGTCCGTGGTTGGTATCACACTGTCAGCATGGAAAACATCCGGTGGAACGTAGCGTCAGCTTGGACGGAGGCCGAGAGGGACCACAACGCGTTTCAGAGCATGCGCAAAGGATCCGACCTGCGCGCTCCTTTATCAAGTGTCGACACTTGATAAAGGAGCGCGCAGGTCGGATCCTTTGCGCATGCTCTGAAACGCGTTGTGGTCCCTCTCGGCCTCTGTCCAAGCTGACGCTACGCATCTGGATATATTTGGTCTACTGTTCGTCAGACTTGTGCCAGCTCCCCTGACTGCAGCATAGTAATTTATGATGTAAGTGCTGGATTATTTTAATGTTATATTAAAAACACAGTTTACTCATTGGCATTTCTCTCCTTAGGCTGGGTTCACACTACTACACTACTTTCATCCTACTTTGCTCTGTGTTCAATGTTTCCCTATGAGAGCGGCTTGTAGCGTCCTACACAAGTCGGTCCGACTTTGAAAATGCTCCCTGTACTACTTTTGGTCCTACATTGATCCTACTTCAGGCCCATTGAATATCATTGAAGTCGGACCAAAGTAGTATCCTGTTCATGAAAGTAGGATGGATGTAGGACCAATGTAGGATAAATGTAGGACCAATGTAGCAGAGCAAAGTAGGATGAAAGTAGTGTAGTAGTGTGAACCCAGCCTGCCTCTTATCCCACACTGGGATTGTTTTGATTGGTCAAAGAACAAGTCAGACTATTACAAAGTTGGATCAAAGTAGTATCCTGTTCATGAAAGTCGGATGGATGTAGGACTGATGTCGCAGAGCAAAGTAGGATAAAAGTGTATGACTGTCGTGTTGTATCAGTGTGAACCCAGCCTCCAAGCCTGGGTTCACACTGATACTACACAACAGTCATCCGACTTTCATCCTACTTTGCTCTGCGACATCAGTCCTACGATGGTCCTACATTGGTCCTACATCCATCCTACATCCATCCGACTTGAATGAACAGGATACTACTTTGATCCAACTTTGTGATAGTCTGAGGCCTCGTACACACGACAGAGTTTCTCGGCAGAATTCGGCCGGATTCTGCCGAGAAACTCTGTCGTGTGTACACTTTCGGCCCGATGGAGCCGCCGAGGAACTCGTCGAGAAAATAGAGAACATGTTCTCTATTTTCTCGTTGTTCTATGGGAGAACTCGGCCCGCCGAGCTCCTCGGCGGCTTCAGGGCTGAACTCGACGAGGAACTCGATGTGTTTGGCACGTTGAGTTCCTCGGCCGTGTGTACGGGGCCTGACTTGTTCTTTGACCAATCAAAACAATCCCAGTGTGAGATAATTTCCTTTTACTGCTGCTGTAATCACCATGTCGGATGTCAAAGGTCGGATGGTTAGGACAAGGCTCCTACTTGGATCCGACTTCAATGATATTGAATGGGCTGAAGTAGGATCAAAGTCGGACCAAAGTAGTACAGGGAGCATTGTCAAAGTCGGACCGACTTGTGTCAGACCAGTTAAGACGGCTCTCATAGGGAAACATTGATTTTCACACGTCATGCGACATGAGCTCCCAATGTCAGAGCGTTTGTCGGACAAGTGTGAACCCGGGCTAAGGGACAGTTTTGGATACCACGACAACATGCAGTTTTGAGGCTTGACATATTTAGTGTCTATTTACTAGATGGATCCTCATCTTTTATATTTTATTTTAGAAAATGGATACTATATTGTGTTTGTGTGCGGTAAAATAAATTTGAGTCTACAGGTTCTCTGCATTTAGAAAATGTAGTGAAAGGATTAATTGGTTAATATTGGTCTGTTAATATTTCATTCTGCAGCTGGAGTACAGGAGCAGCTGATCAAAACAGTGGATTTCAAAAATGTTGTTCCCGATACAAATGTTGAAACCATTGTAACAGTCCAAGGTAAGTGCTAATGGAGCAATATTTATATCTTGCAGGGAAAGCTACTAGTAGCTCATTTCTTTTTGCATAGATGTCAACTGCCCCAGGTTTTCTGGGACATCTAAGTGCTTTGTCCCAATGAGACTCCTCTAAGCCCATCAGCGGGTGAAATGTAGTAGAGAGCGCTTCTTCCCCAGGTAAGCGTTGCTTGGCAATTCACATGATTTAAAGGAAAACAGAATTCATTAGACCAGGCCACCTTTGTGCATTGAAAGTGGTCCAGTTCTGATGCTCACTTGCCTATTGTAGGCACTTTTGGATGTGGACACAAGTTAGCATGGACACCCTGACCGGTCTGTGGCTATGCAGACCCATGGGAACATAGTGTGATGCACTGTGTGTTCTGACACCTTTTTATCTTAAAGTGGAGGTCCCGTGAAAAAAAAAAAATATTCAAAGCCAGTAGATACAAATACTGCAGCTGCTGACTTTTAATATTATGACACTTACCTGTCCTGGAGTCCAGCGATGTTGGCAGCAGAAGACAAGCAAAAGCTCGTCTCTCGGCTGCCCCACCGCCATCCTCGGTGAGGGAATCAGGAAGTGAATCGTTGCGGCTTCACTGCCCGGTTCCCTACTGCGCATGCGCGAGTTACGCCAGCACCTTTTCACTAGTCCCCGCTATCTCCTGGGAGCAGTGTGTTTCCCAGAAGACAGCGCGGGGGGGGGGGGGGGGGTGACGCGAAGGAGCGTGACTCCCACGGGAGTCAATACCCGGAAGTGGTGCAAATACCTGTTTCATACAGGTATCTGCACCCCCTCCCCCTGAAAGGTGCCAAATGTGACACTGGAGGGGGAAGGGTTCCGAAAAGCGGAAGTTCCATTTTTGGGTGGAACTCCACTTTAACCAACATTATGTTTTTCAGCCATTTGAGCTACAGTAGCTCTTCTATTGGATGGGCCAGCATTTACTCCCCATGTGCATCAATGAGCCTTGGTTGTCCAGAACTCTATTCCAGTTCACTGGTTTTCCTTCCTTAGATCATTTTTGACCACTGCTGCCTGGGAATATCCCACAAGAGATGCAGTTTTGAATATATTCTTACTCAGTTGTCTAGCCAATACAATTTGACCCTTGTCAACGTCGTTACATATAAAACACTGTTGAAGGAATCCTATTTTCCTCTTTACAAATGATACTTATAGGTGCTAGCTGCTTGCTGTCCTTACACTGTTATTACTAGATTATGTAACCCAATAACCCACCAAATACCAAATAATAGTGTTTCATAATACTGAATTATGCATGATGAATACATTAGTAGCCATTGATTATATTACATGGCCTGTTTTCTGGACATCTATTGTGGTTGCTTGGTGTTATGCCCTTAAGGGACTATTTAAAAATCCAATGTGGCCACTCCACCGCAGAGCGTTATGTGCATTGTGCTCCACCAGCTTTACAAATGTGCACTGTGTGCCACCAGCTTCAGGAGTTGGAGCACGTGAAAAATGTAAAGAGCATGTTCACGGAGATCAGCTTTAACTCAGCTCTTTGCAATTCTCAGGGACAGCAATTAGCCAGCTGGTGGAGAAAGCCATCGATGGAGCCAATTTGAATCACTTGATCAGACCACCTGGAGGTTGTGGCGAACAGAACATGATGAGTATGACTCCCACTGTGATTGCCGCCCATTATCTGGATGCTACCAGGCAGTGGGAAAACGTAGGCATAAATCGCAGAACAGAGGCCATTCAGCACATCAATACTGGTAAGAAATAAAACTCTGTACTTTCCATATGGGCTATGGTGGACACAGTCTACATTGAACCCTTCTAAAATCTATAATTATGGCTCAATGCCATTTGCCATGGTGTCTCTTGGATTGCTGAGAAGTAGAAAATGATGCCACCCTATTACAAAGCAGCCATGCCCCAAAGATGACACGAAAGCCAACTAAGTTGGAAAAGGGCAACGTCAGAGCTGTGTCAAAGGAACCTCTAGCAACTTCTGGAGGAACTCAAGTTGAGAATAGCTGCCCCACAGACAGTGACCGACCTAAAGTCTTAATATTGCATCCTTATATTAAATAGTGAAGGCCCAATTCAATACTGTATTAATCACACTAACACTGGTAGGTATCATCCCTATAATAATGTGTAGTTGTATAAAAAGCTGAAAAGAATGGGACATTAATTATATACTTTACCAGTGTTATGAAAGCTTAAAGAGGAGTTCCAACCTGAGGAAAAAAAAAAAAAAGTCAGCAGCTACAAATACTGTAGCTGCTGGCTCTTAATATATGGGCAATTACCTGTTCAGAGAGTCTGCGATTTTTGTCAAGTGCTGCCACCACCATCGCCACTAAGCAAAACCAGCTGTGAAGCCACTGCGCATGTGCAAAGCTTGCTGTGCTTTCTAATTGGCCTGGCGGAGCATGGGGGGCAAACCTCCGAAGGACGGCGCTGTGGCCTACTCAATAGAGATACAGCCTCGGACCAATGTGGTCCCGGGGCTGGAATTACACACACATACTTCACGCCAGTAGGGCCACGAGGCGAAGGACCCGGAAAAACGACGTCTGCTCCTTAACTACTTAACCCCCGCACCATATTGCTGCCCAAAGACCAGAGTACTTTTTGGGATTTGGGACTGCGTCGCTTTAACAGACAATTGCGCGGTCGTGCGACGTGGCTCCCAAACAAAATTGGCGTCCTTTTTTTCCCACAAATAGAGCTTTCTTTTGGTGGTATTTGATCACCTCTGCGTTTTTATTTTTTGCGCTATAAACAAAAATAGAGAGACAATTTTGAAAAAAATTCAATATTTTTTACTTTTTGCTATAATAAATATCCCCCAAAAATATATAAAAAAACATTTTTTTTCCTCAGTTTAGGCCGATACGTATTCTTCTACATATTTTTGGTAAAAAAAATCGCAATAAGCGTTTATTGATTGGTTTGCGCAAAAGTTATAGCGTTTATAAAATAGGGGGTATTTTTATGTCATTTTTATTAATATATTTTTTTTACTAGTAATGGCGGCGATCAGCGATTTTTTTTCGGTATTGCGACATTATGGCGGACACTTCGGACACTTTTGACACATTTTTGGGACCATTGGCATTTTTATAGCGATCAGTGCTATAAAAATGCATTGGATTACTATAAAAATGCCACTGGCAGTGAAGGGGTTAACACTAGGGGGCGGGGAAGGGGTTAAGTATGTCCTTGTGTGTTCTTACTGTGGGGGGGGGGGGTGGCCTCACTAGGGGAAACACTGATCCTCTGTTCATACATTGTATGAACAGAAGATCAGCGTTTCCCCCGCTGACAGGACCGGGAGCTGTGTGTTTACACACACAGCTCCCGGTCCCCGCTCTGTAACGAGCGATCGCGTGTGCCCGGCGGCGATCTGGAGGTTGTGGAGAACAGAACATGATGAGTATGACTCCCACTGTGATTGCCGCCCATTATCTGGATGCTACCAGGCAGTGGTTCAGGCAGCGTCTGACGCTGACCTGAACGGCTTGAGGGAGGACAGCACACCGCATGCGGGACGCCAGCATACTGCTTTACCCATTCTTACGCTGTCACTATCCAGCTAAGAATTGAAGTGGAAATACATAGCATTGCCTTTGGACCATATTGGCAGTATTACCTTTAACCTCAATACAACTGAGGCAATATACCTATCCAGGACAAAAGTATATGCTACTATATATTTTTTTTTTTTGCTGGTCGCTTAAGAACTGAATGGGAACCCCCTAGGAATTCCGTTGGACCTTACTGGCAGTATTAATTTAAACCTCACTGCTACCGAGGAGAAATATAGATACAACACACAGATATCTATATTTCTTCCTCCTTGCTTGTGGTGAACTCCTCACAAACATTTCATTGTCCGCACCTGTCCAAATCAAGTGGATCTGGCTTCCACTGATTAGAAGTGTATCAGCCAATCTCCTGATTGCATCAAGTTCTCCCTCGTTGATACTTAGGCAGTCTCTTTTTTGCCTGGTTCTTTGAGCTTTTTAACGGAAGTGACCACTACATGTAATAAAGGAACAGGAATATTATGCAAGCCCTGACGAAGCACATCTAGTGCGAAACTAGTTGGCAAACTCGCATCTACTTTTCCTCTAATAATAATTTTTTCTTCTTAATTTTTTCTTCTTTATTTGTGATTCATGAAAATGTGGTCTTGATCATGTATATCTCATTATGTTAATAATTTTATGAAATTTTATATTTATATAATTAAACTATTTTTGATACTACCAAAAAACCTTGTGTTTTGTGCGCCTACCTTTGATACCAAGAGCAACATACCTCACATTAAAAATCCCTATATTTGGAGAGGAACTGGTTTCCTTCCCCCGATATATGCTAACTCTTTTATTCTACAATTCTGATGGGATTGTGAGTGACTGTTGCTCGAGAGGAAGTTATTCATTCACCTATATACTTGTTTCTCTGTCACTTTGACAGTAATAAAAACAGGTCAAGCCATTCACCCTTCATACAAAAATAAGACAGAAAAATGAAAATATGGAACACAATAGTTATACCATCCCTTTAAAAACAATGACAAATCAGTAAACTCCAATATGTATAAGTAAATACATACAGCACAATGTAAAGTAAAAAAAGTGAACTTAGTGATTAAAAAAAAAAACACAGTGGTGACAAAATATCATCAAAAGAAAGCTTTATTTGTGTGAAAAAATAATTATATAAATGTCATTTGGGTACAGTGTTGCATGACCGCGCAATTGCCATTTAAAGTAGAACAGTGCTAAATAGAAAAAAATGCCCTGGTCATGAAGGGGGTAAAGCCCTCCAGAGGGCAAGTGGTTAAACATGAAGAGATATGCCTGTATTGAAGAGATGTACTGAATATGTTATTGGTCCAGACACACACTTTAGGCCTCATGCACACTGGACGTTAAAATAACGTTATAAAAACGTCTGTAGCTTTGAAGTGAGTTTTTCAACGTTCTTGAAATAGTGTTTTTTAGCGTTTATTAGCGTTTTTTGTGTTTTTATGCATTAGCATTTTTTAGCGTTTATTTTTTTTTTTTTTTTTAATGGATCAAAAATGTCCAACAACTCTGCTGAGCAGCGTTTTTGTGCGTTTATCGACATTCAGCGTTAGAGCGTTTTTACAGCTGAAAAACTCATCTTTTTTTTATGTCTAATAATTCAATAAGTTATCCTAGAGATCATATTGGATTCTGTTCATTAATTTATTTATTTTTGGTAAACAGGTTATACAGGTCAGCTGGCATTCCGCAAACCTGATGCTTCCTATGGTGCCTGGATTCAAACACCATCAAGCACATGGTAATGGAGACTTCTGCATTATATAATTTGTTTTACGTTTGAAGTCCACCTATTTTTTTTTTGTAAATCATGAAAGAGTAAGATTTATTGCTTGAAAATAGAATATAGTCAAAAATCTTCCCAGAAGAGTTGAAGCTGTTATAGGGGCAAATGGTGGGCCAAGTCAATATTGAACCCTACGGACTAAGACTGGGAAGCCATTAATGTTCATGCCTGTGTAAAGACAGGCGTCCCAATACTTTTGGTAATATAGTGTATCTTCCACATAGGTAATCCAAGCAAAAATAAAATAAACAATCATCTGAGCTCATTCTATCTATGTGGAAGATTTATCTCCTAAAATAAACATAACACATTTGAAAGTTTTCTGGTTGTGCTGGGAACTCAGCCTGCTCTACTCCAATAATCTGACTTGTACTGATACCCTGCACATCTATTCACTGGGAAGCTCAGTGTGCTGCTGTTTCTCCTCCCCCAGCTATCTGAGCTCCCTATGCAGCTGAGAACAGAGGAAATGTGAGGGAATGAGAGGGAATTCTGCCAGTAAGTCTGTTGTTTTTCAACAGAAAAAGCTGTCCTGCAAATGTAGCAGTTAGAAGGTTGAGACCACCCATTTAACATTGACAGGGGTGGCTATAATGTTCAGCTTTTCTTTATTCATTATGTTAAATCTTTATCCCAAAAGGAAAAAAAATATTAGTTGGACTTTGGCTTCAATTTGTTAGAGTATCTAAATCTGCTAGTACATCCAACACTCCCCTCCTCTCAAGCTGACAATGCTGTCCAAATGTGCCCCCTGTGCTCCTTCATCTAGATTGGGGGAGCTCTAATACCGGAGTCTTGTTACTGGCCAGATCACCAGGTGAAAACAGACGGGGGGAAAGCCCAAAAAAGGAAAACAAATGCAACTACCCAATCTAATGATTAATAACCTGTAAAATATTATTATATATTTTTGATTTTGGGTTTAATACTGCTTTAAGAATATGCTTTAAATCAGAGTGTAGTGTCACTTTATCATTATTCTTGAATGATATCAATATTCTAGATTTAGGGTTATTTATGCAGCTATACACTCTTTTGGGAAAGTTTCCATTTAATTCTTATCTTGGGAAGGAAAAGGTCCCAAACAAAAATAAAAACCTGAATGAGATTATAATATTTCCAGATGCTGCTTATTTAATTCTGATCTTATTTTATCTCCAATTTTGCATACGTATCTCCCCCTGCTTAATGAATCCACTTGGGCTTATGTATGTCCTCCCCTGCTTAATGATTCCACTTGGGCTTATGTATCTCCTCCCCTGCTTAGTATAACTGCACGTATGCTTATTTATCTCATCCCCTGCTTAATGACTCCACTTGGGCTTATATATCTCCTCCCCTGCTTAATATAACTGCACTTATGCTTATTATCTGTTCCCCTGCTTAATGACTCCACTTATGCATATTTATCTCCTCCCTTTATCTTATCCCTGCCTAATAGAACTGCACTTATGCTTATTTATCTCCTCCTCTGCTTAAAGACTCCACGTGGACTTATATATCTCCTCCCCTGCTTAATGACTCCACTTATGCTTATTTATCTATCTCCACCCCTGCTTAATAGAACTGCACTTAAGCTTATTTATCTCCTCCCCTGCTTAATATAACTTCACTTATGCTTATTTATCTTGTCCATTGCTGAATGACTCCATTTGGGCTTATATATCTCCTCCCCTGCTTTATGACTCCACTTGGACTTATTTATCTCCTCCCCTGCTTAATATGACTCCACTTGTACTTATTCAGTCTCTTCCTCTGCTTAATGTGACTTTACATGTGCTTATTCTGTCCACTTTATGGGACTTCATCCTTTACGATATGACACCTCTGGCACTCTCTGGCTTACTAGTCTGGTTATGACTTGTCTTCCGCAGGCTCACTGCCTATGTTGTGAAAGTGTTTGCCCTAGCTCAAGACTTAATCAGCATTGACAGAGGTGTACTGTGCAATTCCGTGAAATGGCTTTTATTGGAGAAGCAGAAACCAGATGGCATGTTTGAAGAAAATGCCCCAGTATACCATCAGGAGATGGTGGTATGTACAATATAGACATGGCTTTATAAAAAAATAAAAATAATCTTCTGTATACCAAAGTGCTACTATAACCATTTAGTCTGCACAAATAGAATAAGGTGCTGGTAGCTTCTGTTGATTATATGGAAACGGCAGTGCGTTTTCATTAATTTATTATTATGTTTAGGTTCATTTTTAATTAACAAAAACAAAGAAAAATTCCCAGTTTAACTTACCAACCTGCCTGCAACAAACCAAATTGTCCTTCTTTGTTTTTGTTTGACATGAGTCGCCCTTCCATGTGCTCCTTGGTGTTAAGGTCAATTATAGGTGGGGGAAGTTGCCATTTGTTTGTACTGTTGTTTATTTGGTGGGGGATGCACTGGACACCTTTGCTGCCATTGTTCTATATGCTGAGGCCCGGATTCACGTAGAACCGCGTATCTTTGTGCGGGCGTAACGTATCCTATTTACGTTATGCCTCCGCAACTTTTACAGGCAAGTGCCGTATTCTCAAACCAAAGTTGCGGCGGCGTAGCGTAAATAGGCCGGCGTAAGCCCGCCTAATTCAAATGTGGTAGATGTGGGCGTGTGTTATGTAAATTTCATGTGACCCCACGTAAATGACGCTTTTTACGAACGGCGCATGCGCCGTCCATGAAAGTATCCCAGTGCGCATGCTCCAAATTAACCCGCAAGAAGCCAATGCTTTCGACGTGAACGTAAATGATGCCCAGCCCTATTCGCGAACGACTTACGCAAACAACGTAAATTTTTCAAAAATCGACGCGGGAACGACGTCCATACTTAACATTGGTACGCCTCATGTACGCCTCATATAGCAGGGGTAACTTTACGCCGGGAAAAGCCTAACGTAAACGGCGTATCTGTACTTGCGTCAGCCGGGCGTACGTTCATGAATTTGCGTATCTAGCTGATTTACATATTTCTAGGCGTAAATCAGCGTTCACGCCCCTAGCGGCCAGCGTAAATATGCAGTTAAGATCCGACGGCGTAAGAGACTTACGCCGGTCGGATCTAATACAAATCTATGCGTAGCTGATTCTAAGAATCAGGTGCATAGATACGACGGCTCGGACTCAGAGTTACGACGGCGTATCTGGAGATATGCCGGCGTAACTCGTATGAGAATCCGGGCCTGAGTGTCCAGTGCATCCCTGTGCCTTTAAGGAGGAGTAGTCTCCCTCCAGGCATACCTGCCCTTAATCCATCCATTACTATATAAATATATGCTTCTACTAAGGGGGCTCTCAAAATTAGATATAATCTTCTAAAGACTACAGATAATACTGGGGTACCTTGTCACAGCCTCTGCAGCTTACGCATGTATTTGCAAATGTGTGCAAACTAAACCCCTATTTTTAATGTAAACTGATAGACAGGACAGTTGGGTTTGTTGCAGGCTGGCTGGTAAATTGAGCTGGGATTTTTTCTTTGTTTCTGTTTGACATGCCTTGTCCTTCCATGTGCTCCTTGCTGTAAAGGCCAGTTATGGGTAGGGGCAGTTTCCGTTTATTTGTAATTTTGTTATTATACCTTTTACATTTTTTATAAATCAATTTTATTGAAGTTTCAGAAGAAATAATTACAAACTCCAAGCATCTTAAGCCTTGTAGGGGAAGGTCACTTGTATAAAAATAACAATGTAACAATTTGTAGTTTGAACCATCAACAACACCAGCAGGCAGATGAGAGATCAGGGGTTACATTTCTGAAGTCTATATACTGTATATAGTGGGCCAGATTCACGTAGTAGAGCGTATCTTTAAGCGGGCGTAGCGTATCCTATTTACGCTATGCCTCCGCAACTTAGACAGGCAAGTGCAGTATTCACAAAGCACTTGCTCCGTAAGTTGCGGCGGCGTAGTGTAAATGGGCCGGCGTAAGCCCGCGTAATTCAAATTTGGAAGAGGTGGGCGTGTTGCATTCAAATGAGCCGTGACCCCACGTAAATGACGCGCCTAACGAACGGCGCATGCACGCGCATGCTCAGTATCACGTCGAATTTACGCCCTAAGATACGCCAGGCCCAATGCCTGTGACGTGAACGTAACCTACGCACAGCCCCATTCACGTACGACTTACGTAAACGACGTAAAAAGATACGCTTGCCGACGTCCATACTTTGCATTGGCTGCGCCTCATATAGCAGGGGTAAATTTACGCCAGATGTAAGCCTAACGTAAACGGTGTAGCGGGCGCAAGTACTTTCGTGAAACGGCGTATCTACCTAATTTACATATTCGACACGTAAATCTACGGAAGCGCCCCTTGCGGCCAGCGTAAATATGCACCCAAGATACGACAGCGTAGGAGACTTACGCCGCTCGTATCTTGGCCAAATCTATGCGTAACTGATTCTAAGAATCAGGCGCATAGATATGACGGCTCGCATTCGGACTTACGACGGCGTACGCCGTCGTAAGTCCTTTGAGAATCTGGCCCAGTATGCTCTTTGGAGGCTTTTAAATTGCACCAATTTTTTTCTGACTGACACTGATGCCGCGTACACATGACCCATTTTCATGATGAGAAAAATGCAATATTTTAAATTGGTCATTAAAAACAATTGTGTGTAGGCTCCAGAGCATTTTTCTCAACGAGAAAAATGGGCATTAAAAATTTAGAACATGCTCTATTTTTTCTCTACGTTTTTCATGTCGTCGTTTTTCTCGTAGTGAAAATTGGTCATGTGTAGGCTTTAACGACTCGGAAAAAAAACGTGCATGCCCAGAAGCAAGTTATGGGAAGGGAAATTTGCATAATCAACCCAAAGGGTGGCGCCATTCGAATAAAACTTCCCCATTTATAGTGCCGTTGTACGTGTTGAACGCCACTGCGCTTTGCTCAAGCATTTTTTTTCACGATCGTGTGTATGCAAGGCAGGCTTGACAAGGATCACGTCAAGAATTTTTTTTTTTTTTTCCATGACATTAAAAACGGTCGTGTGTATGCGGCATTATTGTTTGAAAGGCATATTCCAGACCTTGGACCTGTCCTCCTCATCCAGGTCCAATCTGTTGATATGCCATTTTTTGTTAAAGATTGCTTAAATCCAAGATCATGGTCAGGATAATATGTTAAACAAAATGAACAAAACACAGCTCTAATGAAATGATAGTGCACCCACCACTATACAAAGTAAGGGGGATATGTGTCCAGTAAGTGATGTAGATATGTGCAAATAGTATAAGTAAATATATATAAATAATGATTCAAAAACATATAAATTGCATTAAAAAAAATTGCATAAAAAAAAATCGCATCACACTAAGGTGCATAAGTGCATAAACATGCATAATAAATAATAGTGGTAAACAGTCCAATCCATAAAAATGACACACAAGTCCATATAAAAGTATTCTAATGCCGCGTACACACGATCATTTTTCGGCATGAAAGAAAACGTCGTTTTTCATCATGTCCAAAAAACAACGTTTTTCCAACTTCATCATTAAAAACTACGTTGCCCACACACCATTGTTTAAAAAAAATGATGAACAAAGCGCGTGTTGTACAACATGTACAACGGCACTCTAAAGGGGAAGTTCTATTCGCCTTTGGGCTGCTTTTAGCTGATTGCGTGTTAGTAAAAGACGATTTGCGCTTTTTTGTCTGTGCAGCCCACACACGATCATTTTAAATTACATTTTTAAAAACGACCTTTTCTTTCATGCCGAAAAATGATCGTGTGTACGCGGCATAAGGTGCTTCAGTGTGGAGAATACTTGTGTGTCATTTTTCCAAAAACTGTAGCTGCTGACTTTTAATAAACAGCCACTCACCTGTCCCATGATCCAACAATGTGCTAACTCGAGCCGTCCCTTCCCTCCATCTTCTGTCCTCGGCGCCAGAATCTCAACTGTGGGCAGCCGGATGTGACACTGTTCTACTAAATAAGCCCAAACCAGTCAAAGCAAGCATCTGACCTGTCCTAAAACTGGCAATTTTTATGTACAGATAGTACTGAGTTCTAGCCATGGAACCTCTACTTTCAATATTTAAGTATGTTTATTTTGTACAGGGTGGTATTACAAAAGGAGCTGTTGAACTAGACTCTACTCTCACCGCGTTTGTCCTTATCGCTATGCTGGACAGTGAGGAAACCTGTAATGGACATGTAAATGTAAGTAGCTGAATGATTTCTTAACTGTCCTGTTTCTTACCCCATTCAAGTTTTATTGTCACTGTAAATCTACATACTGTATATGTTATATTACACTGCTCACAAAATGCGGGATCAATATCTTACTGTGTGTGGACATCTAAACTTTTTTTTGTGTTTCTTTTAAATGGAGTAGCAAATAGTTAAAACCCATCAGCATTTTTTGGTACCTGTGTCCCCTCTTAGTTGTCACTCGAACAAGTGCCCCTATTTCTGTTCGCTCCCCAGCAAGGACACAGACAGCAATAAAAACCCGGCAGGGGTTTTAACCCTGCTCTGCTCAATCCAAATGAAAAAAACTAATTTGGGTTTTAGGGCAGTTGGGCAGATAGAGGAAATTATGGGTTGAGAAGATATGGATGATATACGGGCAGCTGCACTGATTAGCAGATGGGTGGCCAAATGGACACATATACAGGTAGTTGCACTAACTGACTATTGGATCGGCAAATAGATGGCTATACAGACAGTTGGACTGATTGTCCAATAGACTGGCCAATGAATGGATCTGCAGGAAGTTGGACTGATAGATAATTGTAGATTGCTTGGAAGAAAAGATGGACGAATGGGTGTATTTATGGACTGATTTGTGGATGGATTGATAGACAGATAAAAGAGAGAGAATGGATGACAACATGATAGATGGCTATAATGTCAAACAAATTGCTGAAAGGACAGATTGAAATATAGAGACAGATGGATGTAGAAAAGATGGATTGATGGATACATGGACATGCATAGCAGAAAACGGGTAGAAAGTTGGATGAGTAGACAAAAGAATGGATAAGCCAGAAAACTCTTGAAAAGAAGGATGAAAAGCAGAATGGACAGGCCTGATGAAGTTTAGGTGAAAAATAAAATAATACATATACAGTATATCCCATCATTTTATCTGTCTTACAATAGTAACATTGCAGCATTCATTTTTAAGTCATTCAGTAATAAGCCTGATGCCAATCTATTATTTTGTTCCGCAGAACCTACGACCCAGCATTGACAAAGCTATAGACTACTTAGAGCAACAGTATCCAAATATCAGAAAACCATATTCCATCGCCATCACTTCTTATGCCCTGGCCAGAGCTGGAAAGCTGGTGAACATCAATAGACTCGTGTCTGCATCTACAAGTAAAGTATCAATTCTTACAGGACATGATCACAGATTAGAATAGGCACTCCTATCAGGGGCTATATACAGTAACAAACCTCTATATTCATGAGTGGTACAATATTCATGAAGCTCTAGTGGAAACTTCTTTTTTTTTTACTCTGTGCCACTATTGAAGTTTTCTCTCACTTCCTGTCCTAGAGAAAATGGGGCCATAAAGGTAGTAAAAAAATATAAAGGGGCATATCCACATACAATTAGATGGGCGCAGCGTATGTGAGATACGCTATGCCGCCGTAACTTACTTTTTTTGGTTTGAATCCTGAAAGAATTCGCGCCGTAAGTTACGGCGGCGCAGTGTATCTCTCGCTGCGTAACGGCGCCTAATTCAAATCGGCGAGTAGGGGGGCGTGTTTCATTTAAATGAAGCGCGTCCCCGCGCCAAACGAACTGCGCATGCGCCATCCCTAAATTTCCATCTTTGCATCTTAGATCCGAAGGCGTACGAAGACGTACGCCTGTCGGATCTAACCCAGATGCTGTCGTATCTTGTTTTGAGGATTCAAAACAACGATACGACGCGGGAAATTTGAAAGTACGCCGGCGTATCAGTAGATACGCCGGCGTACTCTCTCTGTGGATCTGCCCCAAAGAGTTTTAACCCTCATCCACTCTATTAAAAAAAAACAAGGGTAAAATGAAAGGCTGCATAGGGCCTCATGGGGGTGTTTCTAAAAAATAATTCTGCTCTTCATTCATGAAAAAAAGTAAATTTCAGTTTTTCAAGTCTTTAGATTTTTTTCAGTAGGTGTTCAGCAATGGCATGAAAAAACAAAAACAAAGTAGAGGAAGGTATAGACACCCAGGTGCATAGAAAAAGTTGCCTAAAATGGCCCATGTGTTTATTTTTTTACAAAAGTATCAAAACTATTTAGATCAAAGTATCACAAAGTGTTGGAAATCTCAAGATTTAGACATGCATCTATATCTCTCTTGACTCTGAAGTCCCACTCCATGTTCAGATCTCGCTCCAGAGGCTACTGACAGGTGGCGAGGAAGCGATGTGATGCCTCCGTACCTCTTGTTTTAACCTATTTTTTGCTGACAAACGTGCTGCAACTGAGGAGCATTTACGGCATGTAGGCAGGTGCAGTCTACTTTCTCCACTGCAGGTGGTGCAGGGTACTGCAATTGGAGAGGGAGTCGGGAGGAACATGGCTCCTCTATGGTTTCCTCGGTCACTGCAGGGAAGCTATCTGTTCGGATGCTATCTGTTCGGATGCTATCTGTTCGGATGCTGTGAGTGGGTAGAGTAGGGACAGGTACCCCATCTGTTGGGGACAGAACTAGCGGTAGGGAAAGGTTCCTCCCGAGGAGGGCAAGTGTAGGGTTTGCAACTTCTCATGCTGCATTCTGCCCCACCTAACAGGCACTATCAATTTGGCTGGAACCTGCTCTCTACATGCTGTGGAACCCGTGAGTGTTCCCAAATGGCCTGTCTTCTACCTTGTTTATTGTGAACTGTCTTTGAATTACTTCAATACAGGTTCTTTACATCGCATTTGAACTGTGTGTGTTATTGCTACCGCACCATGCTGCACCCCACCTACAGTTGCTCCCCCCTTTGCTAGACTGCAGTGTTCAACAAGCTTGCTCGCTACATGTCGGGTGAACTTTGCCACGGGCACGAAGCATCACCGCCATGCCATATAAACACCCTTGTCAGCTGCCTATTCCATCTTAAAGCGGAGTTCCAACCACAATTAGCAGTTTTTAAATGTATGTCCTTTCATCCTGCGTTTTTATAATATAAATCCGGTCACTTACTATTTTACAATCCGCCGCCGATCCGCATAGATATTCAAAAAAGATAGTTTATAAAACTATCTACACCGTTGTCATTTTGCTTGTGGGCATTGTGAAGCCTACAAGCACTTACTTCCTGGAAGTCTTGGATGGGGAGTGATAATTGGACAGGGCACTGCATCCTGGGAAATGATGACACACATTTCCCAGGAGCATTAGAGGGAGATGATGTCAGAATCCTAGGTGGTTTCAAAGGCAGATTTCGTGGGACCGCATAGCAACAGGCATTTCCAGATGAGTAAAAAAAAAACAATAATGAAAAAAAAATTTGGGATGGAAACTCCACTTTAAGGAGGGGTGGGCAGGAGAAATGCGTCTCAACCATGCATTTTTGAAATTGAGTTTGACACCTCTGATGTAAAGTAACTGAAATCAGTATATTTCCAATAGCAGTCCAGTTATACCGGTTGTATAATTGTTCACATTTCAAGATCAATACCTATACCTTGGTCTGCTTTGAGGTAGCTGTTTTTGCAAGAAGTTTTGGTTGAGGTGACTACGCTTGACAGTGAGCTGGTAATTAATTAAGTAATTGCTCCCACTGTGGTTTTATTATTGTATAGTTCATTATGGCCTTAATTTCCTCTGACTAAGGACACATTCATAGCGGTGTCTCGGAGATCAAAGCAGGTGCATAGAATCCAATTCACAGTTCAAACACTGCCTCCAAATCCCGTAGAAATGCTTCCCAAGAATCTAACCAGAGTTGCCAATGAGCACAAACACTTATGTATGATTCCAATAAAGCAATGGGGTGCCCATGACCAACAAACAGCCCAGGGGTCAAGGTACAAGGAATCCACTGATGCTGGAGATGCCCTTTTACTTTTTCTTGCTCATGCTTAATTACCACAAAACTTGTCTTTTAGATAATGATCACTGGGAAGAACCTGGCTCCCACCACCTATCACTGGAGGCTACATCCTATGCACTCCTCGCTCTTGTCAGGATGGAAGAGTTTGACAAGGCTGCACCAGTAGTCCGATGGCTCACAGAGCAGAGATTCCATGGTGAAGTGTGGGGATCAACACAGGTATGTTCTTCTTGTAGTCATCCTGTCTAGTAATACAGGAAATGGTGGCACACCACAGACATAGTCAAGTTCTTTCAAAATATTTATTGAAATTTAGCCAGACAATACACAGTGTACAGATATGTTGACGTGTTTCACTTGAATCGCTCGAGCTTACTCATAAGTATTCCTGTCTAGCCTTATGCCCAGCACACACAATCGGATTTTCCTTGGATGATTTTTCCGACGCAATTCCGCTCAAGCTTGGCTTGCATACACACAAAAGTTCTCTGAACTTTCGACCGTCAAGAACGTGGTGACGTACAACACTACGACAAGCCGAGAAAATTAAGTTCAATGCTTCCGAGCATGCGTCGAATTGTTTCCGAGCATGCGTCAACAATTTTGGGTGGCGGAATTGCTACAGACAATTGGATATTTTCCAATAGGAATTGTTTCAGTCTGAAAATTTGAGAACCAGCTCTCAATCTTTTGCTGGCGGAAATTCCCCCAGCAAAAGTCCGATGGAGCATACACACGGTCGGAATTTCCATTCAAAAGCTTACATCAGACTTTTGCTGGTGGAATTTCCGATCGTGTGTACGGGGCATAAGGCATGACAGGAAAGAAACAGGAAAGAATATGGATTGATTCCCCCATCAACACAGAATCCCCCCCCCCCCCGCAGAGCTACTGTATTATGTTCTCTTGGTAGGGTGGGGGGTCATCCCATCTGGGAGAACACAATGATTATTGATATAGTCGCTGGCAATGATCGAATGCTGGAAATCTGACATGCTGGTTTTACCCAACTTGATCAATGGATAGACTCGGGTACAATCAGCCTGCCCATAGATTGTTCGAACCTCAGCCAGTCCCTGCTGAACCGGCTGAGATTCAAACCATCTATGGCCGGCTTAACATTTTTAAATATGCATTCCTAAAATGTTGCTTTTGTTAGCCTCATTTCTGCATATTGAAGCTAAAAAGAGAGGAACATAACAACTAAATCAAGTGTACATGAATTGCTGTAAGCAATTGGCAGTAAAGGAAAATGAAAAGCATTAAGGTTTAAAACTAGAATTCTTGTGATGTAAGGTGACAACACTCACTGTACTGTATCTATGGGAAGCAGCATTCTGAATTTAGGACAGAAAGTGTGTTAGGATGACAGGACACTTCCTCCTCCCTTCATCTCCATAATAAAAGGGGTTAGTGTTCTATAGTGTACAGCAGTGGTCTCCAAACTGCGACCTGAGGGGCGGATGTGGCCCCTTGCTTGTTATTATCTGGCCCTTGGGCACTAGTCTTCCCTCTAATAAAAATCATTACACACTCCTCGGACACCAGCAGTGGGCCATAATTTCTACCACTGACACCAACAATGAGCCTTTATTCCTCCCACTGTCACCAATGATGGGTCACTATTCCTTCCACTGACAGCAATGATGGGACATTATTCCTCCCACTGACACCAATGATGGGGCACTATTCCTTCCACTGACAGCAATGATGGGACATTATTTCTCCAACTGACACCAACATTGGGGCACCAATCCTCCCACTGACACCAATAATGGGGCGCTATTCCTCCCACTGACACCAATGATGGGTCACTATTCCTTCCACTGACAGCAATGATGGGACATTATTCCTCCCACTGACACCAATGATGGGGCACTATTCCTCCCACTGACACCAATGATGGGTCACTATTCCTCCCACTGACACCAACATTGAGGCACTATGATAGCAAATGGAAGAACGAAAACTGGATAGCCGCACTCCAAAATCACTTAAAAAATAAGTTGTCTTTATTTTTCAACCGTACACACAGTCACTGCAACCAGTGGCACTATGCCTCCCACATGACATTTTCTACTCCCAGGGTCCGGCCCCCCTAAAAAGCCTGAAGGACAGTAAACCGGCCCTTTGTTTGGAAAGTTTGGAGACCCCTGGTGTACAGGAATAAACGGTACAGGGCTGGTGACACAGTTGAGGTAACACTGCAAAGAGCAAACTAGGAGCTCATTTAGTTACTGGTAGGACCAACACTTATTGAACAGTCCAAAGAGGAGCAAATAAAAGAAGATCATTGTTAGGGTTTACATACTGTACACTTTAATAATATAGCATTTAAGGAGCATTGGGCTGTAGAACTTCTCTTGCAGTTTATAAAAAAATTGGAAAACTTAAAAATGATATGCAACACAATATGCTAATACCAGTAGCCCATTGACCAATGAATTGTTAATTGGTTTGTGCAATGACTTTATTTTTATGTTTCCGTTGTAGAGTACAATCATGATTTTTGAGTCCATCGCTAAGTACTACCAGGACGCTCCAACACGCAAAGAACTGGAAATGGATGTCTTCTTCAAGCTTCCTGGTAGATCAGCAGGCACAAAAATCCGTCTGAACAACCTGAATGCTCTAAATGCCCGCTCAGATCAGGTGAGGCCTGAATGTTGGGTTGTGTTGGCCCAGATACATAATAGGAATTACAAATTGACAGTGTACTCATAGTAGAGAAGGAAAGTTAACTTTGCTGAGCTGTGATGGAATGGTGTTATACAGTAATAAGAAAACAGTAACAACAGTTGTAAGAAAACTTCTCCCAGGTTGGTGATGAAGTAAAACCTTGGTTTGAGAGCGTTTTGCAAGACAAGCAACCTTTTTAAATACATTTTGACTTGATATACAAGCAGCGTGATGTTACATTTAATAAAGGTGCAACATTTAGCAACATATTGCTACACTTAGAGGCGCCTCTCTTCTCTTTTATACTCTGTAGCTCTTGCTGGATTTTGCTTCTAATCCCCTTGTGGAGGCTTCCATTTGTGGATAGACATTTTATGGTTACACAACTCATCACATTGCTACAATCTTTTTATATGGAATATAAACTGAAGGACCTATGAATAAATTGTTGTGGAACTAATCATTTGCGTTTCGATTATTTCTTATGGGGAAATTTGCTTTGATATACAAGTGCTTTGGATTACAAGCATGTTTCTGGAACGAATTATGCTCGCAATCCAAGGTTTTACTGTATAAGATAACACTTTATGGGAGTCCATTAGCTATGGTAGTCCATGGAGTGGTTATACAGGGATGATGCGTGCACCTACAGGCATCATCCCGGTATGAACATTTTTAGCCGGTGTTTCCCTTGCTAGCAGGAGTTATTCGGGTAGCTAAATAGCCACTCGATCACTTCTGCCGGTGGCAGAAGGGGATCCCACCCTCCTTCCCGTTGCCTCTCCCGGGATCTACCATCAATGCAACCAGCGGCGATGGCTGCATGGAACAGAGAGAAAGGAACTGACATTGTTCCCCCCTCTCTCTCTGTGACCCTGGAAACAGGAAGCAACGAGTATGTTGTCACTTCTGGTTCAGCCTCTCTGTTTACCTGGCTAATTGCAGCCAGGAAAACAGCCAATCAGACCGATCTTTGTCTGATCTGCTGAATTGGAGGCCAGAGGAGAGATTTGGGGTCTCACCAAAGTTTTCAACACCTGTAAATGAAACTTATACTAACATGTATCAGATATGCCATGGCTTTCATTCTGAATGGTGCCCCAACCCACATATAAAATATATACTGAGATGCTGTTAGAAACCACAGGTCCCCATACGGACAACCTGACATGGGGCCCCATACAGCCAATGTGTCCGTTATGAATGAACAGAGTGAGTAATCTGTACCGATCACTCATTGTGTTCATTCAGGAAAGGAAGTGGTTGATAAATATGACAATCTTGAAGGTTCCTATTGTGAGCTTACACCTGCCAGTGGGAAGACGAGGAGGAATGCATAGGGGGGGCACACAAGGGGGCCTGGGCAGTAGGGGTATATGTATAGTGCATAGGGAGGGTGATTGGTGTGGCGGAGGGGAAATTGATGGAACCGATCCTTTGTATTCCTCTTTATGCAGCAGCTGAAAGCCAATGGGAGGAAGAGGAGAAGAAGATAACTTTCAGCTAATGCAGAGAGAGCCATATGGACGATTGGTTCCAGTAATTGCCCCCCCCCCCCGCCAAGCCGATCACCCTCCCTGCCTACATCCGATTCACCCTGCTCCCTGGGCCTCCCTGCTGGCAGACTGGTGGTACCCCCTTATCTACACCCTGTGTGTGTGCATATATATATATATATGCACACACACAGGGTGTAGATAAGGGGGTATATATATATATATAAAAGAAGGGACACGATCTCCAGTGCAAAAAGTTTACTGAATATTTCTACATTTTCCCATGAACGAGGAATTCCCAGTAAGTGTGGGTCATAAGCTTGCGAGAAATATTTAGTAAGATTTTTGCATTGGAGATTGTGTCCCATCTTTTTTTCTTATTGGCATCTGGTGGATAATTGGGACACCTCTCCTTGAAGTTACGGATACAAGAGGAGTGACTCACCCTATTAGTGTGTGTGTGTGTATATATATATACCGGTATATAGATATACAGTACAGACCAAAAGTTTGGACACACCTTCTCATTCAAAGAGTTTTCTTTATTTTCATGACTATGAAAATTGTAGAATCACACTGAAGGCATCAAAACTATGAATTAAAACATGTGGAATTATACACAACAAAAAAGTGTGAAACAATTGAAAATATATTTAATATTCTAGGTTCTTCAAAGTAGCCACCTTTTGCAGCAGACACATCTCTAGAACTGGTAAGAGGAGACTGTGTGAATCAGGCCTTCATGGTAGAATATCTGCTAGGAAACCACTGCTAAAGAAAGGCAACAAGCAGAAGAGACTTGTTTGGGCTAAAGAACACAAGGAATGGACATTAGACCAGTGGAAATCTGTGCTTTGGTCTGATGAGTCCAAACTTGAGATCTTTGGTTCCAACCCCTGTGTCTTTGTGCGACGCAGAAAAGGTGAACGGATGGACTCTACATGCCTGGTTCCCACTGTGAAGCATGGAGGAGGAGGTGTGATGGTGTGGGGGTGCTTTGCTGGTGACACTGTCTGGGATTTATTCAAAATTGAAGGCATACTGAACCAGCATGGCTACCACAGCATCTTGCAGCGGCATGCTATTTCATCCGGTTTGCGTTTAGTTGGACCATCATTTATTTTTCAACAGGACAATGACCCCAAACACACCTCCAGGCTGTGTAAGGGCTATTTGACCAAGAAGGAGAGTGATGGGGTGCTGCGCCAGGTGACTACCTCTTGAAGCTCATCAAGAGAATGCCAAGAGTGTGCCAAGCAGTAATCAAAGCAAAAGGTGGCTACTTTGAAGAACCTAGAATATGAAATATATTTTCAGTTGTTTCACACTTTTTTGTTATGTATAATTACACATAGTCATGAAAATAAAGAAAACTCTTTGGCCCCGTACACACGAGAGGATCCATCCGCTGGAATTGATCAGCGGACCGGCTCCAGCGGATAGATCCCCTGGTGTGTACAATCCAGCGGATCTGTTTCCGCGGATTTTTATCCCCTGGGATGGATTTCAAGCGGATAAAAATTTGAAGACATGCTTTCAAATCTATCCGCTTGAATCCATCCCAACGGATTGATCCGCTGGTCTGTACAGACTCACCGAATCAATCCGTCCGAATGGATCCCCCGCATGCGTCGTAATGATTCGACGCATGCGTGGAATTCATTATATGACAGCGTCGCGCACGTCGCCGCGTCATCATCGCGGCGACGGCGCGACACGTCATCGCGATGGGATTTCGGCGCGGATTTAGATCCTATGGTGAGTACACTCCATCGGATCCAAATCCGCGGAAATCCTCGAGAGGATTTATCCGCGGAAACGGTCCGTTGGACCGTATCCGCGGATAAATCCTCTCGTGTGTACTAGGCCTTTGAATGAGAAGGATTGTCCAAACTTTTGGTCTGTACTGTATATATATCGATATATAGATTATATATATATATATATATATAGAGAGAGAGAGAGAGAGAGAGAGAGAGAGAGAGAGAGAGAGAGAGAGAGAGAGAGAGAGAGAGAGAGACACAATGCAGAAATGTAGATGCATAAATATAACAAGTTATTCTTATGCTTTGTAGACATGTTTCTCTGCATTCTTCTAATTGACGGAAATGTATTTTGTTACAGACTCAGATTGGTGGAGACTTTGTGGTCACTGCAACAGGAAAAGGGCAAGGGTCATTGTCGGTAAGTGGCCAATAACTTGAGTAATATTCATGGGTCCATAATCACAAAACATATTTTCATGCATGGAGTTAATCCATGTAACAATAGAATTTAAAGTAAAAAAAAAAACAAAGCAAACAAAAATGTTATACAGTATCTCACAAAAGTGAGTACACCCCTCACAGTTTTGTAAATATTTTATTCCATCTTTTCATGTGACAACACTGAAGAAATGACACTTTGCTTCAATGTAAAGTAGTGAGTGTACAGCTTGTATAACAGTGTAAATTTGCTGTCCCCTCAAAATAACTCAACACACAGTGACAACAAAAGTGAACACACCCCTAAGTGAAAATGTCCAAATTGGGCCCAAAGTGTCAATATTTTGTGTGGCCACCATTATTTTCCAGCACTGCCTTCACAAGAGTTCACCAGAGCTTCACAGGTTACCAATGAAGTCCTCTTCCACCCTCCATGACGACATCACAGAGCTGGTGGATGTTAGAGACCTTGCGCTCCCCCACCTTCCATTTGAGGATGCCCCACAGATGCTCAGAAACATGCTTGGCCAGTCCATCACCTTTACCCTCAGCTTCTTTAGCAAGGCAGTGGTAGTCTTGGAAGTGTGTTTGGGGTCGTTATCATGTTGGAATACTGCCCTGTGGCCCAGTCTCCAAAGAGAGGGGATCATGCTCTGCTTCAGTATATCACAGTACATGTTGGCATTCATGGTTCTCTCAATAAATTGTAACTCCCCAGTGCTGGCAGCACTCATGCAGCCCCAGACCATGACACTCCCACCATCATGCTTCACTGTATGCAGGACACACTTGTCTTTGTACTCCTCACCTGGTTGCCGCAACACACTATCTGAACCAAATGAGTTTATTTTGATCTCATGAGACCACAGGACATGGTTGCAGTAATCCATGTCCTTAATTTGCTTGTCTTCAGCAAACTGCAGGCTTTCCTGTGCATCGTCTTTAGAAGAGGCTTCCTTCTGGGACGACAGCCATGCAGACCAATTTGATGCAGTGTGCGGCGTATGGCCTGAGCAATGACAGGCTGACCCCCCACCTCCTCAACCTCTGCAGCTCTGGATACGATGCTGAGATCGTGCACTTAACTTCTTTGGTCGACCATGGCGAGGCTGGTTCTGAGAGGAACCTGTCCTGTTAAACTACTGTATGGTTTTGGCCATTGTGCTGCAGATCCGTTTTGGCAGTCTTCTTATAGCCTATGCCATATTTATGTAGAGCAAAAAAAATAATTTAAGATCCTCAGTGTTCTTTGCCATGAGGTGCCATGTTGAACTTCCAGTGACCAGTATGAGAGAGTGAGAGCGATAACACCAAATTGAACACACCTGCTCCCCATTCACACCTGAGACCAGGTAACACTAACAAGTCAGATGACACTGGGGGGTGGCTAATTGGGCCCAATTTGGACATTTTCACTTAGGGGTGTACTGACTTTTCTTGCCAGTGGTTTAGACATTAATGGCTGTGTGTTGAGTTATTTTGAGGGGACAGCAAATTTACACTGTTATACAAACTGTACACTCACATTGTAGCAAAGTGTAATTTCTTCAGTGTTGTCACATGAAAAGATAGAATAAAATATTTACAAAAAATGTGTGTATATATATATAATATTGCCTGGAGCTTCAATTAAATATATTTAACTATATTAAATAAAACAAAAATATATTATAACCTATTATAAGATGGCGTACACTGAGAATTTTCTTATTTATATCCCTTTTCTGAACAGGCATTTTCTGTGTATTATGCTATTGAGACAGAGAAAGAGAAACAATGTAAGAATTTTGCTCTGACTTTGACGGTCCAAGATGAACCTTTAGGTATGTATTTTTCTTAAAGGGACAATAAAACATATTTTAATGAAGAGACTATGGACAATGGTGGGACTGTAACGGTGCAATATATAGAGCAGTATAACAAAAATTTGTTTAATAATTTATTAACCAGTTCCCAGTGCTTTAACTGGGCCGGAACGCAGCGGTACTCAGTACCGCCACTTCCAAAAATGGCCCTGGAGAGTACCAGCACCTCTCCGTGCGCCCAGTACGTGGGTTTCCCGTACCGGAACGCAGCCCCAGGCCAGGAATATGATAGCGACCCACGCGGGCGCTATGGGGCCCGCAGCTGAGTGGGGCCCGGTGAGCAGGGCAAGGCAATGACCGAGGTTTTTTTTTTTTTTCTCACCGCCGTCGCCGAGTGTCATCTCATTCAGACCTGGGAAGTGCCATCGGTGCTATAGGGGGGGGACGCCCAAAATAAAAATAAATCCCTTCATAAAGATAATGATTCCTACGGCCGCCTCCCGCAAGCCCCGGTGGCGGTATGCACAATAAACCTTAACCAACCATCCAATCAGCTCATGTCAGCAGTTCCCTGTGTCAGCATGGAGGAGCCAAGTGTGACAGGCACCCCCCATGCTTGATGAAAAGTGTGACCAGCCACAGCTTGCTCCGCCTACCCTCCTCTGCGCGCCTTCATCCTTTTGGTCTTCCCCCACGTGAGTGACGTGGGGCGCGCTGAAGTTTCTGGAGCCGGTCGGAGGACAGCCGCCCGGCACCAGGTCAGAGGAGACTTTCCATCCGGGAACGGGGAACCCCAAAGCCAGGCAGCACTGCAGGCAGGCGGCAGCAGCACACACACACTGCAGGCAAGGTCAGGTAAGAGTGAGACATTTCAGGTTTTATGGGGGAAGGGGGTGTTTAAAGACAAATTGATCCCGGTCACAAAAAGCACCAGAAAGGAACAGATTTTCATTTTGGCATGATGACTATCAGGTATTTATTTGCCTTTTCTCCAATTATATTAGAATAAGGAAAACCATAGTATAAGCACATTCTCCTTATAGGATGCAATGCATTTTTATGACATGCATATTGACCACAAAACAAAGACATATTGCTTGAATCAAATCAGAAATTACAGTTCAAATCCACTTGTCTGATGTAGGTCATTCAGCAGGGACAAAAAGAGATTCAACAGGGAGACAATTAACCACTTGCTTACTGGGCACATAAACCCCCTTCGTGCCCAGGCGAAATTTCAGCTTCCGGCACTGCGTCGCTTTAACTGACATTTGCGCGGTCGTGCGACGTGCCTCCCAAACAAAATTGAAGTCATTTTTTCCCCACAAATAGAGCTTCATTTTGGTGGTATTTGATCACCTCTGCGGTTTTTATTTTTTGCGCTAAAAAAAATAATAATAGAGTACCGGCACCTCTTTTGGCCCACTTAAAGCACTGCCAGTTCCCGACCCGCTCATGTACATATACGTCAGCAGAATGGCACGGACAGGCACATCAACGTACCTGTACGTCCTCTGCTTGACGGGGGTCGGGGGTCCGATTGGGACCCCCCCCCCCCGGTACATGGCGCGGGTCGGTAATCTTCAGGAGCGATCCGGGATGCGGGGGCGGCAGTTCGTTTTTGTCCGCCCCCTCCGGATCGCTCCCCAGCCAATCAGCTTCCTCCCCCGCCCTCCTCTGCCTGCATTGTAAACACAGGCAGAGGAGGAAGTGATGTCACCGCTCCTCCCGCCGGTATTTTCGTCCGGCGGAGGAGCGGAGACATCACACAGTGAGTACACAAGCACTACACTGACACACAGACACATAGGCTTACGATCCCCCCCCCAGTCACCCCCCGATCGCCCCCACCAGCCCCCCCCTGTCACACCGTCACTAAATTGCAGTGATCATTTACTGATCACTGCATTTAGTTTCAGTGTGACAGGCAGTTAGTGTCAGGCAGTTAGTGTTAGGTCCAGGATAGCCCCCCCCCCCCCAATAAAGGTTTTAACCCCTTGATCACCCCCTAGTTAACCCTTTCACCCCCCTTTTTCCAGCGTCACTAAGCGATCGTTTTTCTGATCGCTGTATTAGTGTCGCTCGTGCCACTAGGTAGCTAGTTTTTTTTTGAGGTTCGCCGCCATGTTTTTATAGCGTTAGAAAATTTATGGGGGTACCTAACGCTATAAAAACATGGCGGCGAACCTCAAAAAAAACTAGCTACCTAGCGGCACGAGCGACACTAATACAGCGATCAGAAAAACGATCGCTTAGTGACGCTGGCAAAAGGGGGGTGAAAGGGTTAACTAGGGGGTGATCAAGGGGTTAAAACCTTTATTGGGGGGGGGTAGGGGGCTACACTGGACCTAACACTTTTAACCCCTTGATCACCCCCTAGTTAACCCTTTCACCCCCCTTTTGCCAGCGTCACTAAGCGATCGTTTTTCTGATCGCTGTACTAGTGTCGCTCGTGCCACTAGGTAGCTAGTTTTTTTTTAGGTTCGCCGCCATGTTTTTATAGCGTTAGAAAATTTATGGGGGTACCTAACGCTATAAAAACATGGCGGCGAACCTCAAAAAAAAAACTAGCTACCTAGTGGCACGAGCGACACTAATACAGCGATCAGAAAAACGATCGCTTAGTGACGCTGGCAAAAGGGGGGTGAAAGGGTTAACTAGGGGGTGATCAAGGGGTTAAAACCTTTATTGGGGGGGGGGGTAGGGGGCTACACTGGACCTAACACTTTTAACCCCTTGATCACCCCCTAGTTAACCCTTTCACCCCCCTTTTGCCAGCGTCACTAAGCGATCGTTTTTCTGATCGCTGTATTAGTGTCGCTCGTGTCGCTAGGTAGCTAGTTATTTTTTGAGGTTCGCCCGCCAGGTTTTTATAGCGTTAGGTACCCCCATACATTTTCTAATAAAGGTTTTAACCCCTGATTGCCCCTAGAGTTAACCCTTTCACCCCCCTATTGCCAGCGTCACTAAGCGATCGTTTTTCTGATCGCTGTATTAGTGCCGCTGGTGCCGCTAGGTAGCTAGTTATTTTTTGAGGTTCGCCCGCCAGGTTTTTATAGCGTTAGGTACCCCCATACATTTTCTAATAAAGGTTTTAACCCCTGATTGCCCCTAGAGTTAACTCTTTCACCCCCTACTGCCAGCGTCACTAAGCGATCGTTTTTCTGATCGCTGTATTAGTGTCGCTGGTGCCGCTAGGTAGCTAGTTATTTTTTGAGGTTCGCCCGCCAGGTTTTTATAGCGTTAGGTACCCCCATACATTTTCTAATAAAGGTTTTAACCCCTGATTGCCCCTAGAGTTAACCCTTTCACCCCCTATTGCCAGCGTCACTAAGCGATCATTTTTCTGATCGCTGTATTAGTGTCGCTGGTGCCGCTAGGTAGCTAGTTATTTTTTGAGGTTCGCCCGCCAGGTTTTTATAGCGTTAGGTACCCCCATACATTTTCTAATAAAGGTTTTAACCCCTGATTGCCCCTAGAGTTAACCCTTTCACCCCCTATTGCCAGCGTCACTAAGCGATCGTTTTTCTGATCGCTGTATTAGTGTCGCTGGTGCCGCTAGGTAGCTAGTTATTTTATGAGGTTCGCCCGCCAGGTTTTTATAGCGTTAGGTACCCCCATACATTTTCTAATAAAGGTTTTTAACCCCTGATTGCCCCTAGAGTTAACCCTTTCACCCCCTATTGCCAGCGTCACTAAGCGATCGTTTTTTTCTGATCGCTGTATTAGTGTCGCTGGTGCCGCTAGGTAGCTAGTTATTTTTTGAGGTTCGCCCGCCAGGTTTTTATAGCGTTAGGTACCCCCATACATTTTCTAATAAAGGTTTTAACCCCTGATTGCCCCTAGAGTTAACCCTTTTACCCCCTATTACCAGCGTCACTAAGCAATCATTTTTCTGATCGCTGTATTAGTGCCGCTAGGTAGCTAGTTATTTTTTGAGGTTCGCCCGCTAGGTTTTTATAGCGTTAGGTACCCCCATACATTTTCTAATAAAGGTTTTAACCCCTGATTGCCCCTAGAGTTAACCCTTTCACCCCCCTATTGCCAGCATCACTAAGCGATCATTTTTCTGATCGCTGTATTAGTGTCGCTGGTGCCGCTAGGTAGCTAGTTAGTGCCAGTAACGCTTACACCCACGCGCAAAACATACTCCCCCCATATGTGGAATTACACCCCAAAATACATTCTGCTGCTTCTCCTGAGTACGGGGCTACCACATGTGTGAGACTTTTTGGGAGCCTAGCCGCGTACGGGACCCCAAAAAACAATCACCGCCTTCAGGCTTTCTAAGGGTGTACATTTTTGATTTCACTCCTCACTACCCATCACAGTTTCGAAGGCCATAAAATGCCAAAATAGCACAAAAACCCCCCAAATGACCCCATTTTGGAAAGTAGACACCCCAAGCTATTTTCTGAGAGGGATGTCGAGTCCATGGAATATTTTATATTTTGACACAAGTTGCGGGAATATGATAAACTGATTTTTTTTTGCACAAAGTTGTCACTAAATGATATATTTCTCACACATGCCATGGTTATATGTGGAATTGCACCCCAAAATACATTCTGCTGCTTCTCCTGAGTACGGGGATACCACATGTGTGGGACTTTTTGGGAGCCTAGCCACGTACGGGGCCCCGAAAACCAATCACCATCTTCAAGATTTCTAAGGGCATACATTTTTGATTTCACTCCTCACTACCTATCATAGTTTTGAAGGCCATAAAATGCCAAGATGGCACACAACCCCCCCAAATGACCCCATTTTGTAAAGAAGACACCCCAAGCTATTTGCTGAGAGGCATGTTAAGTCCATGGAATATTACATTTTTTTGCCCCAAGTGATTGAATATTGACCAAACAAAAAAAAAAAAAAAAATTACAAAACGTTGTCACTAAATGATATATTTCTCACACATGCCATGGTTATATGTGGAATTGCACCCCAAAATACATTCTGCTGCTTCTCCTGAGTACGGAGATACCACATGTGTGGGACTTTTTGGGAGCTTAGCCGCGTACGGGACCCCGAAAACCAATCACCACCTTCAAGATTTGTGTGAGTGAAATCAAAAATTTATGTCCTTAGAAATCTTGAAGGTGGTGATTGGTTTTCGGGGTCCTGTACGCGGCTAAGCTCCCAAAAAGTCCCACACATGTGGTATCCCCGTACTCAGGAGAAGCAGCAAAATGTATTTTGGGGTGCAATACCACATATAACCATGGCATGTGTGAGAAATATATCATTTAGTGACAACGTTTTGTAATTTATTTTTTATTTATTTTTTTGGTCAATATTCAATCACTTGGGGCAAAAAAAATTAAATATTCCATGGACTCAACATGCCTCTCAGCAAATAGCTTGGGGTGTCTTCTTTCCAAAATGGGGTCATTTGGGGGGGTTGTGTGCCATCTTGGCATTGTATGGCCTTCAAAACTATGATAGGTAGTGAGGAGTGAAATCAAAAATTTATGCCCTTAGAAATCTTGAAGGTGGTGATTGGTTTTCGGGGTCCCGTACGCGGCTAGGCTCCCAAAAAGTCCCACACATGTGGTATCCCTGTACTCAGGAGAAGCAGCAGAATGTATTTTGGGGTGCAATTCCACATATAACCATGGCATGTGTGAGAAATATATCATTTAGTGACAACTTTGTGCAAAAAAAAATCAGTTTGTCATATTCCCGCAACTTGTGTCAAAATATAAAATATTCCATGGACTCGACATGCCTCTCAGCAAATAGCTTGGGGTGTCTACTTTCCAAAATGGGGTCATTTGGGGGGTTTTGTGCTATTTTGGCATTTTATGGCCTTCGAAACTGTGATAGGTAGTGAGGAGTGAAATCAAAAATTTGCGCCCTTAGAAATGCTGAAGGCGGTGCTTGGTTTTCGGGGTCCCGTACGTGGCTAGGCTCCCAAAAAGTCCCACACATGTGGTATCCCCGTACTCAGAAGAAGCAGCAGAATGTATTTTGGGGTGCAATTCCACATATAACCATGGCATGTGTGAGCAATATATCATTTAGTGACAACTTTTTGTAATTTTTTTTTTATTTTTATTTTTTTGTCATTATTCAATCACTTGGGACAAAAAAAAAAAAAATTCAATGGACTCAACATGCCTCTCAGCAGTTTCCCTGGGGTGTCTACTTTCCAAAATGGGGTCATTTGGGGGGGTTTTGTACTGCCTTGCCATTTTAGCACCTCAAGAAATGAGATAGGCAGTCATAAAATAAAAGTTGTGTAAATTCCAGAAAATGTACCCTAGTTTGTAGACGCTATAATTTTTGCGAAAACCAATAAATATACGCTTATTGCGATTTTTTTTACAAAAGACATGTGGCTAAATACATTTTGGCCTAAATGTTTGACTAAAATTTAGTTTATTCGATATTTTTTACTTTTTGTTATAAGAAAAATCTTTTGTTTTCAAAATTTTCGGTCTTTTTCCGTTTATATCGCAAAAAATAAAAATCGCATAGGCAATCAAATACCATCAAAAGAAAGCTCTATTTGTGGGAAGAAAAGGACGCAAATTTTGTTTCGGTACAACATTGCATGACCGCGCAATTACCAGTTAAAGCAGCGCAGTGACAAATTGTAAAAACACCTTGGGTCTTTAGACAGCGTATTGGTCCGGGGCTTAAGTGGTTAAAAATGTATCAAACTACATAGTACACTGTGAAACCAGATGGTTTGGTAGGAACACATATGGTTAAACATGCATTTACAAGATTATTAAAATATCCCGTTTGTAGTATGGACAGCAGATTATATAAGAGAAGATCACAACTCAGATGGTAAAGCCCAATATATTTCGCCTTTTTTTTTGGCTTCTTCAGGGGTATAGTTGAGATCAGAAATCCAGCTCTATTGATAATAGAAAAATACATATTATACACCATTGTACAAAGAATAACATAATAATATAATATTTTTAATGATTCTAATATTTACCCAGTAGTATATGTTGCTGTAACTCAAATTCCAAATGCATTTGTATTATATAAAGGTTTATGTCATGAAAAAAATCTCTTCTATTTTTTGATAGAATAGGGAAGGATTAGAACTAATTTGGGGTTTTTACTGCTATATGAGACTATGTTAGTGAGATTTACCCTCACTTCCTGTCCTGCTGACAGACAGGAAGTGAAAGAACATTTTCCAGAGGGACACAGACAGAAATAGAAATCCGACATGGGTTCTAAGATTTTCTCCACACTACAAAAGTCCAAAATCGGGAGATACCTTTTGTGTGGCGATTAACTTGTGTACAATTAGCTTGCCCGCAGATTGATTGAATTTCAACTTGTCCCTGTTGAACTGGTTGACATTTGATCCATCTATGGCCAGCTTTATTATTGTTAGTGGTCTGCAGTCCTTTACAGAAATGTATAACTGTATGGCATGTTCCATATTGCATAGCATAGAATAGCATTAGGATGGATGTAGGACCCTTCTAGTGTAGGATGGTATGTACATTTTGTTTTGGGCTCCTTTGGTAATCAAGGGGGCAGTGACCATTGGTCCTGCTCTGTTCAGGGTTTCACAGATTTGGGAGTTTGATTGCTTCCACTTGCCTTTTTGGAAAAGCTTCCAGATCCTAGGGAGGGAAATGGAAATGGCCAGACTGAATATTTATCATGCTAGAGGAGTGTCCAGTAGGGGGCTGGAAAGTGATAAATAGTCTAAAGCAGTGGAGAGCTGGGTTTCCAAAGCCTGAAGGGCTGCTGCCCTTAGCCAGCCCAAGGACTGGTGCAATGCTAGTGACCCGGGTGTTATTCTGATATTCTGGCGTCTTTTGTGTCTGAAACATGGACAGGAAAAAGTCAGAAGTCCTTTGTTGTGTACTTGGATCAGTCATTTAGAATTTTTACAAAGAAACGGTCAACGATAGCAGCCTCCGGGTTATCCTGGTGTGGCAGGTTTATTTTAACTCAGTTCATTAAAAACTTTTTTTAAAAAGGGTTATTTTTATGTTTCCTGTACAGCTAAGGGACCGGAGGGCACCTTTTCTACTGTCTCACTCACCATTTGCGCCAGGTAAGTCACTTAATTAAGAGATAAACAAGGATAAATGCAAATCAGCCCCAACATCTCTTTGGTCTGATTGCTCAATTTATTTTTAATATATATATATATATATATATATATATATATATTTTTTTTTTTTCACTTAAATTTAAACTCTGTGCAGATATAAAGTACAAACTTGAGGTTTTGTCATCTCCTGTACAGCAGCGATGACATCCAGAATGGTGTGCTGCATGCACATGAGTTCTCAGGGAAAATTCTGATAGGAGGAGTGAGTAAAATGAAGGAACCATTAATGTTCTGCTTCTCCTTAACTGCCCTGTCACAGTCTGGGGGCAGGCAGGTGAAAAGTATTGTGTTTCATAAACTGCTGTAGCAAAATATCAATCAGCAACATACTCTTATGCTGCGTACACACGATCGAAGTATCCGATATCCAATGGATTTTTTCATCGGAATTCCGTTCAAGCTGTCTTGCATACACACTGTCAGACTAAATTCCAACCGTCCAAAACGCGGTGATGTAAAACACTACGACGAGCCGAGAAAAATTAAGTTCAATGCTTCCGAGCATGCGTCGACTTGATTCTGAGCATGCATGGATTTTTCTCACACGAAATTCCACACAGACGACTGGAATTTCCAATCGAATTTTTTTCCATTGGAAGAATTTAAAACATGTTCTATTTTGTTACTTCGATGGAAAAAAGTCTGATGGGGCCCACACACGATCGGAAAGTCCATCAGGCATTATTTGTAGTTAAACTCATATATTTGGATTGCACACACTTTAAAATTTCTGTTTGCTTAGGGGTGTACTCACTTTTGTTGCCAGCAGTTTAGACATTAATGGCTGTGTGCTGAGTTATTTTGAGGGGACAGCAAATTTACACTGTTATACAAGTTGTACACTCACTACACAACATTGTAGCAAAGTGTCATTTCTTCAGTGTTGTCACATGAAAAGATATAATAAAATATTTTCAAAAATGTGAGGGGTATACTCACTTTTGTGAGATACTGTATATGAGTTGAGAGTTATAGTGCGGTCTTACCCCGAAGGGTCTGACACGCTTAACTAGGGCCAATTTAGACAAGAGCCAATTAACTTACCAGCATGTCTTTAGAGTGTCGGAGGAAACCCACACAGGCACCGGGAGAACATGCAAACTCCAGGCAGTTGGTTTCGTGGTAGGGATTTGAACTAGCGACCCTTTTGGTGCTAGGTGGAAGTGATAACCACTACACCACTGTACTGCACATATGTACTGGACATAGATATAGATTTAGATATATGTATGATTTTTTTTTTGTTACTCATTGTTCGACATTATTAAGAAAAGCACATAAATAAATGCACTCAAGTCATTGTTGTTTCTTTGCAGATACCTGAAGTCCCAGGACTCTGGCATGTCCATTATGCAAATATCAATGATGACTGGCTTTGCTGCAGATGTTAATGACCTGAATAAGGTAAGAAGTGAGTAGAGCAGATCCAAGTGGAGAACCCGTCTGCTCTCTTACAATCCAGTGGTGCAGTAATAAGGCTTACAGTGGTCCCAACAGTGATTGGCCAAGAAGGGGGGGGGGCTATACTTCACCCCTTGATCCTATGCCAAGGGATGCCTTACACCTACGTATTATAAATATGAACGTGGTAAACTTATGTAGACAAATAAAAGGCACCATCCCCTAATTTAAATTAGAATATATAAGAAAAAGTTTCTAAACCACCCATAAGAGTACCGTAGTATGGGGATTTTTTATACTGTATGTGCCACAAAACGAATATTCATTCAAATAGATTACAACTTTATTTGTACATTATAATACAAGACAATTAAAAGACTATATCCTAAGTAATCATCAAGTCAATTATATCATACATTAGTAATAAGTTATAGGGGATCGATGCGTTTCACATTCAAGTTGCTTCTTCAGGATCCACTTGCTTGTATTGTCTTAGGCCCCGTACACACGACCGAGGAACTCGACGTGCAAAGCACGTCGAGTTCCTCGTCGAGTTTTGGGATGAAGCCGCCGAGGAGCTCGGCGGGCCGCCTTCTCCCATAGAACAACGAGAAAATAGAGAACATGTTCTCTATTTTCTCGTCGAGCTCCTCGGCGGCTCCATCGAGCCAAAACTGTACAGACGACAGAGTTTCTCGGCAGAATCCGGGTTTTGACCGAGTTTCTCGGTGAATTCTGCCAAGAAACTCTGTCGTGTGTATGGGGCCTCAGAATATGGTAAGTATCCTAAGTGCCATTCGAGGAACGGGCACATAACTACCTTAAGATTCTGCAGGAGCCTGGCATTGCACACACAATCTGAAGATTGCGGGTGCAATGCTCTGCAGGCT
This sequence comes from Rana temporaria, assembly GCF_905171775.1. Classification (NCBI taxonomy): domain Eukaryota; kingdom Metazoa; phylum Chordata; class Amphibia; order Anura; family Ranidae; genus Rana; species Rana temporaria. The sequence continues at coordinate 451,934,524 of NC_053491.1, forward strand.
CCTTAGAAAAAAATAATAAATACTAATTTTCTTAGCCTGCAAATAAATGGGCAGTTATAATTTTCAAAAAGTGGAACTTATCCTTTAAGCTTGCATATTTCAATGTATTAATTGTCATAGTAATATTATTTTTTATCAACTTTAACTCTTCCAATTTCTCTCAGCTTAAAAAAGGAGTGGACAGATACATCTCGAACTTTGAGATCAACAAGGGAGCTTTTGACAAGAGCACACTTGTCCTCTACATTGACAGGGTAAGAGTCTATTTACAAGAACATACTCTAAACTAGACCGTTGTGACAATTATAGGTTTCATTCTGATGGTTGGCACCAATTTAGGAGAGTTAGTGATTCTAAAACCTTATTTTTATGCTGTAATCGTTGCACTAGTGGGGAGTTGTTCTTTTTCATCACTACTCTAAAAATTCAAAACACCATTTTTTTCCAAAAAATGCCATAACTGGACAAAATGTGTTGAGTGGGTCTTCCTTGTCACACAGTATAATATGGCTAATGCATAGAACAGAGAGATTGAATACCTGGTAATGTGAGGGATAGTGTTGCTCACGAATATTCGCATTGCGAATATTCGACTCGAATATAGCATATTCGAGAAATCGCGCTATATTTCGAATTTCGCGGTGAATATTCGCAATTCCGAATATTCGCATTTTTTCAATTTGATTTTTAAAACAGATCACATCCTATCGACGTCTAAAAGCATTGCTGGTATGATTAGAGACCCTGGGCCGAGTAGCTAAGCTGAGGCGATCCTTTTATGTTGCCAAATTGAAAAAAAAAAAATTGCGATTTTTCGCTATTGCGAATGCGAAAATGATTGCGAATTTTCGATAACTGTGGTAGGAGAACTCTGATTGTCTCTGATGCAAAAGGGGGGGACTTTGTGTATGTGTATGTTATGAATATTTGTATGTTTGATATTATTATTTTTTGTAAGAAGGAAAAAATTGCGCATACCTTAAAAAAGGGGAGAATACAGCAGCAACTAAAAAATGTTATACAACATAAATTAATACAAGACAGAAAATGGAGTCGCTCTACAAGAATAAAAAATATGTCTAGTGACAAGACATGTGGGCAAATTATAAAATAAGCAAGCGCAAATAACTTGTGAAATACACAGTGAAAAAAATATATAAAGAAATATAGTCCCAATAATAGAAAAATAATCTTTCATAAAAATGTCTTTGATATGTGAAGTGAAAAAAAGTCCAAAGCATGCAGCATGAACGTGTTCAATCTTCAAGGTGTTTGATTGACAAACGGCTGTGACAGATGGATAGAGTAAAGAATCACCACCAATGCAAAACACTTTTTATTTTGTATTGTAAAATATCAAGAATATTCTGAGCCAATCAGAGTGCTCCTTCCGCATTTGCCGAATATTCGCAATTATTTTGTATTGTAAAATATCAAGAATATTCTGAGCCAATCAGAGTGCTCCTTCTGCATTTGCCGAATATTCGCAATTATTTTGTATTGTAAAATATCAAGAATATTCTGAGCCAATCAGAGTGCTCCTTCCGCATTTGCCGAATATTCGCAATTATTTTGTATTGTAAAATATCACGAATATTCTGAGCCAATCAGAGTGCTCCTACAGCATTTGTCGAAATTGCGCAATAAATATCGCATTCGCATGTTGCGATATTTCGATAAAATATCACGAATATTCTGAGCCAATCAGAGCGCTCCTCCAGCATTTCTCGAAATTGCGCAATAAATATCGCATTCGCATGTTGCGATATTTCGATAAAATATCACGAATATTCTGAGCCAATCAGAGTGCTCCTACCGCAGTTATCAAAAAATCGCAATTATTTTCGCATTCGCAATAGCGAAAAATCGCAATCATTTAATTTCGATAAAATATCACGAATATTCGAATTTAGCGAATATATCTCGAATATTCGAATATATATTCGAGATATATCGCGAAATCGAATATGGCATATTCTGCTCAACACTAGTGAGGGAACCATGTTAGTTTTGGGACACCTGCATTTGGTGACGTGTGTAAAATGGTATTTCATATTTTTCTGTATATGTGCTGTAGTTGGTGTCTTTTAATGTATATATGTTATTTTTTTATCTGCATATATATATAATAATTAAAATACTAAACTATAATAAAATACATGCTTTATATTTTTACACATGAGTGTGATCTTAAAGTAGTTCTTAGGCCGCGTACACAGGATCGGTCCATCCGATGAGAATGGTCTGATGGTCTGATGGACCGTTTTCATCGGTCCAAACCGATCGTGTGTGGGCCCCATTGGTTAGTTAACCTTCGGTCAAAAAAATAGGAACTTGCTTTAAAATTGAACCGATGAACCTAACTGATAGGTCAAAACCGATCGTTAGTATGCAAAAGCATCGGTTAAAAACCCGCGCATGCTCAGAATCAAGTGGAAGCATTGAACTTCGTTTTTTTCAGCCCGTCGTTGTGTTTTACATCACCGCGTTCTGACACGATCGGTTAATTAACCGATGGTGTGTAGGCGCGACGGACCATCAGTCAGCTTCATCGGTTAACCAATGAGAAGGGTCATTCGGACCCTTCTCATCGGATGGACTGATCGTGTGTACGAGGCCTTAGGAAATACATTTTTTTTTACCTTAATGCATTAATTGCATTAAGCTCCCTGAAAAATGAGAGCAAATACACTTTTAAAGTGCTCAGTCGGTTTGCCTTTAGTGAACCCACAACTTTTTCCCATAGATCTTATGAGTATTTCTTGTTCAGAAATATGAAGCTCACAGGGGTATTAGCCTTCCTTGACTCTATTATTATTCCCCAATTTCTGTCTGGTAAAACATAAGCATGACAGGAGATTAGGGTAAATCTTTCTAATGGGTAATGATGATAAAAACATGACAGGGGTCCCTGCTCTATCAAAAACAAATTAAAATATTTTTTAGTTTGAGATACACTAAAACGTTGACATTTTTTCTTTCTTTGTACACTTAGATATCTCACACTGAGGACGAGTGTCTGAAGTTTAATCTTCACCAGTACTTCAAAGTGGGTCTCGTCCAACCTGCATCTGTCACTGTGTATGACTATTACTCACCAGGTAAGAGCATTACCAAATCTCATCACTGCTGTACCTTGATTTTGTTTTGTTTTTTGGAAAAAATAAACTAAAATGAATACAATTGTGTGTGTATATACTGTGTGTGTGTGTATATATACTGTGTGTGTGTATATATATATATATATATATACACACACACACACACACACACACACACACACTATATTGCCTAAATTACTGGGACGACTGCTGCCTTTTTACGCACATGAACTTTAATGGCATCCCAGCCTTAGTCCGTACGGTTCAATATTGAGTTGGCCCTCCCTTTGCAGCAAACTCGCTCATCCACGTCTTTATAGACCTTGCTTTGTGTGGTCCAAATCATTTGGTGTAGTGGGGATTATGGTGTGGGCATTGTTTTCTAGGGGTTGGGCTTGGCCCCTTAGTTCCAGTGAAGGGAACTCTTAAGGCGTCAGCATACCAAGACATTTTGGGAAAATTTCATGCTCCCACCTTTGTCGGAACAGTTTGGGAACGGCCCCTTCCTGTTCCAACATGACTGCACACCAGTGCACAAAGCAAGGTCAACAAAGACGTGAATAAGCGAGTTTGGGGTGGAGGAACTTTACTGGCCTGCCTCAACCCCAATCTAAATTCAGACAAAAAAGTCAACAAAAACAAAATTACATATATAAATTTAAAGTCGAAACTATAGACAAAACTTATTTTTCATTTCATTTAATGCCAGTTAATTTTTGCCATCTGTGTCCCCTTGGGAAGATTTACCTTCACTTCCTGTCCTATAACCAAAACAGAAAGTGAGAAAATCTCTGTAAATTATTTTCTTGGGGACCCCCAGTTAACCAGAACTAGTTTTCTAATTGGAAAATTTCCCTTTTATTACTTTTCTGGGGACAACACGAAATTCGGGTTTCTTTCAATTTCACTATTAATGCTAATGGTAAACAGGACAAATATAGAGGGTGAAACTCTCTAAAAGGGGCACAGACAGCAATAAAAACCTGTCAGGTTTTCTAATCCATCTCCACTCTATCCAAAACTTAAAAAAAAAAGTTTTGCCCTTAGTTATACTTTAATGTAAAATAAATGGGGAAGACCAGACGGACCTTTTTTTTTTTCTGCTTTCACTCTTCTATGTTTTTATAAGGAGAAAAGTAGAAAAAAGTGTACGTTTTTTTCTCCAAGCTTTCACCTGGTTTTGGTTTGTAAAGTCGCTCATGGTTGAAGGAGCTATTATCTATCTTTGCTGTCAGATTCCAAGTTGCTCTAAATAAAAAAGCTTTTTTATACTTATACAGTGCCTTGAAAAAGTATTCACACCTCTTGAAGTTTTCCACATTTTGTCATGTTACAGCCAAAATCATAAATGTATTTTATTGAGATTTTATGTGATAGACCAACACAAAGTGGAACATAATTCTGAAGTGGGAGGAAAATTATAAATGGTTTCATTTTTTTTTACAAATAAATATCTGAAAAGTGTGGCGTGCATTTCTATTCTGCCCCCTTTACTCTGATACCCCTAACTAAACTCTAGTGGAACCAATTGCATTCTAAAGTCACCTAATTAGTAAATAGAGTCCACCTGTGTGCAATTAAATATTTTTTTTGGAAACTTCTTTTTATTATTTTAATCACCTGTGTGTAATTTAATCTCTTTATAAACATAGCTGTTCTGTGAAGCCCTCAGAGGTGTGTTAGAGAACCTTAGTGAACAAAACAGAATCATGAAGGCCAAGGAACGCACCAGATGAGGGAAAATGTTGTGGAGTAGTTTAAAGCAGGGCTAGGTTATAGAAAATCCCAAGATTTAAACATTTTAGGGAGCAGTGTTCAATCCATCATCTGAAAATGGAAAGAGTATGGCACACCTGCAAACCTATTAAGACATGGCCGTCCTCTTAACTGACAGGGGGGGCAAGGAGAGCATTAATCAGAGAAGAAGCCAAGAGGCCCATGGTAACTCTGGAAGAGCGACAGATATCCACAGCTCAGGTGGAAGAATATGTCCACAGGACAACTATTAGTCATGCTCTCCACAAATCTGCCCTTTATTGAAGAGTGGCAAGAAGAAAGTCATTATTTAAAGAAAGTCATAAGAAGTCCTGTTTGCAGTTTGCGAGAAGCCATGTGGGAGACACAGAGAACATGTGGAATAAGGTTTAGATGAGACCAAGATTGAACTTTTTATCCTAAGAGCAAAATGTTATGTGTGTTGGAAAACTATCACTGCACATCACCCTAAACACACCGTCCCCACCGTGAAACATGGTGGTGGCAGCATCATGTTGCGGGGATGCTTTTCCTCAGCAGGGACAGGGAAGCTGGTTAGAGTTAATGGGAAGATGGATGGAGCCAAATACAGGGCAATCTTAGAAGGAAACCTGTGAGGCCGCGTACACACGGTCGGACAAAACTTGCTTTAAAATTGAACCGATGGACGCCTAACCGATAGGTCAAAACCGATGGTTAGTATGCAAAAGCATCGGTTAAAAATCCACGCATGCTCAGAATCAAGTCGACGCATGCTTGGAAGCATTGAACTTCGTTTTTTTCAGAACGTTGTTGTGTTTTACATCACCGTGTTTTGACACGATCGGTTTTTAACCTATGGTGTGTAGGCACATCAGACCATCAGTCAGCTTCATCGGATGGACTGATCGTGTGTACGCGGCCTTAGAGTCTGAAAAAGACTTGAGACTGGGGCGGAGGTTCACCTTCCAGCTGGACAACGACCCTAAACATACAGCCTGAGCTACAATGGAATAGTTTAAATCAAAGCATATTCATATGTTAGAATGGCCCAGTGAAAGTCCAGACCTAAATCCAGTTAAGAATCTGTGGCAAGACTTGAGGCTCTCCATCCAATCTGACAGAGCTTGAGCTATTTTGCATAGAAGAATGGGCGAAACTTTAACTCTTTAGATGTGCAAAGCTGGTAGAGACATCCCCAAAAAGACTTGCAGCAAAAGGGGGTTCTACAAAGTATAGACTCAGGGGGGCTGAATACAAATGCACGCCACACTTTTCACATATTTATTTGTAAAAAGAATTAAAAAACATTTATCATTTTACTTCCACTTCACAATTATGTGCCACTTTGTGTTGGTCTATCACATAAATCCCAATAAAATACATTTACGTTTTTGGTTGTAACATGACAAAATGTGGAAAATGTGGAAGGTATGAATACTTTTTCAAAGCACTGTATGTGCAGATTGAGGCCATTGAAAAAAATGGTTTAACCCCTGAGCACCAAAAGAGTTAGCAATCTCTAAAGGTGTGTGCTACCTTTTGAAAAGGGAATGAAAAAAATACATAAACTGCCATTGGTAATAACCTTACAAAAACACCATTGATTGTCCTCTTGGTTCTCAAATTGCAATACCTGCTAGGTCACCAATGTGGAACAAATAGGTATTTGTGGAATTGTAACTGACTTCCATTTGGCATGATTCCTAATGAGACCGGCCTGTCTTCTGACTGGATGTACAGTACACTAATATTTGTTTTCCTATTTTCCAACAGAAAACCGGTGTACAAAATTCTACCATGTGGACAAGGACAGCAGACTTCTGGGCAAGATCTGTCAAGGAGAAGTGTGCCGCTGTGCTGAAGGTAAAGATTGTAGGATGATGATTACCGGTTACCCATGTGTTTTTGGCGTACTGGCCCTAGTTGAGGTACTGAGTCCTGTGCTCATTGTTAGGCTTAGGGGGGAAAATGATTTCTAGCCGTATAAAATAATTTGCTATTAACCGGCGCACAATGCACTATCCCCTATTTTGTAGACGCTATAACTTTTGCGCAAACCAATCAATATACGCTTATTGCGATTTGTTTTACCAAAAATATGTAAAAGAATACATATCGGCCTAAACTGAGGAAAAAAATTATATATTTTTAGGGGATATTTATTATAGCAAAAAGTTAAAAACATTGCTTTTTTTCAAAATTTTTGCTCTTTTTTTTGTTTATAGCCCTAAAAATAGAGATGATCAAATACCACCAAAAGAAAGCTCTATTTGTGGGAAAAAAAGGACATCAATTTTGTTTGGGTGCAATGTCGCACGACTGCGCAATTGTCAGTTAAAACGACGAAGTGCCGTATCGCAAAATCGCAAAGGCAAACTACCAGAAGTAATGCTAAATTGCATGCCAATATCCAGTCATGTATGGTCAACCTCTGGGCACAAGTAGTGCAAATTATAGTGGGGTTTATTCAGGGCATTTTTTCTCTGAGAATAGGTGCAGGAACTCCCCCCTTCTGAGTCACCCCTTGTCTCCACCCCTTACTCACCTCCAAGCACCGTCCCTTGGTTCCACCCTCTAACCACCTCCTAGTACCTCTTTTAGAGAATAAAGAACCAAGTATCACTTTGTGGGGCTAAGTAGCTCCATACACAGTATATCCCCCCACAAAAATATACTGCCCCAGATCTCTTAGCAGCCAGCATCAATAGACCTTTCCCTGAAAAGTATATGCCTCCCAGCAACATCGGACCCTCATTAACCACATACCCGCCCGGTCAATAGCATATTGACATCCGAGAAGTGGCTCTGGTATTCTGACTGGGCATCATATGATGTCCAGCAAGATAACATGCTGGCCCAGCATGGTGATCGTGAGTGCAGCGTGCCAGTCTGACACGCTGCATCTCCGATCATGATAAGGAGCCTCTGTCAGAGGCTTCTTACCATGTGATCAGCTGTGACCAATCACAGCTGATCATCGCGTGAATCAGAAAGTGCCAGTAAACGACATTCCTCGGTTCGTACTGACAGGAAGAGACGATCGGCGGCACTCCCTGTCAGAGGGGGGTCTGTGCTGATAATCAGCATATTGGTTATCAGCACAGCCCCCTCAGATGTGAGAATCACATGCCAATAAGTGTCCAGCAGTGTCCCATAATAAAATACTGCCAGTGCCCACCACAGTGCCAATCAGTGCCCACCACAGTGCCAATCAGTGCCAACCACAGTGCCAATAAGAGCCCACCACAGTGCCAATCAGTGCCCATTACAGTGCCAATCAGTGCCCAGCAGTAACACCTGTCAATAACACATCAGTGCCTCATCATCGGTGCTGCCCACCTGTCACCTGCTGCCACCTGTCAGTGCCAATCAGTTCCACCGATCAGTGCCAATCAGTTCCTCCTGTCAGTGCCCATTAGTGCTGCCTGTCAGTTCCCATTAGTGCCGCCTGTCAGTGCCCATCAGTGCCACCTGTCAGTGCCCATCAGTGCTGCATATCAGTTCGCCTATTGGTGCCCATCAGTGCTGCATATCAGTGCCCATCAGTGCTGCATATCAGTGCCCATCAGTGCCACCTTATCAGTGCCGCCTCATCAGTGCCCATCAGTGCTGCCTCATTTGTGCCCGTCAGAAGGGGAAAACAAAATTTAATGACAGAAACTGAGAAAAACTTTTTTTGTTTTGCAAAAAATAAAAACCCCAGAGGTGATCAAATACCACAAAAAGAAAGCTCTATTTGTGGGAAAAAATATATACAAATGTGTTTGGGCACAGTGTTGCATGACTGCGCAATTGTCATTCAAAGTGCGACAGCGCTGAAAGCTAAAAATTGTCCTGGGCAGGAAGGGGTGAAAGTGCCTGGTATTGAAGTGGTTAACAATCGATTCCCCACGCAAAAACAGATCCCCTCCAGCACCAATAGACCCTCCAGTACACCCCAGTGCCCCTTGCCATTATATACATTCAGCGCTGGAGGTGCCGGGACTGCATTCACCTTTGTTCCTTCCTGATGGGTTTATAGATAATAGAGTAGCCATTCTAAACCAAGGTTAGTCAGAGCCCTAGGTTCCTCCAAAAGTTGCTAGGGTTCCCTGAGCTGTGGCTATCTGACCTCTCATCTGATAGGTGCTTGGTTCAAAAGCCAATGCCAGTTGGTAGAGCCAGGGACATAATGCCAATGAATTTTTTATCTGTCTGTATTAGTGACATACTGACCTCCAATCTAAGGGGCATTTTCCCAATGACTTAAACAAACTGATTTTTTTGAGGATTTCTCGGGGACCTGAAAATTATTTTAAGGGTTCCTCTGGGTTAAAGAGGTTAAGAAAGTCTGTCTTAGAGAATTAGGGCCAGATTCAGGTACATTAGCGCCGGTGTAACGTAAACCATTTACGTTACACCGCCGCAAGTTTTCAGTTTTAGTGCCCGATCCACAAAGCACTTACCTGGAAACTTGCGGCGGTGTATCGTAAATACGTGCGGCGCAAGGCGGTCCAAATCGAATGGGCGGCTAACATTTAAATTAGGCGCGCTCCCGCGCCGGACCTACTGCGCATGCTCCGTTTCTTAACTCCCGCCGTGCTTTGCGCGAAGTGACGTCATTTTTTCGAACAGCGACGCGCGTAGCGTACTTCCGTATTCCCGGACGTGTTACGCAAACGACGTGAAATTTTAAATTTCGACGCAGGAACGACGGCCATACTTTAGACAGCAATACGATTGCTGACTAAAGTTAAGGCACCCAAAACGACGACTAACTTTGCGACGGGAAACTAGACTAGCGGCGACGTAGCGAACGCGAAAAACCATTGTGGATCGCCGTAACTTCTAATTTTCATACCCGACACTGGTTTACGACGCAAACTCCCCCCAGCGGCGGCCGCGGTACTGCATCCTAAGATCCGACAGTGTAAAACAGTTACACCTGTCGGATCTTAGGGATATCTATGAATCAGTCGCATAGATACTCTGAGAGATACGACGGAGTATCTGAGATACTCCGTCGTATCTCCGCTGTGAATCTGGCCCTTAATTTTTTATTAAAGTGCAATGCAATCACATATAGTGAAGATGTGTAAACAGCTCCCTTTATGGTTTGTAAATGCGGTTGTGCATTTTTATCTGTGTTAATTTTGTTGAAAATTTTTGGCTAAATTAACACTAAAACTAAAACAATTCAGATGACTAAAATACGACTAAAATGGCAGTTTAGTCAAAAGAATATGACTAAAATTAAATCGAAACTCGGTGTCAAAATTAACACTGCACTAGCACATAAGAAGAAGTAGGGGGCATCTCCTAAGCTGCTAAAAAAAAATTAAAACAATAAAAAAGAAAATGTATTTTCTTATTTTTTCCTAATATGTAATGTTGGCAATATATTTAGGTAAAATGTGCAATGACATTACAGCCACAGATTTTAATAGTATTAACTAATAAGGGAGTCCAATCTGACTCCTACGACAAATATTTGGTCAATCTAAACTTTGAATCACCCGACAAAAAGAAAAAAAAAAACCCATGTAGAAAAATGTTCCTAAACATTAACTTCAAAAAATATCTTTTATAAGGAGGACTTTTTAAACGTTACCATACAGTTATACTTTAAAGCGGGGGTTCACCCTAAAAAAAAAATTCTAACATTACATTCAGCTCACTACCGACATTGACACTATGCAGATCTTTTTTTTTTTGCTGTACATACCTTGTATAGGTATTTTCTTAGCCGGCTTCCGGGTAGTGAATCCCGCGGGAGTGGGCGTTCCTATGCATCAGTTAGTGATTGACGTGTAGACAAAAACTCCCCTACCCGTCGCATATGGAGCGTCACGAGTTGCCGAAAGAAGCCGAACGTCGAGTCGGCGCTATACGGCACCTGCGCACCGATGTTCGGCTTCTGTCGGAAACTCGTGACGCTCCTTATGCGACGGGTAGGGGAGTTTTTGTCTACACGTCAATCACTAACTGATGCATAGGAACGCCCACTCCCGCGGGATTCACTACCCGGAAGCCGGCTAAGAAAATACCTATACAAGGTATGTACAGCAAAAAAAAAAAGATCTGCATAGTGTCAATGTCGGTAGTGAGCTGAATGTAATGTTAGAATTTTTTTTAGGGTGAACCCCCGCTTTAAGCATTCATTTATATAATTGTTGATGCAAAATTAGTCACGACCACTTAAATATGGGAAGAAAAATGTTAGCAAAAAATAAATAAAACCCAAAACCACACAGGTGCGAACTGGCTTACCTACCAAAAAAATAAATATGTATTGGCCAATTTTCTAATTTCCTATCCAGCCCCCCAATGCCAGACAGCATAGCCAGGTCCTGACCTCACTTTTTTCTACTGAAGATAAAACAATATGGCTTGGTTGAGTCCTCCGAAAGGTGTAATTGGATGGTGGAATAACAGAATAATGAGGTCAACCCCGTGCTCCATCCTCTTATCAACCAGCTCAATGTGCAGTGTGCAATACAGTAACATTTTATTGACTTACAATGTCATCCATTCCTCTCCTAGTTTGAAAACTGTTATGCAGGGAGCTACGAGAAACATATATAAAGCCAGACTGGGGGTATTAAAAGACTTATAGAAAAGCAGACTGAAGTATTATTAAAAAGCAATGAGGGGGGATCCATTAGGGTCCTTCCTCCTCTGCCTTGGGGGTTTCTCTACAGGACAGCCCCACACCTAGTACTTGTTGGTTGGCTTCAGCTGATCATGAGAAGAGTGGTCTTGGCCTTTTGGCTAAGTGTACCTAAATTTGCCTTACCCCCATCAGGAGTCATGAACCCCCTTGGGGTCGGGGAAGGGTTCTTTCTCTTAATGAGGGGACACTAAGTGCAATTTTTTGTGTTTGTTCACATGCACTTTTTTTGTTCACTTTTTGTAATGACTAACGTCCGAAATGCGTAGGCTGTTTTTACAACATAGTACATGTCTTTTTAATTAGGGAATATTTTTGGATGTCATTTTGAGTGCCGATCATCTCTTTCCTCACTTTTTGTAATGACTAACGTCCGAAATGCGTAGGCTGTTTTTACAACATTGTACATGTCTTTTCAATTAGGGAATATTTTTGGATGCCATTCTGAGTTTTTGAGCACCGCAGGCTTGAAAAATAAAGGATTATTACAAAATGAATGTGTGGTCTTTCTTAAACAATGCATAGCTTGGCTAAATGAGCCGTTTTAATGTGTTCCTACATCTGTGTTAAGTTTGGGGTTAAAAAATATTTTGGAAGCTCAGCTTTGGTATTTTTGCTATTTATATTCCTACTTCATATCCATACAATTCTGTAACACTGGGGTTGATTTTCTAAAACTGCATGGTGCAAAATCTGGTGCAGCTTTGCATGGAAACCAATCAGCTTCCAGGTCTTATTGTCAAAGATTAATTGAATAAGCTGAAGTTAGAAGCTGATTGGCTACCATGCACAGCTGCACCAGATTCTGAGTGCTCTAGTTTGAGTAAAGCAGGCCATACACAGTCGAATTTCGAACTAATTTTCTTTTCGAAATCAGAAAGTTCGTTTTTTGTGATCCGATGATGCCACCATTGATTTTCAAAATTCGGCCGACAAAACCTTCATGTTGCCGAGAATCTTCGTTTCTCTCCGTTTCTCTTCTTTTCTTGCACATGCGTATTTTTTTTTCTTTTACATTTCACGTACGATTCTCCCATCATTGATCCGAAAAAGTTTGTTTTTCAACAAATTTCCAACATGTCTGATTTCTCAAATTTGTTTGCCGCATGAAAATCGGCTGTTGCTGCAGCCCACTAACGGTGCGAAATTCGTACGAAAATTCTTTGATACAAATTTCGTATGAAAATTCTTTCGAAATTCGAACCGTGTATGGCCGGCTTAAGTCTCCCCCACTGTTTCCATTGTTCTATACATACATATATTTTAAAAAAATAAATAAAAAAATACTAAAACTATAATATTACTTTTACCTTTTATTTTGCAGAAAATTGCTTCCTGCAGCAACAGTTAGACGAGGTGGACGCAAATGTACGATTTAGTAAGGCGTGTGAAGTCGGTGTGGACTATGGTAATTCACTTTTATATTATTTAATTTAGCAACTTAAAACTGAATGTAAACAGTGACACTAAAGGTGGCCACACACCAGTAAAGTTTCAAAAATGTATATTTTAAAAATGGTTGTTGGATTTTTCTAATGGTTAGTGGGGTCAAATTGATGAGCACCGTAGTGATGAGCAAATTCAAAGGAACAGGATAGAAGAATGTTCTTAAACAAACAAAATTCTAACTGAGAATGTGGGCTTCATTGAAAAAAAAAAAAAAAAAAACATATATTGCATTACACGTGTTTTAGGCACACATTACACCTATCTAATAAATCTGGGTTTCCATTGAAAAAGCAGGTCTGGATGAAATTATAGTAGCTTTTGAATAGGACAGTAAAGCCTTCTTAAAACAAAATTCACATGTCTCCCTCCATCCCATTTATCAAAAATAAGAGAATAATTCATAATTTTAGGACAGTGGATGGAACATTACAATTATTCCTTTTCATCCCTCTAGCTCAGGGATATGCAATTAGCGGACCTTCAGCTGTTGCAAAACTACAAGTCCCATCATGCCTCTGCGGGTGTCATGCTTGTGGCTGTCAGAGTCTTGCTATGCTTCATGGAACTTGTAGTTCTGCAACAGCTGGAGGTCTGCTAATTGCATATTCCTGCTAGATGCACATCCAGAACACTGGTATACAATGCAAATGTAACCTAATGATGAGCTATTTATTCTAAACTGCTTACAGCCATCAACAGTGCAGTGTATGGAAACCATCTATGGAACAGGACATGGGACCCAACAGTACAATATAATAGACATATACAAACAATAGTATTTAAAAAAAAACATCCACAGTTTAAAACTGTATCAGTCAGATACTATGAAACAGCGCTGTTGTTGAGTGAAAGTGGCCAACTCCACACAAAATTTATTTTAGGAAGAGTGATGCTTAATACATTGATCCAGAATAGTGTCCATGGGTGAACCTAGAGATTATTGTAGTGTGCACCATCCACCGGTCACTCCAATTCCACCACGTGATACAAACTCCCCTTAGGGGGGCGCCCTCTGTTGAAGTCGGAAATAACGAAACACATCAGGAAGTGACCCACACGACGTTATACCGGAAGTGACATGTGTGCTCCACTGCAGTAGGATCCAGAACCCGGAAGTGATCTAGGTCGCTCCAGGGTTACCCAGTGACGGATGCTGGTTGGCTGATATGATGAAGTGCACCCGGTTTTACTTTTAATGCTGCATTAACTGCTGTACATTGTACGTTTAATGTATGAGGGGATATGTGATGTGAGGGCTTTGTTTTCATAATAAACAAGATTAGGCTATGTGCGCTTTCTTTTGTTTTATGAATTTATTGGAGCTCTAATCATCCCTTGATCCCTTGGAATGGTGGTGACTACAAAATTTGGTTCACGAGGATTACATCCTTTAGAGCAGGGATCCTCAAACTACAGCCTTCCAGCTGTTTTTGCAGAACTACACATCCCATGAGGCATTGTAAAACTCTGACATTCACAGACATGACTAGGCATTATGAGAATTGTAGTTCCTGAACACCTGGAGGGCCATAGTTTGAAGACCCTTGAATTTCCGACAAGAAAACTTCAATGTGAGCTTTCGGTCGGAAATTTCGGCCGTGTGTAGGCTCCATCTGACTTTTTCTGTCGGGATTTCCAACAGCAAAAATGTGAGAGCTGTTCTCAATTTTTCCGACAAGAAAAATTCTTGTCGGAAATTCCAATCGTCTGTATGCAATTCCGACGCACAAAAAAAACATGCATGCTCGGAATCAATTTGACACATGCTCTGAATCATTAAACTTCATTTTTCTCGGCTCGTTGTAGTGTTATACGTCATCGGAATTGTGTGTGACCGTGTGCATGCAACACAAGTTTGAGCAAACATTCCGTCTGAATAAAATCCACGGTTTTCTCGTTGGAATTTCCGATCGTGTGTACGCGGCATAAGACTGGACTGTGCCATTGAACCCTGGGTTTTTACTTGGATTACAATGAACCAGTGTATGCTTCAGTAAAATTGATACATTGGAATATTTACTAAAAGACCAATGTCCCTGATGCTCAAGATATCTTGTGAGGAATCTCTGCATGATAACATATTAGAATGTGCGCAAAGCAAGCATGTGATTGAATTGCCCTGATCACGTGCCAACAGCCATATTAGAGCTGATCACAGAGAACAGTTGTACATGATTAGGAGTAAACCAGCACTTGGAGTCAGAGCTAGAGTTGGCTAGCCATGTTTTTTTTTCCAAATTCTCCAAAAGGTGACCTAAAGCAGGTGACACCTCATTAGGTATATGTATGGGCACAGTCATTTAATCAGGTTGTGGGTTATGTAAATTTGGACTCGGAGGAGTATGGGATGAAAATTGAAGGTCTACCTATTTTGCACCTTTAGGCCAATTGTGAAAGTTCAACAGTGGTTATCAAATGCCCACTTAGCAGATACTTGTCAGTGGTCAATAAATTGGCCCAACATGGATCCAACTGCACAACCAAGTCAATGAACATTAATACCTGTTGGCAAAATGGTCTTACATTAGAGAGATAACTGCACTAGAAAATGGTGGTAGCTGGGTATTTTCCATCAGAGCCTGGTGAATTCCGTAGGTTTAAGGCTGAACTACATCAATAGGAACTGCAACACCAGAATCCTGGACAGATGAGAATTCAAGTATAACCAGTATGATGAAAGGGCACATACAAGGGATAGTTATATAATTAAAATATCAAATGTATCAAAAAGGGGTGTAAGATACTTTAAATTGTATTTTATTTTTTTGTGTTAACAGTATACAAGACAACAGTCAGCCATATCACGGAGGAAAGCAACTACGTTACCTATGTGATGACCATAACACTTGTCATTAAACCAGGTAATGAATGGAATAAGAACTTCTGTGCATAGTGTCCATTAAGTAATAGCCGTAGTCTCAAACCTTACAGTACAATAGCCACATACAGTAGTTGATGCACATTGGTGGACCCAATAACTAGTTTTAAAGAAAAATGTAAGTAAATGTAAACTGTAAGGCCAACTTTACTTGGGTTTACTGTTGGCAGCCAAAGCAGGAGGTTGAGGCATGCTTTTAACTCATCTCAACCACCTGGCAATTGGCACCGGACAGTCCCATACACATTGGAATAAGGTAAAGCAAATGGGGCATGTCATGCTCAATGGGTGATACTGCCTGCCACCGCCACCTATAGAGGTAAAGGGGCCTGTGCCTCATACTACTCAGTCTAATGAATGCAGTTTCAGTGAGGAAGATATAGATTTCTCCTCTAATAAGCATGTGAGAGGTGGCAATTGTCTGCTAACCATGGGCCAGCGGCTCCTTACAACGTGATCCACCATGGATCATGAATCAGAAGTTAGACACATATGAAAGAGGCCTAACTGAATAACCTTTACAGTAGTTTTAATATTGTTGCATCTCAGTGTTGCTGGTCTTGCAGCTTCTTTGCAGCCGCTTCCTGTCCATATGTACTCGCTCCAGCGATGGCTACATGGCGATTCTCAGAGCAAACTTTCTAAAGGTGACAACAGTGGATCATGCCTGCGCAACAACTTGGAGTTTCTATCAGAAGCCCATTTGTCAGGGTGACAGCACAGGAATACAATTGAGAGGCAGGCATAGAACATTGTCACTCTTATACCAGGAAGTGCCTGAGCATGGCAGGATCACCAGTTATTATTTTAATGAAAACTGCAGATTCAAAAATGTAGACAATACTTTTGAAACGACACTAACATGGTAAAGCTTTTATGAGATTTTAATGGACAGGTTTGCTTATACTTTAAAAAAAGTTATGGTTGTGTCCATGGACTAGGACTTTAGTTTTAATATGTATGTATTTTTTTCTATCACCAGGAACGGATGTGGTAGAGAAAGATGATAAACGCAATTTTATCAGCCATTCAAAGTGCCGTAAAGCTCTAAATCTGGTGGTGGGCCGAGATTATGTGGTGTGGGGAGTTGCCAAAGATCTGTGGAACCTGGGCTCTGGGTAAGTGACAGGAAAGCTATAATGAATCACAAGTGTAATAAGACAATGACTTTCCTAAACCTTGCCTCTGCAAATGTCGGAAAAGACTAGGGCCCGGATTCTTAAAGCACTTACGCCGACGTATCTACTGATACGCTGCGTAAGTGCACGGATGCGCCGTCGTATCTATGCGCCTAAATCTCAATGCAAGATACGCCTGAAATGTGGCTTCATCTGACCAATGTACGTTTCCTACACCGTCGGAGCCTGGGCGCATATTTACGCTGGCCGCAAGGGGCGCTTCCATTGATTTACGCGCTGAATATGCAAATGACCGAGATACGCAGATTCACGAGCGTACTTGCACCCGTCACATGAGTATACGCCGTTTCCTTAAGGCGTACGTCCGGCGTAAAGTTAGAACACCTATAGGGAGGCGCAACCCATGCAAAGGTATGGACGACGGAACAGCCGTCGGATTTTACGTAGGACTACGTGAATAGGGCTGGGCGTAGGTTACGTTCAGTGATTCTACGTATCTTAGGTGTTCGATCCGACGTGATTCTGAGCATGTGCACTGGGAAGCGTCCACGGGACGGCGCATGCGCCGTTCGTTCGGCCCTTCATTTGCATGGGGTCACGGTTAATTTAAATGTATAACGCCCACTACCTTCCTACTTTGAATTAAGCAGGCTTACGCCGGCCAATTTACGTTACGCTGGCGCAACGTAGGGAGCGAGTGCTTTGTGAATACTGCTCTTGCCTCTCAGAGTTACGTCGGCGTATCGCATATGAGATGCGCTACGCGGGCACAAAGATGCACTGATCTACGTGAATCTGGGCCTTAGTGTTTTCTAAATAGACCCCATTATGTCGCATCAATTCGGTCGGGCTGCGTCTATTTTGATATAGTGAAGGAAAACTGTTTTTGATTCTCTGTGGATTTTGTACATTTGCCCACTGACAAAAAAATGATCAGTCTATAATTTTAATGGTAGGTGTATTTTAACAGTGAGAGATAACAACAAAAATATCCAGAAAAGCGAGTTTCAAAAAAGTTATAAATTGATTTGCATTTTAATGAGTGAAATAAGTATTTGACCCCTTCGCAAAACATGACTTAGTACTTGGTGGCAAAACCCTTGTTGGCAATCAGAGGTCAGATGTTTGTTGTAGTTTGCCACCAGGTTTGCACATATCTCAGGAGGGATTTTGTCCCACTCGTCTTTGCAGATCCTCTCCAAGTATTTAAGGTTTCAAGGCTTTCATCTCCCTCCATATATTTTCTATAGAATTAATTTCTGGAGACTGGCTAGCAGGGGAGGGCTGGCAGCCTTAAGCCTGGGGGGCAAGTCCAGTCAAGTGGCCCATTGAACCACCGAATCAGCTCACCATTCACGCCCACCTGTTTTTATAATGCCTTACCTGTGCTCATCAATTCAGCCTGATCAGACAGTAGTGCCCAATAGCGCAGCCTTGCCAGAGCATGGGGAGAGAGGAGAGCAGCTGGTTTACACAGTGCGGCTATCTCCCGCTTACCCGGCCATTGTCACATTAAGTCCCGCCTGCGAGACTGGCTCCTAAGATGGACATCACATGTCCGGGCATTGGACTAGTATGACATCCATCACAGGAGCCGGTCCAAGAGGCAGGACTTCATATGTCTCTGGGCAGTATGTACACGAGGGGAGTGTGGAGGGTATGAGAGTGGGCAATATGTAAAGGAGAGGAGTGTGGAGGGTATGAGATTGGGTAGTATGTACAGGAGAGGAGTGTGGGGGGTATGAGAGTGGACAGTATGTACAGGAGAGGAGCGTGGGGAGTATGAGAGTGGGTAGTATGTACAGGAGAGGAGTGTGGCGGGTATGAGAGTGGGCAGTATGTACAGGAGAGTGGTGGGTATGAGAGTGGACAGTATTTCCAGGAGAGGAGTGTGGGGAGTATGAGAGTGGGCACTATGTACAGGAGAGGAGTGTGGGGAGTATGAGAGTGGGCACTATGTACAGGACAGGAGAGTGGCGGGTATGAGCGTGGGCAGTATGTACAGGACAGGAGAGTGGCGGGTATGAGCGTGGGCAGTATGTACAGGAGAGGAGTGTGGGGAGTATGAGAGTGGGCACTATGTACAGGAGAGGAGTGTGGGGAGTATGAGAGTGGGCACTATGTACAGGAGAGGAGTGTGGGGGGTATGAGAGTGGGCAGTATGTACAGGACAGGAGAGTGGCGGGTATGAGAGTGGGCAGTATGTACAGGAGAGGAGTGTGGGGAGTATGAGAATGGGCAGTATGTACAGGAGAGGAGTGTGGAGGGTATGAGAGTGAAAGCACACTGTGTATGTGGTTTCCAGATAATGTTAACCATGTGTTGATCCAAACTCTGTATAATCCAGTAAATTCACCATATAAAAACGAAACACTCTAAGGCTAAGTTCACATCTATGCGTGTGGGTAACGCATGCAAAATTGCAAGCTTCCCAACATGCAATGAAATGTGCTGTCCTTAGGCAGATGTGCAGCAGTGCCATTCTTTGTTATTGGCAACTTCATGCATCTGCAAACATGTGGACCAAACTACAGGGTGCCGCACACTTTTGGAAAAGTTTCAGGACTTCTTTTTCATGTTGCTCGTGTGTAGGGCAGCCCATTGAAATTATATACACCTAATGCATGAAAACCACGCAGGTGCATGTGTGTGTTAAAAAAGCCTAAGGGCTCTTTCCCACGTACAGATCCCATGAGGATCCGTACATGTCTCATCTGCTTGCTCAGCAGGGATCGCTCCGTTGATCCCCGCTGAGTCGACAGATGACAGGGCGGTGCCTGCACACTGCGCAGGGACCGCCCTGTCAGATCTCCGCTCTCCTCTATGGGGGGGATCGGATGAAGACGGACCGTCTGTCCATGTTCACCTGATCTAATCCGCAGAAGGATGGAAAAATAGGATTTTCCTCCGTCTGCAGAATCGGAGGATTGCGGACACTGATGAGATCGGGTGTCAGTGGATGTTCATCCGCTGACACCCGCGATCTCATAGGGATACATGTATGTCCCTTTTTCATCTGTAAACGGATGGATGAAACAACGGACATAAAGTCCACTGGTGTGAAAGGGGCCTTACTGAGTAGATGCAAAATAACAATTCTCAAAAAAAAAAAATTATTATTCTCTAGATAATCAGTGTTCATACAATTGCACTACCATGTAAATAACTGTAAACACTGTACTCTGCTCTGTTTATTGAGGACAGCTAACATGTGTATAGAGTGTTTAGTTTTTGTGGGGAATTTACATGTTGATTGTACAGTTTGGAGAACACAGGGTTGAATTGAATGGTTATAAAGTTTTCACATTATCTGGACATACATAGAGTGTGGGGGTTGTTTATATAGTGATATGTGCCAGCTTCCAAGATATCGGTTTGCTGTGAGCAAGGCTGATGACTCCCCCATACACACTCTGCTCTTCCGATCCTTTGTGTTAGCTAAACCATTCTCATCACACAGCAAAAAAATCCTCCTGATTAGTCCTCATGTGAAACTGTCAGTTTACCTCTCCAAAATGTACTTTTCTTAGACTTAGAACATCAGCTCAGAAGCTCACCCCCCTCCCTGTGTCAGCAGCACCTGGCAATAGCATTCCCTCACCTCCGGGCAGACAGCACTGGAGATGGGGAGAGGATCTGAGTGAATGAGGGCACAGATCAAACACACAGGAGACTTGGGGGAGATAGAAAAAAAACGAGATTGTAAGCTTCTGCACACACTACAAGCAATGATACCTCTGCTGTCTTCACAGCCCTGATCCCAGGATCCCACTGCTGTTGACAAGCATGTAACATGCAGGAGATGATTAGGGCGTGCCTATTGCTGCGGTGCTCAGTTCCACCCACCGCCACCAGGAACTTGAGCATGGTTCAAACTACAACTCCCAGAATACACTGCAGCCAGCCAGCCAATCAGCGGCCGCTATGGCCGAATTTACCATCTACAGGAAAAAAAAATAGCAGACAGGCAGCGCGGCCGTTTTCAATATAAAGTAGCAGGCCAGGGGGGAAAACTCCACCCCTCCCCCTGGGCCAGTCCGCCCCTGCTGGCTAGGCCACTCCAGGACCAATGCCTTCTTCTTGAGCCACTCCTGTGTTGCCTTGGCAGTGTGTTTTGAGTCATTGTCGTGCTGGAATACCCATCCACTACCCATTTTCAATGCCCTGGCTGAGGGAAGGAGGTTCTCACCCAAGATTTGATGATACGTGACCCCGTCCATTCCCCCTTTGATGCAGTGAACTTGTCTTGTCCCCTTAGCAGAAAAACACCCCCAAAGCATTATGTTTCCACCTCCATGTTTGACAGTTGGGATGGTGTTCTTGGGGTCATAGGCAGCATTCCTCTTCCTCCAAACACAGCAAGTTGAGTTGATGCCAAAGAGCTTGATTTTGGTCTTATTTAACCATAACACTTTCACCCAGTTCTCCTTCTGAGCCTCTACACCAGAGGTTCTCAACCTTCTAGTGCCATGACCCCTTATAAAGTTTCACAAGTTGCGGGGACCCCCAACAGTAAAATTATTTTCGTAGCGGGGTTGTCAGCAAGACAATTTGCGCCCCTAACCCACGGACATTTAGCGATCCCGAAGTCCCTTCTACTCATACAATATCAAAACCCCTTCTGGTACATTTTAGGATGATTTTTCTTTGTTCTCCTTTCTTTCCCTTTAAGGCCCCGTACACACGACCAAACATGTATGCTGAAACTGGTCCGCGGGCCAGTTTCAGCATACATGTTCGGTCGTGTGTAAGCGCGAGCGGGCCGAATTCCAGCAAACATTTGCCCGCCGGGCCTTTTCCCAGCGGGCAAATATTCCTGGACGTGTTTTAAAACCGTCCGCTGGAATCCTGCCCGCTCGGACATGTACGGTCGTCAGTACAGACCTACCGTACATGTCCAGGCGCCCGCCGTCCCTCGCATGCTTCGAATGACTTCGACGCATGCGTGGAAGCCTTTAAATGGCAGGCCCGCCCACGTCTCCGCGTCATCGTCGCGGCGACGACGCGGACACGCCCCGCGTATTGTTTACGCGCGGACTTCTGTACGATGGTTAGTACAACCATCGTACAGAAGCCCTCTGGCAGGCATGTACGATGAAAACGGTCCGACGGACCGCTTTCATCGTACATGTTTGCTCGTGTGTACCGGGCCTTACAGTATCTCTCTATCCCAATTTCTTGTTTTTTCCCCCATCCCCCTCTCTATCCCAATTTCTTGTTATTTCCCCCCATCTCCCTCTCTATCCCAATTTCTTGTTTTTTCCCCCATCCCCCTCTCTATCCCAATTTCTTGTTTTTCCCCCATCCCCCTCTCTATCCCAATTTCTTGTTTTTCCCCCATCCCCCTCTCTAGCCATCTTTCATGTTTTTTTGTCTTATTCTTTCTCTTCCCTTTTTCTTTGTTCCTCCCCCTTACATTTATTCTCTATTTTTATTTCTTCTCTTACTCCTTGGGGGAGAGGGGGGGGGGGGGAATGGGAGTGGCAATGCTGGGGGGAGTTCTGATCGGCCAACTTTGGTGCTCTTGATGAAGGTCATCTGCTGATCTGAGAACTGTAGTGAGGACCTTTAATGGCAACTCTAATCACAGGTAGTGTTACTCACTGTGTCTCCAATTTTGTGGTGTCTCGGAGCAGTGACACCAATGCCGAAATCAGGAGATGTGGTCTCCTCCAGCCCCTCCCACTTCACATTCCTCATCAGTCAGCTGACCTCTAGTCTCTGCCCCCCAACCCATGCCGTGAACTGAATGGGTGGCTGTTAAATCAGGGGTTCACCCAAAAATCAACTTTCTGTCACTAGATCCAGCATACTGCTGACATCTGCAGTATGCTGTATTTTTTTTTTTTTTTTTGTACTTATCATTTTAATGGTCTTTCTTCTCCGGCACCGAGCGGCGTATCCTTCCGGGTATAGGCGTTCCTAAATCAAGCGCAGTTGATTGACGGGCTTGGATAGCGCGTCACACCTTCCGAAAATAGCCGACGTGACTCTCTGCAATTTACGGCGCCTGCGCAGTCAGCTCTACACGGCAGGCGCAGGCGCCGTATAGTGCCGTAAGCAGCCGAGAGTCACGTCGGCTATTTCCGGATGGCGTGACGTGCTATCCAAGCCCATCAATCAACTGCGCTTAATTTAGGAACGCCTACTCCCCGAAGGATTCCCCGCTCGGAGCCGGAGAAGAAAGACAGCTAAAACGATAAGTACAAAAAAAATAAAAAATACAGCATACTGCAGATGTCAGCAGTATGCTGGATCTAGTGACAGAAAGTTGATTTTTGGGTGAACCTCTGCTTTAAGTGGCTGAATGGGCGGCCATGGACTCCAGGAACTGCACAGCTGGGACAGCCGCAAATAGGATGTGGGACCGCTGCGGGCTTCAGGAATAGCCCAGGATTCGGTGACCCCTGGCAAATCATCATTTGACCCCCGAGGGGGTCCCGACCCCCAGGTTGAGAATCACTGCTCTACACAGTGTAACACCACAGCTAATGTGGAATCAGTGTGTGTTTCCTCCTCGGGTCGGTACACCATTCATGCCAGTCAGCAGCTGCTGCAGCTGGGCTGTCAGGTAGTACAGACAGGGGTTCAGCAAAGCTAGGCCCCCATTATACTTGGACCTCTGGAGTTGCTCCAGCCTGACTCCAGCAGGGCCCGATTTCCATAGTAGTGAGCAAAATATAGAATTTACCACACAAAATATTTTAAGGGGTATACCCACAGGTGTTTAGTGGAGGAAATATATTTGATATGTCAATCTTTTATGATTACATTATATTATATTATATTTATTTTTTATCATGATTATTATTGATACAGTAAAACCTTGGTTTGAGAGTAACTTGGTTTGAGAGCGTTTTGCAAGACAAGCAAAATGTTTTAACAATTTTTTTCCCTGATATACAAGCGATGTCTTGATATAAGAGTAGCGTCATGTCACAACTGAGTATACAAAACGAAGAGAGGAGCCTCTAAGTGTAGCAATATGGTTACATTTAATGAAGGTACAACATTTAGCAACTTATTGCTACACTTAGAGGTGCCTCTCTTCTCTTTTATACCATGTAAAAAAAAATGCTTTGATATACAAGTGCTTTGGATTACAAGCATGTTTCTGGAACAAATTATGCTCGCAAACCAAGGTTTTACTGTATATGTTTTTAACAATCATGGACTACCCTATGAGATTGAGACATTGAATCAATTTACAGTTAGATACATCATTCTATACAGTATCACATACATTGACATACCTCATGTAAAGTCCCACTCTCCTTCTTCTCCTCTTTAGTTATACTTTAAGTTTAACCTCACTTGTCTCCCTTCAGGTTCTCCTACTTGGTGACCAAGGACACTTGGATGGAGATGTGGCCAACTGATAGGCAGTGTCAGAATGCCGAGAATGAACAGCTGTGTGAAGAACTTACCAACTTCTCGGAGGAGCTGCAATTGCAAGGCTGTCGTAATTAAACCACACTTCACCAACGTTCATCTATATCCATTATATAAATACACTGATTTACTACAACAATAAACCTGGTTCTTCCACAATTTGTGTCTGGGAGAGTTTTTGTTGGTGTCCTATGGTCAAATATAAGCAAAAATCTCTGTAAATCATTTAAGCAGAACTCACATTGAGAGGAACATGTTGCATTGCTGATCCAACTGTGTGAACAGAAGGGACCAAGCGCCAAATTATCCATTTAAAAGATTGACAACAGCAATGCCACTATGCAGTCATTGAGTTCCACACAGCTGCTAATTTTTCCCTTTTTGAGATATCTGCCCATGATGGTAAACTGCAGTCCACAGTGGAACTATAACAACCCCGATGAAGGAGGCTTTTTTTAACCCCCCCCCCCCCCCCAGCAACACTTTGACTACATTTGCTTCCCACTGATTGTGACTTTACTGTCAAGACTAAGGCCCCTTTCACATTGGGGCGGTGGGTGCGTCGGCGGTAAAGCGCCGCTATTTTTAGCGGCACTTTACCGTCAATTTCGCTGTGCTGTTCGGCTGCTCGCGGGGCACTTTTACCCCCTCTAGCAGCTGAGAAAGTGTTAAAACCACCGCTGCAGCGGCGCTTTGCCGGCGGTATAGCCGCGGTGCCCATTCATTTCAATGGGAAGGAACGGTGGAGGAGCGGTATACACAGCGCTCCTTCATCGCTCCAAAGATGCTGCTAGCAGGACTTTGTTTACCGTCCTGCTAGCACACCCTCAAGGCTTTCACATTGGAGAGACAGCAGCAGCTCTTTCAGGGCACTTTGCAGGCACTATTTATTTTTATTTTTTTAAGTTTTTATTGATTTATAAAAGATCATACAGAAAACAAAAGCATAACAAAGAAAGGAAAAAGGTAGTTGCAGACGTAACAAACATGGTACAAATAAAAGTAAATGGAGAAGGATTGTATAATCCAAGTGCCAAATAAAACAAGCCATAATGTGACAAACTGAACATATATATCCTGGGATATCAAACAGTTTCTACTGTCAACAAGCAGGCAACTGGTAGGATCTTATAATGCACTAAAGTCCTAAGATTACAAAAGAGTAACAAACGGAACAAGATATAAAATAATGCCAAGGGGAGGGGGCACCAAGTCCATCGTAGCGGCATCAGGAATGATAGTCTTTCTTTCCTGGGAAAGTGTGGAAAATTGATGTGGAGACTGGGAGGGAAGGGCGGGCATCAAGAACAAAGCAACTCAGGTAACAAACAGCGGTTATTCAGTCGATGGCGGTGGGTTGAACATCATGGGAGGCTGCTTCTCCTGAGTATGAATGCGGAGGGGACTTAAAATACGAGATTGAGTAGTGATCAAAGTTGGCGAAGTCCTCAGGAGATAAAGTTGAGCGCATAAAAGGTTCCCAGATGGAGAGAAAGTGAGCTTTGGAGGTTTTGTGTTTAAAATCAGTGTTGGCTCGTTCTTTGAAGAGAGGGAGAAGGAGCTCTCGTTGGATTTGGGTGATAGAAAGACAGTGAGAAGAGGTCCAATTTTTCAAACTAGCCCTTCATGCGACTAGAAGGCAGATTAGAGACCAGTCCTTGTAAGCATGAGAAGAGTTTGGGATACCAGGGGTGGTTGAGCTATCCTTTCGGGACCATTGCAGTAGTAGGGGGTCCCAGTATCCAAAGATGAGGAGCAGTGGGTCCTTAGGCAGTTTCAGCAGAGTAATTCCAAAAATGTAGGCTAGTACCTGATCCCAGAAGGAAGAGATGTAGGAGCATGCACAGAAGCGATGGGTTGAAGAAGGTCTCGGTTGGTGGCACAAGGGGCATTTAGCACCGTTTCGATCCATTGCGGAATGGAGGAGGGGTATGTGAGCTTGGTGGAGGATTTTCAGTTGAGTTTCTTTCCAAATTTCATTGGGGGTCAGTCGTTGGACTTTGTTGAAGCCCTGAAGCATCTTGTCTATTAAGTTGTCATCTGGGAAGTCTCTCCCCCAGTTGGCTGCAGATGAGGATGCCAGAGGGGGGGTAGTCCTTTGGAGTAACGGTTTGTAAATGTCTGAGATTTTATAGGATCCCCCTAAAAGTAGCTGGTCGGTGAAGTTAGGTGAAAAACGCTTACAGTCCTCATTGCAGTTAGCCTTCAAATAGTTGATGCATTGCCAGAAGTGGAAAACATGGGATTGGGGTAATGAAAACGTTGTAGTAACAGTCGCAAAAGATAAAGGGCGCCCAGTGGAGGTATCACATAGAGATGCAAACTGTGTGAGACCCCTTTCCTGCCAGATTTTGAAAGGCCTACGGTCAGGCGCTATTTTTTTGCGTTAAAGCACCCCAGTGTGAAAGGGGTCTTAAGGATATATGGACTTTTGAATTGATCATTTGGTGCCTGGTCCCTTCTATTCATGCAAAATTCCATGTCCCACTTCTGTGGGATATCCCCCCACTTTGTGTTCTCTGAGTGGCTGAGATGCATTCGAGAAGAACCACTACCTATCTTGCAAGATAGCCAAGCTTTAAGTCCAGCACCTCTACTGTATTTTATTCCATCTCATGCTCTGGTGGTATAGTGCCTTAGTGGTTAGCCTTGCAGCACTGGGGTCCTCAGTTCAACTCCCAACCAGGACAATATCTGCATGGAGTTTGCATGTTCATGCTCCAAAGACATGTTGGCAGGTTAATTGACTCTATCTACAGTAAATTGGCCTATTATGCATATGTGCGATAGGGACCTTAGATTATAAGCTACTTGAGGTCAGGGACCAGCATCACAGGCAGTTAACATTTTCAGAAGGATGGGTCAATATAGTCAGTTTTCTTTTTCTCCTAATGCAGGTTTTCATAAAGATCTATTTAAGTCATATGCCGCGTACACACAATCATTTTTCGGCGTGAAAAAAAAAAGACGTTTTTCGGCATGTCGAAAAAACAATGTTTTTCCAACTTCATAGTTAAAACGACGTTGCCCACACACCATCGTTTTTAAAAAATGCTCTAGCAAAGCACGGTGGCGTACAACACATACGACTGCACTATAAAGGGGAAGTTCCATGCGGATGACGCCACCCTTGGGGCTGCTTTAGCTGATTCCGTGTTAGTAAAAGACAATTTGCACTTTTCTGTCTGTTACAGCGTGATGAATGTGCTTACTCCACCCGTCCCCGCCCTCCTCCACCTTTGCAGTGTTTATGCGCCAGTCTTCCCGCGGAGCTTTACTAGTGACGTCACGCCCTCCGAACGTGACGCCCCAGCTCACCTCCTCCCTCTCTTTACCCTATATAAAGCCTTCACAGCAGCTGATAACTGGCGTGCAGCACAGGCTACCCCCCCGGGACACACGATACTCCCTCTCTGCTGAGGTATACATCCATGGCTTTGCTGTACTGGGTAAGCTCTATTTTCTGGCTAACTTTTACTAATACCTGATTGTTACTTATATCTATCCAGGCCTTCAATCTTCTGGCTTGTCCTTTATTGGACACTGCCGTGTGGTTTGCCCAGCATGTGGATTTAATTTCCACCCTGGCTTTTCTCCCCTGCTCCATGCCTCTGTGGTCCCGGTCTATATTGGCTCTCGTTTTACTTCAGGTAAATGGGCACATTTGCAAGCAACTTTAAATTTTTCAATGTTAGCTAATATACATGGATCCAGTCACTCATTTTCCTTTACCCCCTATAGAACCTACCTATTTATGTAATCCTTATACAAATCACGGTCTGCCGCCAACCATAGGAAATCTTCTTTTCCTATTAGGGTAGGTGCCTCACCCATTAAAAATATATTTCTTTCATCTTTTTGGCTTGGAGTTGAATGTGAGTGCAATACAATATATTATGTCTCTTTTTTTTTCCACGTTCTAGCTGCCTTGAGTTTTTTCTCACAAGCTATATATATTCTGTACATCTGCGATCTCAAACGGTCCTCGATGCACGTGGATGGCTAGCAGTCATACTGGTATTTTGAAACCCTTTCTTGCATGTCAGCTCTCAGTGTTTTAACTTATTTTGTTAATTTTTCTTATGTTTTTTGTACATTACAAGTTTTTCATATCTCATTTCAGACTTATGATACTAGCAATACTCTATTGTCAAAAACTCTCTCTCAAACTCGTCCTGAAGAAGCCGCTAGGCGAAACGCGTAGGTGAGACGAAAGATAATATTGCTTGTGGATGTATATCCTGGACTTTTTCACTGTATTTTATTGAAGTTATTGTATGTAATTTTTTGTAATTAAATTTATATTTTTCTAAATCCCTATGTCCCTGTGATTGCCTGAAAAAGTCCGCCCTGTCACTACCTTGTGTAGTACGTTTTTTCTTGATTCATTACCAATGGTAGTTTTACCAGAGCGAGCGCTCCCGTCTCATAACTTGCTTCTGAGCATGCGTGGGTTTTTAACGTCGTTTTAGCCCACACACGATCATTTTTTACAACCCGAAAAACGACATAGTTTAAAACGTTGTTAAAAAATTCAGCATGTTCGGAAAAAAAATTGTCGTTTTTCAGAACCCGAAAAATGTGAAGCCCACACACGATCATTTTAAATGACATTTTTTTTTAAAACAACATTTTTTTAATGCCTAAAAATGATTGTGTGTACGCAGCAATAGAACTAGATATACAGTGATATAGACCCTTTACCGACATTCTCCATTTTCACAGTCCTTTCTAAACTGTGATAACCCAGGTCAGACATGCCCACCTCCACTTCTTTGCAATTCAAGTCTGTTTGAGGATGCTTGTGGGAGTGGCTAGTACTCGGATCTTCCAGCACAGAGCACTGCAGTGTGAGAGCTGGAAGTGGCATTTTCACAGAGAGAAAAAGATGTTGCATTTGCATCCAAAAGCAATTACAAATCATGTGTTGGATACAGGACTATAAAGAGATAACAAGAGTGAGACCACTTCAACTCCGGAAGGTTCCCCCCTTCCCGACCAGGCCATTTTTTGAGTCGTGCGTCGCTGTAACCAAATAAGATTGATGTCCTTTTTTTCCCCCACAAATATGGTGGTATTTGATCAACTCTGCGGTTTTTATTTTTTGCGCTATAAACAAAAAGACAGACAATTTAAAAAAAGAAAACAATATTGTTAACTTTCGGCTATAAAACATCCAATAAAAAATGTAAAAAAATCGAATTTCTTCATTAATTTAGGCCAATATGTATTCTGCTATATATTGATTGGTTTGCGCAAAAGTTATAGCATCTACAAACTATAGGATAGATTTATAGACTTTTTATTTTTTATTTTTTTACTAGTAATGGTGGTGATCAGAGATTTTTAGCGGGACAGCAACATTGCGGCAGACAAATCGGCCAGTGATCAGTGCTAAAAAAATGCACTGTCCTTGTACTAATGACACTGGCAGGGAAGGGGTTAACATCAGGGGCAATAAAAATGTTAAATGTGTTTCCTGGGAGTGCTTTCTTACTGTGTGGGGGATGGTTTAACAAGATTTCTGTCTTCCTTACTAGCAGAACGGTGATCTGCCTTGATTACATAGGCAGACCACCGTTCTGCCTCTCTCAAAACGATCGCCGGGTTTCCGGCAAACATTGTGTCTGCTGGACCAGCTGATTGGCTCCCGCTGTGTCAAATCACAGCAGGAGCGGGGCTCCGGTGGCACGTGCGTCCCAGAGCCGAAGAAAATACTCACATACAGGTACATAATTTTGCGCTTAAGAACTGCCCTGCCTCAGTATATGTACGTGGGGCGATCCTTAAGCGGTTAAATTGAGCTTTGAAGTGGTTCTAAAGCCTAAACATTTTTTACATTCCTTGCATTAAGATAAAAAAAATTAGGAATCGAATTTGGCCACTAACCCCCCCTTATATTTACCCGACCCCTCATTTAATCCTGTGCTGTGCAAGCTCTTCTATCCCCTCACTTCCGTGTCTCACTGGCTTTTAAAGCCAGTGACGAGGGAGCAGGGGGTGGGGTCGAGTCCTGCTGTCTGTGTCAATGGATGCAGCAGCGGGACTCGAAAGCGAGCATAGTAAGTGACTTCCCAATGGGGGGCCCTAGACAGGGAGGAGCAGTAGGTGCAGCGGTGGGGAACCCGTGAAGAGGAGGTATGGGGCCGCTCTGTGCAATTCAATTGCACAGCGCAGGTAAGTAAGTATAGAGATGCTTGTTATTTACAATCACTTTGATCTAATGTATTCATAAAACATCAGTTGAAGGGACTCCATTATTTTAAAAATGAAAATATATAAGATATAATACATACAGTATATTATGTGATGGTTACAAGACCACTTCACACAGATCTGCCCAGCATTAAAGGCTAAGTTCACCTTTTTGGGCAGAATTTCACTTTTCATATTAAAGGGGTTGTAAAGGTAATTTTTCCCCCTAAATAGCCTCCTTTACCTTAGTGCAGTCCTCCTTCACTTACCTCATCCTTCCATTTTGCTTTTAAATGTCCCTATTTCTTCTGAGAAATCCTCACTTCCTGTTCTTCTGTCTGTAACTCCACACAGTAATGCAAGACTTTCTCCCTGGTGTGGAGTGTCGTGCTCGCCCCCTCCCTTGAGGATGCGAGCAGGAGAGTCAGGACGCCCACTAACACACAGCTCCTTTCTCTATCTGCAATGTAGAGAGCATCCTGATTCTCCTGCTCGCACCTCCCCCCCTGTTAGTCATATCCTACTGCTTGTATCACTTCCTGTAGATTATCTCCTACTGCTTGTATCACTTCCTGTAGGTGATCTCCTACTGCACTTCCTGTAGGTCAACATCATTCACTGTGTTGTTGTATCATAGAAAAGGGTGTGACAGGGTATTACCAGTCTGAACCACATCTCCCTCACTACTATACCATCACCTCTTATTTTTACACACTTTCCTACTTCTTCCCTTAGGGCGACCGTACACATCTGTTGTATAAGCTCCTTTAGATCTCCCATCAGCTATGTAATGTAAGGGACTGCCTGATTTGATACAAATTGAATAGATTATTCAGGTGGGTCCTCCTATTCCATAGTTCTGGTAAATCTAAAGAAAATTGTACAGAGATTATACAATCAGATTGCATCAGACATGTGCAGAAAAATGTGTTTTGTTTTGATTCCTTAATTAATCTTGTTTAGTTAAATTTGTTAAATTCATTTTCAGAATTTGTTTAGTTTTGTTTCATCTATTCGTTTTCAAGTTCGACTGAATTAGGAATTTTTTCATTTATTTGAGTGCGACTGGCAAATTTTCCACATCTAAGCATTGCAATATGTTTACATTTCATATTAATTTCAAAATCTGAATCTATTTCTAATTAAAATTTAGTTATTTCGGACAAATTTTGTTTCGTTATTTCGAAGGATTCGTTTACATCCGTTACTATTGTGATTCGGGACTCGGATACATCCAAATTCCCCCCCCCCCCCCAAAAAAAAAAATGCGTCTGAATTTTGATTTGGAACAAAACAAATTGCATATGTCTAGAATGCAAAGTGTATGGTAATCTTTATACAAGTACATATAGTAGGAGGGAATGGACGGAGACACTCAGCTGTCAGGCCCCACCAATCACATTTTATTTATTTTTTTGTAATAAGGGTAGCTCATTGACTTAAGTGAGCTGCTTTACGCGCATCAATCTCCACAAAGAAGCTCCAGATTTTTTTTTTAGAATGGAGCCTGGTGCGTTTTTTACCATGCTTTTTGGTGCATTTACAGCACGTTTCTAAAATGAAAGGCAAAGTGTGCGTTTTCTGTGCAGTTTGTCATGCATTCAGAAACACACAGATATGAATGGAGCCTTATTGTTGTGTAAATGCACCAATTTAAGTTTCAGGCCACTTAGCATAGTGGGAGTGCACTAGTGACTAGCGTCAGTTGGAGCAATACGGCCTCTTGCAACGTATTAAAAGGAGGAAGGCTTCTCCTTTCTTGGTACAGCAGCCTTTTTCAACCATGGTGCCATGGCACTCTGGGGTGCCTTTTGGGCTCTTTAGGGGTGCCTTGGCAAAATGCCTAAAAATGTCCCAAAGATTGTCAACAAACCAGAGAGTGTATCAAGCCTGTCTTTTTTGTTACACAAAGCCACAGGATTTTAATGTGCATCATTACATTGTGCATTGGACATTGTGTTGGCCAGCTGCTGCGTCCCAACAACTGGTGGCAAAGGTTGAGAAGAAGGACGTCAGAAGCCTGAGGACATCTTTTTTGTTTACAAAAGTTTTATTTGGAAGTTCATAAGTAAAGTTTCAATACAATGAAGATGGTATCATTTAACAATACATTGTGGTATATAGGTAATACAGTAAATGGTATCTATAATTATGGGAGTGAAATGGCGTAGGACATATAATATATATAGCATAATAACAACTTTGTGTTTAGAAGAAGATATGGAACAGTGAATACTATAAGAAGTGGCTATATTAGTTTGGCTGCATAAAATGTAACATCCAGGAAATGATTCATGTACATTATTGATTATGGTAAATTCCAACAAGACCATTTTTTATTAAAAATGTGAAGACTGTCGTGTAAGGTGTGATGGATTCTCTCAGATAGTTTGAGCATTTCCATCCTTAACAAAACCTGCGACCATATTAGGTTATTTGATCCCCAGTTAAAATAAATGATCCATTTAATAGAGCTGCATCATGAGTAAAGTAGTCTATTACAGGATATAGGTATATTTGGTATAGTGGCATATAGAAGGCATATTTGTGGAGTGAGAACAATTTTCTGTTTGGATGTCTTTTCGATTCTATCAACTGCAGCTTGCCATATTGGCTCAAAGTGTTTACAACTCCAAAACGTGTGCAAAAAGGTGCCAGGTTCAGGACAACCTCTAAAGGAAATATTAGAGGCTGCAGGGTAGAAGGAGTGGATTTTCGAAGGTGTCATATACCATCTGGACAATAGCTTCACCGGGGTTTCTCTGAATGAAATTACTTGGTTACTTTTGCGAGTGCAAGGGAGCATTTTAAACACAGCTTCAGAAACACACAGATGTGAATGGAGCCTCATTCATGCTTAGCATAGTGGGAGCGCACTAGTGACTAGCGTCAGTTGGAGCAATACTGCCTCTTGCAACATGTTAATAGGAGGAAGGCTTCTCCTTTCTTGGTACAGCAGCCTTTTTCAAGGAGGAAGCATCATTTCCTGGATGTTACATTTTATGCAGCCAAACTAATATAGCCAATTCTTATAGTATTCACTGTTCCATCTCTTCTTCTAAACACATAGTTGTTCTTATGTTATATTTATTATATGTCCTACGCCATTTCACTCCCATAATTTTAGATACAATTTGCTGTATT
Source organism: Rana temporaria (assembly GCF_905171775.1). Taxonomy (NCBI): domain Eukaryota; kingdom Metazoa; phylum Chordata; class Amphibia; order Anura; family Ranidae; genus Rana; species Rana temporaria. The sequence continues at coordinate 451,968,208 of NC_053491.1, forward strand.
ACCTATATACCACAATGTACTGTTAAATGATACCATCTTCATTGTATTGAAACTTTACTTATGAACTTCCAAATAAAACTTTTGTAAACAAAAAAGATGTCCTCAGGCTCCTGACGTCCTTCTTCTCAACCTATGCCATCAGTTGTTGGGACGCCAGCAGCTGGCCAACACAATGTTCAATGCACAATGTAATGCTGCACAAAAAAATCCTGTGGCGTTGTGTAACAAAAAAGACAGGTTTGATACACTCTCTTGTTTGTGGACAATCTTTGGAACATTTTTAGGCATTTTACCAAGGCACCCCTAAAGAGCCCAAAAGGCACCCCAGAGTGCCATGGCACCCTGGTTGAAAAAAGCTGCTGTACCAAGAAAGGAGAAGCCTTCCTCCTGTTAACATGTTGCAAGAGGCAGTATTGCTCCAACTGACGCTAGTCACTAGTGCACTCCCACTATGCTAAGTGTGAATGGGGCCTGAAACTGAAATTGGTGCATTTACACAACATCGAGGCTCCATTCACATCTGTGTGTTTCTGAATGCATGACAAACTGCACAGAAAACGCACACTTTGCCTTTCGTTTTAGAAACGTGCTGTAAATGCAACAAAAAGCATGGTAAAAAACACACCAGGCTCCACTTTGGGGCGATTGATTTGTCCAGATTTGTCAGGCATAGTAAAGTTATTGTGATAACCATAAAGTTGAAAGATCAAACCTCTATCTCTCGAAGAGTTTATGCATATTTGTTCAAAAAGTGTGTTTGGGGGATGGATGGATAATGAATAATGATTTGCATGGAAGTTTTGGATTTGCATGCAACGAGGAAGCTCTGACGGAGGAAGATTATATTTAGATTGAAGCAAGGTAAATGAGGGGAATTCCATCTTGATTACTTAGGATCTTAATTTAGTCAGGTTATTGTTTACCCAGAGTGAGAATATGCTGCTATTATTGTAAGCTTGATTAAATCTAGAGTCACCTAGATAACAGACTAATGGTGGAACGTCTGACGAAAGCTTAAAAGTTTTTTTTTATTTTGAGCCATAGTTGAAGAAAGTGTGCAACTATTGTATTTAGTTTAAAGGAATGTACGGTGAGAGTTTAGGTCGGAACATTAAATGGAAAATATACAGAAAAAAGTCGCGCTACTAGTATCAGAAGGAGCAGCCAGCATCAACAATAAGACAAATTGTGTAAGAAATATAAAAAGACAAAACATGCAGCGCTGACACCAGGATGAATCTCAGGGGTTAATATTCAAATCTTAAGTGATTAAGTGAAAAATGAACATTCAAAAAATGCCAAAGAAAGTAGCAGAAATACAAAATAAGGTACTCCATGCATAAATGTAAAAAAAAGCATAAATTGTCCAAACATCAATTGCACATAGAATGGTTTGTAGCCAAAACCTACTACAAGGCAAGATGAATGAACACTCATAAGTCCCTGCCTTTTGGATATAAAGAGAACCACTCATGAACACGGTTATTAAAGCCTAAACCTCTGAGTTACCAGCGGCTCGATCGATGCAGGAGTAACCAACCCCTCTACAGGAATTCTGGTCTAAATGGGTCCCTGATGATATTCTGTAGATATGTGCACACTGAAATATTTTGTTTCGTAATTTTGTTTTCGTCCGAAAAATAAATGTATTTAAGAAGAAGAAGAAGAAGAAGAAGAAGAAGAAGAAGAAGAAGAAGAAGAAGAAGAAGAAGAAGAAGAAGAAGAAGAAGAAGAAGAAGAAGAAGAAGAAGATTTGACCACAACAAAAACGAAAATAAAGCATTTGTTTATGTCAGATCTTTCGGTTTTTGTTTTCTGTGCTTTCGTTATCGTTTGTTAAAACGATAACGAAAATACCTGAAATTCGGACGAAAATGCATTCGGACGAAAACGAATGCACATGTCTAATATTCTGTGCCTGTCTGACCCACCGCCACTGGCATGTGTGTCCACAACTTGGGGTAAGAGAACCCACCCCCCTACCCTGGTGTTGGATGCACGTCCCCAGGTGCTGTGTGTTAAAATCACCCTGCATATTTCAGGTCTACCACTGCATCCCATGAATGTCAGCATTTTATGATTATATCTATGGGATTGAACATGATACATTAAATGTACCCAGGGACTTATGAGTGTTCATTTAAACCATCTTGCCTTGTAATGGGTTCTGGCTACAAACCATTCTATGTGCAATTGATGTTTGAACTATTTACGTTTTTTTATGGTACTTTACTGTATTTACAGGAGTACTTTTTTTACATTTATGCCCGGACCATAAAATGCCTTGTAAATGCAGCGGGGAAATTGAGGTGGATTCAAAAGTTTTCCAAGGGATGTTATGGATAGGGGTGAACCATTGGGATAGTTGCGTAAGTCTGGCCACAAGAAAATAGTGCCAGAAATTCGGAAGGCCTAGTCCTCCTTTAGATTGTGGTCTATGCATGAGGGAATAGCTACATCTAGGTTTTTTATCAGACCAGATAAATCTATTAAATTTTCTTTGAAGGGTTTCAATTCTGGTTTTAGGAACGTTAATAGGGAGGGCTCGAAAATAATACAGAAGTTTAGGAATGATTGTCATGTTAATGGTCCAGATTCTTCCAAGGAAGGAGCGCCTGAGGACATCTTGTTTGCCCCTTACCTTTCCCCTCTCTGTCAACACTGAGGTCACGTCAGCTGATTGAGGGAGAGAAACTGGGGCAGAAGAGAAAAGCTGGAATGCTAGTCAGTACAGGTTTGCATTTTTAAGAATAAATAATGTTGGGTGTCCTGCAGATGTCACTGCACACTGTTTTATGAAAAGTTTATTTATTTTTTCCATTTTAGAATGTTGTGCCTTGAGATTGTGCAGCATTTTAAAGGGTGCCTTGACAGAAAAAAGGCTGAGCAACACTGTAGTAGGGCACATAATCACTCTAGAAGATTTTAAAATATTTCAGTGACTTCTAACTCATCTTTGACTTTTATTTTTTAAAGTTTACATATAACTTAAAGGGGTAACTTAACTTAACTTAAAGTTTGTTTTTTATTTTCTAAATAGGTTCCTTTAAGCTAGTGCATTGTTGTTCACTTACCTTTTCCTTTGATTTCCCTTCTAAATGTTTTTTTTTTCTTTGTCTGAATTTCTCACTTCCTGTTTCTCCTCAGTAAACTTGCCACCATCATCCGAGCGGTGGAAAGTCAGCCAGAATAGCTTACTGAACAGCTTACTGAGGAGGAACAGAAAGTGAGAAATTCAGACAAAGAAAACAAAGAAAAAAAACATTTAGAAGGGAAATTGAAGGAAAGGGTAAGTGAACCAACAATGCACTTGCTTAAAGGAACCTATTTAGAAAATAAAAAACAAACCTTTACAACCCCTTTAAAGACTTAAAAAAAACTCCAGTTGATCTCTGAGCTACGTGCTTGTTTTAGATGGGACCAGATGGCTATAATTAAGGTGGGTGCAATTCCTGTCTGGAAATTTGGGGAAGCAGAGTTGTAGATGTGATATGAAAAATAATAATAATAGTGTTCCAGGACTTTTTTGAAGGAAAAAATATGTTTGGTTGTGCTGAATTCATGCATACAGATTATTTTAAAGGGGTTGTAAAGGTACAATTTTTTCCCCCTAAATAGCTTCCTTTACCTCAGTGCAGTCCTCCTTCACTTACCTCATTGACCTCAAGGCTTTCTCCCTGGTGTGGAGTGTCGTGCTTACCCCCTCCCTTGGACTACAGGAGAGTCAGGACGCCCACTAACACACAGCTCCTTTCTCTATCTACAATGTAGAGAGCGTCCTGACTCTTCTGTAGTCCAAGGGAGGGGTCGAGCACGACACTCCACACCAGGGAGAAAGCCTTGCATTACTGTGTGGAGTTAGACAGGAGAACAGGAAGTGAGGATTTCTCAGAAGAAATAAGGACATTTAAAAGCAAAATTGAAGGATGAGGTAAGTGAAGGAGGACTGCACTAAGGTAAAGGAAGCTATTTAGGGAAAAAAATTGTACCTTTACAACCCCTTTAAGAATTTTGTTTTTACAACTTTAGGGCCTTTGTTTAGTAGCCTGTATGTATGTATTCAGTTCAGATTTTATCAATATCTTCAGGCTATACTACCAGTTTGTATGTTTTGTATTGCAGGTCATAGTGAAACCCTGAGTTCTTCAGTCTCCACCGAAAAAAGATAAAATACCATCCAGAAGTATACATTTCCCCTTCCTCTTTTGTTTATTATTGTGCCGCTCTCCATTGGTCTTCAAGACGTAGAAGTGAAGACTGCTGGGCAGTTTGGTGTCAAGAAGAAGCTGAAGGTCATGGTAAGTAGCCTTTTGTTTTTCTGTGGTATTTTACGGTCTATGCAATGGCTCTGATGAAGCAGCAGAGGCTGGGGAGTTTAGGGAAGGTAAGTATAAGTTGTTCAGGAGTGGGATAGCAGGGGAATCTGTCACTTTGCCTATTCAATCAGTGTCTCTTCAATTCACCCTCTATAGTTAGAAGAGCCGTGAGGCTATTCTAAAAGACATTTACAAAACAAAATTCTGACTTTTAAAGTCAGAATTCTAAGATTGAAAGTCAGGATTCAGTTTTTCAAAGTCAGAATTCTGAGATGAAAATTCAGAATTCTGAGATGAAAATTCAGAATTCTGAAATTAAAAGTCAGAATTCTGGGTGGTGCACGTTCATAACCCAATAATGCATGAGTTGTTATTAGCAGACACTGGGGAGTATATGAAATAAACTGAAGAAAATGTATTAGCAAGAAAAATACTATGTAGAAACCTCTTGCAGAAAAATGTATAAACAAAGCTGCTAGGCAGTAAATCCAAATACTATGTTGTAAACGATCATCCAGTTTTCCTCAATGTTTCACAGCAAGTTGAAACCAAGGAGGGAAATAATGTATGAAAATCTTCGTACGCTAAAGGCTTTTTTTTTTTCGATCATTCATAGTCTTGCGGGAGCTTGTCCTGGAAATTTTCATTTGGAAAGTCGGAATCACAAGTCGAAGGTTGTGTACACGCTACAGTGCCTTGAAAAAGTATTCATACCCTTGAAATGTTTTCACATTTTGGCATGTTACAACCAAAAACGATCCTGTGTGGAGACAGCTAGTACAGTCAGTGGCATCAGTGTCCTATCCTAGCGCCGATGCCTTACCATCCAACAGTGGCTGAGCCGGTCTTGCTTGTCTATCTACTGCAAGGACTCGCTCTCTCTTTACTAGATTTGGGAGTGCATCAACTTTTGTTTTTAACTATCATACTGAATAAAGATATATACTACAGCATGAAACTACTTGGTGCCCCTCTCTCCCTTTGTTTTTGTTTTGTTTTTTATAGAATTCTGTGTTTCAAAGTGCTGTCATTTGTTGCCTTCTTAGAGTTATTAGTTCAGTCCACAAAATGCAGATTTATTTATATCCTGGATATAATCTATAAATCCTCAGGGTTTCAAAGATCCCTACCAATCTGAAGGTCCAGCTCCATCCTCACATCTACGGCATCAATGGTGGTCTGATCAGGTTGAGTGACGTTCTGACAAGCTGTCCAGATAGAATGAGTCATGATCTCAGAGAAGTAGGCACAGACCACCTGTAAATTTGGCCACAACACAGGAAGCCTGGACAGCGTACCCATTGGCTGGGACATGGTGCAGCCTGCCCCCGGCTACCTCCTCAGCCAATAGGTAGCTGCAGTTTACTGTTACATCCCTCCCAGAATCTCCCGACTCCCAGCCCACCCAGCTTACTATGTGGGCGAGCCAGGATTACACCTTTGGGAACCAGTGCACTACGACCTTTTTATGGGGGATCAGTCGGCACAGTTGGACCCTGCCCGTTACAAAGCCTATTTTTCAGGATTCTGCCCAGGACAGTCTGAGACCAGGACATCCTTATGATTTTTTTTAATGTTCCGGGAAAATCGGGACTGTTGGCTACTATGCACATGATGAACTCAGGGCCAGTCTGCACTGTCCAGACAGAAAGTCAGGGGTCATGCAGCCTCATAAGCCAGTCAGAGCAGAGTGAAAACTCCTCCTACAAGCTTTAACCAGTGCTCGACTGGACCCTGATGTCACAAGACTGCTACATATTGCTGATTTTTTGCAGTTTATATTAACTAAAATAATTTTATTTCCATGTTATGTGTACTGTGAGAGACCAGATATAGTAAAATGCAAGGTCCAGGGTTTAGTAACACTTTACTGTAAAAAACCTTTGACCTTTACAACCACTTTAAGTATGTATAAAACTTAGGCCTGGTTCACACTGGTGTGAATGGCGCCCCCTTTTGAGAGAAAATGTTGCATGACATTTCCAATTCAATGTTTCCCTATGAGAGTCCTCTTAACTGATCCGACACAAGTCGTTCAAACTTTTGAAAAGGTTCCTGCACTATTTTGGTCTGACTTGGGTGCTATTTCAGCCTATAGAATTTAAGTCCCTTTGAGTCTGGTATGGCTTTTGAGGTGAAACTCCACTACAAAATAAAAATGGCGGGGGTCCTTCCAAAATCCATACCAGACCCTCTATCCGAGCATGCAGCCCGGCAGGTCAGGTAAGGGGGGGGGGCACAAACAGGCCACATGCCCTCCACATGGGGGGGGAGTGCTTTGGTGTGGGTGGTATGGAAAGGTCCTGGATTTCTTTATGCCCAGTGGCTGACATAACTGGTGCACAAGTTTGCTCTGGAAGTCTCTGCCTTGATCAGAGTGTATTCACATAGGCAGGCCATAATGCACAAAGAACTTCTCCACTAAGACTTTCGACACTATAGTGTCTTGTTGGTCTTTGGTGGAGTAAGCTTGAGCGTATTGGATGAAATGGTTGGTCACCACCAAAAGATTGCTTCTCCCATCAGCATCAGGTTCCAGGCACAGAAAGTCAATGCAAACTAGGTCCATAGTTCAACTTTGACTGGCAAGGTCTTCCTTTAGATGCACGGTAAACAGGAGTGACAGTAGCTCTCTACTTAGGTTCTAATAGCCTAACATAAGAGCCAATCTCCAACTAATCTAAGGTCCTATCTGGGCCTAAGTGTCCATGTTTATCATGAAGTGCAGCCAGCACAGTCTGTCTGCATTTCTCCAGGGGGAATAGCTGCCACTTTTCTTCAGAGTCCTCAGAGGGGCTCCTCCCATACAACGGTCCATCTTTTATCTGTAACCGGTTCCATTCCCGGTGCACTATTTTGAAATCCATGGCAGCACTCTTCAAGAGTAATAAATATAAAGTGATCAGTGTGATTTCTCAAATATAAGTGTAAATACAAATAATTATTGAATAAGTGAAAGCAAACATCCAATATTAAATAATGGCAAAATTCTGGATAACACAGCAAATATAAAGTGCCAGGTGCAAAGTGGTTTAAATAAAAAGTCCAAAACATTCACCCAAACATCAGTGAATAAATAAACAGTCCTTCAAGTTGGATTTCCATAAATAATAAGTGATCCGTGACTTCACACACCTGCTCAGTGCTCACAGAACTCTCACCTCTATAAAGTGATGGACAAATATGGTGTTGGCCGTCTCCCACTTCCAGACTCCCGGCTGCCGGCTCTAAGTATATAGCTCAGGGTTCCGGATTGCATGTAGGAATGAAATAAATGCCTCCCATAGTGTAAAATGCTTAAAAACCAACGATTTATTAAAAGACTATTGTAAGCCTACATAAAAAAGGGTTAAAAACACATTGAGATAAAACAATGGCATTACAGGTGCCTCTCATGTCATGTCCGGTGTGCTTATCACTTCCGGCCATGCCCTACGCATTATGTCACTCCAGGTGACTTCATTAGGTTACCCTGATGAAGTCATTTGATGTGAGGTAACACGTAGGGCGTGGCCGGAAGTGAGTAGCGGACCGGACATGACATAAGAGGCGTCTATAACGCTGTTGTTTTCTCAATGCGCTTTTAAACCTTTTTTTTATGTAAGCTTCCAATTGTCTTTTGATAACTCTTTGGTTGTTTAAACATTTTACTCTATGGGAGGCATTTATTTCTTTTTATCATTTCCACTGGGGCCATTTCCACCGGGGTCATCAGGGGTAGGTGAAATCACTCGTCCAATCAGGATTCAGGCTGTTACTGTGACTGTGTGATCTGTGACATTCGGAAGACTAATTGGCACTTCCTTTCTTTCCGGGACAGGGCTTTGGTAGGTACTATTTCCGCTACCAATTCCACTCTTTCCTCACCTGATTGTGCTTCAGTCTTCATGATGATGAAGGGGCCTGGCTGATACCAAGTCAACTTGACAGTAGCCTTCATACAGACTATTTCACTTGGCTGCAACAACTTGTCTTTTGCCTCCAGCCTTCATAATCTTACCACCCCTTCAACTGGGGCGCTCTGCTCTTGGACCACTAGCTTAAAGGGTTGATGCAATTGACAGTGTATTCCCCTAGGCAGAGAATCTTCCCTTCCCACTAATGGGACCAGTAGCCTCCTTACCAGGTCAGTGTTTTGGTTTCAATCAGCATTAAGTTTTGTTCAGCCCTTGGGGATCGTAGACACACAACGGCCAGTGTGTCTAATGTTTCCGTCTTCCCTACTAAGGATGGCACAAAGGTGATCTTGATTTGAAAGTATCCATTGTAAGGGAATTTCTCAGATACAATTCTCCAAATGTCCAGCTCTTCCAGCTTACACAAGGGAATATGCTTCAAGTGTTTGTTATAGAAGTCTCTGTACAACAATATCACTTGTGCTCTGGTGTCCAGTATTACATTGGTATAGACACCTTCCATTTATACTGACACAATAGGAAAATGGTCTATAAGTCTTTCTGGCATGTCAGCTTGCTTTTTAGAGAGATATAGGTTCCCTCTTTACCTTACTAACTGCTGGGAAGACCTAACAGTGGCATTGGGATGTGGGGAAGCATTGACTCTCTGTGGCCCTTTTCCCAATGTAGATGGCTTGCTATCTGGCTTGGATGGGGGTGTAGTTACACCCCCTAAGGTCTTCTTGCACCTCAATCGGGTCGTCCCATTCTTTTAACTTTTGAAACTCTTGACCTTGTCAGGGTTCTCAGCTGGCTCCTTCACTGAGACCCTTGAAATTTCCTGCCTTCTGAGCAATTTCTGTAAGACCTTAAGCACCTTGGCTGCAAGATCTCGTTCAACCTTCTTCTGAGGGCACTGGGCTTTGAAATGCCCCGGTTTTCCACAGTGGAAGCACTTCCTTAAATCAAGCATGTTGGCCAGAGCTTCCATTGCTCATAGCAAAGGTCTGTTGCATCGTGTCCTGGATCTGAACAAATTGAGAGGGCATCTCAACTGAAGCTGTCTCACTGACTGACTTGACAATGGGATGGTTTGAATATTCTTCCACCTCTGCCTCCTCATTGCTATCCTCCGCATGAACACTCTTTTTTACAGAGTAATCCAAGCTGACACCTTCTCCATCTTGGGATTATGTTTTGGCAGCTCTTTAGATCCCTATTTCATTTATCTAGAAAGGCTTCTTCTTCCCTCACTTCTTTCACCAGCTCAGGGTAGGTAGGTACCACTTGCATTCCCCTAAGCAACAGTCTCAGTACAATCATTTGATTAGGTCTAGCACCCTGCAGAATTAGTTCCAAACAACTTTGTCTGCATCATGGGGATCAATCCCCTTCTTCATAATAATCTGGTGCAGAATCAGATCCGCTCTGGAAATATAATTGGAAAGTCTCTCACCTTTACATTGATAGTTGTGCTCGAATTTATACATGAGATCTGGGAGGTATTCCACTCTGCTATACACAGCATACAAAGCTTCATTGTAGTCCATAGCCACGCAGTCTTGTTTCCCCATCTGCAGACTGCAGATCACTTCAGCTGCTGGGCTTCTAAGACTATGACTTAGTCTCTGTCTTTTCACCACCTTTAGGACACTTTTCTCTTCCACCGCTTGTATGGCATTATCCATCCAACTTTCAAATTCTTTCTCGCCTGCAGGGGTTGGAATCCACCCTGAGAAGAACTGAAGCTTCCTGTATTCTTGATGGACTGAAGCTGTATTATTCTTAACTAAGCTACCAACCAGCTTGCTTATGTCTGTATAGAAGGAGGCAGGTGGCAGACTGGCTGCAGGTATATCAGCTTTTACCAACACTGGGCTGAATTGAATTCACCTGTGAGTGATCCTCTTCCAGGTCCCCAAGTGGTAACAACTGTATTACTTGAGTTTCGACCCCTTCTGACAAACTCACAACGTCCTTCTAAAAACAAGCTGGTATAGCCACTGTTAACTCCAACAGGGCATAGGTGCAATCTAGGCTGAACTTGGTTTTCATATCAATGAGATAGGCCCCTTACTCTGGCACCGCCTTCCTCACCAGATGCCGCACTTCCCTTTTGGTCCATTTGCTTCCAGGTATCTCTACCACTGTACATAATTCCAGTCAGCTACCGTGCTCCTGACCCCAAGCAGCTGCTGTGGCTGATTCCATTAGTTCTTTATCTCTTGTTTCATCACACTGTTTGCTAGTGCCAACTATGAGGGGTATCACACACAAGCCCTTAAATGTAGCCAGTGAGGGCCAATGGGAGATGACTGACCCCAAAGGTTGCCCTGGCCTAGAAAGCCTTCCAACACCTCTGACACCCTGGGTTCGGACATGTTTCAAAGTGATAATGAAATTACACAGACACCAGAATATAACAAAGTAAACAAGTATTTTACTTAGAATTCTTGAAGCAGAAAAGAACAAGAATAACTTTCAGTGTTAAGCATGAGATGGGTAACATATACCCATCTCATGCTGGCAACCTCACAGGGTACATCACAGACACTGGTTGCTTAAACATTTACTGGAATGAGTAATAATGTCCAAATAGTTGGAAACAGTAAAGTCATGTTTTCAAGGAAATGCAAATGATTTCTTAGAATAGTTTTCGAACATGCCAATGTTCACAGTAAGTATGCTCACCACTAATCAGGTGCTTGTCCGTGTCTCATAAACAAGTATTCTCCTTTTTCCATCCTGGTACTGCCTGGTTTGATACAGTGCAAACAATGTGGGGGAACTTGCTCCCAGAATATCAGGGGGAGGGCAACCAGAAGGGGCTACAGTATGTCCCTCTGTCTTATCACATGGTGTGTGATGCCTTCTTTGCCTTTTCCCTTCTCCAGCCCCCTACTTCTCCAACTAAGTACTTATAAAACCTCCTAGGGTGAAAGGATAAGTTCACTCTCTACCACTCATTTTCAATCTGTGGTGGAATGTTGGACTTCCAGGCATTAAAAGTTTTTTTTGCCAGGGGTTTTGCACTGAACTACTGTGCCACAACTGGAAGCCAATTTGCAGTGCAGTAATTTAATGCAACAATGCATAGAACCTTCTTAACAAGCAGGTTAAGGGCATCCCCTGACCACTGAGCAGGCACAATTAGGACCAAATTCTACTTCCGTCTGAATGTGAAGCTCATGTGGATATAAAATAGGATGAGGCTAGGATCTCATATTTGGGAGCTATCTAGTTATACAACTGGGTAATACTTCAATCAAACCATTTAATAGATGTGTGGACAATTTTAATCACTGTTGATGTAACTCCAGCTTGCCCCTCCAACCACCTCCACCTAAAAAATAGCTTGGGTTGGAGTCGGAATGCTGACTGAAACTGCCCACAAAATTGGACTCCTAAAAAATCTTTGTACTATAAGATAACAGTTTTATGTGTGCTGTCCTTGTATCATGTAAATAATTCTCCAAGTGAAATAGGGTATAAAAACAAGATATGCATCGTCTCTGTGTTTTGTGTTGTGTATTCTCTTATCTCTGGATAGCTGTGTAATCAGTAAATATTAAGCAAGAAGGGACAGTTACATTTGAATTCCCTAATTCTTTATTAGATCATTGCCTGTAATCAGAGCTTCTCTAGAAACGATGCCCTAAGCAGGCCATACATGGAGCAAATTTATTTCCTGCAACCTTGATTCCCCCATCAACACAGACAATTCATTCCTGTTAAATTGGCCGAGATTCAAACTAACTATGGCTGGCCAAAAGTGGTTCTAAAGACTGAAGATTTTTTACCTTCCTGCATTCTATGCAGGAAGCTAAAAACATTTGTTTTGCATGCAGCTCCCCCCACCCCCCCCTTATACTTACCTGAGCCTAATCTCGATCCAGTGCTACACACAATTGCAGAGGCTCTCTTGGCTCTCTCCCTCCTCATTAGCTCAAAGACAGCAGTGGGAGCCATTGCAACACTCAATGGACACATAAAGAAGCTTGGAAGCAAGCCTGCATGAGTACCTCAAGAGCAAGGCTTACTATGGGGGCACTTGGCAGAGGGGATGACCCTGAGAAGAGAAGGATTGGGGTTGCTCTGTGTTAAACAATTGCACTGAGCAGGTAAGTATAACATTTTTGTTATTTGTAAAAATCTAAATTTGATCCTTTACAATCACTTTATCTTCAAGTTCAATAAATGTTCAATGCCACCCTAGGTATATACTTTAAGACCAGGCCTTTTGTTTAAAAGTTTAAATTTGTATTTTTTGCTAGAAAATTACTTATATATTTACCTTATATATATATATTTTTTTAGCAGAGACCCTAGAGAATACAATAGCATATATTGCAATATTTTATGTTTTTGAATAAAAAGAAAAAGTAATAGTAGGCTATTTTTATTGCATAATGTGAATGATAACATTACACTGAGTAAATAGATACCTAACATGTCTTTAAAATTGCACATGCTTATGGAATGACGACAAACTATTGTACTTAAAACTCTCCATAGGAGGCTTTTTTTTTTTTTTTTACATGTTACCTGTTTAGAGTTACAGAGGAGGTCTAGTGCTAGAACTATTGCTCTCACTCTAATGTTCGTGCGGCGATACCTCACATGTGCGGCTTACAACCCTTGCTTCCTGTGGGCCCTCCTTGGGCGCACATAGGGAAGAATCCCTGATCGCTGTGTCCCTTAGACACAGCCAATCACAGGCCTTTTAGCATGAATGAATCATAAATGTAAACACATACAGTAGGGCCAGATTCACATAGAGATACGACGGTGTATCTCCTGATACACCGTCGTATCTCAGAGTTGCGTCGGTCGTATCTATGCGACTGATTCATAGAATCAGTTACGCATAGACATGCCTAAGATCCGACAGGTGTAACTGTGTTACACCGTCGGATCTTAACTGCAATTTTAAAATGGCCGCTGGGGGAGTCCTCGCTGATTTACGGCGAGAATATGTAAATCAGCGAGATACGCCAATTCACGAACGTGCGCGGGCCCGACGCAGTCACTACGCCGTTTACGTAAGGGTTTTCCCGGCATATAGTTAGCCCTGCTTCTATGAGGCGCAGCCAATGTTAAGTATGGCCGTCGTTCCCGTGACGAAATTAGATTTTTTTACGTCGTTTGCGTAAGTCGATCGCGAATACGGATGGACGTCATTTCCGTAAACGTCGAAACCAATGACGTCCTTGCGACGTCATTTGGAGCAATGCATGCTGGGAAAATTTACGGACGGCGCATGCGCTATTCGATCGGCGCGGGGACGCGCCTGATTTGAATAGTACACTCCCCCTAGCCGCGGAATTTAAATTCCGCCGGGGGATTTACGATACGCCGCCGCAAGTTTTGAGGTAAGTGTTTTGTGAATTACCCACTTGCCTCAAAAACTTGCGACGGCGGATCTTAAATCACATAGGTTACGCGGATCTAAAGATCCGCTAACCTATGTGAATCTGGCCCATAAGCTCATCTCCCATTGACGGCTCTCCTTCCCTCACACAGAGACTGAGTGAGAGGAAAGGAGAGATCCTGTGATCACAGTGAGTTGTAATAGTTTGTTACAGTGCCCAAACAAAGCCCGAACTGTGACCATCAGTATCACAGTGCCATCAGTGTCAGTGTCATCAATGCCATAGTGTCATTGGTGTCACAGTGCCATCAGGGTCTCAGTGTCACAGTGCCATCAGTATCACAGTGCCATCAGTATCACAGTGCCATGAGTGTCAGTGTCATCAGTGCCATAGTGTCATCAGTGTCACAGTGCCATCAGTATCACAGTGCCATCAGTGCCATCAGTATCACAGTGCCATGAGTGTCAGTGTCATCGGTGTCACAGTGCCATCAGTGCCATTGTGTCATCAGTGTCACGGTGCCATCAGTGTCATAAGTGCCATCAGTGTCACAGTGCCATCATGCCATCAGTGTTACAGTGCCATCAGTGTCATCAGTGTCACAGTGCCATCAGTGCAGGCTTATCAGCACCCATCTGTGTAGGCTCATCAGTGCAGGCTTATACACATCCATCTGTGCAGGCTCATTGGTGTCTATCAGTGCAGGCTTATTCAGAACCCATCTGTGTAAAGAGGCATACCAAATTCTATGTACAGCCGACAAAAGCAGCAGGAAGCTCTCTGTGTCGGATTCTGCTTCTAATTCAGATTTTGATTATGAGCCAGTGCTATGCAGTAGGACAATGACAGAGTCAAGGATAGTGTCCCTGTCAAATTAAGGCATTATGGTGAGCAGAAGGCTAACACAAGTAGAGCAGTGGCATTCACCAGCGGCACAGTGCCAGCCACCATTAGTGCAGCGGCATCCACCAGTAGCACAGTGGCATCTACCAGAAATGGAGTACCTCTGCAAGAAAGGCCAGGTACTAGTGGTGTGTGACCTCGGTCCCAAAGGGTTAGGACCCATGCCAGCCTTCCATATGAACTATAAAACCCTCTGTGGCTTCCTCCTAACTCGGAGCAGCTAACATCCTCCCTTTCACTGCCCAGCCAGGTGAACATGGAAAATTTTGCCCTCATAGATTGTTTTCATTTCGTTTTTACAGATGACCTATAATTTATAATTGTGGTCCAGTGCAACCTCTATGCACAACAATTCATATTGACAACCCTTTCAAGTTACACCCGTCCCTACAAGTGGAGAGAACTTACAGTGTAGGAGTTCAAGTTTTTTTGGGCCTCACTTTCGACACGGCACTCACCAAAAAAAAAATAGTTATGTTCATACTGGTCCACCCACTCCATCCATGACATGCCGATCTACTCAGCAGTAATGCTCCATTATAACAACAATACCCAGTTCCCTCCTCGAAATGACCCAGCATACGACAAGTTGTATAAAGTTGTAACCACTTCTAAAAAAAAAGAATTTGAAAAATTCTACCAATTTTTTAACCTGGACCAAAATATCTGTGTGAATGAGTCACTTGTCCACTTTACCGGCAGGCTGGGCTTCAAGCAATTCATCCCCAACAAAAGGGCCCGATATAGGGGGAAACTTTACAAAATGTGTGGAAAATGCTGCGCTAATATACCATCTCTTATCTCCATATATTTCTTAAACTTCTCTATTGTTTAAAGCATAAAAGTGACTGTCACCCAACTTATTTCATGTTATTCACCCACCATGCCTACAAACCTGCACTCTGAGGCCGCCTACACACGGTCGGACAAAACCGATGAGAATGGACCGAGGTTCAGTTTCATCGGGCCAAACCTATGGACCGCTGACCGATCGGTCCAAACCGATGGTTAGTACACAAAAGCATCGGTTCAAAACCCGCGCATGCTCAGAATCAAGTCGACGCATGCTTGGAAGCATTGAACTTAGTTTTATTCAGCACGTCATGTGTTTGACGTCACTGCGTTCTGACCCGATCGTTTTTTGGAACAATGGTGTGTATGCACATCAGACCATCAGGCCACTTCAGCGGTGAACCGATGGAAATGGCCCGTCGGACCATTCTCATCGGTTTGGAACGACCGTGTGTACGCGGCCTGAGAATGTACTGTATGTCAGCCATCCCTACCCCCGGTAGCCACCATCAGACTCCCACAAAATCAGGGTAGGCGCTACACATAAACAAATGTAGTGTGTGCTCCAGAGGAGGAGTTAGAAGAGACATCACTTATTATTGTCTCCAGTATCTGACCCAACCAGGCGTCTGCATAGGAGACTGTTTCCGGCATTACTATACTTCTCTACATTATTAGTGAAGTATGGTAAATGTAGTTCTCAATTCCTGCCATTTACCTTCACACCCCTTATGCCATGGCCCGCTCCTGAACTCTGGCCTGTTATTCAACCACGCCTCTGCCTGCCGTCTAAACTGTACATAACTCTGCCTGCTCTGGAACTGACCCTGGACTCTTTATTGACCACGTTTTATGCCTGCCACTTGTACTGATCTTTTGTCCTTCTACTGTAGTAGTGGGATTCATGAAAACATAAGGGTCTCACATATGTGAGGGGCTTCAGAATTGTTTTTCTGAATGAAGAAAACACATTTTTTGATTTTCTCATTCGGTCTGGTGACCGGAAGCTTCAAAGAGATTTGGGTGGGAGAAGCCTCTACCCCTGTCCCCATTCTTTCCTGACCGAGGCCCTAAGCTGATATTTTTGCCTGCGGCCATCTTACTGCCATCATGCCTGCCGTATGAACTGACCACACCTCTGCCTGCTCCCTGTACTATGGACCTTGTTCCTGCCTACTACCAGGACCAATATTTTGGATGTGCTGACAATATCGCTGCCTATACTGACCCTGGACTGAATAAGAACATTATCCCTGCCTGCTGCCTGTACTGACTATGGACAATATTCCTGCTTGCTGCCTGGACTATTCCGTTCTCTGTCGCTGACCACATCCCTGCCTGCTGTCTGGACCAATGCTCTCTTCTGTGGACAACTGCACTACTAAAACCACAGGTAATCTTTTGTTTATCCATTCCTCAGCAGAATGTGTTTTTGGGGTGTAATTCTTGGTATGTGCATGCTATGTGTTAGAAATATAAAGGGCCTTAAAAAATGTAATAGGTAGTCAGGAGATTAGATGTGCAATTTATGCTCCTAGAACGCCTGGAAATGCTACTTGGATTTTGGGCCTCTGTATGTGGCTAGACTGTGTAAAAGTCTCACACATGTGGTATTGTCATACTCATGAGGTGTAGCAGAATGTATTTTGGGGTGTAATATTTGCTATGTATATGCTATGTGTTAGTAATATCCTATAAATAAACTTTATGTAAAAAACAAAATGCGTTTTAGTTTTCTTTCCACGTTTTCCAAAACCTTGTGGAAAAAAATGACATTAACAAAAGACTTATTATGCTTCATAGAGTATACGTTGGGGTGTTTGCTTTTCAAAATTGGGTCATTGTGTGGGCGTTTCCATTGTCCTGGCACTCCAAGGCCTTCAAAAGTGTAATAGGAAGTCAAGAAATTAGATGTGTAATTTATGTCCCTAGAACACCTGATGGTGCTCCCTGTATGTTGGGCCTCTGTATGTGGTCAGGCTGTGAAAAAGTCTCACACATGTGGTATCGCCATACTCAGGAGTAGCAGCAGAATGTGTTTTGGGGTGTAATTGCAAGTATGCATATGCCATGTGAGAGAAATAGCTTGTTAATATGCCAATTTTATAAAAAAAAAAATCTTCAATTTGCAAAGAATTTTGGGAAAAAATTACATAAAAAAAAACTCACCATGCCTCTTACTAAATACTTTGGAATGTCTAATTTTCAAAAAGGGGTCATTAGGGCGGTATTTGTACTGTCCTGGCTTGTTAGGAACCTTTCACATGGGCTCTTCCATGCAACAGATTCCTCTTGCTCAGCAGGGGATCAGTCTGCTGATCCCTGCTGAGCAGGCGGATGACAGGTCCTGTCCGCTCTGTTATGCAAAGCGGACACGGACACAGTCCCACTCTCCTCTATGGGGGAAATCAGATGGAAATGGACCACCTGTCCATTTGCAGATTGTCCTGTCCATTCTTAATTGGAGGATCTGGTTAATTTTAATTACCTAGTTCATTCTCAGGGGTAGATTCACATAGATCCGCGTATCTTTGCTGCGGCGTAACGTATCCGTTTTACGTTACACCTCCGCAACTTAGACAGGCAAGTGCTGTATTCTCAAAGCACTTGCTCCGTAAGTTGCGGCGGCGTAGCGTAAATCGGCCAGCGTAAGCCCGCCTAATTCAAATGTGGGACAAGGCGGCAAGTTTTATGTTAATGTTCTGTGACCCGACGTGATTGACGTTTTTCCCGAACGGCGAATGCGCTGTCCGTGGAATTTCCCAGTGTGCATTGCTCCCAATACGCCGCAAGGACGTCATTGGTTTCAACGTGAACGTAAATGACGTCCAGCCCCATTCACGGACTACTTACGGAAACAACGTAGCTTTTTCAAATTTCGACGCGGGAACGACGGCCATACGTAACATTGGTACGCCGCACTTACGCCACCATATAGCAGGGGTAACTATACACCGGAAAAAAAACGGGAAAAGACTAACGTAAATGGCGTAACTGTACGACGCCGTCGTATCTCCACTGAGAATCTGGCCCTCAGTGTTCTGATGAGGAAAGTTGCAGGGTCAGCAACCCTTTGGAAGTATTTAATCTTTGGGGGAGAATGTCACCAAAAAATTCCTATTGCAGTCTGTAAACTGCACTCTCGTGAAACAAACAGCTATTTCTTGCTACAGCAATAAAAGGTAGGATTCTGCAGCAATGTTTGTTAACATCCCTGCAAAGTACATTGATCACCCAGAGGGGATTTTTTTCTCAACAAAATTGGAGTCACGTTAGGTTTACATGTGTTTACATATAAATCACTAACAACACCAGGCGTAGTTTATCCAGAGAATATCCGATTGCTCTCTTGGGGGATCAGGAAGGAACTTTATTCCCCGCTAGAGCTTTACTTTGGACCAACTGTGGGTAAAGGATAGTGCAGCGGTTGCCAACCAGTTGTCAATGGACCACTGATGGTCCACAAGAAAATGTTGGTGGTCCCCAGGGGTTGTTCTGCAAATCAGCATTGTGTCAGATGTATACCGCCCAATGTTGTTTCAAGTGGTGTTCTCTATGCAGGCTGATAGTCAATACTGTCAGCACGCATTGATAGCTGATGCCTCCTCTGTAGTTCTGGCTCCTGTGAACTCAGAGGGAGGCACCGGGAGTTGTGCAGAGAACAGGAGGTGAAGAAGGAGGAGACTTCCAATGGCAGCGCTGATCACAGACAGTGGGAGGGAGCAAGGAACTTGAGCCCATGGCTGGATAAGGAGGTGAGATCCAACGATGAGTCTATGTAAGGCAGCAGTGTGACGCAGAGTGCGGGGGGGGGGGGGGGCAGAGGGGGGGCATAAAGTTGGATCATTGTATGGATGTTTTCTATTTGTTTGTTTTTATTTTATTGGTTGAACTAGATGGACTTGTGTCCTTTTTCAACCTGATTAACTATATAACTACATAACAGGGGTTTAGGTGTACCATGCAGATTTTCCCCTCTAAATTCCCTTTTATTTCAATTTAAAGTGAATTTGCCTGAACAAAGAGTTGTACCATTTAAACTCATTACATGCATTTATATGCATTTAGAAACATCCATATAGAAACACATAAAAAAAAACATATAATTGCATGCATGTCATTGCCATTGTGAATGAGGCTTTACAAACTTCCTGGTTCTTTTCATCTAGCAGGGCACTCTAATCCCAACACAGTCAACATGTACAGCCATCGATACTTCAACAACCCTGATTACCACATCATTTTTTTTGGAACATTTAACTTCCTTGTTTCATTGTTTTGTGACCTTTGGTATTGGAAATTAAAAGTTATGAAATGATTGTAAACAATGGACTAACACAATGTAAACTGCAATGTGCAATGTCCATATTAAATAAAACAGAATAAATAAAATGATCCCCACGAGTTAAAACAGAATAAATAAAAACATTACCAAAGAAATAAAACAGAATAAATAAAATGATCCCCACGAGTTAAAACAGAATAAATAAAAACATTACCAAAGAAATAAAACAGAATAAATATAATGATAACAAAGAAACAAAACTGAATAACTAAAATAATACTGAGTAAATAAAAATGAATAAGTAATATAATACTGAATAAATAAAATAATACCGAAGAAATAAAACTGAATACATAAAAATATTACTAAACTAATAAAAACGAATAAATATAATGATAACAAAGAAACAAAACTGAATAAGTAAAATAATACTGAAGAAATAAAATAATACAGAATAAATAAAACAGAATAAATAAAATAATACCAAACAAATAAAACAGAATAGACATAATAATAGCAAAGAAACATAACTGAATAAGTAAAATAATACTAAATAAATAAAACTGAATAAGTAAAATAATACTTAAGAAAGAAAACTGAATAAATAAAATAATACCAAATAAACAAAACTGAATAAGAAAAATAATAATACATAAATAAAATAATACTGAATAAATAAAATTGAAGGAAGTAAATATTACTGAAGGAATAAAACTGAATAAACAAAATAATACTAAATGAATAAACCTGAATAAATACAATAATAGCACGCCCGCCTAGCAGCACTAGGGTTGGCAGTTTGAATCCCAACTACCTCACTACCTGGAGTTTGTATGCTCTTGCGTGGGTTTCTTCCCACAGTTTAAAGACATGCTAGTAGGTTAATTGGCTCCTGTCTAAATAGTATGTGTATGTATGAATTCTGAGATCGGACCCTTAGATTGTAAGCTCTTTGAGGGCAGCCAAGTGTTAAAGGGGTTGTAAAGGTTCGTTTTTTTCACCTTAATGCATCCTATGCATTAAGGTGAAAAAAAACATTGGCAATGACGGCCCCCCCCAGCCTCACTGTTTTACTTACCTAAGCCCCAAAACTCTGTGGGCTCGTTCCCGCGATGGTTTCCCCCAGCTTGAGTTGGCTCTAGTGTTGAGCGGAATACGCCATATTCGATTTCGCGATATATCACGAATATATAAGCGAATATTCGTGAAATATTCGCAAAAATCGAATATTCGTGATATTTCAAACAAAAAAATGCATTGCGAAATTTTGCTAATGCGCATGCGAAATTGATTGCGAAATTCTCGTCCGTGCATGCGCGCGAATAACACGCGAGAAAGAAGAGCATTTCCTGGATCTTTGCCAGTCGATTTTCGGATCGCTATTTTGTGCTGCCCAGCGAAGCGAAGATGGTGGGGAGTAACTTTTCATCCAGTGAGGAAAAACTGTTGATTAGTGTAAGTAATTTCACCACTGTTATTTCATTATCTTTAACTGCATTTTAGACTAGTTTAAAAGTTAGGATATAAGATCAGATATTAGTATTTCCCAAACAGTGTGCCTCCAGCTGTTGCAAAACTACAACTCCCTGCATGCAACTGGCTGCAATCACCCCCCCCCCTCTCCCCCAATGTGAATGTACAGGGTACATTCACATGGGCTGGGGCTTACAGTGTGCTTCTAGCTGAAGCAAATTTGGCGCTGCAGCTCAAACCCTCAGCGGGAAACTACTGTGAACCCCACGCCCCTCTGACTGTACCCTAAAAACACTACACCACACTAAATAAAAATTAAAAAACACAACATATACCCCTACATAGCCCCCCTTCCCTCCACAATAAAAAAGAAAAACGTCTGGTACGGCACTGTTTCCTAAACGGAGCCTACAGCTGTTGCAAAACAACTCCCCAGTATTACCGGACAGCCATTGACTGTCCAGGCATGCTGGGAGTTAAAGTATAATTGTGGTACAGCTGGTGACGGTGAGCTACATGGTGTATCAGAGCATGCTGGTAGTTGTAGTTTTTAAATAACATCAACTCCATTATTTATTCAAAATTAATTCATCAAAAAGTCAAAATAAACAAACATATTATTGTTTATATATAAAGATAGGGATGAAAAAAAATTATCTATTGTACAGGCCCAGTATAAGGGTCAAAAAATAATTATAGCGGTCAGATGAATAGCAACTCATTTCTCCCCTATACGTGTATCCTGTGTTGTTACTCATATATACATAATTATGCAAATGATAATGGCTGCTATATTTATGCAAAAAAGGTGGCAACCAAAATGGCAAGATATAAAATCTGTCATGTTACCCCTGTCAGTGATTAATAAGGCGAGAATGCTTCCAATTGTTGAATACCATACATTTACGTCATATATCCATAAGGGTTTAAACAAAAGTATTATAATATACTTTGTTCTTCATCTTGCAGAGGTTCCTGCAACAGGGATATGATCAAATCCGGAGCCAGCAGGACAAAAAAAAATAGTCTGCTCCCTATTGCGGGAGTTACGGAAAAATCATGGCCGCACACATGACCACATGGCCATCCTAAAAAAGTGGTCTGACCTAAAGAGGCGCCACATGGCCTGGGTCACACAGATCCGAGATGAATTTCATCCAGGTAAGTTATTGTTGACAGTTATGTAAGGTCATATGTAATTAACCTTAGGGCAGATGTTGTTAACCCAGACGCCATGTTGTGGTAACATATATCTTCACCACCCAAGGTATTCATAGTACTGTTGAAAAAAGACATGGGACAGCAGACAGGAACACTTATTAACTATAATTAAACTAAATAAACAAGACAAACCATTATTGGACTAATACTGGCCGAGGCTGCTTTATTATTGGATTTCAGACATATATTTTAAATAAATACTTTAATAACTTAAAAAACAGCCTAGTAGTCACTACGGCTCAGGCTGTACATAAATATATTCCAACTTTAAAATGTATCCAACAACAACTAAACTAAACAGATTTGTCCCCCTTAGGCCCCATACACACGAGAGGATTTATCCGCAGATACGGTCCAGCGGACCGTATCCGCGGATAAATACTCTCGAGGATTTCAGCAGATTTCTATGCGATTGCGTGTACACACCATCGCATTGAAATCCGCGCTGAAATCCTCTGGCGATGACGTGTCGCGCCGTCGCCGCTACTATGATGCGGCGACGGGCGCGACGCTGTCATATAAGGAATTCCACGTATGCGTCAAATCATTACGACCCGTGCGGGGAATCCCTTTGGACGGATGGATCCGGTGAGTCTGTACAGACGAGCGGATCCATCCGTGGGATCCGATTCCAGCAGATAGATATTCTGTGCATGTTGACAAATATTTATCTGCTGGAATTCGGAAATATCCGCGGATAAATATCCGTCGGAGTGTACACACCATAGAATCTATCCGCAGAAACCCATTCGATGGGATTTATCTGCGGATAGATTCTATCGTGTGTACGGGGCCTTAGTATAATTTAAACTTTTTTTTTTTTAAAAACAAAGGTGACCATCCCACATAATTAGCAGCCGCGACAAAAAGAAAAGAAAAAAGGGGGGGTTGGGGAACACCACTGTCCTGTCTACTGAGGCGACTGAGAGCAAGGCTGACGGAACCCCACTTATATACCCCTAACTAACACTGGATTTTTCCAGAACCAACTGGTACCAGGCCCACAGGCCTAAAAAGTGCGGGAAAAGCACGTGTAGGCCGCGTGATCACCTCGTGCTCACCAAAAAAACGGGAAAACACGTTTTCCAGCTAACTAGGCCACGTGAGGACCAGCTTACACCTAAAGAGCCCTATTAGGTTCCCAAAAGGGGAACTTGAAACCGTCACTACTAATTTTATTCCTGCCGCTTTCCCATGAGAAAAGGGGGAATTGAAACCTTCTCCCCCTTTTCTATCATTATTCCATCAAGTTAAACCATGGAATTAAAGTGGTGGTGTGGTGGGTTAAAGGGGAAGAGGTGGTATTTTATAACTCAATTACCACTAAATTTCTGTGCTAGGCGTGGGGTTATCATAGTAATCCCGTGTACTCCATCAGGCCCTTTTTTTAACATGAGATCGTCAGAATAATACAAAGGAAACACAAACAGCTAATTTTACCATGGTGGAAGCCCAGCTCACACTCAGTCCCCTGTAGTGCCAGCAAGACCCTTTAATATAACATTATCCCATTGGTTAACTGTCTATATAAATAAATTTGTATTCATATACAATACAGCAGAGTACACAGAATTTGCATACGCTATTAGAAATCATTTTTACATATATGAACATTGTGTTATTATAGGAGCTCCTCTACCATCTGTGCGCCCCAAGCGCACAAGGCGACAGGCCGCAGAGGAGGAGGAGGAGGATGAAGAGGAGGAGCAGGAGGAGGATGCACAGGAGGAGCAGGAGGAGGATGCACAGGAGGAGAGGGATGAGAAGCAGCCAGGGCCATCCCAGTGTTTACCACCCCCAGTTCCTGTTGAGGAGCAAGATGAGGAGCTGCAACCCCCCCCCCAACTCCTGGTGAATCGGGTGATGGATAAGAGGAGCAGGAGGATGAGACGGTTCCTGTGAGCCTCAGTCAGGAGGGTAAATATGTGCACAAAGATTAATAACATTTCAACAATAAGATGTAGATGATAAAAATGGACAGCATTTAAAGCGCACCCGTCAGATTTCAGAACAATAATATGGTATTTATGATAGAAGTATATGTGCTAGACACATAACAATTGTATAGACATGATAATGATTGTTTAATAAGCAACATAAATATTTTATTTATTTGGTAACGGTCTTTGAAATCCTATTTTTTTTTCTTATATCCTAACAGTTTTAAAAAAGATGGAGGAAAAACACAGTCTCATCCAGAGGACCAATGATAAAATCCTCTCAAATCGACGTAAAATGCGGATCCTAGACCTCCAAAACCAAAAGCTGGAGCAACAGCAGAGGAATAATTTTGACGCGATGGCTGAGCTTCACAAGCTCATGCAAAATTACATTTAATTTTTTTTTCTTTTAATAAAAAATGTTATTCTTTTAAAATGTTTCCTTTCTTATTGAGATTGTTAGGTTTTTCAACACATCTAACTTCACATCTAACACATCAACATCAACATCAACATCAACACATCTAACTTCATAATAACCAAAAACATTTTATACTATTATTTTATTTAACAAAAACCTAAGACAAACTTATATACACGGACACAGACACTACTAACACAAACTAAACTGTTGAAAAATTAATATAACAAAAGCTACAATATATATATAGATATAGAGAGAGAGAGCGAGAAAGAGAGAGAGAGTGCAGATTTGCTCTTGCAGACAGGATAATGGTTGCAGTATAAAGGCCGCAAACCAGGGTTTAACATAAAGTTCAGTGTTTTAGTCACACTTGCTGTTACGATCCGGTCTGGTAGCTTGTAGCGGAGGCTGTTGGTGGATCCGCTGTGCCAGAGAGGTCATGAAGCATTACTCAGCATGAAGGCAGCAGCAGTAGTATTAAAATATAATGTAATTATCACACAGGCAACATTTACAAGCAGTAGTGGTAATAGTACTAGATAGCATCTAAACACTTGGGCAAGACTTGACAGCAGCAGTAGTGGTAATAGTAGTATATAGTGGCAAATAACTCATGACATAGGTGTCGTGAGCAGCAGCAGTAGTAGTAATAGTAGACAATATAGTGTCAAATCACTCGGGCAAGAGGTGCCATGATGAACAGCAGCAGCAGCAGTGGTAATAGTAGTATATAGTGGCAAATAACTCGTGACATAGGTGTCGTGAGCAGCAGCAGTAGTAGTAGTAATAGTAGACAATATAGTGTCAAATCACTCGGGCAAGAGGTGCCATGAACAGCAGCAGCAGCAGTGGTAATAGTAGTATATAGTGGCAAAGAACTTGTGACATAGGTGTCGTGAGCAGCAGCAGTAGTAGTAGTAATAGTAGACAATATAGTGTCAAATCACTCGGGCAAGAGGTGCCATGAACAGCAGCAGCAGCAGTGGTAATAGTAGTATATAGTGGCAAATAACTTGTGACATAGGTGTCGTGAGCAGCAGCAGTAGTAGTAGTAATAGTAGACAATATAGTGTCAAATCACTCGGGCAAGAGGTGCCATGAACAGCAGCAGCAGCAGTGGTAATAGTAGTATATAGTGGCAAAGAACTTGTGACATAGGTGTCTGAGCAGCAGCAGTAGTAGTAATAGTAGACAATATAGTGTCAAATCACTCGGGCAAGAGGTGCCATGAACAGCAGCAGCAACAGTGGTAATAGTAGTATATAGTGGCAAATAACTTGTGACATAGGTGTCTGAGCAGCAGCAGTAGTAGTAATAGTAGACAATATAGTGTCAAATCACTCGGCAAGAGGTGCCATGAACAGCAGCAGCAGTGGTAATAGTAGTATATAGTGGCAAAGAACTCGTGACATAGGTGTCTGAGCAGCAGCAGTAGTAGTAATAGTAGACAATATAGTGTCAAATCACTCGGGCAAGAGGTGCCATGAACAGCAGCAGCAGCAGTGGTAATAGTAGTATATAGTGGCAAATAACTTGTGACATAGGTGTCTGAGCAGCAGCAGTAGTAGTAGTAATAGTAGACAATATAGTGTCAAATCACTCGGGCAAAAGGTGCCATGAACAGCAGCAGCAGCAGTGGTAATAGTAGTATATAGTGGCAAATAACTCGTGACATAGGTGTCTGAGCAGCAGCAGTAGTAGTAATAGTAGACAATATAGTGTCACATCACTCCGGCAAGAGGTGCCATGAACAGCAGCAGTGGTAAGAGTAATAAAAATGGCAAATCACTCAGGCAAGAGGTGCCATCAGCAGCAGCAGCAGCGGTAAGAGTAATAAAAATGGCAAATCACTCGGGCAAGAGGTGCCATCAGCAGCAGCAGCGGTAAGAGTAATAAAAATGGCAAATAGCTTGGGCAAGAGGTGCCATCAGCAGCAGTAGTAGTAATAGAAAGTGGCAAATCTCTCGGACAAAAGGTGACAGCAGCAGTATGAGTAATATATCGGTACATAATCACTCAGCCTTTTGGCATTAGCAGTAGGAGCCCATATGGTGGCAAAATTACAAAAGCTTGAAGTTGCAGTAGCATGGTGATTAAATTTGAAAAGCAGAATGACACAGGCCTTAAGTAGCTGTAGCCTGACTATACCATAGTGCCTCATAATTTAAAAGTTTGATTAACGTTATTTCTATGCTATACGTGACTTTTTAAATTCATGATGAGCAATTACTTTTCAAAATAATGTGGCAGCAGCATCAGGACTCCTTATAGTGGCTTAATGACACAGCATGGAAATATTTATGCCCTTAACACTACCTGCCCACTATGAGTTTCAAAGGTATAAATACATCAGGGAATGAATGACAAGGGACCCTTAAGCGCCCTGAACCGACGGTGGGTGCCAGAAAGTCACCGCCGATCCAGGACTCATTCATCTTGATGAATGTGAGTCTGTCCACGGAGTCTGTGGACAGACGGGTCCTCTTGTCCGTGACCACCCCACCTGCCGCGCTGAATGTCCGCTCAGATAGTACGCTGGAGGGGGGGCAAGACAATAACTCCAGCGCATACTGAGCGAGCTCGCGGCAGGTGTCCAATCTGGCAACCCAGTACTCCATGGGGTCGTCGGTGCTCATACTGTCAGAAGCACCGACGGACCCCATGTAGTCTGCCACCATGTGGGCCAGCCGCTGGTGGCGACTGCTGCTGCTGCTGTTGCTGGTACTGGGTCGCTCAGATTGGAAGAACATCCTCATCTCACCCATTAGGTCCCCTGCTCGGCTGCTGCTGCTGCTGGGTGCAGCCACCTGCTGGGTGAGATGAGGGGGGACAACTGGAGGCCGGGGAGTTGCCTGCTCCAACCGGCTGACTATGCGTGCCTGCAGTTCCTCCATCCGGTGCTGCCTCCGGCTGGCTGGGAGGAACTGCTCCAGTTTCCCCTTGCATCTTGGATCTAAAAGGGTGGCCATCCAAAATTCATCCCTCTCCTTGATAGTCTTAACCCGGGGGTCCCTCCTGAGGCATCTCAGCATGTGGGCAGTCATGGGGAAGAGCACAGCCCGCTGTGACTCCTCATGGCTGCCAGGGTCCATGACGTCTGACTCTTCATGCTGGAGGTGCTGCTGCTCGCGCTCAGAGATGCCCAACCCCCGGACTATCGGTGCCCCCAACACCGGCTCTCCCTCCTGACCAGGCCCTGACTCCAGGACGTCACCAGTAACCTCCTCATCATCATCATCCTCCTCCTCCTCATCCTGGGCCTGGTCTTGGTGGAGCAGTGTTGCCTCCTCCTGCTCCACCAAGGCACTCTCCCCAGCTTCGAGCAGGCGATCTAGTGCCCTGTCCAGCAGGAACATTAAAGGGAGAACGTCATTGAGGCCGACATGCTCCCTGCTCACCATCTTGGTCGCCTGCTCGAAAGGGGCCAACACATGGCAGACCTGGTGTATCTGCCCCCACTCTGCACTGGTGATGTACGGGAGTGTTTGTGATGGCCCGGCAGTGCCTTGCTCCAGCAGGTATTCCTTCACCACCCTTCGCTGCTCCCACAACCTCTCCAGCATGTGGAGGGTGGAGTTCCACCGCGTCACACTGTCCACAATCACCCTGTGAAGGGGCAGACTGTTGTCCCGCTGCAACTTGGACAGGGACGCGGTCGCGGTTGGGGAGCGCCTGAAGTGGCTGGCAATCCTACGTACCCTTAGCACAATGTCACTCAACCCGAGATAGGTGCGCAGGAACTTCTGCACCACGAGGTTGAGGACATGTGCCAGACAGGGCACGTGGGTCAGACTGCCAGCCTGGAGGGCGGAGAGTAGGTTGCTGCCGTTGTCACAGACAACCTTACCTGCCTGGAGCCTTCGGGGTGTCAGCCACTTCTGGACCTGAGCCTGAAGTGCGATCAGCACTTCTTGTCCAGTGTGTCTCCGGTCCCCTAAACTAACAAGCTGGAGCATGGCCTGACAGCGCACGTGCCCCACACTTGAGTAGCTACGGGGGCGCTTGCTGCGAGGCTCAGCAGCTGCGGAGACAGTGGCTTGAGGGAGACCAGCAGTTCTCCCCTGGACACCCCGGGGCGGCACCACAAAATCTGATGCCGCCGATCCCTCCCCGGCGCCTCGGAGGGAAACCCAATGGGCCGTGAAGCTGATGTACCGGCCCTGCCCATGCCTGCTGGTCCAGCCATCCATTGTGAGATGCACCCTGTCGCTGACAGCGTGATCCAGCGACAGGGTTACATTCTGCACAATGTGCTGGTGTAGGGCAGGGACACCAGTCCTGGCAAAGAAATGGCGGCTGGGGACACGCCATTGGGGTTGGGCCTGCTCCAACATCTGCCTGAAGGGGTTGCAGTCAACAATGTTGAAGGGAAGCAGATGTTGGGCAATAACCCTTGCCAGGAGCCCATTGAGGGAACGCACACGTCGGTCTCCAGGGGGGAAGGGAGTGGTGCGTTCGAAGGCGTCGGAAAGCGACAAGAGGAGGGTGCTGTGGAAGTAGAGGTCTGACTGCCGGTACAAGTACCTCTACTAGAGGGAGCGGGGGGGCATGACCTGCTGGGAACAGATGAAGCTGTGGCAGGGGCTGCTGTACCCTGCACACTTGTGGTGGTGGTGCTGCTACCACCACCACGCTTCATCTGGTCATACTCCCGCCAGTGGTTGATTCTCAGGTGCTGGTTCAGAGCTGTGGTACCCACCCGAGCCAAGCACTTCCCTCTCTTCACCCTGGCACGACAGATATGGCAGATGGCTATGGTCTGGTTATCTGCTACCAGGGTGAAGTAGGCCCAGACAGGTGACTTCAGCGCCGCCCTCCTGTCAGATGGGGTGACGCTGACTTGCACCTGCTGGGACTCTGTGCGCACAGGTGGAGCTGCCTGCTGCTGCTGCTGCTGCTGACACCTCCTGCTGCCATCACCAGTGGAGACCCTGACGCTGGTCTCCCTGGTGACCTGGCGCACCGTTTCCCCAGGGTGCCTACCTTCCTCGTCGTCACTGCTGCTGTGAACCGACAAGGCACGTGGCACCCATGTTGGGTCACCCTCCTCTTCGCCCCCAGATATGTCAGACCCAGGGCTGAAATGTGGTGGTCTGAGGGAAACAGCTGGCATGAAGCCGCTAGCCTGGCTCCGCTGTCCCCTCATGACGCCTGGGTCTGACTAGATGCAGGTGTTTCCTGCACAAAAACACCAGCACCACTTGGAAGGGATGTCTCTGGGATACTGACAGCAGGTACCCCATCCTCCTCCTCCATCATCCCTTCAAAAAGGTCCTGACCATCAGGACAGAACTGGATGTCTGCCTGATGCAGGGCCTCCCCTAAGATATCCCTCTCACTGTCGCTGTCAAACAGTAAGAGGCTGGACTCTTGGGGGCTGGGGGTGGGTACTAAAGGCACCGGTGTACTGGTGGTGCTACTGGGAGTCGGGACTGACGACTCAGTGGCACTGCTGTGCCCCATATACTCCACCACTACTGGAGCCTGAGTAGGCAATATCGGGCGGGAAAAAAATTGCGGATGAGGCGGACTCCCCTTCCACCTGATCCTCTACCACTAGTAGGGGCGCGAGAGGTACCCCGTGCTGGCAGCGACCCAGCACTGGGAGTAACTCCCCTACCCCTGCTGCCACGGCCACGGCCACGTATGCTGCTCATATTTGCTGATGTGGGGGGGAGGGGTAAACTTTATTGGGGGGGGAAATGTGAGAAAGGAGTGTTTGTTTTTTTTAGCAAGACAGGCACGCAGACAAAGACGCAGACAGCTACTAAACTAGAATAAAACTACTACACCTAAAAGTTTTTTTTTTTTTTTTTTTAGACTGAAGGACGCAGACAAGGACGAGGACTACAAATACTAAACTAATATGCACTAAACACTAACTACTTACACAAACTTATATGACTAAACTAAAGCTAAAAAAATGAATACATTTTTTATTTTTTTATTTTTTACACTGACTGACAAGGACAAAGACGAGGACTACAAATACTAAACTAATATGCACTAAACAAACACTAACTACTTACACAAACTTATATGACTAAACTACAGCTAATTTTTTTTTTTTTTTTTTACACAAAACACAGACACTAAACTAAGCTACCTTAAAGAAATGTACACTTACACTAACTACACAGAAATCTATCTAACACTAAGCTACACTAACTTGGACAAAACAACACAAATCTGAGCTTTTAGAAAAGCTGTTGGGTCTTTTGCTTTGAAAAAAGCAGTTTAGAAGCAGGAAAATCAGAACTGAAAGCACTATAGGAAGCACAATGCTGATGGCACAATGCTGATGCTCTAAGCTCTAAGATCACACAGAAACACTCCACTCTCTCTAGCCACCTTGTGAATCTGCACTGAAATACTGCTGGGAGTGATCATTGGCTTGCGCTGCTGTCAATCATATCCAATGACGTGGCACGCCGGGGGGTGGGGCCGAGTTATACAGTGAGCAGCTATAGCCGCCGGCTGTATCACGGGAGCACGCCCGCAAGAACTTTCCATCATGCGAGCTTGCTTGCATGAAGGTGGAAAGTTCTTGCAGGGGGGAGCCGAGACAGCCGCCGAGGGACCCCAGAAGACCAGGTTTGAGGCCACTCTGTGCAAAACGAGCTGCACAGTGGAGGTAAGTATAACATGTTTGTTGTTTTTTATTTTATTTATTTCTCTTTAGTGCTCTTTTAAGCTTTGGTCCAACCTTTGGATCAAAGGGGGGGCTTTTAGGCTCCAATCCTGGATAGTTGCCATGTGGGACTTCCTAAAACATCTTACATAATAGCTCATTTGCACGAAAGGACATCAACAATAAGAAGAAACATTATTTTCTGTTATATTGGAACGCCTTATTAGCTTGGCTGTCACCCATCCTCTGAATTATCTCACTATACAATATGTGAAGACTAAAGCTGACCATATATTCTCTGTTTTCTCTTGTTCGGCCCTGAGAGAAACCTATCGATTCCCCTATCCATGTCCAATGAAGTGGATGGAGAAATCTCCCACTGGCCGGCTATTGACTTCTGACAGCTGGCAACATACTGAGGACATGTGGCCTGGTATGATGAAAGGTAGAAGGGGGCACATGTTCACCCATCAACCTTTTTTACAGCTTGCCAGGCCGCCTACTTGCATCATGATATTACATATAGATATTTTCGTAGGACCCCACACTTTTTTTTTTTTTTGTATGAGGTTTTGTGTGAGCCCTACTCACTGGGACTTTAGCCCTACCCTATTCATGCCTATAATAGGAGCTATACTCTACAGGACCGTACAAGGCCACTATAAGTACAGCTACCCAAAGTAACAAATGGGGCTGTGGTGTACAGGCTTAAGAGGACCCAATGCCATTTTTTTTTCTGAAGCAAGACACACAGTGAAGATTGCTTGAGGAAGAAGGTGAGTATGGGATCAGCTGGGTTGCACTCAGCAGGGGAGCAGCAATCATTTAAAGCTGAACTCCAACTTTCTTTTCACTGGATCCGAATGGAATGATCAATCCCTGCATAGATCATACCTCTGCACTATGGTGCTCTGATGTCTGAAGATCCTCTAATATTCTGGGCTTAGTTAGTTGAGGCTTTGTACCATGTGACACTCTGTATAGTCTGGATGTAGACTGAGGGCATTACAGCCACTTCCTGCTGCATCTTTAGCCTAAAACACACCTCTTTGTAGTCTTTCAGTCAAATGATGTAACTTCCTTCACAGCACTGATGGTGGATGGGGTGGAATACATCTTAATTAGCATTCAATCCCCCCCAGTCACACCTACAGGAAGAGTCCAAACCTCCCAAGTGTATATGTACAGAGACAATGTGAGTACGTTTTCACAGGTTTTATTCAAAATAAACCTAAAGTGCAGATCTGGATATTGCTGCACAATGTCAAATACTATGGAAGCGAGGTGCATCACCTATAGGGAGCACTATAAGGCCTTGTACACACGACCAGACATGTCCGATGAAAACGGTCCGCGGACCGTTTTCATCGGACATGTCTGCTGGGAGGTTTTGGTCTGATGTGTGTACACACCATCAGACCAAATTTCCCGCGGACAGAAAACGCGGTGACGTGGCGGCGACGATGACGTGGCGACGTGCGCGAACCAGGAAGTTCAATGCTTCCACGCATGCGACGAATCACTTTGACGCATGCGGAGGATTTCGGTCCGATGGTTAGGTGTACTAACCATCGGACATGTACGACGGACAGGTTTCCACCGGACAAGTTTCTTAGCATGCTAAGAAACTTTTGTCCGCTGGAAACCTGTCCGCTAGGCCGGAAAAATGTCCGCTAGGCCCTACACACGGTCGGATATGTCCGCGGAAACTGGTCCGCGGACCAGTTTCAGCGGACATGTTCGGTCGTGTGTACGAGGCCTAAGAAGCACAAAGGCACAAGTTTGAAGAGCACCTGTCACTTATAGATATATTTTTATATATATATATATATATATATATATATATATATATATATATATATATATATATATATATATATATATATATATATATATATGTGTGTGTGTGTGTGTGTGTTTAAACCTTTTTAGTTTTTACATAGGGACTGCATATGAGCACGGCATCATTTAACTTTTTCACATATGGACTGTATATGAGCACGGTATCATGTATTCATTTGCAATACTGTATGACAAGTAGCACTGTGGTATACACACAACCATTTTTAACGACCAATTGAAAAAATTGCATCTTTCTCATCATGAAAAACGGTCGTGTGTACGCGTCATTACAATGACCGCCATTTTATTCTCTAGGGTGTTAGAAAGAAAAAGTGTATAATGTTTGGGGGTTCTAAGTAATTTTCTAGCAAAAAAAAACGTGTTTTTAACTTGTAAGCATCATATCTAAAAAAGAGGCTCAGTCCTTTAGTGGTTAATAACATGATAATAAAGGAAAAGTCAACTTACATATGGAGGGGGTGTGTGGGTAAATTTTAAAAGATATTGAAACCATGAAATGAAGTGACTAGATTGACAACGGGTCTGGAGAATATTGGTTATGGTACTTGAAATTATATTCAGATGGTGATGTCTGTGTTGGACGGGGTTTTTTTTTGGGGGGGGGGGGGGGGGGGGGGGTTTGGGTTGAAGAAAGTATTGGTATAAATTATTGTAGTATTGTATTCATGTAATAACTTTGTATGCATTGATAACAATGTAATTTTAGATTGGGTTTAATCAGAGCTTTTTTTCTCAGAAAATAGGTGCAGGAACTCAACCATGACCCCGTTCAGATTTCTCAAACAGTAGAAGGGTCTTAAAGGGGCATTAAATACAGGGATTGCATTACATACAGAGTACAGAGTTCAGGGGGGTTACACACAGAGTGCAGAGCTGTCACTTGTAAACACAGAAACCAGACTTATGTGTTTACAAGTGATTGTGGCGAGCATGCACCAAAGTGTCTGAGCCAGAGGTGGTGGAACTAAGTTCCCCCAAGTTCCCCCTGAAAAAAAACCCTGGGTTTAATAAAAATGATTTAATAGAAAATAAAAAATTCATATGCAAAAATTGTGATTTTAACATGTATGAGAGAAATGTCAGAACTGGCCTGGGCAGGAAGTGGTTAAAGCGGGGGTTCACCCTCAAAAAAAAAATCTAACATTACATTCAGCTCACTACCGACATTGACAGTATGCAGATCTTTTTTTTTTTTTTTGCTGTACATATCTCGTATAGCTATTTTCTTAGCCGGCTTCCGGGTAGTGAATCCCGCGGGAGTGGGCGTTCCTATGCAGCAGTTAGTGATTGACGTGATGACAAAAACTCCCCCACCTGTCGCTTAACCACTTAAGGACCGCTGCACGACAATATACATCAGCAGAATGGCACGGCTGGGCACATCAACATATATGTACGTTGCCCCTTAAGCCCAGCCGTGGGGTCACGGGCGCGCGCCCGCGGCGCACTCCCGCAACCTGGTTCGAAGCTCCGTGACAGCGGGACCTGCGGACCCGAACGCTGCTGGAGTCCTGGGATCGGTCCACGGAGCTGAAGAACGGGGGGAGCTGTATGTAAACACAGCTTCCCCGTTCTTCACTGTGGCGGCATCATCGATCGTGTGATCCCTTTTATAGGGGGACACAATCGTCACGAGTTGTCGAAAGAAGCCGAACGTCGGTGCGCAGGAGCCCTATAGTGCCGACTCGACGTTCGGCTTCATTCGGCAACTCGTGACGCTCCTTATGCGATGGGGGGGTAGTTTTTGTCATCACGTCAATCACTAACTGCTGCATAGGAACGCCCACTCCCGCGGGATTCACTACCCGGAAGCCGGCTAAGAAAATAGCTATACGAGGTATATACAGCAAAAAAAATAACAAATATCTGCATACTGTCAATGTCGGTAGTGAGCTGGATGTAATGTTAGAATAATGCAACACCAATAAACGGGGCCTGCAAGGCCAGAACCATAATATCCGTATAAACGTACCACCATAAAACACTGTCATCCGTGACTCCTTTACATACGCTCATTTCTCTTATATTTTTTTTTTTTTGCAAAATTAGCTTGCTAAAACCAGACCTAAGGGGCGGGAGGGCGGGGAGCTCACCTGCTGGGGGCTGCTGCAGGCAAGAGGAAGCAGTTGGGAGGGGGAATCACTCCTTAACCCCCCTGTCACATGTCCCCAGTCCACCCCCTGAGCCTATCTATTGGCCCTATGCTGCCTGTGGAAAAACCTCCCCTATCCCAGGGAAGGGGAGGGGGGAAACCTGGAGGGGGGAAGACTCACTTAACTCTTCCCTGCCTGTGTGCCATCTCATATAGTCAGTGGCACCTAGCCCTATTTGGGCCGGTGCCAACCATCATTGTTATTTAAAATACATGCAACAGGAAGATGACTGTTTGGTGAATGTCAGTTTCGCTACTTTATAAATAACGTTCATAATGTGAATGAGCCTTCAACACAGAGAGGAGAATATTTTTTCTGTCTGCCTATCATCACTGTTCTGGTTCAGGGCCCCTGTTGTTGTGCAATTCTCTTTTGTGTGTGTTGGCTTACTGTAATTTCCCAGCAATGTGATGGACATTCTTGTATTTCTCAAGCAGGCTTTTGTTTGCTTATTTTGTCACCTAATCTCACAATGTCTCTCCAGTTACTGATTAAAGGGAATTATTTTGTCAGGGCACCAGCCCTCCCCTCAGTGTCCCTTTAAAGAAAAACCCTCCTTACAGAGGCTTCTCATTCCCCTGGTGGCATCATGGGGTGCAGAGCTTTGTGTCTCTTCTTGCTGGGTCTCCTGGCCGGGTCCACCTATGGACAATCGTAAGTATGACCTCCTGAATAGTGGATGAAAGTTGAGGATAGCCTTAGCAGTAAAGTCTGTTTATGTACTCATCCCATACCTAAAATGTTGTCAGATAATTGCTTTATCTGTAGGATGGCCTTTAATGGATTGATTTGCGAATAGCTTGTGGTTGTTGGAACACTTCTGATGCTAGAGGGCAATAACAATCTCTTCGGTGGTGGCTGGCATAGTTTTTGCATAGGGAAATATTCCAGCCTGTTTGAATACCCAAATCAAAAGGCGGTGGAGCTATATTCTCCCTAGCAATGTAAGGGACATTCTTCTCACTGATCACCAATGTAAGGGATATTCTTCCCACTGACCACCAATGTAAGGGACATTCTCCCCACTGGCTACCAATGTAAGGGACATTCTTCTCACTGATCACCAATGTAAGGGATATTCTTCCCACTGACCACCAATGTAAGGGATATTCTTTCCACTGACCACCAATGTAAGGGACATTCTTCCCACTGACTACCAATGTAAGGGGCATTCTTCCCACTGACCACCGATGTAAGGGACATTCTTCTCACTGATCACCAATGTAAGGGATATTCTTCCCACTGACCACCAATGTAAGGGATATTCTTCCCACTGACCACCAATGTAAGGGACATTCTTCCCACTGACTACCAATGTAAGGGGCATTCTTCCCACTGACCAGCAATGTAAGGGACATTCTTCCCACTGACCACCAATGCAAGGGACATTCTTCCCACTGATCACCAATGTAAAGGACATTTTTCACACTGATCACCAATGTAAGGGGCATTCTTCCCACTGATCACCAATGTAAGGGACATTTTTCACACTGATCACCAATGTAAGGGGCATTCTTCCCACTGACCACCAATGTAAGGGACATTCTTCCCACTGACTACCAATGTAAGGGGCATTCTTCCCACTGACCATCAATGTAAGGGACATTCCTCCCACTGATCACCAATGCAAGGGACATTCTTACCACTGACTACCAATGTAGGGGCATTCTTCCCACTGACAATCAATGTAAGGGACTTTCTTCCCACTGATCACCAATGTAAGGGACATTCTTCCCACTGATCACCAATGTAAGGGACATTCTTCCCACTGATCACCAATGTAAGGGACATTTTTCGCACTGATCACCAATGGACGGGAACATTCTTCCCACTGGCCACCAATGTACATAGTTATATAGTAGGTAAGGTTGAATAAAGACAATAGTCCATCCATTTCAACCTGTGTGGGTGTACGTGTGTCAGTGTCTATAATTATTTCCCATATCCCTGTATGTTGTGTTCTTTAAGATGCACATCCAAGAGTCTTCTAAAAATATCCATACTCCCCGCTGCCACCATCAATTGTGGAAGAGAGTTGCACATTTATTGCCCTGACAGTGAAAAACCCCCTGTGCCGTTTAAGGTTAAACCGCTTCTCCTCCAATCTCATTGTGTGGCCCTGTGTTCTCTTACACTCCCTGAGACTGAATATATTTTTCCTATGCTGGGATCACCATTAAGATATTTGAAAATCGCTATCATGTCCCCTCTTAAAGCGGGAGTTCACCCAATTAGTTTTTTTTTCTCTTTTCCCCTTAGATGCATGCTCGTTTTGTCTAGGGGAATCGGCTAGTTGTTTTAAAAATATGATCCGTACTTACCGTTTACCATCTTCTCCGTCGCTTCCGGGTATGGGTCTTTGGGAGCAGGCGTTCCTTCTTGATTGACAGTCTTCCGAGAGGCTTCCGACGGTCGCATCCATCGCATCACTCGTAGCCGAAAGAAGCCGAACTTCGGTGCGGCTCTATACTGCACCTGCGCACCGACGTTCGGCTTCTTACGGAAAATCGTGACGCGATGGATGCGACCGTCGGAAGCCTCTCGGAAGACTGTCAATCAAGAAGGAACGCCCAGTCCCGCAGCCCATACCCGGAAGCGGCGGAGAAGATGCATCTCGTAAACGGTAAGTACGGATCATATTTTAAAACAACTAGCCGATTCCCCTAGACAAAACGAGCATTCATCTAAGGGGAAAATGTGTTCTCTATGGGTGAACCTCCGCTTTAAGCAGCGGTTCTCCAGCGAGAATAAAACATTTTTTTGTAGTAATTTCTCATAATTGAGGTCCTCCAATCCCCAATCTCTCCAGCTCCAGGCCATCCCTTCTGAGGACTGGTGACCAGAACTGGATGGAATACTCCAGATGTGTCCTAACCAGAGTTATATATAGTGACAGAATTATTATTTTATCCCTGGAGTATATCCCTTTTTTAATTTCAATAGTTTTTCATTGAGTGTACAGAAAAAGAATGAATATTTACAAAAACAATAAGACATCAATATGCCAATAAATATTCAATAAGTATTTGTTCGGTCAGAAGCAATAACAAACCTTACAACGTGGGTGGTAATCCATCACTACCGGTAACCTGATTGGCTGAAGCGTCATCGAGGGTGGGAGAAGACATCGAGGGACATGGAAGGAGGATGGCTGACCCCCAGAAAGGTAAGTGGGGGAGGGGAATTTTACAGGGCACAGCAGCGACAATGGGCACAGTGGCAACAATGGGCACAGTGGCATCAATGGGCACAGTGGCATCAATGGGCACAGTGGCGACAATTAAAGGGCACAGTGGCGAAAATTGGCACAGTGGCGACAGTTGATAGGCACAGTGGCTGCGTTTGATGGCATGACACAGTGGTGACAATTGATGGCACAGTGGCTGCGTTTTATGACATGGCACAGTGGTGACAATTGATGGCACAGTGGCTGCGTTTGATGGCATGGCACATTGGTGACAATTGATGGCACAGTGGCTGCGTTTGATGGCATGGCACAGTGGTGACAATTGATGCCACAGTGGCTGCGTTTGATGGCATGGCACAGTGGTGACAATTGATGGCATGGCACAGTGACTGTGTTTGATGGTATGGCACAGTGGTGAAAATTGATGGCACAGTGGCTGCGTTTGATGGCATGGCACAGTGGTGACAATTGATGGCACAGTGGCTGCGTTTGATGGCATGGCACAGTGGTGACAATTGATGGCACAATGGCTGCGTTTGATGGCATGGCACAGTGGTGACAATTGATGGCACAGTGGCAGCATTTGATGGCATGGCACAGTGACTGCGTTTTATGGAATGGCACAGTGGTGACAATTGATGGCACAGTGGCTGAGTTTGATGGCATGGCACAGTGGCTGAGTTTGATGGCATGGCACAGTGGTGACAATTGATGGCACAGTGGCTGCGTTTGATGGCATGGCACAGTGGCTGCGTTTTATGGAATGGCACAGTGGTGACAATTGATGGCACAGTGGCTGCGTTTGATGGCATGGCACAGTGGCTGTGTTTGATGGCATGGTACAGTGGTGACAATTGATGGCACAGTGGCTGCGTTTGATGGCATGGCACAGTGGCTGCGTTTGATGGCATGGTACAGTGGTGACAATTGATGGCACAGTGGCTGCGTTTAATGGCATGGCATAGTGGCTGCGTTTGATGGCATGGCACAGTGGTGACAATTGATGGCACAGTGGCTGCATTTGATGGGTCCAGTGGCTGCATTTGATGGGCACAGTGGCTGCATTTGATGGGCACAGTGAGGCTGCAATTGTTTTTTTTTTTTTTTCGTTTGCGCCCCCCCCCCAAATTTTGAGCACCAGCCGCCACTGCCCCAGCGGTTCTCCCCCTATCGAGTAGTTTGTATTTATGTATTTTGCCCCCAAGTGCATTGCTTTACATTTCTCCACATTAAACCTCATTTGCCATGTAGTTCCCCACTCCATTTTTTTGTTCAGGTCTTTCTGTAGAATTTCCTGCTTATTTTTGTATCATCCACAAATGGATCAAGCTATTTATCCCATTCTCTCTATCATTTACTGTATGAATGAATTTAATAGAATTGGTCCCAAGACAAAACCCTGGGGTACCCCGCTTACCACTCCAGACCAGTCTGAGTAAACGCTATTTATCGCCACCCTTTGGACACACCCCTGTAACCATTTTTGTACCCAAAAACAAACCTTGTGGTCCACGCCTGAAGACCTCAGCTTGTAAATTAAGCATTTATGGGGAACTGTATCAAAATCCAGATACACTAAATCCACTGGCCTTCCCCTGTCTAGGCTGTCAGCCTCTTTGTGATAATACAAACGCAATATTCCTCATGCACACGTTCCTAAAAATGCCTATTCGGTAATAATGGGTGTTGCAATGACCACAGACTGGGAACCGTAAACAATCCAAGTGAAGAGATGTCACCACCACACCAAGGATTCCTCAAGAAGTGTAGAAACCTTTATTCTCACGGTCACATGGTACGCTAACGGCAACGTTGCCTAATGAAGGAGCCCTGTGTGGCTCTGAAATGTTGCCTTATGTGTACCATGTGAGTACGAGAATAAAGCTTTGGACATTTCTTAAGGATTTCTTTGTGATAATAGACCCTTGATGTCTCCTCAAAGAGGTCCTGTCACTTGCACCATGCTATCCGTTAGGGGGCTTGTCTGCCTCTTTGTGTTAATAGACCACCTTTTTGTTATAGAAGTAAAGTTAAGCTGCCCATATATTATACAATTTTCTTATTCAATTTCCTTTAGACTTACCTTCAACTATGTAGTGCAAGGGCCTGTCTGATTGCATACAAACTGAAAGGCCCGGATTCACATACATCTTACGCCGACGTATCTGTTGATACGCCGCGTAAGTTGTAGGATGCGCCGTCGTATCTCTGTGCCGTATTCTCGAAACCAGAAACGCCTGAATTTGGGCTTGATCCGACCGACGTAAGTCTCCTTACGCTGTCGTATCTTGGGTGCATATATACGCTGGCCGCTAGGGGCGCTTCCATAGATTTCCGCGTTGAATATGTAAATGAGTTAGATACGCCGATTCACGAACGTACTTGCGCCCGTCGCAGTAAGCTACACCGTTTACGTAAGGCGTACGTCCGTCGTAAGTTTACCCTTCATAAAGCAGGGGTAAGTCGTTCGTTCGGCCATGCATTTACATGGGGTCACGCTTCATTATAATACAACACGCCCACTACCAGCCTACTTTTAATTAGGCGGGCTTACGCCGGCCATTTTACGTTACGCTGGCGTAAGAAAGGGAGCAAGTGCTTTGTGAATACAGTACGAGCCACTCTCGGTTACGTCGGCGTAGCACATATCAGATGCGCTACGCCGCTCTAAAGAAACGCCAGTCTTTCTGAAATGTTTAGGTTTGACCTCATATTATATGGTTTTGGTAAATCTAAAGGAAGATTGTATGAGAAAAAAATTCATAATGTATGGCCAACCTTACTTAAAATA
This sequence comes from Rana temporaria, assembly GCF_905171775.1. Lineage (NCBI taxonomy): Eukaryota > Metazoa > Chordata > Amphibia > Anura > Ranidae > Rana > Rana temporaria. Next base: position 452,009,455 of record NC_053491.1, read on the forward strand.
AAAAAAAGTAAAGTTAAAAATGTTAAAAAAAAACAAAAAAACATCTAAAAATGTTTTAAATTCCCCTACCTTGCATATACTGTATGGGCCAAATCCACAAAGCAGATGCGCCGATTTAACTCGAGATTTCTAATTTTACACGGCGCGTATCTTTGCGCCTGATCCTCAAAACGAGATACGCATGAAATTCCGGTATTTCCGTCCTACCTAAAATAATTACACCGGCGCTTCTTTGTGCGCAAATTACGCTAGACACGCCGCTGTATTTGATAGGCAAAGATGCAAATGAGGGAAATAGGGCGATCCACAAAATTAAGTGTGTGCGGCGTAGATTACGACCTGTGCGCTTCTGTTAGTTTCCCGGAGCAATTTTACACTTTATAAAAGCAGCCCTAATGTTACACATGCCGTGTAAAGGTCAGCTAAAGCAATACCATGAAGGAAGAGCTGACCACACACACTTGCTGGACTACAATCTGTATGCCACCATGCCAGGGGCATCCATGCCCCTATTTATAATAGTGACTTTAGTAACCCAGGGTACCCCCTCTTCTGAGGGAACAGCAGTCAGGAGACGCCTCGCAGAATGCATATTTGCAGAGTAAACGCACATTAATGATGTCACAATGAGAATGCATGAATGCACGCCACTGTGGTCCCTAGCACAGACACATCACATGCACATCTAATTGGATTAGATCCAAGTACCCCCCCCCCTTTGGTACTTGGGAGCAGCAACGCCACGCCACGGCTCCAATTATGTCACTGTGCATTTATACACCATTCAGGAACCTGAGATCACTTCTCCCTGGTCCTGGGGATCCCTTCTCCACCAAAACTGAAGGTGACACCCTTATTTTATCAGGAATGCCACCCCCCACATTCACACATCATTCACACACATAAATCAAATCATAAGTACAGAATACCAAATGAAATAATAAAAAAAATAAAAAAACATAAAAATAAAAAAACAAAAGTATCCCTGCTAATTACTTATCAGGGGCGATTGCTACGCCTTGGCTGGCCACGGGCACGGGCGCGGCCACGCCCTCGCGGAGGATGTCCATTGGGGGGGTGTGAGCTGGGGAAGGAGGAGCCTCCTGGGGGGAAGGGGAAGGAGGAGCCTCCTGGGGGGGGTGAGCAGGGGAAGGAGGAGCCTCCTGGGGGGGTGAGCAGGGGAAGGAGGAGCCTCCCCTGCTGGCCTGCCCTCCAAGGTCACTGCAATTCTACTGAGACAGGCAGTGAGGGCAGCCGCATTGGCCTGGCCAGACCTAGTATTGTCCTGCACAGCCTGGGTCAGGGCAGTCACCTCCCGGGCCACACCTGTTGTGGCGGTCTGTAGGTCGTTCATGCATGTAATGACCGCCACTGAGTTGGTGGCCACATCACCGACTGCCTTCATCATTACACCCAGGCTGTGCTCCATCTGGGTCATTTTTTGGAGCATTTTATCCAGAGTGCGGGTCTGCCGGGCATTGTCCCTCAGCAGACTGACCGGCAGACGCTCGGCCACCTCCATGGTGTCCTGGGTCGCCATCCTGCCTGCCCCTGAGGCTTGTGGCCTGGGAGGAGGGGATAGAGTGACCCTTGTGGGTGGAGGCCTGTTGGGGGAGAAGTGGGAGGGGCTACCCCTGATGGTGGCCTGACTGGTGCCAGCCTCTGGGGTAGCCTCAGGGGAAGACTCAAAGGTCATCATATCAGACGCCAACAGGACTTCCCGGCCAATCTGAATATTTTCTTCCTCCTCCCCCTCATCCTCCTCCCCCTCATCCTCCTCCCCCTCAACCTCCTCATGAGGGGAGGTTTGGCCACTCCCCTCCCCTGGGGAATCCTGCCCTTCTTGGGAGTCATCAGCAGCCTGTCTTGGGGGTGGTGCAGCAGCCTGGCCTGATGGGCCAGCAACCTCCTGGCCTGATGGGCCTGCAACCTCCTGGCCTGATGGGCCTGCAACCTCCTGGCCATCTGTGGTGGACACAAAACAATCACAGGTTTGAGGATCCACACACTTGGCACATCTTCCCTTCCCCCACCCACACATGCTTATCACCAAAAAACCAAAAACTTACCTGTCCTCACAGGAACATCTGACTGATAGCCAGGCAGGCCCACCACCTGCTGTGTGTGGAAACACTGGGCCACTGCCCATTCCTCCTCCGTCAGTCTGACTGGGCAGGGTCCCCCTCCTCCAGTGCCCCTGGTATGGGCGTCCATCTTTGCCATCTTATTGCAGACGACGCTCCTAAGGTCGTTAATTTTTTTCTGTATGCCAGCGGGGGTCCTGGTCTCCCCCCCCCCCCGCCGCATTGACCTGATCCGTTATCCGTTTAAGGAGCTCCTTCCTCCTGGCCGGGGGGGTGTTCCGGCTCTCAGGGCCATGCAGATATCGCCCATATCGCACGATGCCCCGAGCAAGAACTTGCTGCTCTCCCAGGGTGAAATTAAGCTTCCTGCGCTTGGGGGCCATCACAGACACCACCCAGCACCAAGAAACTCACCCAAAAAACAATCACCAATACATACCCAACAAACAGACAAAAATACACACCCAAGAAACAGACAAAAATATACACCCAACAAACAGACAAAAATACACACCCAACAAACAGACAAAAATATACACCCAAAACACAGACAAAAATCTAAACACACAAGCAGACAGCTACTATAAATTCAAAATAAAACACGAACAAAAAACAAACAAAATACAAGCACAAAAAAAAAAACAGCAAAAACAATAACAAACAAATTAACAAAATTCACTTATCAAAAACAAACACCAACTAGACTCTCCAACTCCTCAAACACTTTTCTCACAAACACAACTTAACAACACACCAACAAACGTTAAGAGCAGAAGCAAATTGCTCATGGAAAGGAAACACTGGGATATACTTTTGCAAGGGAAGTGTGTTTGACTGGGGCTTTTTATACACAGGGCGATCCTCAAACTAAGTACGCTTGGCCTTTTACCTATCTCACTGATTGAGCCGAGCAAAGTTCTGCACATGCGCAGTGAGCAGCAGATTCGTGCACGCATGCGCAGTACGGCCGGCCCTTCATTTGCATGGGGTCACGGCTCATTACAATGAAGCACGCCCACTTCCTTCCCACTTGCAATAACCCCGCCTTACGCCTCGGAATTTAAGTTACGTAAGCGCAATTTTGTGCGCAAATGCGCTGTGGATACGGCACTTACGACACCAACTTAGGGCGCCATAACTTAAATGACATAAGTTTTGAGTAACTTAATTTGCGCCGCTGGCTGTGGATTTGGCCCTATGTGCCTACTAATGCAAGTGTCTGGTGCGCACACAAACGTAAATGATGATTACACAACACATATTAGGCATTCCAATGCATGCTGGAATGAAAGCAGTAATTGTAGGGCCATCATTCACGGTTAGGCTGGGTTTACACTGGTACAACACGACAGTCATACAACTTTCATCCTACTTTGCTCTGCAACATCAGTCCTACAATGGTCCTACATTGGTCCTACATCCATCCGACTTTCATGAACAGGATACTACTTTGATCCAACTTTGTGATCGTCTGACTTGTCCTTTGACCAATCAAAACAATCACAGTGTGGGATAAATTCCTTTTACTGCTGCTGTAATCACCATGCCAGATGTCAAAAGTTGGATGGTAAGGACAAGGACTTGTGCTGGACCACTTAAGATGGCTCTCATAGGGAATCATTTATTTTCACACGTCATGTGACATGAGCTCCCAATGTCAGAGCGTTTGTCGTACCAGTGTGAACCCAGCCTCAATGTGTTTTCCTTCCGTAGGGGCAGTCTGTTTCCAATCGAGTCTGGACAGGCCTCCGAAACAGGGATTGCAGTTGGGTTATTTTGCTTTGCGGGGTGGTTATGTTTAATTGTATGATGTTGTAGCAGTTGGCAGGGGTCTCAGATTCTTGGAAGGCAGTGACGGTTTTAAGTTGGGAAAACGAGGGATGGGGCCCATCTCAGGTATAGGTGTTTCTACCCTGGCAAATTGAGCTAGTAATGGTTTAAATGAGTATTTGGCTGTATCGCGGGTGTCTTAACCACTTGCTGACGGCCGTACGACTTTGTACGGCCTCAGCGCGGCTCCCAATTTCTAACAGGCCGTGTTTTTACGGCCTCTCCTTTACACGTTCCCCGCGCGCGCTCCCGAGCGCGCGGCGGGGAACTTCTGTACTGGCCGTGTCCCTTGGATACAGCCAGTCACAGATCGCCGTGAACGGCCAATCGGAGCGGCCGTTTCCTAGGCGATCTGTGCGGCCAATGAGAGATGATCTCATATGTTTACATATGAGATCATCTCTCATTCCCGGCTCTCGCAGACAGCGGTGCTGTCAGGGGAGAGAGGAGACGGATCTGTGTCTCTTCTACATAGAGACATAGATCGGTCACCCCCCCAGTCACCCCCCCTCCCCCACAGTTAGAACACTAATTAGGGTACACATTTAACCCCTTCCTCACCCCCTAGTGTTAACCCTTCCCTGCCAGTCACATTTATACAGTAATTAGTGCATATTTATAGCACTGATTGCAGTATAAATGTGAATGGCGCCAAAAATGTGTCAAAAGTGTCCGATGTGTCCGCCATAACGGCGCAGTCCCAATAAAAATTGCAGATCGCCGCCATTTCTAGTAAAAAAAAAGCATTTATACAGTAATTAGTGCATATTTATAGCACTGATTGCAGTATAAATGTGAATGGCGCCAAAAATGTGTCAAAAGTGTCCGATGTGTCCGCCATAACGGCGCAGTCCCAATAAAAATCGCAGATCGCCGCCATTTCTAGTAAAAAAAAAGCATTTATACAGTAATTAGTGCATATTTATAGCACTGATTGCAGTATAAATGTGAATGGCGCCAAAAATGTGTCAAAAGTGTCCGATGTGTCCGCCATAACGTCGCAGTCCCAATAAAAATCGCAGATCGCCGCCATTTCTAGTAAAAAAAAAAAATTATACAGTAATTAGTGCATATTTATAGCACTGATTGCAGTATAAATGTGAATGGCGCCAAAAATGTGTCAAAAGTGTCCGATGTGTCCGCCATAACGTCGCAGTCCCAATAAAAATCGCAGATCGCCGCCATTTCTAGTAAAAAAAAAAAAAAAAAAAAAATAATAATTCTGTCCCTTATTTTGTAGGCGCTATAACTTTTGCGCAAACCAGTCGCTTATTGCGATTTTTTTTTTTTTTACTAAAAATATGTAGAATACGTATCGGCCTAGACTGAGGATAAAAAAAAAAAACGTAAAAAAAAAAATTTAGCTATTTATTATAGCAACAAAGTAAAAATATTTTATTTTTTTTCAAAATTGTCGCTCTATTTTTGTTTATAGCGCAAAAAATAAAAACCGCAGAGGTGATCAAATACCACCAAAAGAAAGCTCTATTTGTGGGGAAAAAAGGACGTTAATTTTGTTTGGGAGCCACGTCGCACGACCGCGCAATTGTCAGTTAAAGCGACGCAGTGCCGAATCGCAAAAAGTCCTCTGGTCAGGAAGGGGTTTAAGTGCCCAGTAAGGAAGTGGTTAATAGTGGTAGTCCTCGAGCTGGTGTAGTTGAGGCTGAGAGCCTGGAAGTCTATTATGATAGTGATACAGCCAATCAGTGGAATATAAGTTGCCTTCCAGGATCCTAAATGTTAATAAATTTAATTTCTGTACTGAGATGGTGTTACTGATATTTCAGATATGTAAATGAAGAAAAATATATATTTGTGAAAGAGTTGTATTTTATTTGTTAATTAAATGGCTGCCATGACCTAAACACTTACAGACCAGAAGATTTTCCTGCTTAAAGGGGTTGTAAGCCCTCACCGTTTTATACCTTAATAGATTCTAAGCATTAAGGTCAAAAGCCTCCTGTGCTGCAGCAGCGACCCGAGCCCTCCTTATACTTACCTGAGCCCTGTAATTCCCACAACGGGAAACGAGCACACCAGCTTCCAGCCGATGTCTTGTGTCCTGATTGGATAGATTGATAGCTGCTGTCAATCAAATCCAATGACATAAGCTCCAGTGGGCGGAGCCGAGTCCTGCTGTCTCTGTCTACGGTTGCAACAGCAGGAAACGGGAGCACGCCCGTGCGGGTATCCACGAAGGAGAGCGCTTCTCCGATGGGACATTTGAGAAGAGGAGGAGCTAGGAGCACCACAGAGGGACCCCAGAAGAGGAAGATCGGGGCCACTCTGTGCATAACCAACTGCACAGTGGAGGTAAGTATAACACAAACTGAACATTTACATCCCCTTTAATGACCGGGCCAGTGGTTAAAACCCATAAAGGGAAACTGTGTGGTCATCTGTTTATAGGGAGTGATATGGATTGGTGGTAAAAGGTTTAAGCAGCTGTAATATTTGCATATACCTCAGTCAAGGCTTTAAAAGCGTCACCTATTGGGTTATCATAGTTTTCCCAATTTCACTGTCTTTATAGGTAGTAAAAAAAAAAACTATACATGACGACCTTTAAGTACAGATAACAAGCTTGCTAATTTATATCATGAATTTCTCTTTCACTCTACCAGGTGTACCCTGATGACCTCCAATGTGTTGCGGGCGGACAGCGAGGAGACTTTCTTAGTAGATGGACATGGCATAGCACTGGAGGGAGATATTATGGTCCAGGATTTTCCCAAGAAAAAAATTATTATTGGTCAGGGCAAGGTCTCAGTCAACAATGGAAATGGCTTTCTGGGAACATCCAAATTCTTGGTGAGTGCTTTCTTAGTTACTGTACATGATATATATATATATAAAACTATACTAAGAAGAAACCCCTCCAAATGATTGATTTTAGGTTTTTCCCGTTATGGGTACCATTAATACTACATTTTGCGCAGTTCAGTTTGGTGAAGGCCTTGTGTACAAAGCCAGCTCCTGCAAAACCAGATTGGTGTGGAGGAACTTGAATGGTCTGCACAGAGTCCTCATCTCAACCCTTTTGAACATCTGTGGGAATTGAGATGCCAATTAAGAGCCAGGTCTTCTTGTCCATCAGTACCTGACCTCACAATTTTTTATTTATTTTTGGCTAACTGGACACAAATTCCCACACAGCCCTTTCTAAAAGGCTTGTTGCCAAATGTGTGCAGGCTGTTACATCCACATGAGGGTGTAACCTCTATATTAATGCCCATGGTTTTGTAATGGGTTGTAACTTGTCCAACACACTCATAAAGATGTGATGCTGAGGTGTGCACATATGTTTGGTTATATAGTAAATTACATACAAACGAGATGTACCACAAGGGGAGTAGGTATTTCAGCCAGAGCTGTCATATCAAGAGAAATGTTTCCTGTTTGTCTTCTAGGACTGCAGCCAATTTCTAGTTTATAAATGTGCCCTGAAGTATTAATTTCACTTCTGCAAAGTTAATAGGCAGAGATTCCATGCAGGCGTGATAGTTTGTTTTGTAGCTACAGTATACAAATATGAATGATTAGAGAGCTTTTATTGGTCTGTGAAGCAGAGCTTCTCATGGGTCTTTGCAAAGACTTATCTGTGTTATCAAGTTTTATTGTCCTATTACTTGACCTCATGTAGCTGTGTTTAAATTCCCCCTAGGTTCCATCAACTAACCTGGAGAAAGACCCAGAAAAGAAGCAGTTTGTCTACGTCATTGTGCGTTCCGGCCCCTGCAACTTGGAAAAGGTTGTTCTGGTGTCCTATCAAAGCGGTTATATCTTCATACAGACCGACAAACCCATCTACACTCCAGGATCACAAAGTAAATATGACAACCGCAGGAGAAAGAAATGCTATTGGTATTCCTAAAATATAAAAAGGAAAAAAAAATGTGCTAACCTGAGTGATTCAAAGTGACAGTGTGCAGCAGCTCCCAATAACCTAAATAGTAAAAGCTCCTAGTGAGTGAATACAAAAGAATAAAGTGTGCATACACTGAAAAAAAAAAAAAATATATATATATATATACAGCCCTCAAAATTTCCACTCGCCTACTAGCATTTGGCGAGTGGATTTAAGCTGGGGGCGAGTGATGACATGCCTGCATGACCAATCTCCCTCCAATCTGTGCCTACACTTAGAGTCCCGATGAGATTGGCGGCCGAAGAGGAAAGGTGCATGCTCGGGAAAAGTAGTCTGGTGAGCCGCGCACAGGCAGAGCAGTACACAGGTGCTCTCCTTACAATTCTCATTAAGCCATGGGACCTAACAGTATGACCTCTCTGAGCCTGCCCCCCTCCCCCGGCCCCCAGACCAATGTAGCTGGAGAGCAGAAAGTAATGAGTGAGGTGGAGGATTGCCAAAATTACCACTCCGGTGCAGCGCTCACTGAAAATTGCCCTGACATGAGAGTGGCAGCCTTCTAGTTTGTGCAGTTTTCTTCTCCTTGTGCTCTATGTAAGTGTCCAACAGTTTAGCCTGAGCACTGTGAACAGACTGGTCTCAATGTGTGCTGTGCGCTGTCAGTGTGCGCTGTGCTATGGTGTCAATGGCTGTGCAGTTGTGTGGATCTCAGCGCTGGATTGTACTCCCTCCCGCTGTGCTGCAGCTCCTCTCCTCTCTGCCAGCCTGAATAAAAGGGGGAAGTGGGGACATGCAAGTGTGGAGCCGAACACACAGGCTCCTGATGATGAGATGAATGGGAGAGAGAGAGAGGATGGATGGGAGTTGCAGAGGAGACAGCAAGAGAATGGGGAAGAGACACAGTTCTAGTGCCCTGTCCCTCTAGTCTGCCCCCAGTGCCCTGTCCCTCTGGTCTGCCCCCAGTGCCCTGTCCCATTTTGTTAAAGTTGTTGTTGGTAATATTTAATTTTGTAACTTGATTCTGCATAAAACATTGTCATTCCATGAGATAATCTACGAGGGCGTGTTTACGGGTGCAATTAGGCACAGGGCAGTGTATGAATTAGGTGGGGCAACTGGTGGCGAGTAACTCTTGAGGCCTGGCTAGTAGCTCAGGACTTGAAATTTTGAGCCCTGTATATATATATATATATATATATATATATATATATATATATATATATATATAGATATACTGTATATATATATATATATATATATATATATATATATATATATATATATATATATATATATATATATACATATATATATATACACTGTATATATATATATATATATATATATATATATATATATATAAAATCTCCTTGGTGTGCAAAAAAGTATTCATGAATACCCATCAAGGTGCAATGTGAAAAATATATTAGAAAATAATATATTAGCATAACTACCAGTATATATGAATAAACCAAAAAAACAGTAAAAGTCCATATAGATATCACAAAGTAACCACGTTATAAAAAAGCATTAAGTCTTCTGATATTCTGATATTCCAATACTCTGATCAGGGATATGATATCAAAGCTGCTTACCAGATTTTTGGGATCTCAGGTAATAGAGATCAAATGTGCTTATGTATCAGCCTGCCGGCAGGAATGTGATCCGCCTGTGGTCTGTTTCAGAGAAAGGGTATTCCACCAGCCACAACAGGATATTCCATTACAAAAGAGATCTTATACCGGGAATCGTTCACACAGCTCTGAAGCGGCTGCGGCGCTAATTGCACATGAGTGCTGTGCATCTTCTGGTCCGTTTCAGGTCCAAATTCAGCCCAAAATTTGGACTGAAATCAGACCTGAAACAATGTCCCCAATGGTGAAATTCTTCCTGACTTGCTGTTCTGGTTGAAAGTGATTAGGTATCCCGGAATCAAGTCAAAACCTGCTGTATGATAGCGAATGGCAGCAGCCTCTGCCTGGACTACCATTGCCTGGAGCATAGACAAGCTCCCCTCCCAGCCAGCACTTACAGCGGTGGGCAAAGGACTTCATTGTCACACAGCCTGAGCAGCTTACACACAAATCTTGGTTTGCAGTTACTGTTCTGGCTATCACACAGAAAGTAGGGAAAAATAATCCCAACGGGAAAATAGACCACAATATAGTTCTTTACAGTGGACCCTCAGATTACGAGCATAATCCGTTCCAGGAGAATGCTTATAATCCAAAGTACTCGCATATCAAAGCGAGTTTACCTATAGAAGTCAATGGAAACGAAAATAATTTGTTCCGCATTGACTTCAATTGCATGCAATACCGCATGTGGTCAGAGATAGGGGGGCGCCGGAGAACCTCGGAAACACACGGAAAGGCCCGAGGACACTTCGGCTGACCTCGGAAAAGGCTCGGGAACTGAGAATTTCCGTGTCTTTCTGAGCATTTCCGAACAGCTCCGAATGGCGCCGGTCGGCTCCAGCGCCCCCCCCCCCACCTCAGGCCAAACGCAGTACTACACACCACTTTGGCATGAATCCTGCTAGTTTTTAAAAATATAGTGCTCGTATTGCAAAAACGCTTGTTAACCGCATAACTCGCAATTCGAGGTTCCACTGTATTACTCTTTACAAACTTTATAGACACTGGCTTGAGTTCCAGCAGAGGGGCTATAGGGACCTGGAAAGGCAATTTTCCCTGGGAACCATGGTAGCTCTTAGCACCTCTAATTGCAGTGCAAAGAGCAGCCCTGGCCTATTAATAATTATTTGCCAAGCCATCTGAGCCTTTTAAAAACTCCATGCATTCGCAAACGTATTTATTGATTTTATGTCCTCATAGATAACTTTTACAAATATCACATTATTAGGCAAGTGTCTAAAGTCTAGTATTTCAGTGGAAATTTGAGTTACAGAAAACCCCCAAGTACTGTGTAACTCTGATGCAATCTGAACCCATTATCTACAGTATGTTAGTTTGCTAATTTAAGTAAAAAAAAAAAAAATCTGCCAATAAACGCAATGTAGTTGATTTACTAAAGACAAGTAGACTGTGCACTTTGCAAATGTAATTGCACTTTGCAAGGAAATTTGCTCCAAAGCTTAGTAAATGAGGGGACGTTCTGCTGACTTCCTTCATTCAATCATGTGCAAGCAAAAAAATTTTTTTTTTTTTATCTTTCTTGCATGTGATTGGGTATTCTCTCTACAAAGTGAAGCTTCGCCTTGTTTACGAAGCTCTGGAGAGTGCAACTTACCTTGCAAAGTGAACAGCCTTCTTGCCTTTAGTAAATCAACACCCATGATATTCTATAATCACACAGTCATACCTGTTAATTTTAAGAAGCATAATGCAACCCCCACTCTACTTAAAGTATATGTAAACCCTACCAATGAACTGTTTTTATAATTATTCCCTTTTGGCCTCTTAAATATACCATTGAAAGTACCTTTGTTACAGTGTATCTTTTTGATATTTGCAAAAAAAAATACCAGTTGATTCTGCCAGAAATCCAGTGAGCTCTTAAAGCAAAGTTCCAGGCTTTTTATGTTTATTAAAAGTCAGTAGCTACAAAAAGTGTAGCTGCTGACATTCAATAAAAAGAAACTTACCAGTTCCACGGTCCAGCGATACAGCCGCCCGAAGCGTGGCTCCTCTCCGCCGGCGCCTCTATTGCCACTCTGGGCACCCGACCCTGATAGCTTTTGGGTTAGTGACCGGGCACACACTGCACATGCACGAGTCACGCTGCGCTCCCGGAATGGACAAGCGATCTCCTGGGACCTGTCACATGTCCCAGGAGATCGCCTAGAGGGAGGGGTTGCCTAGGTGGAGAGAAGGAGTCGCCTAGGCAGAAGAAGGAAGAGGGATAGGAAGTCCCACTCCTAACAAAGCCCCCACTCCCCCCCCCCAAAAAAAAATGACATGCCACATATGGCATGTAAGGGGGCGAGGAGTGCTTAAAGCGGAAGTTCCACTTTTGGGTTCCTGTACTGGGTTGACAATGTTGCACTGAAATATCAAACAATGTTATCGGCTCTGCCAGTTCACCTTTTTGTACTCTCTCCTCACTGAAAAAAAAATAATGCAGCCACCACATCTTAGGATTGGTGAGTTGTAATATATTACATTTTTGTTGTTTAGATACACTTTAAGCTACTTAGTTATAACTATTACTAATAGTATGACTATTATTGTACTATGGGATTTTTAACTGTCTGTAAATGAAATCATGTAATATTCAAATGTGGTACCTATAACATGCACTTTTCTCTTTGAATTCAGTTCTCTACCGAATCTACAGCATGACCCCAGACCTGAAGCCTCTAAACACGCCAATAGTCATAGAAGTTCTGGTAGGTCATTTTCTCTCTGTCCATATTCAAGCCTGTATTTGTTATATTATCTGATAAAAATGTATTCCCTAGTGTGTAATCATTGTATATACATTTCTTAAATTTTTTATTTTAATATTCCTTTACTTTGTACAAGGGGCCTAAAGCTGGGCAGTCACTTAAACATGAAATGAAATACGAAAAAGAGGAGAGGGGTAGCCTGTGGTTAGACAGGCTAAAGAGGTTACTTTGGCAACAAAATAATGATCAAGGCGGGAATAATCCAAAATGTTGTATTTATTCCAATATCAAAAAATTTATATATAGAAGATAAAGGTGCAATTATGGATAACCACTATGAAAAATGGTTTCAAAATCGGAAAATAATGGCTAAGGACATAGTTGACAAACAAAACACATAAATGTCTGGACATAAAGCAAAACACCAGTCCGCACGTGTGGTTCAGCCATGTGTTTATGAGCATCCCTTAAAAATGAAAGGCATAATTTAATCCTCTAAAGGAAAACGTCTATGTGAATCAGCATACAATCAGTAAGGATTCCCTTAATAGAGGCCAAATGGGTGCTGGACCAAGTTTGGGGTGAGGCGAGGGAGGCAGGGCGGTGGAGCCGTATGGTGTTGGGTTTACCTGGATAAGGTTGAAACAACGTATGCGATTGTATGTGGTGTATCGCATGGGCTGTGTCAACCATCAACTCAACCAACGTTGCAAACTGATATAGTGAGTAAGTTATTCAGAGGGTCAACTATGAAATGAAATACACCTTGTAAAGTGGTTGAGGATGGAAATATCAAACCTGTTATGGCCTGGGGGAAACAAATGTTGGTTGTTGCAATTGTTTATGGAAAAAATAAGCTTTAATACATTCTTGTGCACACAAACACAATATAATACCCTATTGTTTAATAAGATATAAAAGATGATGTTCCACTGAGTAAATAAATACCTAACATGTTTCTCTTTAAAATTGTGCCTGCCTCTTGAATAGCGACAAACTACGGTACCTAAAAATCTCCATAGGTGATGCTTTTAAAGCTTTTTCAGGTTAAAGTTTAGAGTTACACAGGGGGTCTGATGGTATAATTATTGCTCTCACTCTGACATTCGCGGTGATACCTTACATGTGCGGTTTAATCGCTGTTTTCATATGTGTGAGGGACCGATGTAAGCATTCACATTTGTGTGTGAACACGGGAGGATGGAGGAGCTTTTAGCAATAAGCATAATCAGCATCTCCTTATGGAGAAATCTGGGGTCTATTAGACTTGAGACCTTACATTAGTTTTTCTGTCACCAAAATATACAGGGATATGTGAGTTATTATTATTCTATTATTATACAGGATTTATATAGTTCCAACAGCTTGCGCAGTGCTTTACAATGTAGAGGGGGAGGACAATACAATCACAATACAGTTAAATACAGTAGGAATAGGTGGACTCTGCTCATAGAGCTTACAATCTAAAGGGAGGGGAGGGGGGGTACAAAAGCTAATAGCTGCGGGTATGATTTGGTGGAGGTGACTCTCGTACAGTTCTTGGGTGGAGGTGGGATAGGCTTCCCTGAATATGTGGGTTTTCAGGGATCGCCTAAAGGCAGACAGGGTGACGTGTGAATCCATAGTGACATATGTGCACACATGCAAATATAGATTGAGCTCGATTGACCTATGGGTTTATTCAGCCTTACCAACTATGTAATGTAATGTATGTGAAGAAAATCAATAAATACATTTAAAAAAAAAATTACAAAAAATAAATAAATAATAGAAGACCAAAAGGAATATTTGTTCATAGGCAGTTCTAATGGGCCTGTATCCCCTTCCCACTCAGCCCCGGTGTCCCTTAAATCCCCATGACTAAACTCTGGGGGGTGAGGCGAAATGTGTTGGGGAGCATGGCCTGGTTGGAGTCCAGGCTGAGGTTGCCACTCTGATTATTACCATAGGACCATATGGATGTATGGCACCAGGGATCACCTCTTTTCTCTCCCTTGTCCTTTAATAGGGTCAGTACAACCGGTAGGCAGGAAGGATCCCCCAATAACGAGACCATTGCTGTTTTTTTTTTTTTCAAATATAATCTTTATTGAATAACACCAAGGGAAGAGGTCCCATCACTACAGTCATTATAGTTACATTGAACTGGTTACAGACACTCCAACAGTACATTTCTCATATCTGGGTCTTTGCACATCAGAACAATACAAAATATAAACATTTAGGTAAGTGCACCACCCAGGAATCAAGAGTTTCCATCTTAGTGTAGACCTCTAAAGATACAGGGCCTCTCCACTTCCTTTTCACCTTTTCTTATGAAATCTCATAACAAGCTAAGTATAGATAAAAAAAAAGATAGAGAAAAGCAAAGAATAGGGGATAGCAAACACACCAGGGAGGGGGGGGGGGTCAATCCAGGGAGTGGGTGTTGGAACGGGCGATGACTCCGGCGCCATGCGGTAGTCCACAGCCGAGGAAGAACGCCGCATCGCCTGGGATTTCGTATTCCGTGAAGGTCTGTGTTATGCGGCGCACCTCCTCCCAAAAGCCCCTCAAGCCCAAGCAGGACCAGAAGACATGTAGTAGCGAGCCCACCTCTTTCTCGTACCGCCAGCAGCGGTCCGAGGCGGTCGGGAAACATTTGTGTAACTTGGCCGGCGTAAAATACCATCTGGTCAGGATTTTATAATTTGTCTCCTTTATTTTGGTGCATAAACACGATTTGAGTGCACAGCTGATAATGTGTTGTTGCTGTGCCGCTGAAAGTTTACGGTCCAGATCTCTCTCCCACCCATCAAAAAAGGGTAATTGAGGCTGTGTGGGTGGTGTATTAAGCAGGAAGTACATTTTAGATAGCGTCTGCGACACTGGCTCAGTTTCTGAGCAGAGCTCCTCAAATGTCGTCAACTGTGTGAAAGCCTGGGGGCCAGGGATAGAATGCAAAAAGTGGTGTAGCTGCACTGCTCCCCAAAAGGGAAGTCGGTAGCTACCTGTCTCCACAGTCAGTTCCAAGATGGTTGGCCATCTCCCCGCAACACAAATTTGGATGCATTCTCGTTGCCCGTGTTTCTCAGGGTGACAAATTCCGCAGATCGTAGGCCCGGTGTAAATTTGGGGTTACCTAAAATTGGGTAGAGTGGGGAGGAGTTGGACGTGAGGGACGATCGCATGGCCACCCTGTTGCTATGGCGCAAAGTGGCACCTATGGTCGGGTGGGATTTCAGTCCCGGTTGGAGATCGTCGTAACACCAAATCGCACTCCCCAAGGGCACCATCGATTGTGACTGCTCTAGGTGCACCCACAACTTGGTTGTTCCGTTACGTCGCCAATCCAGAATCTGGCCCAAATGGGTGGCTTGATAGTATTGTCTGACGTCAGGCAGAGCGAGGCCTTCGTTTAGTTTGGGAAGTGAGAGTAAGTCGCGTCACAAGCAGGGTTTTTTGCTCGGCCAAATAAAACGGGTGAAGAGTGTGTGTACCTGTCTAAAGAATGAGTGTGGGATATTTATAGGTAGGGCCTGAAAGAGGTATAGGAACTTGGGCAAGATACACATCTTTATCAGATTACCTCTGCCAAACCATGAGTGCAGGCCCTTGCTCCAACTCTCCAGCAGAGAGCGAGCTTTCGCTAAAATTAGTGGGAAGTTCAATGCAAACATGCGTGAGGTGTCTTTTGGCATGTACGTTCCAAGATATGACAGGGCTGAATCCGTCCATTTAAAACGGAGGCTAGATTGCAGAGACCGCAAGACGTGGGGAGACACAGCCACTCCCATGGCCTCTGACTTTGAGAAGTTTTTATTCAGGTTCGACAGGGCTCCATAAACATCGAATTCCTTAAGGAGGTTTGGCAATAAATTCTTGGGATTTGTCAGTGAGAAGAGTAGGTCATCTGCGTATGCTGAAATTTTGCACTGGGAGTCCCCTACGGGTAATCCCTGTATGTCTGGATTCAGTCTTATTTTGCATAGAAATGCTTCTAGCGACAAGGAAAAGAGGAGGGGCGAAAGAGGGCACCCCTGTCTTGTTCCGTTTCCGATACAAAACGGAGATGAAAGCAGACCATTCGCCTTTACCTGAGCCGTTGGGTTAAAGTATATCTTTTTGATCCAGGTGGTCAACTTTTCCCCCCAAACCTATGTGGCGGAGTACTGAGAACATGTAAACCCAATTCACCCTATCGAAAGCCTTCTCGGCATCTGTACTCAAGAACACACAGGGGGTTCCCCCCGTGGACGTAACGTGGAGAAGGTTCAACACTTTAATAGTGTTGTCCCTAGCTTCTTTTGTGGGGATGAAGCCTACCTGGTCGAGATGTATCAGTGACTGGAGATGCTGTGATAGGCGGGAGGCCAGAATCTTTGAAAACAAATTCAAGTCTATGTTCAGGAGGGAGATGGGCTTGTAGCTCCCACAGGAAGTTGGGTCCTTGCCTTCCTTGTCAATTAGGGAAATGTGGGCCCTCAGCGTGTCTCTGGGGAAGGTGGCATCCGATCCCAACGCATTAAAAAAAGATACCATGCAAGGGCCAATCAGTGGGAGGAAGGTCTTGTAATACTGAGTGGTATACCCATCCGGGCCTGGGGTTTTGCCTGGTTTCGTGGTCCCCACTGCACTCTGAATCTCCTCTAATGTGATTGGCGAGTCTAATTCTTCCAGTATATTCATAGGGAGAGAGGGGACTTGAGAGGACATAATGTACTCCTCCATAGCGGCCTGAGAGGGCGAACTGTCTGGCAAATTATATAGGGTAGAATACAAGTCACGGAACCCTATTGAGATTTGTTCTGGCATTGTGGCTTTCTGGCCATTTGGACACTGAATATAAGCTGCCAGTTTTTGCTCTCTCACCACTCTAGCAAGTGTTCTCCCACATTTGTCTCCCGACTCGTACGGGATTTTGCGGCAGCATTGCAGCGCAGCTTTGGCCCTGTAATGTAGAAGATCTGTAATCTGCCTGCGAATCGACCCAAGCTCTGTCTCCAGGGCCTGAGAGGGGGCGTGTTTGTGGCAGGCCTCTGTAGAGGCCAGCTTGTCAAGAAGTTTGGCGAGCTGCTCGTTTCAACCCTCTTTATGGGCTTGATAAGCACCCCGCGGAGTACCATTTTGTGTGCTTCCCAGAGCGATCCGGGTTCACAGTCCTGATTATCATTCTCTCGGAAGTAGTGGGTTAGTTCTCTAGTCACCTCTGCGAGTACCTCCGGGTCCTGTAGGAGGCTCTCGTTGAGACGAAAGAAGCAGGATCTAGACGAGGTACCCTTTGGAGAGTGTATAAGTAAGGGAGATCGGGGCGTGGTCAGACCAGGTGATGTGATTGATCGAAGTGTTCGCAACAGAGTGCAGTTGATTATGGGGAACAAGGAAGAAGTCTATCCTGGTGTACAATTTATGTGGTGGCGAATAAAATGTATAGTCACGTTCGCCTGAGTGCTGAAGGCGCCATACATCAATTAGTTGCGCTTTGTGTAAGGCATTGGCTATGCGTTTCCTATGACTCGGAGGAATTGAGGAGTGACCAGAAGATGTAACGGATGTGGGGATCAGGGGGACATTAAAGTCACCGCCTAGAATTAGTTGGCCCTCGGCGAACTCCGTAAGTTTGGGTAACCTTAATAAAGGTCGTACAAGGTCGCCAGCATAAGTTGCACCTCCCCAACCAGACCCTTGATGAACACAAAACGTCCTCCAGGGTCCCTAGTTTCCGCTTGGCATCTCCAAGGAAGCCTACTGGAAAGTAGTATAGACACCCCTTTAGTCTTGGCTAAAGGATTGGTGGAGTGGCAGGTCACCGGGAAGAATCTGTTTTTAAGGAGTGGTAGTTTGTTATGCCTAAAATGGGTCTCCTGTATAAAGGCAACATAAAGCGTGAGATCTCTTAAGGTCATCTAGAAGCATGCGCCTCTTCTCTGGTGAATTGAGGGCCCTCGCATTCAGCGATATTATTTTAATAGTATCAATTTCCCTGGATTGGCAGAGTAGGACAGAGAGAGGGATTAAAATAAGAAGAAAAAGGGAAAAGCAAGGGAAAAGAGAGGGGGGGTACAAGAATACAAAAAATACAAAGAATACAGGTCAGGGCAAGACCAGGTGACCCGTTCAAACTAAGTTAACAAGTACTAACTTGAATTGACGGCACACCACCGGGATTTCGGAGGTGTGCGTCGGCCTAAATGGGGGTGACATTAAACAAGTACCTGGGAAAGAGAGGTCCTGGTCCTCCCCACCACCCCAACGAGGATAAAAGTGCAAACAGAAGCACAATATAAATTAACCTCTAATACAGCATGGTTTATTACAAATAACAAAAATAACCACAACTACATAAAACAAAAGGAAGGAGTACCAGCATTACCGCAAGCAAATCATACCATCCCCAACAAATGTACATTTCCTCCGCCCCTAAAAGGGTGTGTGCCTAAAAAAAAAACCTTGTGGTACCTATGTCACCCTGGGCCCGGGCTCCCCCTCTAGGTTCGCGCTCCCGTGGCAAGGGGCGCGAACCCTCCTCCCTTAAGAACAATCTACCACCCCCATTCCGGGTCCCCTGAGATAGTCTGCCCCATCTCACCTCTACGCTCCGGGGGAGACGGACGCTCTGGCCACCTCCGTGCGACACCCAAGGCCCATTGCCCCCGTCAATACACGGGACGGAGAACCAGCAGGTCCGGCCAGCGTGCGCTTGCAGAGACAAAAAATCAAACTCCGTTACCCCCCCTCTCGCTGTATCGCCTGCCATATCCCGGTGTCCTGGGCAACAATGTCTATTGAGCAGTCGGGGGCCCCCCCGGAAGGGTCCTCCCACCACCTCCCGTGAGGCAATCCCCTGGGACCCTGCCCGTGACCCCTCTATACATCACGGATCCCCCCCCTCAGAGACAAATGCATAAGATCATAAGTATGCTAAGGGGAGACACCTTAGATAAAATAAACAATAAACGAAAAAGGCATCCATAACAAGTCTGGGTTCTCACCAGGCAGGCGGCTCATCTCTGCAGTGACTCCGACATAAGGATATACCGGGGGGGTGTGTGCGTCCACTTATTGTGCTGGGATGGTGTCACGGGCTGGTCCAATGTTGAGTCCGGAGAAGTGCCTCGCCGTCGCAAGGCAGTGGGGGTCGCCAAAGACAATCCGCCATGTCCGTGAAGGGATCCAGTAGTGTCAGTTCTCGACCGACAAGGGGGGCAAAGGCCCATCAGAGAGACAGGAAAAACATGCCTGACGATGAAAGAGGGGGCGGGAACGAAGAAAGGGGACGAAGCAGAGCCCTGTCGCAAGATGTCCGCGCACAGGTATACTTAGTAGATTATGGGCCATGGAGGGGGCACTGGGAGGTCTAAAATGCTTGCGTGTGGCGGGGGGGTCACTCACGCCTCCCGTGTATCCCCAGGGGACGCCTTTTGCGATCTCCGCTGGCTCCGTTGTGGCCTATAAGGGGGCCTTCCTGAGGATGATGCAGAATTCGCCCTACTCGGGTGTCTCGGAAAGGGACTCAGCCAGTCCGGCATCTCGATCAGCTCCACCTCCAGAAATTGGAACAGAGCTGGCAGTGACTCCGGTGAGCGCAGTGTGAAGGAGCGCTGTTCCCTGCGGAAGGTAACCCGCGAGGGGGAAGCCCCAACAGTACGTGGCGTTTCTTCTCCTGGCCAAGTCTAATAAGGGCTTCAGCATAGCCCGGCGCTGTAAGGTCACCCGTGAGATGTCTGGTAAGATCTTGAGCGCCCCTCCGTCTAACTCCAGATCCTGCAGCTCCCAAGCTTTGCAGGCGATAATTTCTTTATGGGTGTAATTGTGCAGGCGGCATATAACATTGCGCGGTCTGGTGGGGTCGGGGTCCTCAGATCTGGGGCTCAAGGCCCGGTGAATATGGTCGAACTCCATTCGGCCCTGTATCTGCTCACCTGCCACCCTTTTAAAGATGTCTGTGACCGTGTCTAGCAAATCCGACGGCTCCGTAGCCTCCGGCAATCCCCGGAGCCGCAAGTTGTTTCTGCGGCTCCGGTCCTCCATCTCTTCCATACGCAACCGCAAGGCCGCAGATGACTCCGATTGCACTCTTTGGGAGGATTCTAATGCTGACACCCTCTGGTCTAGCGTCAAGAGTGAGTTCTCACCCGCTATAAGTCTGGTGGTGAGGGATTGAATGTACTTCTTAACCATTACGATTTCCTTCCTGTGTGCCGTTTCTACTTGCCCCACCAAGGCCTCAATGTAGATCAGATTTAGGTGCGGCGGCTGCTGAGTATCAGGCAGCAGGACCTGTGGGATGCTGGGGTAGACCTCCGGGCTTTACGAACCGTCAGGGGTAGCTGGCCGGACGTCAGACACAAGGCTCGATGACTGCGAGGCATGTGCCGTTGCCATCTTGAATTCTGGGGAGCCCGACTGTAGAAGTTGGAAAAACCTCTGAATTTCACCTTGTGAGGAAGCTGTTGGTAACTGTGTGGTAGTCTTTTTGTTCCTCTTTGCAAGGTGCTTCTTGGATGAGAGCATTGTGCGCTAAAAGAGCTTGTAGGTTGGGGTAGATAGGAGATGGTCGGGAGCTCAACCCAAGCACATCTCTACTCGGTCATGTCCAGATCACGCCCCCGAGACCATTGCTGTTGACTGTCACAGTGGTCACATGATCGGGGGTCGGTCCTGCCAATTTACCAATCATTAGTACACAATGGGAACTGTCTCTGTGCTGGGAGCATGCAGTGGGTGTGTTCTCAGCACAGAAAGCTCTGCCACCCATTGACACATACAGTATGTGCAGAGTGTGGGCGTTAAAGCTCACCCTCTTTGTTACAGCCCTACATATGTGTCATGTTGGCGGCAAGAGGTTAATAATTAGGTTATGTGTAAACCAATAACTAGATATCAATGCTTTGGAATCCAATGAATGACTTTGACATTCTCCCTATTGGTTTCTACAGCTCATCCTTCAGACATGTTTGATGATGAGAACCAAAAATATTCATGCATTTTTTGGATTTCTCTGTACAATATAATAATGATTTTCTTCTCCCTTCTCAGACTCCAGATAATGTGATTGTAAAGAGAGATACCATCCGACAAACTACCACAAAAGGAATTATTTCCTCCAGTTACAGACTAACTGAACTTGCAAGGTGAGAACTTTATGTGTCCATCAACAAAATCTCCTGAAGGCAATGGGGAATAAAATAAACAGTTTAATATTACACATGGGCAACTACATTTACAAATAAATTGGTCACCTTAAATGTGCTAAGTTAAGCTTGAACTCTTGAACTGATAAATACACAAATATAAGGAAGCTGTTTTACCTGACAAGGGATTTTTATTTATGTCCATCTAGTCCTGAGATATACACAGCTGTTTATAAGGGCAGTAGACCTTATTTTTCTAATCTGCAGTCCAAAAAGGGATGGATCTAACCCTGTCAATCCACTTAAATACATCCCCTCCCTTGTCTGGAGGGGGTGTAGCTCCCTCTTCATGTCCTCCCTATTAGGCAACTACCACAGTCTAAACCAGGGGTCTGCAAACTATGGGCCTCCAGTTGTTCAAGAACTACAATTCCTATCATGCCTAGTCATGTCTGTGAATGTCAGAGTTTTACAATGCCTCATGGGATGTGTAGTTCCGCAACATCTGGAGGGGGTGTAGTTTGGAGATCCCCGGTCTAAACAAACCCCTCATAGAGAAACAGGAGCCACTCTCTACATAGAACCCTCAAGGTAGCTTATTAAGTCATATGGCGCAAAAGTAAATTCATCCAATATACAAGCAATCCCTCAAACGCGTTTCACTCAATCAAGAACTTAATCACGACTCCACCTTAAAGCTCTTGATTGAGTTAAACACATTGAGGGATTACTTGTATAGTGAATAGATTCACTTGTGTGCCAAATGACTTAATAAACTATCTTGAGGCTTCTATGTGGTGAGAGGTTTACATTTCTCTTTGTGGACTGTGACTGTGATAGAGCTGATAACTATTGGAGCCAACTCCCAGTGCCAGTGATCATATGGACATTCCAGTGCCTGTAGTGGGATATTTTACTAGTTCTTGCTTCACATTAGGTAGCCTTATGTGTGGCACCTAGTCTTTGAATATTCTTCCATATTATCAAGCAATCCCTCAATATGTTTCAATAAAGAGATTAATCATGGTCCCATGATAAAGCTCTTGATTGAGTGAAACACATTGAGGGATTGCCTGTGGATCAGATGGATTTACAGTGGTGCAGTGAGCAGCACTTTCGCCTAGCAGCAAAAGGTTTGCTGGTTCGAATCCCAACCACGACACCATCTGCTTGGAGATTGCATGTTCTCCCTGTGTCTGCGTGGGTTTCCTCCGGGTACTCCGGTTTCCTCCCACACTCCAAAGACATGCTGGTTGGTAAATTGGATCTCGTCCAAATTGGCCCAGTATATATGTGTGTGTGTCCCTAGCATGTCATGATCCTACGGGGTAAAAAATGACCGCACCAGCCAAGCAGACACTGGCCGGAGAAAGCGCCCAGGGGCGATTCAGTTTGCATGCATTGCGCAATACAAGTCATTCATTCATTCATTTACCTGTGTGCTGAATGACATTAAAAATCTTGCGGACTCTAGTGAGGGGTTCTTGTCTCTTTTTGCTCCCCTTTAGGCAATCTTATGTGTGGCACCTTTAAAGTCCTGACGTGTCTGAATATTCTTCCATATTTTCATATCACCATAATGTAGCAAAATTTGTATTATCAAACTAGAAAATTTAAACTTTCATCAAAACTTTTAATTGCTGTCTATGTCGGAGCCTGATGTCCTAACTACTTGGATAAACTGTGAAACATGTTCAGCATAACAGAATAAGTCCAGAATGTGACTAATGTGACTTGGATAAATGTGAGCATTCACAAACAAAATCATATTTTGACAAACTTTGGGTAAACTTAGTGCAGTGTTTGGGTTACTGCGTAAAAAAATTTAAATTTGTATAAATTTGTACAGTAGTCATATAGGGATGGTACATCATATTCTATGTGAAAGGATCTAAAGGTTTTAAGTGCTGTTCCTACCTGTATATCTTCCATAGTAAGTAAACCTTTGGATAAGCTCATGTACCTTTTTGAGATTACCTTTCGCACTTTTAGTACTACACTCTTTTGCACATTTTTAAATGTACAGTGGATATAAAAAGTCTACACACCCCTGTCAGGTTTCTGTGATGTAAAAAAATGAGACAAAGATAAATCATTTCAGATTTTTTTTTTCACCAATGTGACCTATGAACTGTACAACTTAGTTGAACAACAAACTGAAATCTTTTAGATGGAGTGAGGAAAAATACAAAAATAAAATAATATGGTTGCATAAGTGTGCACACCCTTAAACTAATACTTTGTTAAAGCACCTTTTGATTTTATCACAGCACTCAGTCTTTTTTGGGTATTAGTCTATCAGCATGGCACATCTTGACTTGACAATATTTGCCCACTCTTCTCTGAAAAAAACACTCCAAATCTGTCAGATTACGAAGTCATCTCCTGTGCACAGCCCTCTTCAGATCACCACACAAATTTTCAATTTCGATTCAGGTCTGGGCTTTTCCAAAACTTGAATCTTCTTCTGGTGAAGCCATTCCTTTGTTGATTTGGATGTATGCTTTGGGTCATTGTCATGCTGAAAGATAAAGTTCCTCTTCATGTTCAGCTTTCTAGCAGAAGCCTGAAGGTTTTGTACAAAATGGAAAGGGTATGTGCCAATATTGACTGGTTATTGGAACTGTTCATAATTCCCTCTACCCTAACACGATGTTGACACCACCACGCTTCACGGTGGGTATGGTGTTCTTTTGGTGATGTGCAGTGTTGTTTTTGAGCCAAACATATCTTTTGGAATTATGGCCACAAAGTTCAACCTTGGTTTTATCAGACCATAACACATTTTCTTGCATGTTTTTGGTAGACTTAATAGGTTTTCTTGTACGTCTTGCCACTCTACCCCATAGCACAGGCATATGAGGAATACGGGAGAATACGGGAGATTGTTGTCACATGTACCACACAGCCAGTACTTGCTAGATATTCCTGCAGCTCCTTTAATGTTGCTGTAGGCCTCTTGGCAGCCTCCCTGACCAGTTTTCTTCCTGTTTTTCATAAATTGTGGAGGGACGTCCAGTTCTTAGTAATGTCACTATTGTGTCATATTTTCTCCACTTGATGATGACTGTCTTCACTGTGTTCCTTGGTATAACTAATGCCTTGGAAATTCTTTTGTACCCTTCTCCTGACTGATACTTTTTAACAATGAGATCCCTCTGATGCTTTGGAAGCTCTTTGAGGTCCATGGCTTTTTCTGTAAGATGTGACTAAGAAAATGTCAGAAAAGACCTACTAGAACAGCTGAACTTTATTTGGGGTTAATCAGAGGCACTTTAAAGGATGACAGGTGTGTACTTAATCCTATTTAACGTGAGTTTGAATGTGATTACCTAATTCAGCTACATCCCCAGTTATATGAGGGTGTGCACACTTATGCAACCACATTATTTATTTATTTTACTCCCCCCCCCCCCTCAATAGATTTCAGTTTGTTTTTCAATTGAGTTGTACAGTTTATGTCCCATTAAAGGTGGAAAAAGTTCTGAAATTATTTATCTTTGTCTCATTTTTTTACATTGATCTCACATTTTCACAGGGGTGTGTAGACTTTTTGGATCCACTGTAGCTCCCTGCCATAGTCTGGGTACATTTTGTTTTTGGCTCTGCTGTACTTAGCTGAGCAGTAATTTTGTTTCTAGATCTAGTAAGGCCTCCCTAAGCCTGGTGGTTTGATTGCTCCTGCCTGCCCCTTCAAGAAGTTTTTAGAAATAATGTAGGAGGGTCATCCACTGGGTAATGAACGTATCTGACCTCAGTCAATCTCTGGGAGGCTGTCGAAAAAATAAATGTTTTGGAGGGCCTGCTCAGAGCTGTTGTTATCAGGCCCCAGCTTATGCTTGGCTGAGGACCTGGACTGAAAGAAACTTGCTAGAGGACACTACAGGAAGATGGCATGCAGAAGGACCCCTTTCACTGAAGAGTGTTGCACAGAAGCTGGTTGGAGAACTGTCTCTGGACACTGAGTAGGACCTTTTGCCTAGAACTTCAGGTGCGCCTGTGCTTTGAGGATTAGACGCCGGAGGTGGCTGTCCTGTCTACCTCCAGAATTACTTAAGGCCCCTACTGAAGGACTTTGTTTGAGAATCTGTTCTCTAATGTCTGAATGTGCTTTATGCCCCATACACACGGTCAGGATTTCCAACGGGAAAAATTCAGATGGGAAAATTGAGAACCAGCTCTCAATCTATTTCTGTCGGAATTCCCAACAGAAAAAGTCAGATGGAACATACACAAGTTTGGAATTCCCGACCAAAATCTCCCATCTGACTTTTTCTGTTGGGAATTCCAACCGTGTGTACGGGGCTTAAGAGTATCTTGCACCCTCTACATTACCGACAGTAAAAGTCTGATGGGAGCTTTTGGTCGGGATTTCCGACCGTGTGTATGCTCCATCAGACTTTTTCTGTCGTGAATTCCGACCGTGTGTACAGGGCTTAAGAGTATCTTGCACCTTTATCTCTCTATATGCCTGTGTTCAAGTACTGCAATAAATCTTCAAAAAGAAACCCATAGAGCCAGAGTTTTGATTGTATGTTCTGGAGTTGGTAACTGGGCTGGCTGCCTCTGAATAGGCAAGGAAGACCTAGGTTATTTCCAGCAGCCCCTCTGGTGGTAAGCACTACATGCATGCACACGTTCACACCTCCATTAACAACAAATGGCATCATAAGTATGGCAAGCGTTGTAATGGTTCCTAAGAGTCATTGGGGCCTAAGTAAGAAACATTGTGAAAATGTATATACCAATGCCCCTCATACTCTATCTTCCTGGAAAATAGATTAGGTAGTAATTTGTAAGTTGCTGAGAACTGATATAGAGTCCTTTCCCTTATGCTTTTCAGTTTTGGAGTTTGGACCGTGGCTGCAAAGTTTGAAGACACCCTTATACATAACTTCAGTACAAATTTTGAAGTAAAAGAATATGGTAAGCTCATATCCTTTTATTTATTTTATGAATTATCTTCATTTTTATTGATCAGGATGAAATTAAAATGAAAACTATTTTTTTTTTTTTTTTTTAGAGATTAGTGTGTAGCTTGTCAGTCAGAGTAGCAAACAGTGATGGAACTGCCAGGGTCACAAGGGTTGCACTTGTGGCCGGGCCCTGGAGTTCTGCCACTGTGGGAATATAGCTCCAGGGTTGCTGGCTGCAGATATGAGAAGAGATTGTCTATTATACTCTCTCTCACACTGACCAGACCCAGCACTGACAACATGCCCACCACCCACCTCCTCTTATGGACAGGAGAGGAGAGAGAGCAAGATCTGCTCCTCCAGTGTGTGCCTGTGGCGGGAGAGTCCAACAGTTGGCAACTAGACAGTGGAGGAAATATGCAACCTGACCGAGCCTCTATCTATGGTGCGTGAAGTGTTCCCCCCTCCCTTCCTTCTCTCGCCAACCTCTGAGCACACTAGTGTAAATTAGAGCTCTGTGGACTGTAATGTAAAGGGGGACTCTGATTTAATTGCAGGCTTTGGCGAGTAGAGACGCCCCTACATCAGGGTTCCCAGAGCACCGCTTACATCAAAGTTCTCCTTTACATGACAGTCAACAGAGCTACCCCTTAGGACCCTTTCACATGCATTCAGATGTAAAAAGGGAACTCTGTGCATTCAGATGTAAAATGTCACGGAACTAGTAGACCAGACTGTGTGACTGCATAGAGGAGACCAAAAACGCATATAAGTGAAAGAAAAAGGTATTTATTAAAAAGGTGACAAACAAGTGAAAACAACCAGTGCACAACCCACAAAAAATAGTATATACAAATGCAGGGGAGATATCGTAATCGTATGTAAGCCAGGCCGAGGTCATACACCAGGGGATGTCAGCAGAATGGGGGACAAGGAGCAAGACGGACAGGGAGAGCAAGGATGGATAGGCTGGGATCCAAAGTAAATCAGGATACAGACGGGACAGGTCCAGGAAGGGCTTAGGCCGCGTACACACGGTCGGACAAAACCGATGAGAATGGACCGAGGTTCAGTTTCATCGGTCCAAACCGATCGTGTGTATAGCCCATCGGTCTGTTGTCCTTCGGTCCAAAATTTTAAAACATGCTTTAAAATCGAACCGATGGACCACTGACCGATCGTGCCAAACCAATGGTTAGTACACAAAAGCATCAGTTCAAAACCCACACATGCTCAGAATCAAGTCAACGCATGCTTGGAAGCATTGAACTTCGTTTTTTTCAGCACGTCGTGTGTTTTACGTCACCACGTTCTGATCCGATCGGTTTTTGAACTGATGGTGTGTACACACATCAGACCATCAGGCCACTTCAGTGGTGGACCGATGAAAACGGTCCGTCGGACCATTCTCATCGGATGAACCGGTCGTGTGTACGGGGCCTCAGGATAAGGATCAGATCGGGTCGGGTCAGAAGCAGGCTCAGGGTCAGGATTGCAGGCTCAAGGTCAAGATGAGAGATACCAAGGTGAGGTGTGCTTGCACTTGCCAGGTATAAAAGGGATGTGAGTGATTGGCTTCAAGTCACACCTGAGCGCAGCAAGAGCTGTAAGCTCCACACTGCCAGGATCCATCCGGTGGTGGAGACCAGTACTGCGTCCCAAAGATGATATAACACCAGCAGGGAGAAGTTCTCCTGACAGTTCCAAACTGCCAGGAGACACCTGCTGGTGAACCACAGTACTGCGAGCCAACTAATAATAATGAATATTACCAGCGGATGGAACCTTTCCTGACAGGAACTCTGTGAATTCAGATGTAAAGGGTAACTCTGTGGATTCAGATGTAAATGAAAAACTCTGCATATTTAGATGTAAAGCTGAACCCTGGATTCCGATGTAAAGAGGGAACACTGTGGATTCCGATGTAAAGAGGGAACTCTGTGGATTCAGATGTAAAGCAGAACTCTGGATTCATCCCAGTGTGCATGCGCAGAATCATGTCGGAACTACTCCCTAAGATACGACGGATCACTGCCTACAACGTGAACGTAACCTACGCCCAGCCCTATTCACGTACTACGTAAACGACGTAAAATACAACGGCTCTGCTCCCTGGTCCATACCTTTGCATGAGTTGCGCCTCCTAAATGTGGAATAACTTTACGCTAGACGTACGCCTTACGCAAACCGCGTATATTATGCGCCGGGCGCAACTACGTTCGTGAATCGGCGTATCTCCCTCATTTGCATATGTGCATAGAAAACCAATGGGAGCACCCCTTGCAGCCAGCGTAAATATGCGCCCACGATACGCCGGCGTAGGAAAGTTACGTCGGTCGTATGCAGCCTATTTTCAGGCGTATCTCAGATTGTGGGCACGGCGCACAGATACGACGACGCATAGTTACACTTACGCGGCGTATCTCGAGATACGTCGGCGTAAGTGCTTTGTGAATCCGGGCCAGAATATATACACCCACAGTATAAGATGTACAATATGTCTTTCTATAATGGTGGCAATATAAAAAATTTACTTTCTTTGGTTGTTTTTATGTTTTTAAAGGCGGCTTCACACTGCCCCGCTATGCCTTGCATGCAGGACTTTTGGTACACTTTCAGAGAACGCACTAAAACTGCAAAAGTCTATATAGAAGCACAGCTAACACGCACCAAAACCTTCGGGTACACTGCACCTGTGATGCCTCCAAAGAGCAGCAGGGCAATGTGAAGCTACCCTAATGTTTAGCTTCAGATGATAATTGTTTTCATCATTAATGGAATAATGGAGTTGGGAAAAATTATAAAGTGTGTCTAGTTATAATGTTGCATAGGACCCCTGTTGGGGAGGTTGACCCTCACTTGTCTTCTTGGGCCATTTCTATAAATGGAATGAATGCACAAGGGGCCAATATGAGATATTCTTTATTTATTATTGCAGTTCTACCCAGTTTTGAGGTGAAAATAATTGCAGAGCAAAAATTTTACTACATCAAAGATCTAGAATTCAGAGTTGACATCCGTGCAAAGTGAGTATAAATGCAGACTGTGTGTTATATGTGTATATTCTAGTGATCAGTGATATCTATACAGCAACTAGAGATGGGCTGAACAACCCCTGTTCAGTTCACAGCAGAACTCCCCAGAACAGGGGAAAAGTTCTGCCCCGAACAGCGAACTCCATTAAAGTCTATGGGAGCTAAACATGAGAAATCAAAAGTGCCCATTTTGAAGGCTTATATGTAAGTCATTGGTAAAAAGAGGGGTATGGGGGTCTGGTTATTGCTCTGGGGGACATGTATCAACAATTTTTTTTTTTTTTTAAACTATTGTTTTTTCAGAGGCAGTGATTTTAATGATGCCTAAAGTGCAACAATAAAAATGAAAAACTCCTTTAAATATAGTCCCCGAGGGGTTCCCTTAGTCTGTCTGTAAAGTGGTGCATCTATAGCATATATAGAACATGCTTCAGCAAAAAATGTATTTCTAAAGAAAAAAAAACTAGTCAAATTTAAAACATTTAAATTTTACATTTAACTTGACTCGTTGTTGCAACTGCCGGTGCCCGAAAATTGAAAAAGAAAGAAAAAAAAAACGGTGTGGGGTCCCCCCCAAAATTCATACCAGACCCTTATCCAAGCACACAGCCTTGCAGGTCAGGAAAAGGGGGGGATGAGCGAGCACCCCCCCCCCTACTGAACAATACCAGGCCACATGCCCTCAACATGGGCTGTGGTTGTGGGGGTCTGCGGGGGGGGCTTATCGGAATCTGGAAGCCAGATCCCGGCCCACCCTCTATCTGAATAAGCATGGGGTACATAATACCCCTACCCATTTACCAAAAAAGCGTAAAAAAGTCATAAAAACGCAGAGACAGTTTTTGCCAATCCTTTATTACAAATGTAAATCCATTGTCAATCACAACCCCACTGCACCGCCCCCTTGTGATATCACAGACTGGTGCATGCTGGGTCTGTAATGTCACAGGGGGGCGTGCCAGCAGGTGATGTCCCCACCCTTACCTATATAAGAATTGTCAAACAGTGGAGGAAGCATTTGGCGATAGACTGTCAATGAGTATGGAGCGTTTTTTCAATTTTCTTTTCTTTTTTGGGTGTGGCGTGATTGACGATGGATTTATATTTTTAATAAAGGCTTGTCAAAAACTGTGTCTGTGTTTTTATTACTTTTTGACACTTTTTGGTGAATGGCTAGGGATACTATGTACCCCATACTCATTCACATGGGAGGGGGCCCGGTATTTGGGGCCCTTAGGGGGCTTCCAGATTCCGATTAACCCCCTGCCGGCAGACCACCACAACCACAGCCCAAGGTTGTGGGAAAGAGATCCTTGTCCCCAGCTTTTACTGCACCCTGATTGGGCAAAGATTTGCCCAATCAGGGCACAGAATGCACTGTACAATTCTCAGTGCATTGCAGGGTGTTCGATGGGGCGAACACCCGCTGAACACCCTGCAAATTCGGGTGTTCTGCAAAGGGGGCGTACAGCCAATGTTCGGCCTGAACTCATGCTCGGGCCGAACCGTTTGCCCAACACTAACAGTAACTGTGTTATTTTTCTTTCTTTTTTTTTCTTTTATTAGTTATCTCTATGGGAAGCCTTTGAATGCTATGGCCTATGTGTTGTTCTCGGTGTCAAGAGAGGGTGAAAAGAAAAGTCTGCCAAATACCCTAAGAAGGATTGAGGTATTGATTCTTATTCTGTTAAAGCCCTAGTGAACCTATAGTTTAAAACAGCTAAATATATTCCACTTTCCCAAAATAAAACATGTGCAAAGTCTGAGGCCACGTACACACGGTCGGATATGTCCGCTGAAACTGGTCCGCGGACCAGTTTCCGCGGATATGTCCGACCGTGTGTAAGGCCTAGCGGACAGGTTTCCAGCGGACAAAAGTTTCTTAGCAAGCTAAGAAACTTGTCCGCTGGAAACATGTCCGTCGGACATGTCCGATGGTTAGTACACCTAATCGGACATGTCCGCTGGTTATGACGTGTAACCAGCGTCCCGAAATCCCGCGCATGCGTCAAATTGATTCGACGCATGTGTGGAAGCATTGCACTTCCGTGTTTGAGAACGTTGGTGTTTTCTACGTCACCGCGTTCTCTGTCCGTGGGGATTTTGGTCTGATGGTGCATACACACATCAGACCAAAAGCTCCCAGGAGACATGTCCGATGAAAACGGTCCGCGGACCGTTTTCATCAGACATGTCTGCTCGTGTGTACGGGGCCTTAGAGTTCATGCACATGGAGATTTTATTGGATTTTGTATGCCTAGAGTAATTTCTTGGTGCTTTCCAACACCCGGCAAGCAGCAGGGGCCGCAAACAGCCTGCCATACAAATGAATTGTTTTATTCAGACATACTCTTAAAAACGCTGGTATTTTGTATCAGCGTTTACCCACACATGCACATCTTATGTATTTTCCAAATGCAAAACTTCCTGCATTTATAAGAGTATGGCAACATAAAGTCAATCACTTGTAAGGCAGGCTGAACACTGCACACGTGGCCCTCGGAACTTGCAAGAGTGCCCACAAATGATGCTAGGCATTTAAAATCAAATCTTAACCTTACAGTTATTAATTATTTTAAAGCAGCCACAGCCTAAGCAGAAGTAGGGGACATGTAGGACCTCTGCTAAAGATCACAGCTTCTCTACAGAGAGCAAGAGTCTCACTGCTGGCAGAATGGCAGGGGACAGGCTTTTCTACTCGGGTTGCCTTAAAAAGGATTTACAGCCAGCAAATGACTTAACCAGGAACCTGTAATATATATATATATATATATATATATATATATATATATATATATATATATATATATATATATATATATATATTATATTTATATTTATATTGGAAGAAAGCCTAAACAAGCAAAAGTCATCCTAAACCTGTGTGTTTGACACTTCCAAAGCCAACCAACTGCTGTTATTCAGATGGCTGGCGCTCACCAGGGGGCCGGTCATCTGAATAGTGGGCGGCAACGGTGACAATACATAGATTCATGCAATGCATGAATCTATGTATTGTTGACTTCAGTGGCGGTGCAGGAGAGAGGGGGCGGCGCTCCTGTACCCACTATTGATGCACCGCCACTGCTCTAAACAGTAGTGTCTTCACAATACTTAGGCAAGAAATTGCAATAGTGACAATATATGGCCTCCAAATGGGCAAAAGTATGCAATACACAGGCAATGATTGATCGACTTTTATAATAATCAAACAGCATTTAGGCAATCAGTACAATACTCAGGCATAAAATGGTCAATTGTAATCATATATGGGAATAAAAATGCCTAAGCATAACAAAATGTGGACAACAAATTGGCAACTGTTACTATATGAGGAAATAAACAGGCGATCATAACTACTATATGGGGCAACAAACTGTCAATTTTGACAATATACAAACAATTGTGGCAAAAGGCAGGCAATAAATAGATAATCATGATAATATGCAGACAACAAACAGTCAATTGTGACAATATATTGGAAAAAACTCCTCCCCCCAGGAAAAAAATCTATATTTTGGCCTCCAGCAAATCCACACACTAGCAAAAATGTCCCCTTTCTAGCAAAAATCGCCTCTTTCCCAACAAAACCCCCCACCAGTAATAATCTCTGCTGTGTCTTGTAGGGACTTAAACCACTGATATTCACCTTGCCAGATCTCCCTCACCACTCTTGTACAGCTGGAGATAATACTGGTGCTCTCAGGCATGGAGGACCATGTGTCTACTCCAATGTGACAGTGCTCGGGTCTAGAAGCAAATCTCTGGGCACTGTCATATGAACCAGAAGGGGGGGTGACCATGTCGCCACTACACGGTTGGATTTTTCCAATAGGAAAAGTTGGATGTGAGCTTTTGGTCGGAAATTCCGACAGTGTTGAGGCCTCATCTGACTTTTTCTGTCGGAATTGACTAGTTCTCAAATTTTCCAACAGGAAAAGTTCTTGTCAGAAATTCCAATAGTCTGTATGCAATTCCGACGCGCAAAAAAAATATGCATGCTCGGAATCATTGAACTTCATGTTTCTCAGCTCGTTGTGGTGTTGTACGTCACCGCTTCCTGATTGTTGGAATTTTGTGTGACCGTGTGTATGCAACTCAAGTTTGAGCCAAATTTCAATCGGAAAAAATCCACGATTTTCTTGTTGGAATTTCCGATCGTGTGTACGCGGCATAAGCCTTCAACACTAGCCACACTAGTGGGGATTTTAGTGCCTAGAGTGACAGAGGTAGGAATGGCAGGGGAGGACTGGCAAGATGAGTATCTTTACAAAGATCCAGTCAGTTTGTCTTGAATGGGTAGGGTAACAAGACAAGAGAAATCCTTTTCAGATCTCAAGTGTGCCTTATCTTATTCATGAATTGCTTATTTTCAGATCAATTGTTAAACTTTATTTATTACCATTGCCTGAATACAACTTTACTTTGGCTGGTCTATTTCCAGATATCAGATGGTGAAGGCTCTGCTTCTCTAAAACGAGAGGACCTAGTGAAGTACTTCCAGGAGGAGAAGGACATGCTTCAATGGAGACTAAGTGTATCTGCTACGGTCATCACTGACTCAGGTGGGAGCTTCAACTCGCTGGTGTCTACTCAAATCTGAAATATTTGTTTTGGAGCTTAGAATGCCTGGAAATGCTTTCTAGAATACATAGGTAAATAGAGTTGCCCAAACAGAGGCCAACATAGACTTATTTCCTTCCGTGTAATTTGGCGCATTGGGCGGTGAATGTTTTTCGTCCATTCTGTCATCTGCAGCCGACTCAGCCTTGTCTCAAGGGACCTTGATGGCTTTCAGGTCTGTTTTAAAGGTGGACCGTCAGCTTGTAGGCTGTCTTCCTTGTTCTTCTTTCTTTCTATGCGGTGGCTTCCAGCACATTATGATTTTGGGTATGTGGTGGTTGGGTAGCAGAATATGTCCATCCAGCCGTAGACTCTGGTGACAATTTCTTCTAGCTTCTGCATACGACTTTGGGATTCAGTCTTTGTGATGTCATATCTCAGGGGCAATTAATTCAGTTTTTGAGCAATTTTCTTTGTGATCTTCAAAGATTCACTGGCGTATAGGACAGGGGGTATAACAATTGCTCCGCCATGGCCGGTCCCAAGCCTATGCTGAGAAATGTGGAAGGTTGGATGCTAGGCCGGCAATCCAGCCCCGTAAAACCTTTTATCGCTAGGGAAACATTGAGTGCATAAAAAAAGGGGATTTGCCATTTGGGTGGGATGTGGATTAATTGCCCCATCTACGCCCTGTTGCTAGACCATTAATTTCAGCAACAGTCTTCTCAGATGTGAATTTAACATATTTAATGCATTTTATTTAACTGTAAAAGTCTCTCTTGAGAACTGCTGCTGAGTGCCACTATATAGGATGTGATGTCAGCAGCCCCAGCAAACTCAAAACTGTCAGTTAAGGTACACACTACAGTATTCCGATTCAGTCATCAAGCAGCTTCATAAAAGGTTATGTATGGAGGCAAGGAGAGGGGTAAAGGAGCTGGACCAGCAAATATGGTAATTAGGCACTCCCAGAAGAGAAGAGGGCAATAACATGCCCGATAAGGAACTGTGGCTGAATTACAGAACTGACTATTATCTGGAATGGTCGAAAAAGATACATTGCAAAAAAAAAAATCTAGAAGGATAAAATGCTGCAATTAAGAATTTAAAACATTTGATTTTTTTTTGTGCTTTTACCTACAATTTTTTTAAGTTGGTGGCAAGGTTTCTTTAAGACCAGCATGCAAACCCATTAACAGTACTGTTTCAGCTTACTGAATCTCATTAGTAAAGCAGGCAGATATACTGTAGTTGGCAAGTAAAGTGACATAACTGACATATAAAAAGAGACTTTAGGCAATTCCTCAAGGGGTATGCATATAACCATAAACCTCTACAAAATCAAAGATTTTCTGGGTAAATGCCAAAATGTTACTGTCCATTGGTAGGTATTCTGGCTTGTTAAAGGCCATGTAATCTATTACAAAGCGAGTGGGTTGGGCATTTACTTCAAGGTCTGTAATGTACGCAGAAGTCCCCTTTTTACTTTTAAAGAAGTTATTTGCATAGCTTATTTATTTTGGCATCAATTGTGTGTTTTTCATTGCAGGCAGTGATATGGTAGAAACTGAGCTTAGTGATATCTACATGGTGGACTCCCCATACAAAGTTCTTTATACCAAAACCCCCAAATATTTCAAACCTGGAATGCCTATGGATCTAATGGTAAGACAATATATTGGAAGTTTATTGTATATTGAAATGTAATATAGGTTTTAATCAGCTAATTAGCTAAACCCTAGTGCTCTGGCAAGCCTTTGACATGTATTTGTTAATTTGTTAATTAAAAGTTGTATACAGCTACCAAAAAAAATAGAAATCAACAGTTTACAAAATGTATAAACTCTAAAAACAACTAATACTAAATTGACCCCAGATCATTATAGCAAAGCAAGCTACTCTGCTGTACTGTCTCTTTAGCTAAACCTCAGCGCTCTGGCAAGCCTTGGTTATGTATTACAGTTTATTTGTGAACTAAAACATATTTATAGCTACGAAAAACAGAAACCAACAGTTTATGAACTTATAAACCCTTAAAAAAAAAAAACTCAAAACAAATTAACCCCAAACCATTATAGTGATGATGTCCAGATTACTGTTGGTTTTGTTTATCTTGTGATATTTTGGCACATTTTAAATTGAAGTAGCAATTTTTTCCTGGTGATGGCATGGTAAAATTGCTGATGGCTGGATAAATATTAGAGATTATTTGTGTAGAAAGATCTGTGATAAGACTGTTGTGTTTCAGCATATCTGTCATCTATTCTAGGTGTTTATCACCAACCCAGATGGGTCTCCAGCACACCGTGTCCCTGTAGTGGCGGAACCAGGGTCAGTGAGAGGAGTTACACTGAAAGATGGAACTGTCCGGCTGACCATCAATACCCGTGCAGATATAAGCTCGCTTCAAATAACAGTAACAATTATATTTTTTATACAATGGTTTGGATCATGTTTAGTAGTTTCAGAAAACAATAATGTAGACATGTATGGTGTAACTTAAATAAAAAAACAAAAAACAATAAGAAAAGTACTTAGATTAACAATTAGGGATGAACTGATTTACCGGCTGCCAAAAACGATTGTCCTAAAATAGGGTTGTTTGCATTTTGCTGATAGAAAAAAAAGTTGACGATAATGGCATCCGGAAAAATCACATCTCATTGACTTCAATAAAAAATTGCCTCCCATTGACTTCAATGCCAAAGTTCCCCCTATTGACTGCAATGAAAAAACGCACTCCCATTGACTGAAATGCAAAAATGCCCCCTATTGACTCCAATGCAAAATTGCGTCCCATTGACTTTAATGCAAAAACACCCCCTATTGACTGCAGCGTAAAATTTTGTCTCATTGTCTTCAATGCATAACTGTGTCCCATTGACTTCAAATCAAATACACCCTCTATTGACTGCATTGCAAATTTGCGTCCCAATGACTTCAATGCAAAAACGCCAGCCACATTAATTAAATAAAAAAACTGTCCATTTCGGTTTCAGTTTTTGTGCATCCTGAATTTTTGGTTTCAGCAATTACCATCCTTTAGCAAAACGATTTGGTTGCCTAGTGGAGTTTTTTTACAATGGGAATTAATGTTGATTAAGCTTCAGATTATAAACAGTATACCCAAACCACCTACCCAGAAATGTTGCAGCCTTATTCATACAGCACACAATCCTACGTCTTAAATCATATTGTTACTGCCAAGCCAGTGTTCTGGGACTACCAACTCATGAGAGATGTGAAAGTGTAGACCGTATACTAAAAAATACATACACTTTGAGGTTGGGCTAAATGGAGTATGCTAAGACCCCAGTTCAACACAGTTTTATTTGTTTTCAGTTGGGTTTAAAGCCTCATACACACGCACGGTTTTCTCGGCAAGAAACAGCAAGAAAACTGCTGGCAGTAAACCGTGCGTGTGTACGAGGCTTTAAGGTTTCTCGTCAAGAAAACTGCCCAGAATCTAGACGAGAAAAATTGAGAACCTGCTCTCTATTTTCTCGCCGTGATTCTCGGCAGTGTTTTCCTGATGAGAAACCCGAGCGTCTGTATACTTACCTGTCTCCGTGGAAACCCACACATGCTCGCGCATGCGCGGTAGCTTCCAAGGCATGGGTAGGGTGAAGCAAGATGGTGGCAATGGCATCGATTGTGACGAGCGCATGCTCGTTGTAGTCAATGACGTCACCGCATTCATGCCATTCAAAAGAATGCGGTTCTTTTAAATCGTACGTCTGTACACTCGGCTGGCAAGAAATTCTTGCCAGGAATTTCGTCAGGAAAAACAGTTTTTTTTCCTGACGACAATCTGGGCTGTGTGTACAGGGCTTTAGATATTACATCAGGTACTAGCAGATCAAGAAACATTGTACGATTGAGCACTAGCTTGGAATGTAGACATCACTGTGCAAAAAATATTACTTAACAACTCAGCCTAGAGGTGACCATGGTCATTCTAGGGTGGCCAGCCATCCATGAACAATTTTAACCACTCTATTGCCCTGTACACACGATCTGAATTTCCAATGGGGTAAAATCCAATGGAATTTTCCGTCCGTTCTGGCTTGCATACACACTGTCAGACCAAATTCCGACCGTCCAAAACATGGTGACGTAAAACACTACGACGAGCCAATAAAAATGAAGTTTAATGCTTCCGAGCATGCATCAACTTGATTCTGAGCATGCATGTTTTTTTTTCCGTTCCACACAGACGATCGGAATTTCCATCGGAAAAAAGTAAAACATTTTCTATTTCTAAACTCTGACGGAAAAAATTCCGATGGGGTCCACACACGGTCGGAATATCTGATGAGAAAATTCGGTCTGACTTTTTTCATCGGAAATTCCGATCGTGTGTACAAGGCAAAAGTCACCACTTTGGTGTCCTGAGGGTCATGTTTGTTGCTATAAAGATAGAAGACATAAAAAGCAAAGTCCTGCCCCCAGACACTGACCACATTGTTTAGTTAACAATATACTGGATCAGGTTTTCTCCCCAGGATGGTCATGCAGTGGTTATGTACATGTTTAGTAGATATTAGGGGATTACCTGATCCAGCCAACATTGGCCAAATTGGGTGAGTGTCGTATCATGTCTATGGCTGCAGTTTTCATAGACCTAAAGTGATAGGCATATAGAAAGCCTGAGGGTTCTGCAACCCAAAAAGGAAAAGCCATTATTCTTTGACACACTACCTATCAGACACTAAGAACGTGTTGATGGAAAAGCTACACGATTTATGGAAATATTTTTTACAGAACCAATTATATAATAATAAAATCAATATAATATTTGTTATCATTACTTCAAACAAAGAATCTCTAAGCAATATTTAAAAGTTTATCCCTAGCCAAAACATGTGTAATGCACACGATCGGAAATTCCGACAAGAAAACCGCGGATTTTGTCTCAAACGAAATGTTGGTTCAAACTTGTGTTGCATACACACGGTCACACAAAATTCCGACCGTCAAGAACGCGGTGACGTACAACACTACAACGAGCCGAGAAAAATGAAGTTTGATGATTCAGAGCATGCGTCAAATTGATTCCGAGCATGGGTGTTATTTTGCATGTCGGAATTGCATACAAAAAGAACTGAAATTCCAACAGAAAAAGTCCGATGGGGCCTACACACGGTCGGAATTTCCGACCAAAAGCTCACATCGAACTTTTCTTGACGGAAATTCCAACCGTGTGTATGGGGCATTAGTCTTGGATAGAGTGGAGTTTCCAAGACTAATAAGACCTGTTTCAGAAATTTATTGCAATTGGAGAGAATCACTCCTCAATTTATCACCAGGACAGAATCGGGACACACGTAATATCCAACATTTTGTCACTGGAAAATGAGGTAAACGAAAATCTAATGAAAATTGTCTAAGAGATTTCCGTCTTAGAAGATTTCTTACTTCCTGTTGTGTCTTTGGAATAGTAGGTGAAGAGAAATATTTTCAATTGGGCACAAATTGAAAAAAAATGTTTTTGTTAAAATAGTTTTTCCCTTTGATCTGTAGCTTTTAATTTTACTTGAAATCCTTGTTTGTTCTTTTTAATAGTTTTGTCTTGATTGTTTTTTCAATTGTAAGGTAAGAACCGATGATCCAAAATTACAGCCTACCCTACAAGCAAGTTCTTCCATGACAGCCACTGCATACAAACCACGTGGTGGTAATTATCTGCATCTCAGCATTACTGGTGGAGAACTGAACATTGGGGAGAATGCTGCTATCAACTTCATTATCCGGAACAACGACCAAAATGTCCAGAACCAGATCACCCATTTCAATTACATAGTAAGGATTAATACTATCTGTGTCATGTTTAATTTTTTAATTACTATGATAGGCACTCATTTCCTTCTTAAAGCATATGTAGACAAACCCAAAGAGTCAGAATGTTTTATATGATGGACATACATGCTAATTATGTGTAACCGTAACACTTCCAAGTAGTCGGTATCGCTCAAAGAAAATGTCTTATTCTTATTCTGACAAAGCCATCTTAGCTCGTTTACACTTGTCACTTTTCAGAGACCTGTACAGCAGAGGCTAACAAGCATTCAGAAGGCAATACTTCTGTCTTTGTAATGTGGCTGCCTGTGTTTTTTTTGGACAGCTGAACTGAGTTTTTGAATGGGAATAGCGGGCCTCAACCACAAGCCTTGGGCCAGATTCACAGTGGACTTACGATGGCGTATCTCCACGTATGCCATCGTAAGTCCGAATGTGAGCCGTCGTATCTATGCACCTGATTCTTAGAATCAGTTACGCATAGATTTGGCCAATATATGAGCGGCGTAAGTCTCCTACGCCGTCGTATCTTGGGTGCATTTTTACGCTGGCCGCAAGGGGCGCTTCCGTAGATTTACACGTCAAATATGTAAATTAGGTAGATACGCCGATTCACAAACGTACTTGCGCCCGCTACGCCGTTTACGTTAGGCTTACGCCCGGCGTAAAGTTACCCCTGCTATATGAGGCGCAGCCAATGCAAAGTATGGACGTCGGCAAGTGTATCTTTTTACGTTGTTTAATTAAGTCGTACGTGAATGGGGCTGTGCGTAGGTTACGTTCACGTCACAGGCATTGGGCCTGGCGTATCTTATAGAGTAAATTCGACGTGATACTGAGCATGCGCACGCATGCGCCGTTCGTTAGGCGCGTCATTTACGTAGGGTCACGATTTATTTACATACAACACGCCCGCCAATTTACGCTACGCCGCCGCAACTTACGGAGCAAGTGCTTTGTGAATACTGCACTTGCCTGTCCAAGTTGCGGAGATGTAGCGTAAATTGGATGCGCTACGCCCGCACAAAGATATGGCCAGATACGTGAATCTGGCCCCTAGTGTTTAGTTTGCAGTTGCAACACGGCTCTATTTCCTTGAATAGGTCACCATGCAACAAAATAATAATACAACTGTGTGTGTACAGAGCTGTCAGCCAACCATGTGACAGTTGCAGCAGTGGGTGGTAGGAGAGCTTTGAAAATGCTCCTCAACCATTCTTTGTCAGTGCAAGTATAAGCTAGATATGATGATCGCCGTCTACTTTCTGGACTGAGACACCGGCTCAGAGATCACACAGATCAGCCCCTGCTGCAGTCTCCCACCTTAAAACTTGTTACAAAATAAAGCCTGATCTCTGAGGGAGACATGACTGAGGAAATGCTTCCTCCTCCCTGCAGCAGAATAATTACTGGTATATCATCTCAATGGAGAAAAAGTACCGCTCCAAGCCCTGCGACTTGGTATATCATCTCAGCCTAGGCAAAGTCAATGGGCTGGCTGACTTTTAATGATAAAGGGTGGATCAATTTGTAAATGTATACCTTTGCTGTATATTGTGACAGCTTGTAGACCCTCATTCAAGTTTTAGTTGCTGTCTTCACGCCTTCACTTTCTGTGCATTTGATGGGTGTCAGAACAGGAAGTAAGGGGAAAGGTTGTAAAGGTACAATTTTTTTTTCCTAAATAGCTTCCTTTACCTTAGTGCAGTCCTTCTTCACTTACCTCATCCTTCGATTTTGCTTTTAAAAGTCCTTATTTCTTCTGAGAAATCCTCACTTCCTGTTATTCTGTCTGTAACTCCACACAGTAATGCAAGGCTTTCTCCCTGGTGTGGAGTGTCGTGCTCGACCCCTCCCTTGGACTACAGGAGAGTTAGGACGCTCTCTATGTTGCAGATAGAGAAAGGAGCTGTGTGTTAGTGGGCGTCCTGCCTCTCCAGTAGTCCAAGGGAGGGGGCGAGCACGACACTCCAAACCAGGGAGAAAGCGTTACATTACTGTGTGAAGTTACAGACAGAAGAACAGGAAGTGAGGATTTCTCAAAAGAGATAAGGACATTTAAAAGCAAAATCGAAGGATGAGGTAAGTGAAGGAGGACTGCACTAAGGTAAAGGAAGCTATTTTCACGACCGAGAGAAAAATACCAACTGGTACAGGATAGAGCCCATTGGTGACTTTAGTAGCAGAAGTCGCTATTGGAATAATGGGTACCCTGGGTTTCAGGGATCCCAATGGGCTCTACAAGTTTATTGTATATACAGAGGCCTTTAGGTGACAGCTTGTCAATCTTGGTAGTTGCTCATCTGCACAAGGGTCTTCTTTTAAATTCCTGTATGGATTAACCTAAAAAGAATTACATGTTACTGCATTGATGTTGCTCAACAAGAGGGTTGGATGGTTGGTCAACCTATAATGAATAGTTTCGTTTTTGGAGGTTGTCACCAAGTTATGGGCGGATGTGTCCCAAAGTCCACCCTCTTGTTCCTTCTCTTTCATTTTAACATATATTTTATATTGCACACAAAGTAATAAGTGGAGTGAAAGTCACTTGCGTGTGTGCATAAGCCCTGGTTTACACCAGTGCTGCTTCGAAATCTTGCTACTTCAGCGTGATTTTAAAGCTGGCTGATCAGTCCGATTTTGATGTGGCATTTAATTGCGGATTGCAACCTCATTTAACAAAAGTCAACGCAAGTCGCAATTAAATCTCAAAAAAAGTAGTGCAGGAACTTTTTTAAAGTCGCTGCGACTTGAGCTGCACCGATTTAAATGGTTCCATCACCGACTTGTCATACGATTTTGAACTGTCAAATCACATGACAAATCACACTGGTGTGAACCAGGGCTAAAACACCTTTAATGAAAGAGGAGAGGGATCGATGTCAAAACTTTGGAGGACATCTGACATTCCACTGGATGATCTAGTCTACCAACGTCTGTAACTGAATGTAATTTTTTGTGGTCACAAATCCAACACACAATTAGATGTATTTCAGTAATACCATTAGTTAACCTCTCTGTCTCTGGCCAGTTCTTAGCATAGATAGTGGCAAGAATTTGCTGAATGGCAAACTAGACAGTAGCAAGGTTGCTGCCAGCCCCAATATTCCAATATCTATTTTTCGTCATGTTATGTGTTGCTTGGCTTTACAAATATTGATTCTAGGCATACTGATTTGTGAATTGGAACTTGTTTTCCAGTTTCTGATTTTGAATTTGAACAAAAAGAGACTTATGTATTTATTTATTTTCATCCTACAGATTCTAAACAAAGGTAGAATAATGAAAACTGGAAAACAAGATAGGTCTCAAGGCCAAGCCCTTGTGACTTTGCTGATGCCGATAACATCAGAGTTTATCCCTTCCTTCCGCATATTGGCCTATTATGTGGTCACAACTGGAGCAGGCCGTGAAGTCGTGGCTGACTCTGTCTGGGTAGATGTAGCAGATACCTGCATGGGAACGGTAAGAATGTCCTAGGAAGCAATTAGAGATCATATTGGTTTGGCACCACCATCTGTCATATCAGCAGATCATCAAATAATTGTAGCAACTTGGAAATCAATATAAAATTATTCTTCTGCTTTGAAAATTCAATGTGTTGCTTTTCACCAGGGATTCAAAACGCACATGTTTTAAGCATTAAACATGTTGTTGCCAATATACTGTATATCTAAACCCAAGTTTGGCCCTTAGCCCAATTCTAACCCCAACTCCCAATGTCAACCCAACCCCTAATCATGTTCTATATGGCCAAGAATATGAGGACACCCATTACAATTTCAGGTTCAGCTGTTTCCAGTATTAATTCTATAGCATACAAGGTCATTTTAGACAATTATGAGCTTGTGGGAACAGTTTAGGGAAAGTCCTTTCCATGCACAAAGAAAGCTCTATTAAGACATGGGGGGGTGGCTTCCTTACATTCAGTTTTTGGCAAGAGAATTTCCCAGCAAACAGCAGAAAGGGGCCAAGAACAGAGCCTTCTGTGGGAAACTGCCACATTCATGATAGCTGGCCCAGCATAGACATGTCTCAATCTGGGTAATGGTGTTTCTTTGTATGTCAGCTCAGGTTTGGTCTTAATTACCGCCAGTCTCCGAATCTGCAAACAGTTGTTTTGAAATCTGTTGCAGCCATAGAGTCAGATTCCTAAAGGATAAGTTCACCTTTTGTAACATGTTATAATGTTACACCCATATTCAGGGTGTAACATGTATGTAACATGTTACAGATGCACCGGTCCCCAACCTCCCCCTCCTGATCCCTCGT
Source organism: Rana temporaria (assembly GCF_905171775.1). Taxonomy (NCBI): domain Eukaryota; kingdom Metazoa; phylum Chordata; class Amphibia; order Anura; family Ranidae; genus Rana; species Rana temporaria. The sequence goes on from NC_053491.1 coordinate 452,053,286, forward strand.
TGATCTTGTTACCCCCGCTCGCTGTCGCAATTTTAAAAAAAACATGGCGGTCTAGGGATCCGTTCACCCAGCCGAGTCATTCATTCACAATGTTCTGTGAATGTGAAAACTACACCTTTGTGGCTGTCGACTTGTAGTTCTCAATGAACTACCAGGGCACTGTTCAGCACTCTAGTAGTTCATTGAGCTTCCTGTCAGAGTGTAACTGCCTGCTCGTATCTAAGATATGGGCAGACAGATCCAGTCTGCAGGACCCTGGCATTACACCCAAAAACCGCTGATCGAGGGTGCAATGCTATACAGGCTCCTAAAGTGTAGAAAGAAAAAAAAATTGCTAAACATTTAAACATGAGCCAATAAAGGCATAAACTAAATACATTTCAAAAATAACACTCTTCATATAATAGTGAACAGGTATGCAGTGAAAATATGTTTAACCAAAGAGTCCATAGATTAAGTGAATAATTCGAGATTTTCCTAGCTTGTGACGGAAAATATTAATTATATGAAGACAGGAGGCGAGTATCTTATGCATTATCTTTCTTTAATAATGCCCATAGCAGAAATACAGTAAACATTTATTGTAACTTAAAAAATTCAAAGAACTACCCTTCCCAGCAGTCCCTGGGCCAGTGTAGCCCCTCCCAGACCGTAGCCTATATAAGGGACTGTCTGAGGTAACCTATTCCTCTTTCTTCATGCGAATTAGTGTAAACAGGAACCGAAAGTCCAATTAGACATCTCCGCGGCTGCCGGGAACCTTCCAACCGGAACACAACATCCGAATCTGGAGGAAACGAAGGACAAGGCCAACACGGACCAACTTCATCCGGACCATCTTCATCCCAACGGGGACTATAGGAAACCCAAACCATTCGGAGCCGACCGGTCAGTTGTCCTCCGGAACATGGACCAACGGATTCAGTCAACGGCATCCCGACTCCGGATCTGGAACATAGTAGGAACCTCCATCTGCGGTGAACTAAACCCATGGATCGAAACGGACAGCAATCCCAACGGGGATAGTGAAAACGAACTCCCGGGGCGTACCAGCCTCCGACTTGCAGGGTGCGTGGTTCATCAGTCTAGAACGAGAGAGAGACAACCTCGTGACAGGGTTGGGTTGGGAGGGAAGATACTCGCCTCCTGTCTTCATATAATTAATATTTTCCGTCACAAGCTAGGAAAATCTCGAATTATACATCAGACAGGAGGCTCATATCTTATGCAAGTTCAAAGCTATAACAATGCATATGACCAATAACAATCAAAATAATCCACAACACTGACATAGATATGTGTACCTCCTGTTCAAAGCGGGATTGGCGGAAAAGCGGTCACTGACAACAGTCCGCCGCTATAGTAAGTAACGAGGAGTTGAAAGACTTGCGAAGATCGCAGCGAGGCTGTCAAGGACATATAAGTCTGTAGACAGCTGACCACATACAGTTGTGGATGTGCGGGGAAGAACGGGTAGAAAACCGATCGAAGTACCGTCTGGTCCAACGCACGACGGAAAAAGACTTGAGTCTCTGAGGCGAGGAATGACGCCTGGATATGTCCAAAGCCTTGACGTCTGACCCACGATGATGGAAATCAGACACAAGAAGACAGTAAGCTCGAAAGACAGTAACCTCAAAACAGAGTGTCAACGTCCCCCAGCCCGAGAACATGATCATGACCTTGGAAAAATCCCAAGTGTGCTGGTACATTGGGCGATTTAAACTTAACGCCTTCAAAATTGACACACCAACGGATCCAAAGAGTCCGCCCGATAATTGGCTATTACAGACCCTGGCGCTTGAACGGGGTCGACCCGTCGTTGATCACACCAAGTAACCCAGAGTCCCCAGGTAGATCGAGATGCCGATCTAGTCCCGGGGCCCAGTCCAAGGCAGGGAATCCCTAGCTGTTCCCGAAAGGTCGTAGTCTGCGACCGGAACCCCGATACTAACCATGTGAGGAGAGGTTGGATGTGCTTCGTGAGTAGAGGGTGCAGATCCCCGTTCGGACCAGCGAGGAGGTGGGGGGAATGAGGAAACAACCTGGGGAGTTCCGCCGTCATCCTCAGAAGGAGGGGAAACCATGGCTGCGTCGGCCACCACGGAGTGAACCGCACGACTGATGCCCTCCGACTCGCTAAGTGAAGGAGGTCAGGGTCACCGGGAACAGGGGAACGCGTAATGTGTCCCCTGTGACCACGTTTGGTGGAGGGCGTCCACATGGTGCGCCTCCAGATCTGGCCTCCAGTTGTAAGAGCGCGGAAACTGGTGGTTGATACGGGGAACGAACAGGTCCATAGAGAAGGATCCGCGAAGTGAGCGAGGATCAGGGACCCTGACCGGTGCGGTCGCCAATCGTTGGAATCGGTCAGGTAACGAGAATCCAATCTGCCACCCTATAGGGATAGTCTGTGGCATATCCCGCAATCGGGACGATGTTGCATTCCAGGCAGAAGTGCCCGAAGTCTTACTAGATCCGCTAGGATTCTGGATCAGGGGCCCACCAAGCGATCGACGTACAGGACTGCGGGTACGTTGTCCGAACGCAATAGCACACAGCAGATGGACGTGCGTGGCAACATACTTCCGATGGCAAAAAAGGCCGTCAGGGGTGTACGTGTTGATGTGCAGCCGAGGCGCACTTAACGAGCGGCGCACTGACGTCACCCTCCTTGATTGCTTGGTTTCCCAGATGGACGTGTCAGTCTGCTTGTGTCCGGCCGGCACAGCAGACTTTAGGCTTTTCTGACACTGCTAAATTGTGAGTGTACATTTAGTATGTTTATTATTTATTAAAAATCCATAAGGTTTTACACTATCAAGGCATTTGTGTTCTTTCCATATTTTATGAAATTCGGGAATGTGGTGTGGCGGCTGCATTGTATTTCCCGCCTTCTGGAGCCTGCAGTGCCTATGAAAAAAAAAAGGTTGTATTGGAAGAATTTTGACTACCTGACTACCTCTTGCAAACTCTACTGTGCCCGTAGGGGATTAAACCAAATTCAGAGCACAAAGAGGTATTTTGGTAAAATCCACAAAAATTTTACAATCTGAAAAAATATTCCTCAGTTTTATTATAAAATATTGACATAAAGATGCATTTGATATATAAAATGTATAACCTGATTTGAAGATATTAATGAAAGAATTAGCACTGAAGGTCCCAATGTTTCCCTCAGTTTATCTTTTTGCAGTCAGGAATAATTTGTTGAATACAGTGTAACCTTGGATTACGAGTATAATCTGTTCCAGGAGAATGCTTGTAATCCAAAGCACTCGCATATCAAAGCGAGTTTCCCCATAGAAGTCAATAGAAACGAAAATAATTTGTTTCACATTGACTTCTATGACATGCAATACCGAATGTGGCCAGAGGTGGGGGGCACTGGAGAGACTCAGAAATACTCGGAGACCGTTCGGCTGCATTCGGAAACCCTCGGAAAGGTTCGAAAACACTCGAGAACTGAGTATTTCTGAGAGTTTCAAAAAGGGCTCTAGCGCCCCCCGCACCTCTGAACCAAATGCGGTACTGCACATTGCAGAGGCTTGAATCCTGCTAGTTTTGCGAGAAAACACTTGCAAACCGAGTCAGGATTTAAAAAAAAAATTGCTTGTATCACGAAACGCTCATTAACCGCGTTACTTGCAATCTGAGGTTCCACTGTATTCATATATGCAATTTTACTTTGTTACACTCCTGATTCATATGAATCACCATTGGAGACAATAGACCGCCATGCTATAACACATTATACAGTTTGTCCACCTATGCCACTACCAGGAAGCTGGTCTGGAGCAAAGGCATTTCGACAGAAAGTGTCTGAAAGAGGCTGGTGAAGATCAGCAGCACTGAGAAGCAACTGTCTCAAAAAAGTGCAAATAGTATTTTATTTTAAGAAAACATTACATTTCCTAATGATACACTGCTTTTGGTAAACATTGCAATATGAATGAAACTTGGTCTGTCTCACAGCTGACAATTTCTGGCGAAAGGGATCGGGACAATGCAATTCAACATCCTGGAGCTTCTATGAAACTTAGAATGAAAGCTGACCACAAGGCCACCGTGGGACTGGTAGCCGTGGATAAAGGAGTTTTTGTGTTAAATAGCAAATATAAGATATCCCAGACGAAGGTAAGCTGATTAATGTTAGTAGGCAAATGTATTTGTTATGATAATCAAAAATTTAAATTAGAGATTTTGTTGGGAAAAAAAATAATTAGAAATTTTGTATATTATAATTAAGATCTTTATACAATTATAATGGTGGTTATGCTAGTGATAATGAATTAAAATGCCTACAAGTGTGATGATGGTGGTGTTAAAGATACTCATACTGAAATGAGTGGTGAGAAGAAAGAATAGAAGAGGAATGATAAGGGTGGAAGATGATTTTTGATGAAGTAAAGGAAAAAATAGAGAGTTGACAATAAGGATGAAGATAATGGTTTATAATAATGTTTGCGGTGAATGAGCAGATCAGCGTTTCTCAACTCCAGTCCTCAAGGCGCCCCAACAGGTCATGTTTTCAGGATTTCTATTATTTTGCTCAGGTGATTTGATCAGTTGCACTGCCCTAGTAATTACCACAGCCATTTCATCTGAGAGAAATCCTGAAAAAATGACCTGTTGGGGCGCCTTGAGGACTGGAGTTGAGAAACACTGGAGTAGGTGATATTTGATTATGAAGGAGATTTATCAGTGATGACGAGCAGGCTGATGATAGATATAATGATCATGAGAACAATTATTTGTTATGGGGTAATGAAGAAAAGAAGAAGAGAAGGAAAAAGGAGGAGATGATATTGTGGATGATGATGATACAGAAGAGAAACTTGTTGAAGACATATTATGGTTTTGGTTGATAGTGGTAATGACGATGATAAAGACTTTTGGACTAGTGTATTTTCTTTCAATATGTTTGTTATATATTTCCATAAACAAGAAAAGTGAAAAAAAAAACACAATAGATGTGGTAATCAATACATCGTTATATTAATACGTTTAGGAACAGTAAGTACAGTAGTAAACATGAGTATTTCCTGAGAATGTTCCGAATGCAATAGAAAAACATATAACCTTTAGGGCCCTTTCACACGGGACGGATCAGTAATGATCCGCCTCCGTGTGTCCGTCAGCTCAGCGGGGATCCTCCGTAAAATCCCCGCTGTGCCGTTGGCTGACAGGGCGGTCCCCGCACAATGTGCAGGGACCGCCCTTTCTTTCCTCCGCTCTCCCCTATGGGAGGATCGGATGAACACGGACCGTATGTCCGTGTTCACCCGATCCGATCCGCCAGACAGAAGAAAAATAGGATTTTCTTCCGTCCGAAAAATCGTAGCTTTGCGGAGGCGGGTGATTACATACGGTCCGCACATGTGAAAGGGGCCTTATAGTCAGGCGTTTACCTCGTTAAAATGAGGAGCTAGGTGTTCTTAACGGGCAGAAAACTTTACCCGGTTTATCATGAGAGAAAATGCCCAGCCTAACTGAGAACAATGTCAAGAAGTTGCGCAAAAGAACCAATGAGAAGCGTTCCTTGGGCGCGTTGTAGATTCCACCAATCTGATATCTCTAAACAAAAAAGAAGAGTGCTAGGAAAGGAATGAGGAGTAGAAAAGTAGGAATAAAGAAGAATAAGAGAAAAAGAGGAGTGAAGAGGTCAGAATACTCCTCCCTCTCCGCCAGCCCCAGGGCCCACCTACATCATACAAAAATGCTAAGAAGTCATTTGTATGGCACCAACGTATGTGGCCCAGGGTTCCACAATTTTTTTCTGAGTCATTATCCAGGAGATTTTTCTCTTGGCTGCAGTGAAAGAAACACTATGCTGTTTCCATGCTTTAGCAATGGTCAATTTAGTCCCCAAAAGGATAAAGAAGATTAGTGTTTGCATAGCTTTTGTGGCATTGGGTATCCAGCCATTGAGTAGGGCAATAGATGGGTCTTTTGGAATATGACATTCCGTCACCTTGCGTATCATATAGAAAATTTTGTTCCAAAATGTCCTAATGTTCGGGCACTCCCACCAGGTGTGCAGCATGGAACCATATAGATTGCAACCTCTGAAGCATAAAGGTGAGGATGATGGGATTTTTTTTTTTTTTTTAAGAATTTTTTTTTTTCTAAGATCGAATTTGGGGGGTTGTAGCTCGATGACCAGAGGTCACAGAAACCCCACATTTGGGGGGTAGGCATGGGAAGAGCTACCCCACAACTGGTTAAAATATGGGACGGCTATCATTTATGGTTCCGGAGATACGGACCTGCTTGCACAGCCTGTCAGAAGCTACATTCAGAGCGGCCAATATAAATACAAGCTGACACACTACAGCAGACTGATAGGATCACAGTGCTTATAATAATTATTTGTATATTACTCATGGTAATTAACCCCTTGCCACCCAGGCCAATTCTGACACTTCTCTACTACATCATCATTTGTTTTTTGCTAGAAAATTACTCTATGGTGGTCTTTGCACTTTTTATGTTGCAGGGTACAGAGCTGCACGATTCTGGCTAAAATGAGAATAGCAATTTTTTTGCTTAGAAGATAGATCACGATTCTCTCACGATTGTTGCGGCGTAACATCATCTTTCACATTAAAACAAAAAAACAAAAAAATGGGCTAACTTCACTGTTTTGTTTTTATGGTTTTTATTATTCATTGAAGTGGGAAAATGCAGTGTGACATAACATATTGCAGCAATAGCCATTGTATTCCCTAGAGTCTCTGCTAAAATATATATAATGTTTGGCAGTTCCAAGTAATTTTCTAGCAAATAATATTGCTTTCTAACTTAAGAAACAAGTGTTGGACTTTAAGTGGTTAAATTTAGTTACAATGTTAGTTAGTTACAATGTTTCATTTTGTTTACAAACTTCGCAGACTGCCCAAATTTGTTCACATAAGTGTATCCCTTTGATCTAAGAAGGAAGTGTCAGTTACAATGTTTCCTGTTAAAAACATGGCAGACTGCCCGGATATTTTCTTTTGACAGCTGAAAGTCTCTCAACTTGTTATATGAAAGAATCAGCAAACTCTGCATTCAAGATCGTCAGGGGGGTTGAATCGAGATCACGATTTTTTTAACGATTAATTGTGCAGCTCTAGCACGGTATTTGCGCAGCAATTTTTCAAACATGTTTTTTTGGAAAAAAATGTTTCATTCATTAAAAAAACAGTTAGTTAGTTAAGTTAGCACAATTTTTTTTGGTATCCTAAGCGATGCTTTACATTTCTTTAGGTTACATGTTTAGGGTTACAGAGGAGGTCTAGTACTAGAATTATTGTTCTCGCTCTAACGATCGTGGCGTATGTAACCTGTGTGTATCTGGCTCTGATACTACCAGTGCCTACCCAGCCACTGACTAGTATCTCTCCCCAGCCTGTCCCCACACACCCTCTCACCTGCTGACCTGTGGATGGGGGAATCACTCCTGCAGTGTTATTGTGTTCTGCCAGTGCGTACAATGATCAGTGTTGCTAACTTTAGCTGGCAGCACTGATTGTTTTAAGAAAAAAAAACAGGCTGGTTGTACTCAAGTTGATTAATAGATTGACTTGTGTAAAACCAGCTAGCCCATACATAGATTGACTATGGCTGGTCTCTGCATAATTGGCGTAATTTCAATCCATGTATGACCCGCTTAACCACTACTCAGTCCCTAAATATCCTTCCACTCCTGTAAATAGTGCTCACTGTCATACTCTCCACACTCCTCTCCTGTACATAGTTCCCACTGTCATACTCTCCACACTTCTCTCCTATACATAGTACCCACTGTCATACCCTACACACTCCTCTCCTGTACATAGTGCCCACTGTCATACCCTCCACACTCCTCTCCTATACATAGCGCCCACTGTCATACCCTTCACACTCCTCTCCTGTACATAGTGCCTGCTGTCATACACTTCTCTCCTGTACTTAGTGCCCACTGTCGCACCCTCCACACTCCTCTCCTGTACATACTGCTCACTGTCATACCCTCCACACTCCTCTCCTATACATAGTGCCCACTGTCATACCCTCCACACTCCTCTCCTATACATAGTGTTCACTGTCATACCCTCCACACTCCTCTCCTATACATAGAGCCCACTATCATACCGTCTACATTCCTCTCCTGTACATACTGCCCACTGTCATACCCTCCACACTCCTCTCCTGTACATACTGCCCCATCATGCCCTCCACACTTCTCTCTGGTACGTACTACCCTCTGTCATACCCCCTCACTCTTCCTGTACATACTGCCCATTGTCATACCCTTCACACTCCTCTCCTGTACATAGTGCTTTTTTCCGTACCCTTTGTACTCCTCTCCTGTACATAGTGCCCACTGTTAGACCCTTTACATTCCTCTCCCTCACCTGCACATACTTCCCACTTATATACCGTCCATACTCCTCCCCTATGTCGCTTACCCACAAAAACAGTTCTTTAAAATTATACTGAATATCCTCAATGTTACCAGCTCTAGAATGGACACACTTTTGTTAGTTCAACTAAAGGAAATCTCAGTTCTCATATTTGTTCTGCCCCATTATTAGTACTCATTTAATGTTGTGATTACTACTATGATGTATAGAGGAACATAGGGGATCTCAGCTACTCTAAATATAGCACTTATATAAAAAAGTGACCCTGAAAATATTTTTTAAATGTTGGCAACTGTGCACTTAGGCACTGCCCAAGGGCCACCGTCCACCGGGTCAGTAGGGGGCCCCATGAGAGGCTCCTGGGATCCTGTGATAATAAAGCGGTAGTAAACTTTCCTGACATTACTACTTTTTAGAGGCCCTGGGGTAGGTTATGCCACAACGTACAAGTATGCACAGCATATTAGCACATTAGGGTACACTTCAATTTTCAGACTGAGCCCTCCAGTGCTGCGATGAATCAGGCGGGGCCTGGACACTTCCATCTTCACCCGGTCTTCCTTCTGGGTTCTGTGCCTTTGGTCACTTGCCTTGGCTGGGCTGCGTTCATGTCATTCCCACGCATTTATTTATTATTTATTACACCCCATTCACACCTCCGCGACAAAACGCCCAACGCCGGCCGCTCGTGCCGCTGGAGGGGAGAATTCCCATTGCTGTCTATGAGATGGTTCACATCTCATAGACGCCGTACACCTGCGGCATGAAAAAAAGTCCCGGACCCTTTTTTTCAGGCGGCATTGGCGTTCGGCCATACAAAGCAATAGGAAGGATTTGTAAAAAAAAAAGTTACACTATTCGCGGCAAAATACGCCGCGTACGCGGCGTTACTTGTCGCGGAGGTGTGAATGCAGCCTAAAAGGCCCCACCAAAATCCTCAGCACCAGGCCCATGATGTTCTTAATCTGGCCCTGCCTCCCAACACCTGGTGCGTCACCCCAGAGGCTATTAAAGGTCAAATTCAGACTAACGATAATAGACATAAAGGTAATGCTATTAAGGGTTCACATCAAGTTCACAAAACAGGATCCAAGGAATGTTCAAAAAAAGGTTAAAACAAGCTAAACCAGACTAGGAATTGTCAATAAATACATTTAGATCTATGTCTACGTTTAACCCAAAAGGTGTTGGGATAGCTCTGGATATCTAGGACATCTCAAGCCTGGATATACTGCACACCATGGAGCTACCTCTCCATTGTGGGGTGTATTTATCAATCCCCAAAAAGATGGCTTTAGCATTTCCAAATAGTGTCTAGACACAGAATGTTTCGGAAAGCCATTCTTAATATTCGTTATGTGCTCATTGAGTCTGATCAAGAGGGGGCACTTAGTCTTGCCCACATATTGTAGCCCACATGGGCACTGGAGCAGGTAAACAAAATGCATTCAGTACTTCAGTTGAATTTTTTAGACTGCAATTATTTTTGTGCGCTTGGATCACATAATTATATTTTTCTTTAGTGCACCTCCCTTTTACAGTTCATATTGATGAAGATGGTGATAAAGGGCCAGATTCACGTAGAATTGCGGCGGCGTAACGTATCCTAGATACGTTACACTGCCGCAATTTTTCATCGCAAGTGCCTGATTCACCAAGCACTTGCGATGAAAACCTACGCCGGCGGCCTCCGGCGCAAGGCGGGCCAATTCAAATGGGCGTGTGCCATTTAAATTAGGCGCGCTCCCGCGCCGGACCTACCGCGCATGCTCCGTTTCTGAACTCCCGCCGTGCTTTGCGCGGAGTGACGTCATTTTTTTGAACGGCGACACGCGTAGCGTAATTCCGTATTCCCGGACGGCTTACGCAAACAACGTTATTTTTTAAATTTCGACGCGGGAACGACGGCCATACTTTAACATGGGCTGTGTAAAGTTAAGGCACCCAAAACGACGACTAACTTTGCGACGGGAAACTAGACTAGCTGCGACGTAGCGAATGCGAAAAACCGTCGGGATCGCCGTAAACTCCTAATTTGCATACCCAACGCTGGTTTACGACGCGAACTCCCCCCAGCGGCGGCCGCGGTATTGCATCTTAAGATCCGACAGTGTAAAACAATTACACCTGTCAGATCTTATGGCTATCTATGCGTAACTGATTCTATGAATCAGTCGCATAGATAGAAACAGAGATACGACGGCGTATCAGGAGATACGCCATCGTATCTCATTTGTGAATCTGGCCCCATGAGTATGTCAATGTTGACAAAGAAAGTTGTAATGATGGCAAAAACGATGTCTTTGAGAATGAGAGAACTACTGATGATAATGATGATGATGGAAACCATACTGATGATGAAATGATCGGAGCAATAGTGACAAACTTGTTAATAATGATTTTGATTTTGATAATGCACATCTGATGTTGATAAAAACAAATTGTGTCTCTTCTCTTTTAGGTATGGGATTCAGTGGAGAAATATGATACTGGCTGCAGTGCGGGAGGTGGTGCCGATGCTTTAGGAGTGTTTTATGATGCCGGATTGGCATTGGTCAACAGTTTCCAGGGTACCACCTCTCAGAGATCAGGTGAAGATAATGCATAATTTTATTATTTTCAAACTGCAGCATACCCTTGCTCTGATACAAGCTAGTAGCTAACTTAAAGTAGAACTTCACTGCATCTTAGCACTAAACCAAAAAACACTTTTTAATAAATATTCTGGTTAAATACCGTACTGCTAATTGGCGTCAATCGCTATGTTACCTAGTGCTAATGAATAACTCTATACAATTTGTGTAATAAAATATAAGCCTTTAAAAAAAAAAAAAAAAAAAAAGTGCTTTTTTTTACCACTACCCTTCTTTTATACTGGCTTTTAAAATCTACAAATGTAGCAATTTAGAAATAAAGACATGGATGAGCGAGTTTGGGGTGGAGGAGCTTGACTGGCCTGCACAGAGCCCTGACCTCAACCTGATAGAACAAAGAAAAATAAATTAAGGCGCCTCTGAGTTAGACTGGAAAGTGTGTACTAATAAAATCACATAGTGAAGAGTCTGCGGGACATCCATCGTACTGGTCAGTAGAAGGTATGCTGTTTCATCCACTCTGTGGGCTCTCTTGGCCAGCAGGAAGATTGTATGGTGGTGGAGATCTGGAGAGGAGGCTTGGAAAGCTCCCTGGACCACAGCACTGGAAGGGAAGACATCAAGTGTTTCTGGGCTGGCGCACCCTCAATAGAAAACATTTGGGATGAATTAGAGCGGAGACTGCGAACCAGGCTTTCTCGTCCACATTAGTGCCTTACCTCACAAATGCGCTTCTGGAAGAATAGTCAAACATTCCCATAGACACACTCCTAAATCTTGTGGACAGGCTTTCTTGAAGAGTTGAAGCTGTTATAGCTGCAAAAACTGGGCCAACTCAATATTGAACCCTATGGACTAAGACTGGGGTGCCATTAAAGTTCATGTGGGTGTAAAGGCAGGCGTCCCAATACTTTTGGTAATATAGTGTATATACATTATATCTACTGTTCCATTAATAAAATGCTTTGAATGGGCAGGGCAGTGACATCACAATGCAGCAGTGCAGCCGCTTGGCATAGGACCCAGAAACTATTGGGCATCACTGGAGTAGTGGTGTCTACTACAGTGATTTCCAAATTCTAGAGCAGTGGTTCTCAACCTTGGGGGTCGAATAATGATTTGCCAAGGGTCACTGAATCCTGGGCTGTTACTGAAGCCCACACCACTATCCCAGCCTTTTTGCGGCCACCCAGCAGGGCTAACCCTGGAGCCTGTGGCCTCCCAGCTGGGCTGTATCTGGAGCCTGCAGGCGCCCATTCAGTCCATGGCATGGCTGGGGGGCAAAGACTAGAGGTCAGCTGACTGGTGAGGAATGTGAAGTGGGAGGGGCTGGAGGAGACCCTATCTTCTGATTTCAGCATAGGTGTCACTGCTACGAGACACAGTGAAGCCGGAGACACAGTGAGTTACACTACCTGTGATTAGAGTCGCCATTAAAAGGACTCAGGTAGCGCTAAATGGCTGTGGGTTAGGGGCACAAATTACTTGTCTTGCCTTGGGTGCTGACAACCCACACTACAAAAATTTTACTGTTAGGGGTCCCCACAACTTGGAAATTTTATCAAGGGGTCAAAGCACTAGAAGGTTGAGAACCACTGCTCTAAAGGGATCCCACAGGTATGGTATATGCATAGTTACTTTGGTCCAAGCTGGACTAATGTAAAAAATGCCACATCTGCAATTGTTCTGCTTTAAAACTCCAAAGTAACTTAAAAATCCCTTTGAATTCTCCCTTCTGCTATCTGTTTTCAGTAAGTACACATTTTGGCTCATTTTTTTAAAACTTGCCATAAACTAGTACTACTTTAGCACCAATACAGCCGAAAACTATGTGGAGCATTCTGACATTGTCTACACAGTGCCACCTAAGTATAACATGGTGTGCAGCAAAATATTTTGTGTTGGTATGGAAATTTCCTAAACCACAACGGATCAATATGACCAGGATTATGCCTGTTTAGAATACAATTTTCCTAAATGAAAATGAGCGCATTTATTGAAATACAACCTACAGAGAGCGAGTCATAGTTAGCAGGGATACTGACAAAATAGGGATTTGCATTGTGACACAATCTATGATAAAGAATCAGCCTTAGAATGAAAAACCTGTACCCTTCTATATTTTTTTGGAGTATACTTTTAACCTTTTTACCTCATTTTCTTTTCCTCCACAGAACCTTTGTGCCAAGGAAAATTAAAGCGCAGACGACGAGACACAGCATTATTAATTCAAACAAAGAACTCTAAAGGTAAAACTTGGTTTTCGATCAGGTTTATTTGAATTGTTTTTTAAAGGTTTATGTATTGTATTTTTTTTAAAAAAATCTATATTTTGTTCTGTTGCTCTATGAAAAAAATGTTTGGTTTATAAAAAAAAAAAAACATTCAAAACATGACAAAGGACTACCAAAGAACTATGAGATAGCTAAATGGCACAGCCAAGGCTCTGTACTTTGCAGCTACCTTTGATTGAAACTTCAGATTGAGTCCTTAAATAAGGGATGTGTGGCTGTAGTGATGACGCTTTCAGTTCTGTTAGGACATGTGCTGACAGGGAAACACAGGTTGCTTTCAGCACCCATTTGAGGTCAGTTCGACCTCACATCTGAGATCATTTAGAGGTCATTGGCAGGTGCACTTTCAGTTACCTCCTTCCATTTCAAGTGCCTTGTATGGGGAGAAAAGCAGTTCTAAAAGCCCGCTGGCACAGGATCAGGATGATCAACCCTGTTTTTTTTGCCCTCCCCCTTGGAGCACCCCAGCCACAATTATTTTTTTTTTGTTTTTGTTTACAAAAGTTTTATTGAAAAAAAAATATAGGGTATACATAACATGGTTGGGCTGGGTAAAAAGAAGAGATTAATATAAACATTTGGTCGATGGTAGTACAAACATTGCATCTTAAGGCAAGGTATAAGGCCCCGTACACACGACCAGTTTCCTCGGCAGAATTCAGCTTCCGACCGAGTTTCTGGCTGAATTCTGCCGAGAAACCCGGCCGTGTGTACACTTTCGGCCGAGGAAGCCGACGAGGAGCTCGGCGAGGAAATAGAGAACATGTTCTCTATTTCCTCGTTGTTCTATGGGAGCTCTCGCCCCGCCGAGCTCCTCGGCGGCTTCAGTGCTGAACTGGCCGAGGAACTCGATGTGTTTGGCACGTCGAGTTCCTCGGCCGTGTGTACGAGGCCTTAGAGGTAGCAGGTATAGGTTATGAACATAAATGCAAACATGTATATGCAAAATGACGGGAAAATAAATACATGAAAAGATAAGGGTTTAGTGTAAGAAGTATCTTATGTGAGGTTCCAATAGGACCATTTAGCATCATAGATATGGAGACTGTCATTGAGACTGTCATTGAGACTGTCATTGAGGGAGACCAAATTAAAGGGGTTTTCCACCCATTTTTTAAGTTTATTAAAAGTCAGCAGCTACAAAAAGTGTAGCTGCTGGCTTTTAATAAACTGACACTTACCTGCTCCAGCGTTCCAGCGACGCGCTGGCCGGGGGTCCGCTCCTCTCCCCCCCTCCCCGGCTGGCATCTTCATTGTCACTGTGGGCACCCGGCCGTGACAGCTTTCGGCTTCACGGCCGGGCACCCACTGCCCATGCGCCAGCGGCACTGCGCATGCGCGCGCGGCGATGCGCTGTTTGATTGGACAGGCGATCGCCTAGGACCTGACGTGTCCTAGGCAATCGCCTACAGGGAGGGGCTGCCAAAAAGCGATTAAGCTTAATCGCCTTTGCAGCCCCTCGGCGGAAGGAGGAAGTGGGACAGGAAGTCCCCTTCTCCTGAAGCCCCCACTCCCCCCCCAAAAAAATTACATGCCAAATGTGGCATGTAAGGGGGAGAGGAGTGGGTTAAGAGGAAGTTCCATTTTTGGGTGGAACTCCTCTTTAAGTTTTTGGACTTCCAGTTGAAAGCAATTATCCATAGAATACAACTGCACAGAGAGTGAATTAATCTAGCACTAGGCTTAGGGATACCGGGGATATTATCAAATAGTAGACAGATTTGGGGTGAAATAATAATTCTTAGCTTTGAGGAGGATTCAAATCTGTCAGTAGCTAACTTCCAAATGGGATCCAGAAGTGGGCAATTCCAGAAAGTATGCAAAAATGTACCTGAGTCCAGGCATCCCCGGAAGCAGCCAGGAGATACAGTAGGGTAAAAAGTATGAATCTTGGAGGGTGTTAGATACCACCTAGAGAACAATTTTAGTGGGGTTTCCCTAAATGATATGGCCCTATTACACTTTCTTACGTTGTCTGCCATGGCGTGCCATGTCTCCTCGGAGAAGGAAGATTCTAGCTAAGCCTCCCAACGGAGCATGGGCTCCGATTTATCTGATTGTGTAGAGTTGTTGAGAGATTGGTAAAGTCTAGAAATTAGTCCCCTATCCCTAGAGTTGGAGATACAAATCCTTTCAAATATTGTGTTAGGGACACGGGCAGACAATGAGAAGTAGGTAGCAAAAAATGATCTAATACAGGTGTAATGTTCATGTTCTGAGTCTGGGAGACCATATCTTGCCTGCAGCGAGGAGAATGACGAGAACTCCCATTTGGTTAGAAATTCGTTAGATTGTTAGCAATCCAGGGTGAAAATTGATACTCATCGCTGTAGACTATTGGGAGTCTGGGGTCCCCCAGGAAAGAAGCTAGCAGGGGAGGGTTTGACGATAGGCCAAAGGGAGCTTCTATTTTATGCCATATTTGTACAAAATGGGCCACAATGGTGTTGTATTTTAGGAGGTTACGTTATAAAACAGAATTAGCCCACAAGACACCCTGAAGATGGAAAGGGCGGATAGATACAGCCTCAAATCTCCTCCAGGGGATGTCATGGGATAGGGAAAACCACTGGGCAAGCTGCGCTAATCTCGCCGCGAGAAAGTAGTGCCAGAGATTCGGGAGACCCAGGCCCCCTCTAGACTGGGGTCTGTGAAGAAGTGCGTAACTGCATCTAGGTTTTTTTCCTGCCCATATAAATGTATTAAAAGACCGTTGGAGGGACTCCAATTTGGATTTGGATATATTAATGGGAAGCGAGCGAAAATAGTAGAGAAGTTTGGGAATAATGTTCATTTTAATGGCACATATTTTGCCAAGGAATGATATGTGTTATGAGGACCAAGTTTTGAGTAGTTGTTCTATATGTGCAAAGAGTTAGATTTGTATAAGAGCTTATGGGTGGATGAGATGTGCACACCTAAATATTTAAAAGAATGGGAACACCACGTAAATGAGAAGTTGCTTTGTAGTAAGTTGTGTAGGTTTTGAGGAAGATTGATTGGGAGGGCCAAACATTTACTAGTATTAATCCCTAGGCCTGAGATATTTTTGAACCTGTCAAGTTCCTTCAAAAGGACAGGGATAGAGGTGAGAGGTTCAGTGAGGAAAACAAGGGCGTCATCCGCATATAAACTAATTTTAAAGGTGTTTTGGCCCTTAGTGTATGCCCTGATATCTGTGTTATTCCTAATGGCCTGAGCAAGAGGTTCGATAGCTAAAGCGAAATGAAAAGGAGACAGAGGACATCCTTGTCTCGTGCCTCTGCCTAAAGTGAAAAATTGGGAATTATTTTCAGGGATCCTAATTCGAGTTTGGGGGGAGTGATATAGGGCATTAAATCCTTGAAGAAATTTATCTGGGATACCAAATCTAAGGAGGAGATAATTAAGATAGGACCAACCTACACTATCAAAGGCCTTGTGAATATCTAAACTAAGGAGGCAAGCTTGGCGGGAGTGTAAATTGGCGTCTTGTATTATATTGGTTACAAGTCTAACATTATCTACAATTTAACGGCCTGGGATAAAACCCATTTGGTCTGAATGCACTAAAGGTGAGATGACCCTGGACAACCTATCAGCCAATAACCTACCAAAGATTTTTAAGTCATTGTTCAGAACAGAAATGGGACAGAAATTTTGAGGGAGAGAATGATCCTTATGTGGTTTGGGGATGAGAGACATGTTAGCAAGGAGCATTTCCTCAGGAAATTGATTGCCAGCCAGGATGTGGTTGAATAATTTAGTAAGGTGAGGGGCCAAAATAGGTGCAAATTTTTTTTTATAGTAGGAGGAAGTGCAACCATCTGGTCCAGGGGCAGTGGAGGATTTCAGAGATTTAATGATATGGAGAATTTCAGCTACTGAACATGGTTCGTTTAGAGAATCAATTTGTTGTTGATTAAGGGAGGGAAGTTGTATGTTATCTAGCCAGGCTTTAGAGGAAGGGTCTGGGATGTCATGCGGGCTAGCTAGTAGGTCTTTGTAAAAGGAAGTGAATATTTTGAGTACCTCCTGGGGGTGGGTAACTAGATTAGTGTTGTTATCTCTTAGTTTGTAAACATGAGTGGGTTTGCAATCTTGATTGAGTTTCCTTGCAAACATAGTCGAAGGAGAATTACTATGTAGGAGGAATTTGGCCTTAGAAAATCTAAGAGATTTTTCAGTATTGGCGGAAAGAATGAGGTCTAACGCATGACTTTTGATACGGATCTGTTGGGTAATTCTCTGAGGGGGTTTGGTGCAGTTTATTGTATAAGTGCTATTTTTATTTATTTTTTAAATGTACACATACAGTCTAATGGCGAACATGCTCACAGAACAGAAAATCACATTAACAATCTCATTAGTGTTTTTCTGTTTTCTTTACTTCAAAATCAGCAGGCTGTGGGCAGGTCCTTGACTTTACTCCTGGAGGTCAGAGACCTGGCTATTGTTTCTTGTAGGGATACCTGGAGTTACAAATATGTTTGCAGGTCAATGTTTTACAGTGTATGTACAGTATATATGTCTACATGTGTGTGTGTGTGTGTGTGTATATATATATATATATATATATATATATATATATATATATATATATATATATATACAGTTAAACCTTGGATTGCAAGCATAATTTGTTCTGGAAGAATGCTTGTAATCCAAAGCACTCTTATATCAAAGCAAATTTTCCGATAAGAAATAATGGAAACTCAAATTATTCGTTCCACAGCCATTTATTCATAAGTCCTTCAGTTTATAGTCCATAATAAAAAAGATTCTAGCAATGTGATAAGTTGTGTAACCATAAAATGTCCATCCACAAATGGAAGCCTCCACAAGGGGATTTGAAGCAAAATCCAGCAGGAGCTACAGAGTATAAAAGAGAAGAGAGGCGCCTCTAAGTGTAGCAATATAGTTACTTTTAATGGAGGTACAACATTTAGCAACTCACATGGTTGATGATTAAAGGAGGCACATCTAAGTGTGCAGGGATCCAGGGGTAAAGCTTGTCCACATAGCCCGTCCTTGATTCCGCCGGCTCTCACACCACTGTCAGTCTGCAATCGTGCCTGTGAAGAGCAATCTGAAAGCGAGGCTTGAACCGCTCGTGGAAGGGACGAAATCAATGGTTGTGTGGAGGACGGTCTATGTGTACAGCTTTACCCTGGATGCCTGCATACTTAGATGTGCCTGTTTTAATCATCATCCATGTGAGTTTCTAAATGTTGTACCTTCATTAAATGTAACCATATTGCTACACTTAGAGGCGCCTCTCTTTTATTTTATACTCAGTTGTGACATTACGCTACTCTTATATCAAGACATTGCTTGTATATCAAGTCAAAATGTATTAAAAAATGTTGCTTGTCTTGCAAAATGCTCTCAAACCAAGTTACTCTCAAACCAAGGTTTTACTGTACAGTATATATATTTCAGGGGTGCATGACGCTTTTTTCCCCTAGAAATTAAACACAAATTGCCAGAAAATTTGGGTAAAATTTAAACACAAATTTGGAGCGGTATTTTTATAACAAAGTGTTTCCTTAGCCGTTCTAAAAAATAAAAACAAAGATTGAAATTGAAGCACCACATCACTACTAAGAAGTCCAGATATAACTTTATTCTGATAAAAGTAATTGTACAATCCAAAAAAGATAGTTAATGCATTTTGGATGTCGAAGACGAGCACACCTTCATCTGGGCTTAATTGACAACAATGTCCCCAACCGAAAGTGAACTGAACCTGGTATTTTTTTCCAGTGTGAATTATAAACAGACATTTCAACAGCTTGTTTGTTGTCAATCAAGCCTGATGGATGGGGCGCTCTTGGACTCCCAAAAAGTGTTACCTTTTTTTGGTTTCTACCCCTAACTTTTATCAGAATAAAATTGTATCTGAACCTCTTAGGCCGCGTACACACGGTCGGACCAAACTGATTAAAAGGGACTGAAGTTCAGTTTCATTGATGCAAACCGCCCGTGTGTACACCCCATCGGTCTGTTGTCCTTCGGTCCAAAAAAACAGAACTTGCTTTAAAATCGAACCGATGGACGGCTGACCGATAGGTCAAAACCGATGGTTAGTATGCAAAAGCATTGGTTCAAAGCCCACGCATACTCAGAATCAAGTCGACGCATGCTTGGAAGCATTGAACTTCGTTTTTGTCAGCACGTTGTGTGTTTTACATCACCGTGTTCTGACTCTCCTGTAGTCCAAGGGAGGGGGCAAGTACGACACTCCACACCAGGGAGAAAGCCTTGCATTACTGAGTGGAGTTACAGACAGAAGAACAGGAAGTGAGGATTTCTCAGAAGAAATAAGGACATTTAAAAGCAAAATGGAAGGATGAGGTAAGTGAAGGAGGACTGCACTAAGGTAAAGGAAGCTATTTAAAAAAAAAAATTGTACCTTTACAACCCCTTTAAGATAGCAATACCAGTGAGATAACCCTACAGATTCAGCAATATTTTTCCACTTTCCTCAAATATGAAAAAAAAAAAAAACGCAATACTCACCTTCAATTTGGAGCTGTCCCCCGTAGTACCGCCTCCTTGCCACAAGATTTTCTCAATTATCTGGGTTAAATGATACTTTGTGTCATTCAACCCAGGGGGTATCTTCCTAAAGTATCCTTCATTTATAGTGTATTAATGTAGAAAGCTAGCCTGCAGGTCATCATGACAGCATTGCTCTCTGCATCACCAGAGGTCCACCCAGACAACAGGCAAAGAAGTAAAAGAAAGGGTAAGTGTAAAAAAAAAAAAGAAAAGCAAAACATGCTGCTTGAGGGTCCTTCAGGAACAAGGGAGGGGGGTTGGTTGAAGACCGGAGGGGAAAGTTGAAGGTTGGGCTCTTGGAATATGTTCTTTCAGATTGTCAACACCATGAACAGAGCTCGGGTCAAGTAACACAGGAGGTGTTGACATTAAAATGTTTACTGTAACATCTTTTTCCTGTCTATTTTTGCAGCGTTGGACTATAAAGGTCTTGAGAAGACGTGCTGTGATGATGGCATGAGAACTTTACCCATGAAGATCAGCTGCGAGCGGCGTTCCAGAAACATTGTAGATGGAGAAAAGTGCATTAACGCCTTCCTGGACTGCTGCAGGCACATTGAGAAGATAAGAGAATCCGAGAACGTAAAAAACACACTTGAAAGAAGTAAGGTCACACTATACAGAAAAATAAGAACTTTGGGCCAGATCCTCAAAAGAGATACGCAGGCGGATCTGCTGTACCGCCTGCGTATCCCTGTTTCTATCTTTGGAACTGATCCACAGAATCAGTTTCCAAAAGATAGGGAGAAGATCCGACATGTGTAAGGGACTTACACTGTTGGATCTTAGGATGCAGTACCGCATCCGCCGCTGGGGGCATTTCGAGTCGAAATGCCGCTTCGCGTATGCAAATTAGCACTTACGGAGATCCACAAAGCTTTTTAGCTTCGTTTTTCTCCGTAAGTATTAGTTTGCAATCGTAAAATTAGGGTTGCTTTTACAAGGCCTAAACTGTTTAGGCCTTGTAAAAGTAGACCCTTCTATCCCGCGTCGCCGTCTTTTTTTTTTTCAAATTTTTTTTTTCCCGCCGCAACTCGTATTTTTTTTTTACGCCCGTCGCGACTCTCAAAACCCGGTGCAACGTAAAACCGCGCTAAGCACGTCGGGAAAATGACGTCGTGAGCATGCGCAGTACGGCCGGCGTGGGAGCGCGCCTAATTTAAATGAGACTCGCCCCATTTGAATAGGAACGCCTTGCGCCGGCCGGAAAATTTCTAGGTAAGTGCTTTGTGGATCGGGCGCTTAGGTAGAAATTTTCCGGCCGTGTAACTTAAATAGAAAAAGTTACGTTGCGCCAGGTTTTTGTGGATCTGGCCCTTCCTTTTATCACCATAGGATCCATTTATAAAATATTTGTTGGACGAATATCACCAGTGTTGCCAACCTACCAGAATTTATTGGCACGACACCCGAAATTTACTGGCACAGCCACGATTTTACTGGCATTTCACAAAAGTTACTAAATTACATTTTTAGGTGCAAATTTCAGTATTTAGGCTACAAACAAGTACGCCCCCTGCCTCCATCGTCCCATGCCTCCATCCCCCTCTGTGGTGCCACCAACAACCCCTGTCTACATCCCCCACCCTCTGCAGTGCCACCAGCCCCCCTCTGCAGTGCCACCAACACCCCCTGAATCCAATCACCCCCTGCCACTAACACCCCCTGCCTCCAATCTCCCCCTGCCTTCATTGTCCCCTGCCTTCATTGTCCCCTGCCTCCATCCCCCTCTGCCTCCAATCTCCATGCGCAGTTCCAAGCCGAACCGATCTCGCCTATTTTTACTGGCACATTCCCGCAACCACGGACATTTACGAACAGGGGAAAAAGGTGCACGTTTTTACGAACTGTCTGTAAAAATATGGAAGGTTGGCAACACTGAATATCACGCACATTCGTGGAGGCTGGACCAATTTTCCCCATTATTTTCTGTATTACTATAAATTAGGTCCTATGATCATTAGTTCCATCTAAAGGCCAAAATGCAGTTACATTTCTCATTGAGATATTATAGAAAACTGTATCACATTTTGGCCACTAGATGGAGCTGGTGATCATAGGAATTGAATCTATTACAAAAAAATGCGGGAAAATTCATCCAGCCTGTATGTAGTGCTGTAACCAGTAGTGCTGTATTGCTGTTATCATTTTTATCCATTTTGCCTTTTTTTTTCTTACTATAAATCAGTCTTTCTCAGCCTTCCCAACCATAGGGAACCCTTGAAATAATTTTGGGGTCTTGGTGATTCCCTGCTAAAACCAATTCATTGGGAATCAGTGGGGAAAATGCCCCTTACATTGGGGGTCAGTAGGAAGAATGCAATCCTTACAGTGGTGGTCAAAATTCCACCCTTAACTACTTCCCACCTGGCCATTGCATATATATGGCCAGGTGGGCGCTCTCTCCTTCTAAATGGACAGTCAGGAACATCCCTCAGAAGCAGCGGCGTGATCCCGATGATCACATTATGGCCATGCCCAATCACAGCCGTCATGTGATGTAAATAAAGAGCTGGTTGCTAGGCAATCAGCTCTACTCTCCTCATACAGAAGTAGTCTGTGAGGAGAGGAGAGCAGATCGCTGCAGCCGGCTGGTGATGAGTGTGTATGAGCTGTTTTTAACAGCTTTTTACACACTGATCACCAGCCAAGTGTCCCCACAAAATGTAAAACACACATGTCCCCCCACACAGTGACCCCAAACACATGTCCCCCCACACAGTGTCCCCAAAACACATGTCCCCCCACACATGTCCCCATATATAGTAAAAACACACATAGTAAAAACACCTGTCCCCCACATATGTAACAGTACAATCACATGTCCCAATGATCTGCACACAAATGTCCGTGATCACCTGCACACATCTGTACATGATCATTTGTGTACATATGTCCGTGATCACACAAACCAATTATTACACACTTAACAAGGTTTTTTTTTTTTTCCCCAAAAATATGTAGCAAGAATAAATTTTGGCTTAAATGTCTGACAAAATTCGATCTTATTGGATTTCTTTTAAAATAGAAAGAAGAAAATATATATTTTTTCCAAATTTCCGCTCTTTTTTCACTTATATCGCAAAAAATAAAAAATGTGAATCGTGAATAAATACCACCAAAAGAAAGGTCCATTTGGGCAAAGAAAATGATAAAAATGTAATTTGGGTACAGCGTAGTATGACCGCGCAATTGTCATTGAAAGTGCGATAGCGATGAAAGCTGAAAATTGGTCTGGGAAGGAAGGGGGTAAAAGTGCTCCGTATTGAGGTGGTTAAGGACAGCTAAAAAGATAATTGTGTCATGCTGTTGGTTTTGCCAAGTAGCATTGGCCTTGGAACCAGGGGTGGACTGACAACTCATGGGGCCCCCGGGCAATAGAAGATTATGGGGCTGACGGGCAATAGGAGATTGTGGGGCCCCCAGGCAATAGATTATGGGCCACACATTATATACACACACATACTGTATACATACACAGACACACAGTATACACACACTGTACTGTATACATACACACAGAATACACATACACACACTGAAATGGTACTGGAGAGGCGGGGCAGCTATAATCTTGGATTTAAAAAAAAACATACTGTCCCTGGTTTTGATGAGGCTGGTAACCCTGATGGGGCCCCCTAGTGGCATGGGGCCCTTGGGCAGTGCCTGAGTGCCCAAATGGTCAGTCCGCCCCTGCTTGGAACTATGCAGACACGATCAAATGGGAGGTCAAACAGCCACAGCTCAAAAAATCCCTATCAACATCTGGAGGAACCCTGGGAATGGCTGGTATGAATTTACTTTTTGCCCTCTTATTTTGTTGCTCTGCGCCGGAATAGCTAATAAATAGCCACACTCCTCATAACAAGCTTTATTGCAAGGGCGTGTGTGACATAGTCAAAGCGCACTGGATAGTGAGTTCACTCTCTGCTGTCTACTGGACTACATAGTCATGTTTTGACACTTTGTGCAACAGGAAAGCAGAGGGGGATCTATGAAAATACACTATCAGTACAATGTCTCTCTGATTAAATGGTTAGTATTGTGGCTTCAATTGGGCTCTAATTATAGTGAAACATATATAAAAGTTTAAAAATGTAGGAAATATACTATGGCCCGGATTCACATACATCGGCGCATATTTATGCCGCTGTAGCGTATTTCTTTTACGCTACGCCAGCGCAACGCACAGACGCAAGCACTGGATTCACAAAGCACTTGCTCCCACTCGCTCTTAAAGATACGTTGGGTTTCCTCGGCGTAAGCCAGTGTAGGTGGAAGTGGGCGTGAGCCATGGTAATGAGGCGTGACACCATGCAAATGATGGGCCAAGCGCCATAGAAGTACTTAAAATGAACGGCGCATGCGCCGTCCCGTGGCCGCATCCCAGTGCGCATGCTCAGAATCACGTCGAAACAACTGCCTAAGATACGTCGAATCACTGCCTACGACGTGAACGTAACCTACGCCTAGTCATATTCACGTACTACGTAAACGACGTAAAATACGACGGCTGTGTTCCCTGGTCCATACCTTTGCATGAGTTGCGCCTCATATATGGGGAATAACTTCACGCCGGACGTACGACTTACGCAAACCGCATATATTATGCGCGGGGCGCAACTACGTTTGTGAATCGACGTATCTCCCTCATTTGCATATGTGCATAGAAAATCTATGAGAGCGGCAAATGCGCCAGGTGTAAATAAGCGCTCACGATACGACGGCGTAGACAAGTTACGTCGGTCGGATGAAGCCTAATTTCAGGGCACGTGCACATGTGGGCACGCATTTTTACACTTACGCGGCGCATCTCTAGATACGTCGGCGTAAGTGCTTTGTGAATCCGGGCACAAAAATGAGCAAACCCCTCACATTTTTGAAAATATTTGAGACAACACTAAAGAAATGACACTTTGCTACAATGTAAAGTAGTGAGTGTATAGCTTGTATAACAGTGTAAGTTTGCTGTCCCCTCAAAATAACTCAACACACAGTCATTAATGTCTAAACCGCTGGCAACAAAAGTGAGTACACCCCTAAGTGAAAATGTTCAAATTGGACCCAAAGTGTCAATATTTTGTGTGGCCACCATTATTTTCCAGCACTGCCTTAACTCTCTTGGGCACGGAGGTAACCAGAGCTTCACAGGTTGCCACCAGAGTCCTCTTCCACTCCTCCATGACGACATCACAGAGCTGGTGGATGTTTTAGACCTTGCACTTCTCCACCTTCTGTTTGAGGATGTCCTAGAGATGCTAAATAGGGTTTAGGTCTGGAGACATGCTTGGCCAGTACATCACCTTTACCCTCAGCTTCTTTAGCAAGGTATTAGTCATCTTGGAGGTGTGTTTGGGGTCGTTATCATGTTGGAATACTGCCCTATGGCCCAGTATCTGAAGGGAAGGGACCATGCTCTGCTTCAGTATGTCACAGTACATGTTGGCATTCATGATTCCCTCAAAAAAAACTGTAACTCCCCAGTGCCGGCAGCACTCATGCAGCCCCAGACCATGACACTCCAACACACCTGTCTTAGTACTCCTCACCTGGTTGCCACCACACACGCTTGACACCATCTGAACCCAATAAGTTTATCTTGGTCTCATCAGACCACAGGACATGGTTCCAGTAATCCGTGCCCTTAGTCTGTCTTCAGCAAACTGTTTGCAGGCTTTCTTATGCATCATCTTTAGAAGATGCTTCCTTCTGGGACGACATTAATGCAGACCAATTTGATGCAGTGTGCGGCATATAGTCTGAGCACTGACAGGCTGACCCCCCACCCCTTCAACCTCTGCAGCGATGCCGGCAGCACTCATACGTCTATTTCCCAAAAACAACCTCTGGACATGATGCTGAGCACATGCACTCAACTTATTTGGTTGACCATGGTGAGGCCTGTTCTTAGTGGAACCTGTCCTGTTAAACTGCTGTATGGTCTTGGACACTGTGCTGCAGCTCAGTTTCAGGGTCTTGGCAATCTCCTTATAGCCTAGGCCATCTTTATGTAGAACACCAATTCTTTTTTTTTCAGATCCTCAGAGATTTCTTTGCCATGAGGTGCCATGTTGAACTTCCAGTGACCAGTATGAGAGAGTGAGAGCGATAACACCAAATTTAACACACCTGCTCCCCATTCACACCTGAGACCTTGTAACACAAAAGAGTCACATGACACTGGGGAGGGAAATCGGCTAATTGGGCCCAATTTGGACATTTTCACTTAGGGGTGTACTCACTTTTGTTGCCAGCGGTTTAGACATTAATGGCTGGGTGTTGAGTTATTTTAAGGGGGCAGAAAATGTACACTATTATACAAGCTGTACACTCACTAGTTTACATTGTAGAAAAGTGCAATTTCTTCAGTGTTGTCACATGAAAAGTTATAATAAAATATTTACAAAAATGTGAGGGGTGTACTCACTTTTGTAAGATACGGTATATATTTTTTCCTATATTTTGGATGAAGTGAGGCAGTATCTAATCCTTCACTAAATCTACATCACTGTCTGTAACCTTAAAAAGCAGCTATCTTTGGTCATGTTTGTAACAGCCAAGGCCTGGACCTCCTGGCCTTTCTTCATTGAAGGCTGGATTTACTACTAGGCGCTTTAGGCCTGTGCATATAGGCAACAGAGGGGAAGAGGTGGCTTTTCTGGGTACACATAATATCAGCACTGTTATGATCAGTGAAAATACAATCAGCTGATATACAATATGTGAGTCTTTCTCAACTAGGGTTCCTTCAGGGGTTGCTAGGGGTTTCTTGAGCAATATCTGCCTCTCAGATAAGTAAGGAATCATTTAGGAATGGGGTTGGGGAGGCAGTAAAAATGCACGTTCCTCAGCCACCCCCTCCTTATGCTGCAATAGGCAGTGGATGGAGATGCTTGTATTCTGCAGTTGTGATGCTTTGTGCCAGGGGTAGTGACACCTGTATGTTGGTGATGCTGGTCCTAGTAGACTCACCTTTGATATTTCTAAGGCTTGCACCAGACAGTAGCGACATTCATATCTTTAATAAATAACTAATAATAATAGTTGCAACATCTGTTTGTTATTTTTAGGTGATGCGGACCTTGATTACATTGATGATTCTGACATAATCTCCAGGTCGGAATTTGATGAAAGCTTTTTCTGGAAGATAGAGACAATGAATGAAGCACCAGATGCTAATGGGTGAGTGAAAGTCCTTGGGATATATTCATAAAGCTGTTATATAAAATGGTTGTATGTACTTAGGAAAGCCTTGACTTGTTTTTGCATTTAATATGTTAGCAAGAAAAGGTTAAAATAAACCCTAATGCCGCGTACACACGGTCGTTTTTCGGCATGAAAAAAAAAGAAGTTTTTCCAACTTCATCATTAAAAACAACGTTGCCCACACACCATCGTTTTGGAAAAATGATGAACAAAGCGCGGTGACGTACAACACGTACGACGGAACTCTAAAGGGGAAGTTCTATTCGCCTTTGGGCTGCTTTTAGCTGATTTCTTGTTAGCAAAAGACGATTCGCGCTTTTTTGTCTGTTACAGCGTGATGGATGTGCTTACTCCATTATAAATGGTAGTTTTACCTGAACGAGTGCTCCCGTCTCATAACTTGCTTCTGGGCATGCGCGGGTTTAAAACGTCATTTTTGCCCACACACGATCATTTTTTACATCACGAAAAACGACATTTTCAGAAGCCGAAAAACGATGTGAAGCCCACACACAATCATTTTAAATTTTTTTTTAAAAAAAAACAATCATGCCGAAAAACGACCGTGTGTACGCGGCATCAGGATGGTGCT
Organism: Rana temporaria; assembly: GCF_905171775.1. Taxonomy (NCBI): domain Eukaryota; kingdom Metazoa; phylum Chordata; class Amphibia; order Anura; family Ranidae; genus Rana; species Rana temporaria. The sequence continues at coordinate 452,080,905 of NC_053491.1, forward strand.
ATCTGTGGAGTAACTAAGGGCACTTTCACACTGGGGTAGGGGGGCGTTGGCGGTAAAGCGCCGCTATTCTTAGAAGAGCTGTACCGTCGTTTTAGCAGTGCTTTTCAGCTGCTAGCGGGGCACTTTTAACTCCCGCTGGTAGCCGATGAAGGGGTTAATAGCTCCCGCAAAGCGCCGCTGCCAAAGCACTTTGCAGGCGCTTTGGCGGCGCTGCCCATTGATTTCAATTGGCAGGGGCGCTTTAGGAGCGGTGTATTCACCACTCCTAAAGCGCCCCAAAGATGCTTTTTTTTTAACGTCCTGCAAGCACACCGCTCCAGTGTAAAAGCACTCAGGATTTTTTTTGCGCGTTTTTACTGTGATTTTACTGAGATTTGTCAGGTGACAATCGTATCAAAATCACTCCACGATTTGGTGCCATTCAAAATAGCGGGGATCACAAGGGCTCCCCGCGATTAACAGTGTTTCTGAATTGCGGGCTGAATCGTGGCAATTGCATCCAGAACGCCAAGGTGTGAATGGAACCTAAGACTTCATGTACACTGCTGCGGGTAAATGGACGTTTAGGAGCAATTGGGCATTTTTTCAGCTGCCCCTGAACTCTCCTCTATGTTATCCTATCAGTACATGTACACAGGGGTCCTATATAGTAATTTCTAGGCAGTTGAATTTAGAAGCATTCTTTGAAAAGCAAAAAAAATGCATTCAGGAGGGTTGAAACGCCAAACGCCTATAACAGCTTGTAAGCGCTTGTAAACGCAGTAACTCAAGTTTAGCCACCTTTCATTTACAGGCGTTTTACATTTTTGACTGAAAAAAACACTTTTAAACGCGGCTAAGCACTTCATGTAAACACATCAAAGTAGATGTTTTTAATTGTCGGTTACTATCTGTTAGGTTAAATCGTTCAGGAGAGGTTGTAAAATGTCCCGTGTACATTAAGCTTAAGGATGAACTTTTCTTATTTTCTTAAAAGCTTTTTGCTATACAGTATCTATTTGAGAACATGTCCTTAATAGGGCCACCCAATGTTGTGTACAGGATGCTATTGGTTTGTGGTCCTCAGGGTGTCAGGGCCTGGATCACCTGCTGGTGGCACTGTGGTTTCTGGGTGGAAGGTTGTAATTCCAGTGTGCACCAGAGGATGTCTCCCATCAGCCAGTAGACCCCAATAATCAGTTTCCACCTGATGCTGGCTGCTCGGAGGGTACTTAGATCCTCCTTTTTTGTGTCTTTTTGCTGCAGTGTTATGTCAGGAATCGGCATCAGAGATGACCAGATCTGCGTGGCTATACTCAGGAAACTGGGACCAGACTGTAAATTCTTAAAGGGAGATTTATTCACATTGAAACAGAAACCATCTAAACACACAGCAAACATAAAAATAACATGCACTAAAACCCAATGACAGAATACCTCACTAATAACAAACAGAAAGCATAACTAACAACTAACTATATACAATATAACAAAATGAGGAACACATAAACACAAATAAAACTGGATATGCAGGAAGCAGATGGAAATGGGGAAAATCAAAACTGGGATCAGAAACAAGAGAGAGCAGGTACAAGGCAGCATGATACAAGGGCAGGAGCAAGAGCAGGATCTAAAGCAAACAACATTTGGCAGAAAGCAAAACAAAACACTGTAGCAAAAAGAGCACTAAAATGGGAGGATCTAAATACCTTCTCAGCAGCCAGCATCAGGTGGAAACTGGTTACTGGGGTCTGCTGGCTTCTGGGAGACACCTACTGCTGGACATTGGGTTTACAACCCTCCATCCAGAGTGCCACCAGCAGGTTATCCAGGTCCTAACACAGGGGTTATCACCCATGCAAGATGAGGGGTTCTGGAATAGTCTGGTTGAAGTGATTTTCAGTACTCTCTGGATTGGTAAGTCCTTATTAGAAATCCATAACCCGGAAGTTCAGAGAGATCTCTGGGGTAGAAAAGAAGCTCCAAACCCTGATTACAGGGACTTTGGTCCTGAAGGGGGTTAACCCATCTGCCTACGAGTCCAGAAAAGGAACAAGAAACAGCCATTACCAATCTGCTATTTGAGTGTGAAGGAGCAAGAGTGGTCCACTGCCCGTGACTGAAATGGCTAAGTTGCTGGTGACATGGCCTTTGGAAGCTCTGGAGCAGTTGGGGACTTTAACCTAGTATGAGACTGGATTTATGTGGCGCTGAGCAATATCTTTATTTTGTAGACTATTTTTTGTTTGCTGAAGATTTTGAAAATAAAAATAACTGCTTGCTTTTACCAGTGTTGCGTAACGGTTTTCAGCCAAATGACCAGACCACTGGTGATATGCAATTTCTACTTTACCTTACAATGAAATTCAACACAAATTGTGCAGGAGATCATGTGAACACGGGTATGCAGTACAAGACATTAATATGAACCGTAAAGGGAAAGGAAATAATAACTATATTGCAGTTCTACTAATGTCCAACAGGTGGCAGTAGCATGTTCTGAGTTCAATCTACAGATAGAATAGAGGGCTAAAGAATCTCACATGTCCAAGATAGTAATCGTTAATTCAGCGGATTGTGAGCTGAGTGGACCTTCTGCTGGCACAGACTTCCCACTGGCACTGCTTGCTACTTGCTTCGGTCAGGAGGTTCTGGTGGCTGCAGATAGGGCCAACCCACTTTCTGGACAGATTCCCCAAATGGACTGTAACAGAGTCCTCTCCAGTGACTGGGGCTTGGAAAGATGCTGCTTGCTCTTGTGTTCATTGCTGGTGGCCCGTACACAAGGCTTAAAAGGGAGGACCCAGCACCCGGGAACAGCTCACTTGCCCAGTCACTGCTGTCCCACCAGGCCGGATCTCTCTGAGCCCCGGAAGCTGGGTGGAGCTGACATTTATATCCCCTGGGCGTGTCCATCGGTCCAAACCGATCGTGTGTGGGCGCCATCGGTTATTTAGCCATTGGTTAAAAAAAAGCCAACTTGTTTTAAATTTAACCGATGGATTCCTAACCGATGGGAAAAAAACGATCGTTAGTAGGCACAACCATCGGTTAAAAATCCACACATGCTCAGAATCAAGTCGACGCATGCTTGGAAGCATTGAACCTAATTTTTTTCAGCACGTCGTTGTGTTTTACGTCACTGCGTTCTGACACGATGATGTTTAACCGATGGTGTGTAGGCATGACGGACCATCATTTAGCTTCATCGGTTAACCGATGAAAACGGTCCATCGGTCCGTTCTCATTGGATGGACCGATTGTGTGTACGCGGCATAAGTGTAGCAATAAGTTGCTAAATGTTTTAACCTTCTTTAAATGTAATCATATTGCTACACTTAGGCTCCTCTCTTCTTTTTTATACTCAATTGTGAAATGACACTACTCTTATAACTAGACATTGCTTGTATATCAAGGCAAAATGTATTAAAACATTTTGCTTGTCTTGCAAAATGCTCTTAACCTCCCTGGCGGTAATCCTGAGTCTGGCTCGGGGTGGAATTGCAGTACCATTAGCGGGTTCCCCGAGCCAGACTCGGGATCGAATCGCAGTATCCAGGCAGCGAGTTATTTACCTTGTCCCCTGGATCCTGCGATGTCTCCCCGCTGTGTGAGCGAGCTGTGTGCTCCTCCACTTGATTCACAGTGCCCGAGTGCCGCCGAGCTCCGTTCCCTGCGACGTTACGACGCACGGGACCCGGGATTGGCACCAAATTCAAAAAAGTAAAAACACAATACACATATAGTATACTGTAATCTTACAGATTACAGTACTGTATAAAATAATTACACACCCCATTTGTCCCTAGTGGTCAGTCCAGTGTCCTGTATGCACTTTTATATTATAAATACCTTTTTTTCTGCCTGGAAACTGGGGATTGTCCATAATAACCAAAAAGTGTCCCTTTATGTCAAAAGTGGTTTTAGACTAGAAAACCAGTGATAATAAATTAAAATCACTTGCAGAATTGAGCGATAGTGATTTGTGGGGAAATTCATCATCAAACACTAAAAGTAATGACAGCGACAATTCTGCAACTGAGCAAATTTCAGTGTATTTGATTACATTATTGAATATTTTTTATTATAATTATATTATTATTTGTTATAATTATTTATAGTTATTTATTATATTATAATTAATGATTTTGTGTTTAAAACTTTATCATACCCTGGATGTCTACTAGACTCTTGTTTGGTCAGATTTAAGTGAGTTATTCCTAAAAATTACAGGCCTACAATATAAAATGCCAAATTTCCATGCAAAATAATTGTACTGCTTTCAGAACCTAAAATCTGAAATAATCATACCGCCAGGGAGGTTAAACCGAGTTACTCTCAAACCAAGGTTTTACTGTACCTCATTTCCATATCTTGATGGGGTGGGAGCGTGTGTGTTCTGTAGTTCACAAAGCTGATAACATTACCAATATGAAAATTTCATTGATGTTATTGTTGGGTTTCTCCACTTTTTAAGCTGTGTTCTTTTATATTTTCTCATTGTAAGGGGAGGAGAATTTTTCTAAACAAATATATCTTCTAAAACAGGATTTCAACCAAGAGTCTCAGCCTCTTCTTAAAAGATTCAATCACTACATGGGAAGTTTTGGCTGTGAGTTTGTCTGAAAACAAAGGTAAGCTTTTATAGAAGATGTTTTAGCGTTATCACAATTTTTGAAAGTAATATAAAAGATGTAAAACAAGAAAATGCTTTCCTCAATAATTTAGGAAACACTTAAAATAAATCCAAAATTGTAAACTTTGTGGGACACACTTCAATATTATATACTGTAAATCTACTTATGATTCAGAATTGTGACCTTCAACAGAGCCTGTTGACTCTGGATCTAACACGAGTTTGTGGACTAAATTCATGTATAGCAAACATTTCAGATGCAAAATAGATATTATTCTCAAAAGAGAGGAACTGAAAAGATTAAAGACCCAACCTTATTTCCTTGTAAAGAGGAAGTAATCCCCTGTGTACTGGGTGTTGTCATAATGTGCAAGTCCGCATAGGATATTTGCACAATATGGCACTCTTCCCCTATACGTGTGCCCTACCCTACCCTGGCAGCCACCATCTTTTCTTCTGCTTCTTTTGGGTCTGCCACTGTCCCATTTATCTATTGGGTAACCACTGATGATGTAACTTCTGCACATTTGCACATAAGTTACATCATTCCTATCACATGGCTCTGTTCTTGGCATCTAGCAACAGTTTTCACTGAGTATGCTGAAAATAAAAAAAATGCTAGGGGAAAGAGGAGGAATAAATTGGTAAGGGGTCAAAACAACCCATGTATCAACACACTATGGGGATGGTGTTTCTTCATGTAGGATGTGTGTGAATTAGGATGGAGACGATGTTTCCTTATGAAGGATGGATGTGATATAGAATGTTGTTTCTCTTTATGTAGTATGGGTGTGATTTAGGATGAGATGCCATTTCTTCATAAAGCAGTGGTTCTCAACCTTGCTAGTGCCGTCACCCCTTGGTAAAATTTCCCAAGTTGTGGGGACCCCTAACAGTAAAAAAAAATTTGTAGCGTGGGTTGTCAGCACCCAAGGCAAGACAAGTAATTTGCGCTCCTAATGGACATTTAGTGCTCCCTGAGTCCCTTGCACTCGTACAGTATTGAAATCCCTTATGGTACATTTTAGGATGTACCACTCTTTCTATTTGTTCTCCTTTTTTCCTCTATCCTAATTTCTTGTTTTTTCCCCCCAATCCCTCTCTCTAGCCATCTTTCTTGTTCTTTCTCTTATTCTTTCTCTCCATTTTTCTTTGTTCCTCCCCCTATTTTCCTCTCCCTTCCACGTATTCTCTATTTTATTTCTTCTCTTACTCCTTGGTGGAGTGGTGGTGGGAAATGGGATGAGTGGCAGTGCTGGCGGGTAGTTGGGATTTTTGGCAATGCTGGGGGGAGTTCTGATCAGCCAACTTAGGTGCTCTTGATCAAGGTCAACTGCTGATCTGTAGCAGGGACTTTTAATGGCAACTATAATCACAGGTAGTGTTACTCACTGCGTCTCCGACTTTGTGGTGTCTCATAACAGTGACACCTATGCCAAAATCAGGAGATAGGGTCTCCTCCAGCCCCTCCCACTTCACATTTCTCACCGGTCAACTGACCGCTATTGTCTGTCCCCCAGTCATGTCGTAAACTGTATGAGTGGCTGCAAAGAGACTGAGTGGGCGGCCACCGGCTCCAGGGACAGCCTTGCTGGGCGGCCGCAAAAAAGGCTGGGAGAGCGGTGCGGGCTTCAGGAACAGCCCAGGATTCATTAACCCTAGCAAATCATCATTCGACCCCCAGGTTGAGAACCACTGTCATAAAGGATGGGTATGATTTAGAATGATATGGTGATTTCTTATGAAGGATGGGTGTGATTTAGGATTGGAATATAGTTTCTTCATGTAGGATGGGTGTAATTTTGGATACGATGGTGTTTTCTCATGTAGGATGGGTTTCACCACGTTGGATGGATGTGATTTAGAATAGGATGGTGTCTACTAATGTAGGATTAGTGCAATTTAGGATGTGGATGGTATTTACTTATGTAGAATATGTGTGATTTTTGGATTAGATGGTGTTTCTTTATGTAGGATGCTGTGATTTAGGATAGATGGTGTTTTTTCATGTGGAATGGGTGTCATTTGGGATGGGGATGATGTTTCCTCATGTAGGATGGGTGTGATTTAGAATGGATTGTGTTTCCTTATGTAGGATCAGTGAAATTATGGGATGGTGTTTCCTCATAAGGGATGGGTGCTAATGTACGTATCGTTCCGTAGGTTCGTTTCCGTTCGTTTTTGGTAAGATGCCCGTTTTCCTGTTCGTTCCCGTTCGTTTTTCGTACGACGAGATTTTTTCGTATTCCGATCGTTTCGTATTTTCGTTACCGTTTTATTTTCGTACATGCTGGATGGTTCGTTATTCTGTTTAATTCATGTTCGTTACTTGTTAGACAATAATTTTCATGAATTTTCGTCAATGATTTGCATTCTGTGTTTTGGATTCCTTTTTCTGTTCGTGTTTTCGGTCGTGTGTTCGTGTGACATCTATGACAATTTGTTGTGGATGTCATGTGGCCATGCGACTGAAGATACGAACAGAAAAAGGATTTTCGTCATTTTGTACTTTCGTAAATATATCGCGGGATTCGCGGCACTTTCAACACGCGGCTCATCCATATTAATGATTGTTAAGCCCCATACACTTGGTCAGACTTTTTTAACAACAAACATAAAAACGATCGTTTTCCGTTTGTTCTCAGAAAATTTGTTCGTTTTTAAACTCCATCAAAAAAACATTTTTGGGTTTAAAAGTTTGGCCAACTGATCTCCCTTCAGATGAAAATCCACAGAAAAGTTTATTTGGCTTTACTGTACTACTCAGCACAAAAGAGAAGCTGCTTTACTAACTACACTCACTGCCCATTCAAAAAAACGAAAATTACATCTGTGGCAAGGGATTTGCATTCTGTGTTTTGGGTCCTTTTTCTTTTGGTGTTTTCGGTCGTGTGTTCGTGTGACATCTGTGGCAAAAGATTTGCATTCTGTTGAATCCAAAATACGAACAGAAAAAAGGAATTCAAAATACAGGGTGCGGGTCTTTTGTTGTGGATGTCGTATGAGCATGCGACTGGGGATGCGGACAGGGAAAGGATTCAAACAAAATGCAGAGTGCGGGTCTTTTGTTGTGGATGTCATATGAGCATAGGACTGAGGGTGCGAACAGAGAAGGGATTCAAACAAGATACAGAGTGCAAATCTTTTGTTGTGGATGTCGTGTGAACATACGGCTGAGGATACGAGCAGAGAGGGGATTCAAACAGGATACAGAATGCAAATCTTTTGTTGTGGATGTCGTGTGAACATACGGCTGAGGATACGAACAGAGAAGGGATTCAAACAAAATACAGAATGCAAATCTTTTGTTGTAGGTGTCATGTGGACATGCGGCTGAGGATACGAGCAGAGAGGGGATTCAAACAGGATACAGAATGCAAATCTTTTGTTATAGATGTCATTTTCGTTCTTTTGCCGTTTTCATTTTGTCGTATTTTCGTCAGATCGTTCGTTCGTATTTGCGGTTGTTCGTTATGCGGCTCATTCGTAATCCCGTCGTTTTCGTATTTTGGTGCTTTAATTTTTTCGTATGTACACACTATTCTGCGGGTACGAAAATTAACATTTTCATACGAAAATAACATTCGTATGAACGGGAATGCACATATCTATGAATTAGGATGGAATGGTGTTTCCTCATGTAGGATGGGTGTGATTTAGGATAGGGTGGTGTCTACTAATGTAGAATGGGTATGATTTAAGATGGGATGGTGTTTCCTTATGTAGGATGGTGTGAATTAGGATGGATGGTGTTTTTTACGTGGAATAGGTGGGATTTCAGATGTGGATGGTGTTTCCTCATGTAGGATGGGTGTAATTTAGGATGGGATGGTGCTTTTATATGTAGGATGGGTGTGATTGAGAATGGAGATGTTTTTGTGTTTTGTGTAGGAGGTTTACGATTTAGAATGACAAATTTTCATGTTTACTTTTCTGTGTTTTCATTGGCAGGAATCTGTATATCTAAGCCACATGATATCACGGTCCAGCTGTCCTTCTTCATTGATCTCCGACTTCCATATGCTGTGGTCAGGAATGAACAAGTTGAGATAAGAGCTATTCTCTACAACTATGGCAACAGTGATGTCAAAGTGAGTGAATCAGTTTAATACATTTTTCTTGCAAGCTAAGCCCAAGTGATATCATGAAATAATTAATTGGTAACTAGTAAACTATATAGTATAACATAATATTATTATTTACGTATATGATTTTATTATTACAATTTTAAAGATAGGTTGACCATGCACTATATAATCTTTTTGTTCCAAATCAAATCCACCATGAATTGTGTAGTGCAAGGGTCTGCCTGATTCGATACTAACTGAGTTGGTTAGTTTTTGTATCATAGCTTTGATTACATTAAAGAAGATTGTACAATCAGATCATAAACAGCAGACATTTTCATTTAGGGTTCCTCAAGAGTTTGCTAGGGGTTCATTGATCTATGATTAGAAGATCTCCCATCCATTGGTGCCTACATAGGGCCTGATCCTGTTACGCCGTCGTATCCCTGTTTCTAACTATGGAACTGATCCACAGAATCAGTTTCCCATAGTTAGGCAGAAGATCCGACAAGTGTAAGGGACTTACACTGCCGGATCTTAGGATGCAGTACCGCATCCACCGCTGGGGGCATTTCGTGTCGAAATGCCGCCTCGGGTATGCAAATTAGCACTTACGGAGATCCACAAAGCTTTTACGCTTCGTTTTTTCTCCGTAAGTTTTAGTTTGCAAACGCAAAATTAGGGCTGCTTTTACAAAGTGTAAACTGTTTACACCTTGTAAAAACAGACCCTTCTGTCCAGCGACGCGATTTTTTTTTTGTTTTGAATTTTTATTTTTTCGCCGTATCTTTTTTTTTTTTCAACGCAACTTTATTGACCCGACGCGATCCACAAAGCTCGGCGTAATGTAATTTCGCGCTATGCACGTCGGGAAAATGATGTCACGAGTAGTGTTGAGCAGAATACGCCATATTCGATTTCGCGATATATCACGAATATATAGCCGAATATTCGAGAAATATTCGCTAAATTCGAATATTCGTGATATTTTATCGAAATGAAATGTTTGCGAAATTTCGCTATTGCGAAAATAATTGCGAAATTTCGACAACTGCGGTAGGAGCACTCTGATTGGCTCAGAATATTCGTGATATTTTATCGAAATTTCGCAAAATGCGAATGCGATATTTATTGCGGAATTTCGACAACTGCGGTAGGAGCCCTCTGATTGGCTCAGAATATTCGTGATATTTTATCGAAATTTCGCAAAATGCGAATGCGATATTTATTGCGGAATTTCGAAAACTGTGGTAGGAGCCCTCTGATTGGCTCAGAATATTCGTGATATTTTATCGAAATTTCGCAAAATGCGAATGCGAAATTGATTGCGGAATTTCGACAACTGCGGTAGGAGCCCTCTGATTGGCTCAGAATATTCGTGATATTTTATCGAAATTTCGCAAAATGCGAATGCGAAATTGATTGCGGAATTTCGACAACTGCGGTAGGAGCACTCTGATTGGCTCTGATGCAAAAGAAGGGCGGAGAAAATAATCGCGCGATATTCCGATTGCCGAATAATCGCATTGCGATTTTTCGGCAAGATAAAATGATCGCTTCAGCTACTCGGCCCAAGGTCTCTAATCATACCAGCAATGCTTTTAGACGTCGATGGAGATCTCTAGGATGTGATCTGTTCTAAAAATAAAATTGAAAAAATTCGAATATTCGGAATAGCGAATATTCACCGCGAAATTCGAAATATATCGCGAATACTCGAATATGCCATATTCGAGCCGAATATTCGCAATACGAATATTCGTGAGCAACACTAGTCACGAGCATGCGCAGTACGGCCGGCGCGGGAGCGTGCCTAATTTAAATGGGAATCGCCCCCATTTGAAGAGGAACGCCTTGCGCCGGCGGAATTTAAGTTACACAGCCGAAAATTTCTAGGTAAGTGCTTTGTGGATCGGGCACTTAGGTAGAAATTTTAAGGCAGTGTAACTTAAATGGAAAAATTTACGTTACGCCGGCTCTTTGTGGATTTGGCCCATAGTTCCTGGGCTATTACCACTTGACAAAGCCAGCAGCATGAAACCAATGTATCTTTTTAGCTGTCTGTAATGGTGGAATTCTGACCACCACTGTAAGGTTGGCATTCTTCCTACTGACCACCAATATATGAGGCATATTTTCCATAAACCCCCAATGAATTGGCTTTGGTATGGGTTTCCTCAATTTCTACAATTTATTTTAGGGGTTCCTCTGGGGTTAAAAGGTTGAGAAAGGCTGGTATAGAGTCAGCTGTGATCGCTAACAAATAATATACTTTATACTTGAATATTATTATTATACAGGATTTATATAGGGCCAACAGTTTGTGCAGCCCTTTACAACATAGGGAGACACTACACCAACAGTACAATTCAAAAATAGGGGGTTAAAGGAGCCCTGCTTCTGTAAGCTTACAGTCTAAGAGGGAGGGGCTGGTGGAACAAAAGGTAGGGACTGTGAGTAGAAATTTGGTTGTTAGCTGGAGGCAGCATAGGCCTCCCTGAAGAGATGAGTTTTCCGGGATCGCCTAAAAGTGGACAGAGTAGGAGAAAGCTAGACAGAATTGGGTTGCAAGTTCCAGAGGATGGGGGAGGCTCTGGAGAAATCCTGGAGACAAGCATGGAAGGAGGAGACAAGGGAGCTAAAGAGCAGAAGGTCTTGGGAGGAACGGAGAGGACAGTTTGGGTGATTCTTGGAGATAAGATTGGTCATGTAGCTCGGGCAGAATTGTGAATAGCTTTGTATGTTTTGTATGTTATTGTTAGTGTTTTGAATTTTATTCATTGGGCAATGGGAAGCCAGTGGAGGGATTGGCAGAGATGAGTGGTGGACACTGAATACATTTTTTTGTTTTTAAACCAGAGTTTACTGTCAGTTTAAATATGTTCCTCAGAAGCCACAAAGGATATAAGCCCTGGTTAACATTGGTGTGATTTCTGATGCATTCCAGAACACATGGAATAACACAACAAGTGAAAAACATGAGTTTCTGAGGAGCCCATTTGCGTATATGCAGTGCAGCTGAAATGCAATTTTAAAAAGGCACCTCATATAAGTAGATTAAACTTCAGCTTTAAGATCATGTGTTTTTTGTATTTATATATATTATTTGTCTGGTTTAGGTACGTGTGGAGTGGACTTACAATGAAGAATTCTGCAGTCTCTCCACTGCCAAGAGTAAATATCGCCAGTTTGTGACTGTAAAGGCCGCCTCATCTCTGGCTATACCCTATATCATTGTTCCTCTGACTTTGGGCTATCATGACATTGAAGTGAAGGCGGCCGGACAGGCTGTCGCAGATGGTGTGAGGAAGAAGCTGAAGGTCGTGGTGAGTACATTAGATTATGTTGGAGCCTCTGTCAGCTTTTTATTGCTGCCTGGGTCTCTGTTATTCCATCACATATTCCTTTATTCTTTTTCTATATCATATATCTACGTATATTCCCTTTTTCAAAACTCTAGTCAGTACAGAAAAATTTGTGTTGATTTGTCAGAAATATAGTATGATCATACCTTACTCTTTCGTATGACAATACAGCTCTGGTTTCTAAAGCATGTGGTGTCAGCCATTCCTACTAAACTTGTGATAAATTACAAGGAACACAGACCTCTCCTTATCTCCTCCCCCTCCTCATCACTATAATCCCTAATCTCTCCCCTATCCCTCCTCATCTTGTTCCTCCTCCTCATCGCCATAGCCCCTCTTCATCTCCTCCCCCTTAAATTCTCCAACCCCTCCTTATCTACTCCACAACTCTCATCTCCCTCCCCTGCTCTCTCCTCATTGCCATAATCCCTCCTCACCCCCCCCCATCTCCATAACTGATTTCCAACCCCCCTCTTCATCTCCTTCCCCCTTCTTATCTCTATAACTCTCCTCATTCCCCCACCCTCCCCTCTCCTAATTTCCATAATCCCTATTCATCTCCTCCTCATCGTTTCCCCTCTTCTCTCCTCAACTCTATAACCCTTCCTTCGCCTCATCTTCGTAATCATTCTTTATCCCTCCTTATCTCCTCCCATCTCCCCATCTCCATAACCCTTCTTCATCGCCTTCCTCCTCCTCATTTGCACAATCTCTTCTTATCTCCATAATCCCTCCTCACCTACACAACCCATCCTCATCTTCGTAATACCCCCTCATCTCCGTAACCCTTCCATATCTTTGTAACCCCTCCTCATGTCCATAACCCCTCCTCACCTCTGTAACCCCTCCTCATCTCTGTAACCCCTCCTCATCTCCATAACCCATCCTCATCTCCATAACCCGATTCTCATCTCCTTAACCCCTTCTCATCTCCTTAACCCCTCCTCATCTCCTTAACCCCTCCTCATCTTTGTAACCCCTCCACATCTCCGCAACCCCTCCTCATTTCCGTAACCCCTCCAGATCTCCGTAACCCCTCCTCATTTCAGTAACCCCTCCACATCTCTGTAACCACTCCTCATCTCATCCTTCCTCTTCATCTCGTCCTCCCTCTTCATCTTCATAACCTCTCTGCATCTCCATAACCCCTTCTCATCTCCTTGACCCCTTCATCTCCCCCCTCATCTCCGTAACCCCTCCTCATCTCCGTTTCCCCTCCTCATCTCCGTTACCCCTCCTCATCTCCGTTACCCCTCCTTATCTCCTTAACCTCTCCTCATCTTCGTAACCCCTCATCATCTTTGTAACACCTCTTCATCTTCGTAACCCCTCCTCATCTCCATACCATCTTCATCTCGTCCTCCCTCTTCATCTCCATAACCTCTCTGCATCTCCATAATCCCTTCTCATCTCCTTAACCCCTTTTCATCTCCCTAACCTCTCCTCATCCCGTCCTCCATTTTCATCTCCATAGCCCCTCCCAATCTTTATACCTCTCTTTTTGTGTACAGTCAGAGAACAAAGAAAATGATCAGATCACAAGATTTCTAGCAAAATCAAGGGGTATTTTTTACACTTTTAAAACAGATACAACAAAACACTTTCAATTATGGGCCAGATTCAGGTAGGACTTACGCCGACGTATCTTCTTATACGCCGCGTAAGTCCATGGATGCGCCGTCGTATCTATGCGCTGTATTTTTGAAACCAGATACACCTGAATTCTGGCTCCATCTGACCGACGTAAGTCTCCTATGCCGTCGTATCTTGGGTGCATATTTATGCTGGCCGCTAGGGGCGCTTCCATTGATTTACATGTCGAATATGTAAATGACCTAGATACGCCGATTCACGAACGTACTTGCGGCCATCGCAGTAAGCTACGCCGTTTACGTAAGGCGTACGTCCGGCGTATAGTTATCCCTCATAAAGCAGGGGTAAGTCATGTTAGGTTATGGACGTCGGAACAGCCGTCGGATTTAACGTTCTTTACGTAAGTCGTACGTGAATGGGGCTGGGCGTAGGTTACGTTCATGCCGTACGCATTGAGCTGTCGTTTCTTAGGGAGTATATGCAACGTGATTCTGAGCATGCACGCGCATGCGCCGTTCTTTCGGCCATTCATTTACATGGGGTCACTGTTAATTTTAATACAACACGCCCACTACCTTCCAAATTTGAATTAGGCGGGCTTACGCCGGCCCATTTACGCTACGCCGCCGTAACTTAGGGAGCAAGTGCTTTGTGAATAATGCTCTTGCCTCTCAGAGTTACGTCGGCATAGCGCATATGAGATGTGCTACGCCCGCTCAACAATACACCAAGCTATCTGAATCTGGCCCTATATGTTTAGCAGATCAAAAAGAGCAAATAAGAGAAGTTAATTATTGGGGTTTACATACACTTTAACTTTTGAAAGAAAAAGATTAATGCTTTATACATCTGTTTTGTTTCAGCCGGAAGGAAAACGAGTTGTGCATACCTTAACAAATGTTGTTTTAGATCCAGAGGGAAAAGGAAGAGGTCTGTACTTGTTTATTCTTTGGATAATATTTGTTACATCTGTGTTTAATTTGCAGTTATTGTACAGGACGTCTACCAAATACTGGATACCATTGGAATAAAATTGCTCATTGTCTTGTCGTGTTTGGACTTTAGAGAGAGATAGAGATTTAGAGAGATTTTGTTTTTCATTTTCCCTGCATGTCATTGGGTATTCTTTGCAAAGTGAAGCTTTACCTCATTTACTAAGCTATGAAGCAACTGCACTTTGCAAAATGCACATTCTATTTGCCTTTAGTAAGTTAACCCCACTGTATCCTTTGATTTCCAGTCAAAGGAAGTGAAAGAAAAAAGCAGACATCAAAAGACAAAAACCTGGCTAAGGTTTTCATGGGTGTGGTGTGTTAACATGCAATGCATTAGGCAGCCCATTTATAATGAATGGGCTGCCAACACACCCTAACATGGTAAAAGTTGTACATTTGCTTTTTTGTGTATTGCAACGCGCTAGAGTACGAGTGCATTAAAAAAAAGAAAACGTCCTAAGTCCCGATTGGCCACAAGTCCTAAGTAGGGATGAGCCGAACACCCCCCCCCCCATTCGGTTTGCACCAGAACCTTCGAACGGACCGAATGTTCGCGCAAACATTTAGAACCCCATTGGGACTTACGTTCGAATTCAAAAGTGCTAATTTTAAAGGCTAATATGCAAGTTATTGTCGTAAAATGGGTTTGAGGACCCGGGTCTTGACCCAGGGAACATGTATCAATGGAAAAAAAAGTTTTAAAAATGGTCGTTTTTTTCTGGAGCAGTGATTTTAATAATGCTTAAAGTGAAAAAAAAATTTAAAAATTCCTTTAAATATCATACCTGCTGGGTGTTACTATAAGAAAGTAATTTAAAACTGCTTGCGGCTTTAATGTAATGTCTGCAATATGGATGAAAATCATTGAGAAAAATAGCATGGGTTTCCCCGCCCCCTCCCCCCAGGTCATTACAAGACCCTTTGGCCCTATATACTTTTAACAGCAGTATACAGGCGGTGCAAACAAGACAGGGACTGTAGGTTTGTTGTTAAGTAGAATCTGTTTGTAATTTTGAACTGGTACTTTTTTAAAGTATAGCTCCAGACAAAAAATCTATTTTTAAGCTTTTTGAAAAACATATAGAGGGGTTATCACCCCTGTAACATTTGTTTTGCTGTCTGTGCACATCTGTTCAGAAGATTGCACCTCACTTTCTGTCCCAATGACAAATGATTATTTCAAAATTTGTTTTTTTTGGTGCCCCTCGGCCTCCTGACTGTGTTTTTAAAGGTTCAACTTCACATCTATGCGATGCATCAGAGTATGTGCCTTGCTGCAGAACAGCCTATTAATTTGAGAATGAACTGCCTGCCACCCCTTAATAGCACCAAAATGCATGGGCCTTTTTTTTATTTTATTTTGTAATGCCGCTGCATCAAAATACATGGTGCTTTTGTTAGCATGCATTTTTATTTTTGTGATTTTTTTATTTTATTTACACACATTATATATAAATATATATATATATATATATATATATATATATATATATATATATACAGCCCTCAAAATTTCCACTCGCCTACTAGCATTTGGCGAGTGGATTTAAGCTGGGGGCGAGTGATGACAGGGCTGCATGACCAATCTCCCTCCAATCTGTGCCTATACTTAGAGTCCCAATGAGATTGGCGGCCGAATAGGAAAGGTGCATGCTCTGGAAAAGTAGTCTGTTGAGCCGCGCACAGGCAGAGCAGTACACAGGTGCTCTCCTTACAATTCTCATTAAGCCATGGGACCTAACAGTATGACCTCTCTGAGCCTGCCCCCCTCCCCCGGGCCCCGACCAATGTAGCTGGAGAGCAGAAAGTAATGAGTAAGGTGGAGGATTGCAAAAATTACCACTCCGGTGCAGCGCTCACTGAAAGTTGCCCTGACATGAGAGCGGCAGCCTTCTAGTTTGTGCAGTTTTCTTCTCCTTGTGCTCTATGTAAGTTTAGCCTGAGCACTGTGAACAGACTGGTCTCAATGTGTGCTGTGCGCTGTCAGTGTGCGCTGTGCTATGGTGTCAATGGCTGTGCAGTTGTGTGAATCTCAGCGCTGGATTGTACTCCCTCCCGCTGTGCTGCAGCTCCTCTCTGCCAGCCTGAATAAAAGGAGGAAGTGGGGACATGCAAGCGTGGAGCCGCACACACAGGCTCCTGATGAGATGAATGGGAGAGAGAGAGAGGATGGATAGGAGTTGCAGAGGAGACAGCAAGAGAATGGGGACGAGACCCAGTTCTAGTGCCCTGTCCCTCTGGTCTGCCCCCAGTGCCCTATCCCTCTGGTCTGCCCCCAGTGCCCTGTCCCTCTGGTCTGCCCCCAGTGCCCTGTCCCATTTTGTTAAAGTTGTTGTTGGTAATATTTAATTTTGTAACTTGATTCTGCATAAAACATTGTCATTCCATGAGATAATCTACGAGGGTGTGTTTACGGGTGCAATTAGGCGCAGGGCAGTGTATGAATTAGGTGGGGCAACTGGTGGCGAGTAACTCTTGAGGCCTGGCTAGTAGCTCAGGACTTGAAATTTTGAGCCCTGTATATATATATATATATATATATATATATATATATATATATATATATAAATAAAATGTGTGTAAATAAAAAAAAATCACAAAAATAAAAATAAAATGCATGCTAACAAAAGCACCATGTATTTTGATGCAGCGGCATTAAAAAATAAGATTAAAAAAAAAGGCCCATGCACTTTGGTGCTATTGAGGGGTGGCAGGCAGTTCATTCACAAATTAATAGGCTGTTCTGCAGCAAGGCACATACTCTGTGCGTGTAAATAATAAAAAAAAAAATCACAAAAATGCATGCTAACAAAAGCATCATGCATTTTTTTGAGAATCGTGATCTTCATTCTAAGTAAAAGAATTATGATTCTCATTTTTCCCAGAATCGTGCAGCTCTACTGCCTTTAGGAATTAATATGAGAAACACCAGCAAATCTATTGACATAGCTTTAGGTGCACACAGTACAGAGGATACAGACAGTACACCACGTGAGAATACTGCAGCTAGCACAATCACCTGCCTGCCAGTAAATTAGGAAGAGCGGATCTAGCTAAACTCAATACAGTATATAAATATATATACAACACCTGGGATGCATTTATATCCTCTACACACTGTGGCCCGGATTCAGAAACAAGATACGACGGGGTATCTCCTGAGTGTGGGCCATCGTATCTATGCGCCTGATTCAGAGAATCAGTTACGCATACATAGCCCTAAGATCCGACTGGTGTAAGTGTCTTACACCGTCGTATCTTAGGCTGCATATTCTCGCTGGCCGCTAGGTGGCGCTTCCGTATAGTTACGCGAGGAATATGCAAATTAGTATTTACGCCGATTCAGAAATGAACGACCGCCCAGCGCTTTTTTTTTACGTCGTTTGCGTTAGGCTTTTTCCGCCGTAAAGTTACCCCTGCTATATGAGGGGTATGTGCGGCGTATCCTATGTTAAGTATGGCCGTCGTTCCCGTGTCGAATTTTGAAAATTTTACATCGTTTGCGTAAGTCGTTCGCGAATAGGGCTGGACGTCATTTTTTTCCAATACGTCCTTGCGGCGTACTTTGGCGCAATGCACACTGGGATATTTTACGGACGGCGCATGCGCCTTTTAAAAAAAAATGTCAAAAACGCGGGGTCAAGTAAAATTTAAATACCAAACGCCCCCAACATCTCCATTTGAATTAGGCGGCCTTACACTGCAACACATACGTTACGCCACCGTAACTAAGGGCGCAAGTTCTTTCTGAATACAGAACTTGCGCCCAAAGTTACAGCGGCGTAACGCATCGGAGATACGTTACGCCGGAAGAAAGATGCGCTCAGGTATCTGAATCTAGCCCTGTAACTCTAACTGACTAGCCTGCCTGCCTGCTCTATCTAACTCCAAAAAATGACATTCTCTCTCTCTCTCTGTAAACCACCAACACACTACACGAGGCCGACTTCCAGGCAGCATTATATAGTGTGGGGCGTGTACTAAAACCCCTGAGCCATAATTGGCCAAAGCCACCCTGGCTTTGGCCAATTATGGCTCTCTGTTTTTTTGCGCGCTGTGATTGACCAAGCATGCAGGTCATAGTGCATGCTTGGCCAATCATCAGCCAGCACTGCACTGCGATGCCACAGTGAACTATGGGCCGTGACACGCCACTCGAATTTGGTGCGAACGGCCCAAAACGATCGTAATTCGACAAACGGTCGAACATACGATCTTTGAGTCGAACATGAGTTTGACTCGAATACGAAGCTCATCCCTAGTCCTAAGTCCTGATTGGCTGGGAGGCAAAGTGACCACCAGGACATGGGAGGAGACTCAGGGGGGAAGCCGTGACCTGGATGGGATAAGTGCGGGGCTGGCGGGGGGCCTGGTGGGCGAATATTCAGAACCAAAATACGAAAAAACGAAATTATCCGAATGTAATTGATTTGTTAAAATTGTATTAGACATGTGCAATTCATTTCGAATTGTTTTTTGGGCAACATTTCCATATATCTGTTCATTTGGAAGCATCCGAATGAACGAAAGATTGTTTGACGAATGCGTACAAAAACGAATTGTCAGTAAGAACAAAAATACAAAAGAACGAAAAGTTATTCAACCTACCAGTTTATCAAATCAATTACATTCGGATAATTTCATTTTTAGTATTTTCGTTCTGACTATTCGTTATTGCTGAATATAATTCATCGGCTTTCCGGATGGGTACAGTGGTAGTGTGTTATCTCTCAATATGAGCTTATCCCTTATTCCCTTTACTGCGTCAGACTCAGTGGCCAACCACTCCCTACCCCCAGGGCTCAATTGATTGCTTAACGTTTACCCTCACTCCCTTCCTCCCACCGCTGATTCGCTAGCCGGTCGCCCCGCACTTATCCCATCCAGGTCTCGGCTTCCCCCTTGCGTCTCCTCCCATGTCCCGACGGTCACTTCTCCTCCCAGCCAATCGGGACTTAGGACTCGCAGCCAATCAGGACTCAGGCATTTTTTTTTAATTGTCGCTCTTTTTATAACGCAAAAAATAAAAACTGGAGAGATGATCAAATACCACCGAAAGAAAGCTCTATTTATGGGGAAAACAGAATGTCAATTCTGTTTGAGTACAACGTCGCACGACCACGCAATTGTCAGTTAAAGCGACAGTGGCATATCGCAAAAAATAGCCTGGTCATTTAAGGGGCAAATCCTTTCTGATCCTTAAATTGTTAAACAATCTATTTGCAACTGTACATTCAAGAGCAAAATGTAGGGTTCCTAGGGTTACAATGACATCATCAACCTAGGCCAGGAAGTGTGTAAAGGCTACAGGACACCTCCCTCTCACCTCATCTCTATAACATAGGAGGTTGCGTTCTGTGGTCTGCAGGACGAATTTGAAACAGTGCTAACCGCTAACAGTCAGTACATGCAGAGAGCACCAGGAAGTTATCAGTTCACTAAATTTCTGCCAGGATCAACAAGTTTTTTTTGCACTTATTGAACAGATATAACAAAAGACTTTTGATGGCATATTTAACCTCCTTGGCGGTATTCCTGAGTGTGGCTCTGGGTTAAATTTCAGTATCATTAGCAATAACCCCGAGCCACACTCAGGATTGCATTGCAGGATCCTGGTGCAGGTTACTTACCTTGTCACCAAGATCCTGTGATGTACCCCCACTGTGTCCACGGGCTGTGTTCTCCCCCCGATTCCTCTGTGTGCAAGGCTCCGTTCCCTGCGAGCGTCGCAACGCACAGGGGCGGAGCCCGACGGCAAATAAAAAATTGCAAAATTCATAATACATACAGTACACTGTAATCTTACAAATTACATTACTGTATGAAATAATTTCACATCCCTTTTCTCCCTAGTCCTCTGTCCAGTGTCCTGCATGCAGTTTTATATCACATATACTGATCTTTCTGCCTGGAAACTGGAGATTGTCCATGGCAACCAAAAAGTGTCCCTTTATGTTAAAAGTGGTTTTAGACCAGCCAGAAAACCGCATTAGTAAATAAGAACACTTGCAGAATTGAGCGATAGTGAATAGTGGGGAAATTCATTTTATTATAATTATTATATTATTATTTTTTATAATTATTTATTATATTATAATTTATGATTTTGTGTTTCAAACTTTATCATACCCGGGATGTCTTCTAGACTCTTGTTTGGACAGATTTAAGTGTGTTATTACTAAGAATAACAGGCCTACAATATAAAAAAAACAAATTTCTATGCAAAACAATAGTACCGATTTGAGACACAAAAATCTGTCATAATCATACCGCCAGGGTGGCTATCAGACCAGAGCAAATAAAATAAGTTTATTGTTAGGCTTTTAAGTGTATTTCCACTTTTACAGCCAAACTGGGATAACATTCACTTTATATTTGTTACAGCAGAACTTTGTTCTAAATGTACTAAAGGAAAAAAGTCTGTGCTGTTGCTCCAGAACTTAGTAAATGAGCAGAAACTCTGCTGACTTCCATCATCCAATCATGTGCAAGCAAAGATGCTTTTTTTTTTTTGTGTGTGTTTTTTTTTCCTTGCACGCGATTGAATATTCTTTGCAAACTGAAGTCTTACCTCAATTACTAAACTCAGGAGCATCTGCAAACTTTGCAAAGTGCACAGTCTTTTTGCCCTTAGTAAACTAACCCCAGTGTGTCACTTTTTGTCAGTGGGGGACAGATTGTGAGTTTCCACTCACATCCAAATGTACTACTATTGTTATTTTAAAAGCATGGGGTGGGCAGATTGTTTTCTCTTTTGCTGGAATTGTCTTTAATATTACCAGTGGCAGCTGGTGTTTTTTTGGTGGGGGGGGGGGGGTTTGGGGGCAAACAACCCTCCTCCCAACCCCCCAGTGGTTGGTGGTATCTCAGTCAGCTTGCCCCCCCCCCGCACACTTCTCCAAGCAGGCCCTGGCAGATGGGTTGTGAGCTCCGGCTCTGGTGGCAGCGGGCTCTGGTGGCAGCGGTGGGCTTCGGTGGGCAGAGGGCTCGGGTGGTGGGTTGCAGGCTGCACTTTGGCGGCAGCATTTTAACATTTGTGCAAAAAAAAAAAAAGCCCAGGCATTGAAAGGATTAATTTGTTAATGTTGTTCTGTTAATATTTCATTCTGCAGCTGGAGTACAAGAGGAGTTGGTCAAAACAGTGGAAACAAAAAATGTTGTTCCCAATACACAAATTGAGACCCATGTCACTGTCCAAGGTAAGTGTTAGAGAGATACAGTAATTGCTTCGTCCAAATAATGCTGTGCCCTGGGCTACATCCTGAGATCACATCATCACCCTTAGTTGAGTTACAAAGTATGTCCATTACAACCACTTTTACTTACAGGTAATGCCTCGTACA
The DNA here is from genome assembly GCF_905171775.1 of Rana temporaria. Classification (NCBI taxonomy): domain Eukaryota; kingdom Metazoa; phylum Chordata; class Amphibia; order Anura; family Ranidae; genus Rana; species Rana temporaria. Next base: position 452,102,883 of record NC_053491.1, read on the forward strand.
CACGACCGAGAATCTCGTTAGGAAAAACGTGTCGTTTTCCCTCATGAGATTCTTGGCAAGAAACCCTTGCCGCCCGAGTGTACAGACTTTCGTTTCAAAAGAACCGCGGAATGGAATTCATGCGTCCGGTGCGTGGATTGGGGGGCGGCATTATGGGCTGCCGCTGTTGGCAAGTATTTCAATGATTAAGACATGCCCCCAGAACTACTTATTCCAAGGGTGTGGGCAGGCTGGGAAATAATTTACACCAATCAGCCATAACTTTATGACCCCCCTAATATTGAGTAGATCATCCTTGTGCCACCAAAACAGCCTTGACCGAGACATGGACTCCATTAGGCAAGCTTTCAGTAGTGGATCCTTTAAGCCCCTGCTGCCTTACATTCATCTCATACTACATCCTGATGCCATCTCTTCCCCAGGTAAGTGACGCACACACACCCAGCCATCCATATGATGTAAAATAAATCGTAATTCATCAGACCAGGCCACTTTCTTCCATTGCGCTTTGTGGTCCAGTTCTGATACTCATGTGCTCATTGTACGCACTTTTGGCTGTGGACAAAGGTCAGCATGGGCAACCTGACCAGTCTGTGGCTGCACAGCCTATACACAGCAAACTGCAATGCACTGTGTGTTCTGACACCTTTCTATCAGAACTAGCATTAACTTTTTTTAGCAATAGTAGCTCTTATATTGGATCAGACTACACAGGCCTGCCTTCGCTCTCCACATGCATCAATGAGCCTTGGCTGTCCATGACCCTGTCGCCAGTTTGAGAATTTTTCTTCCTTGGATCACTGGCCACTGCAGACTGAGAAGATCCCACACGATCTGTAGTTTTGGAGTTATTCTTACTCACTTAGTCATCTATTTGACAACAGTCTGACTGTTGTCAAAGTCACCAAATATAAAACACTGTCAAAGGCATAAGTGGTTGCAGGGGTCACAATCGCAACCCCACCCCTAGCTCCAGGGGGCCCCTGAAGCCTCACTGTCATATTATTATATCCTTCACAAAGTCCAGCTCCGATCTGCCCACAGCCAGGCTCCAGAACTGGGCTTACACTTTGCCTTTCACAGTCCACACCTCTCCATTCTCATTGGCTGGGGAGAAGCTGTAGGACATTTGTTGACTGGAGAGTACCATGGGGTGAGAACAGCCCAGGATGGGGAAATAAAAAGAAAACAAACTCCTGCGCACGGGTGGATTGTCCAAAAGTTATTCAATATTCCACATGGAACACACCAACAGTGTCAAGGACAGGTAACAGAGGCCTTGCTGCCCTTCGTGGACGGGGAATGTCCTAATAGAAAACAACAAAAGCAAAGAAAGAAAGGCGCACCATCCTAGTGTGTTACCGTTGACAGATTAATTAAAATAAAATGGTAATAAAAAAGTTGTGATAAAAAAGTGGTAATAAAAAAAAAAAAAAATGTTTTTTATTACCATTTTATTTTAATAAATCTGTCAACGGTAACACACTAGGCTGGTGCGCCTTTCTTTCTTTGCTTTTGTCAGGATGGGGAAATGTCTGAGCTGTGTGCATGGAATGGTAACCGAGCTCAGCGAGTTAGGAGGAGAGTGCCATCCTTTAGCCACGATGGCACCAATGTCACTGATGAGGTAAGACAATGCTCAGTGTCTCCTAGTCATTAGCTGTGATTCTCTGTACAACCCCACCTGGGGATGTCCGCTTACCCCACCTCCCTGGCAACTGGGGAAAAGACACAAACCTCCGGGAGGTGACATTCCCCCAACACCTGCCAACACTGATAGAGAAACCTTCAGAAATTGCTAAAACAAACTCCTTAACACCTCCTGAGGGGCCCCGAGGGGCTGCAGGCTCCAGATTTTGTGTCACATGGATTTGCCCCCCCCAGATCTAAGTTGTACCCCCCTGCCCACAAATCCCCCTGACTACCCCCTCTGCCCTGGATGTTATGCCCGGCCGATATGCTCCTTTCCCATTACAGCACTCTATACTGCTCCTCCTCTGCAGTGCTGAAATCAACATTCCTTTTCAACAAAGCCAGTTAGCCCCGATCTGTACAAGGTGTATCTGCCTACTGCAACTACACTGTTGGAAAAACAGTTCTGTCACGTGACCTGCCAGGGGTCCCTGTCCTCTGATTCTCCATTGGTGATCCCTGTCCTCTGATGTAAGGAGGAACTCTGGGAACTCAAAACTCTTAAGCCACTTTGAGTATCTTGGCATGCGGTGAGTGTATCTGCACACACAGTGAAAGTTGTGGGAGGTAGTGGGGGGGGGGGGGCAGGTCATCTTTTGCATAGGGGCTCACACGCTTCAAGCTTCACTTCTGGTCAAGGAAATCCTGTTCTTCTTCTTTACAAATGATAGCTTATAGTTGGTAGTCACTTGCTGTCCTTACACTGTTATTACTAGATTTTGTAGCCTAATAACCCACCAAATACCAATGCCACTTTTTGGACTAATTGAGCCTCATAATGTTGAATTCTTTAGAATGAATACATTAGTAGCCATCTATTGATTATATTACATGGCCTGTTCTGTGGCCATCTATGGGGGGGTTCTTGGATGCTCTACTGGTCCAGCTGCCACAGCATTGTTGTTCAGTAACCCTGTGCCACTGTGTTTCCACTTTTATACTTTGGCCTGCCTGAGCACACACTGCCTAAACCAGGGATCCTCAAACTACGGCTCTCCAGCTGTTGTAGAACTACACATCCCATGAGGCAATGTAACACACTGACATTCACAGACATGACTAGGCATGATGGGAATTGTAGTTCCTGAACAACTGGAGGGCCGTAGTTTGAAGACCCATGGCCTAAACTGTAGTTACATGGCGTTATGCCCTTAGGGGGTCTATTTAAAAATTAAAATTATGAAACAAAAAAAAATGCAATGTGGCCGTTATAGGCATTGTGCTCCACCAGCTTTACAAATGTACATTGTGCGCTGCCAGCTTCAGGAGTTGGAGCACATAATAAATTAATGCAATTTGTTAAAATAAAAGTCAAGGAGATAGCATTGTCACACAACCCATCAAAGTCACATGACCATTTCTCCTCCAATGACAGAGTTCTCTCTGCAGTGTTAAGAACTCGATGAAGAACCACCGGCTTAAAAACAGAGCCTGCATTTTATAAATGGGCTGTACAATGCAGGCTGCAGTGTTGAGTAATACTGCTAAGTATAACAGAGCGCTCTCCATTATATATTGACCCCTTTTTGTACATACACAGCTAAGCTCTTTAGCTCGTGGAAGACTTGCACAGCCTGTGCTGTGGTACATGTTGATTATACATGTACAACTTGGAGGCAGCAGTTTACATTTATTTATTGGCCACTGGATTAATTAGCTGGTTGGGGACAGATATCTCCCAGAGAACAGAGAGGTTTATATGAGGAAAGCAGCAAGTCCTCGGGTTGCTGTGCTCCCATGGCCCACAGGAGTTCTGTCACTTGCTGCAATCCTAATTCAGCGCTGATAGTGGTGCACAAGTGATACATCTAATCCTTTCTTCCCTTGCTTTCCCTGGGTAGCTTTTTTTTTTTTTTTAGCACAGCAATTTGTTTGAGGGGTGGGGGGGGGGGGTAAAGAGCACATTCCCGGAGATCAGCTTTAACTCAGCTCTTTGCAATTCTCAGGGACAGCAATTAGCCAGCTGGTGGAGAAAGGCATCGATGGAGCCAATCTGAATCACTTGATCAGACCACCTGGAGGTTGTGGAGAACAGAACATGATGGCTATGACTCCCACTGTGATTGCCACTCATTATCTGGATGCTACCAGGCAGTGGGAAAACGTTGGCATAAATCGCAGAACAGAGGCCATCCAGCACATCAATACTGGTAAGAAATAAAACTTTGTACTTTCTATATGGGCTATGGTGGACACAGTCTACACGGTACCCTTCTAAAATCTATAACTATGGTGCAATGCCCTTTGTCATGGTGCCGCCTGGATTTTTGAGAAGTATAAGCTTATGCCACCCTATTTCCAAGCAGCCATGCCCCAAAGATGCCACGAAAGCCAGCTAAGTTGGAAAAGGGCAACGCCAGAGCTGTATCAAAGGAACCTCTAGCAACTTCTGGAGGAACTCAAGTTGAAAATAGCTGCCCCACAGACCAGTGGTGTATTTAGGCTTTGTGCTGACCTAGGCCTGACTAAACTCATGCACCCCCTAATTAAATTATGAGACACCCCTTCCTGTCAAGGCCACACCCTTTCCTGTCCCTATCATCTGTAAACCCCACCCCTACCTCTTTAGGCTCCACCATTTCCTCTCAGAGCTTCACCTCTTCCTCTCTGTGGGTACCAAGTGCCTACTTGTATATTTTGTTGTTTTGTATACCATTTCACATGTTGTATCTATTATTTTCAGTGCCCATCAGTACAGTCCCACCAGTGTCCATCAGTACAGTCCCATCGGTGCAGGCTTTTCAGTGCCCATCAGTACAGTCCCACTAGTGTGACCTTATTAGTGCAATTTATCAGTGCCCATCAATACAGTCCCATTAGTGCAGCCTTATCAGTGCAGCCTATTAGTGCCCATCAATACAGTCCCATCAGTGCAGCCTTATCAGTGCCGCTTGATACAGTGTGCAGAGAGCAAGCATATACTTTCTTTGCATACAAAAACATGGGGGGAGACATGCTGCATGGGGGGGAGACATGCTGCATGGGGGGAGACATGGCTACATGGGGGAGACATGCTGCATGGGGGGGGGGGAGACATGCTGCATGGGGGGAGACATGCTGCATGGGGGGGAGACATGGCTACATGGGGGGGAGACATGCTGCATGGGGGGGAGACATGGCTGCATGGGGGGAGACATGGCTGCATGGGGGGAGACATGCTGCATGGGGGAGAGACATGCTGTATGGGGGGGGAGACATGCTACATGGGGGAGACATGCTGCATGGGGGGGAGACATGCTGCATGGGGGGGAGACATGGCTGCATGGGGGGAGACATGGCTACATGGGGGGAGACATGGTTACATGGGGGGAGACATGGTTAGATGGGGGGAGACATGCTGTATGGGGGGGAGACATGCTACATGGGGAGACATGCTGCATGGGGGGGAGACATGCTGCATGGGGGGGAGACATGGCTACATGGGGGGAGACATGCTGCATGGGGGGGAGACATGCTGCATGGGGGGAGACATGCTGCATGGGGGGAGACATGGCTACATGGGGGGAGACATGCTGCATGGGGGGGAGACATGCTGCATGGGGGGGAGACATGCTGCATGGGGGGAGACATGCTGCATGGGGGGGGAGACATGCTGCATGGGGGGAGACAGGCTGCATGGGGGGAGACATGGCTGCATGGGGGGAGACAGGCTGCATGGGGGGAGACATGGCTGCATGGGGGGAGACATGGCTGCATGGGGGGAGACATGCTGCATGGGGGGAGACATGGCTGGATATGGGGGGGGGGACATGGCTGGATATGGGGGGGGCATGGCTGGATATGGGGGGGGGGGGACATGGCTGTATATGGGGGGGGGACATGGCTGGATATGGGGGGGGACATGGCTGCATATGTGGGGGGGACATGGCTGCATTTGGGGACACATTTTAAAAAAAGTATCGGTATTCGGTATCGGTGACTACTTGAAAAAAAGTATCGGTACTTGTACTCGGTCCTAAAAAAGTGGTATCGGGACAACCCTACTTGGAAGCATTGTACTTTGTTTTTATCAGCGCGTCGTTGTGTTTTACGTCACCGCGTTGGACTTGATCAGTTTTTGAACTGATGGTGTGTAGGCACATCAGACCATCAGTCAGCTTCAGTCCGTTCTCATCAGTTTGGACTGATCGTGTGTACAGGGCCTCACTGTCTGAATACAAGACAGAAAAATTGAAACATGGAACACAATAGGTGCACTATCCCTTTAAAAATAATTTTTAAAGCAGAACTCTAGACAAAAAATGTTTTTCATGTCCTTGTTGATGGTCTCCTACCTTCACCCACTTTGCCATCCATCTTCTTCTGAGCTCTGTAGTTCATCTGTAATAGGCTGCTGAACTTGCTGAAAAAATGTTGTTATTGCCTGAGGATTGCCTGTTTGTAAGACCGCTGGCTGCTATCCCTATCCTGAGCTCAGCCAGTGGTCTGGCACACCCCTTTGTAGTCCTCTGAAAGGGAGCATGGAGGAAGCAGACATGTTGTGGGCGGAGGGGGTCTCACAGCCCCCAGTCTGTGCCGCCCGTGGAGAAGGTGTCGTCCTTCTCCTCTCTCTTCCCTCCTCCTCCTCTGCTCCCTGGCAATCACCGCCCCAAGTGACAAGTGGCACTGGTGGTCCCTGACATGGTGGTCCCTGACAAGTGGCACTGGTGGTTCCTGACAAGTGGCACTGGTGGTCCCTGACAAGTGGATTTATGTAATATGTGCAAAAACAACCAAGTTTGTAATAAAGTGCAGTCCTGTGCAATCATTTACTTACCGTGTAAACATATCTAAATGTTAAAATCTATAACAAATATATGTGAAAAATATTGTGCAAACAGAAAAATGTTCAAATGCAGCTGAGTTTCATCAGCAAGAGTCCCATAAAGGAAAGGTGCAAAATGATGGAAATGATGATCAAACACTTGACAGCATGATTCCTGTCACCACAAACAAAATAAAGGATTACCAGAAAGAAAGCAACCCCCCCCCCCCCCCCTTACTTTTTTACAAAAAAAAAATCCAAACTTCTCTCCCCAGCAGTCTTGGATAGTATACACCAGGAAGTTCACAGCTGATCAGGGCCTGTTTATTAGGAAGCCTCATGTCGCGTACACACAAAAATTTTTCGGCATGAAAAAAACTACATTTTTCGGCATGTAGAAAAAACGTTGTTTTTTCCAACTTCATCATTAAAACGACGTTGCCCACACACTATAGTTTTTAAAAAATGCTCTAGCAAAGCGCGTTGACGTACAACACGTACGACGGCACTATAAAGTGGAAGTTCCATGCGGATGACGCCACCCTTGGGGCTGCTTTAGCTGATTTCTTGTTAGTAAAAGACGATTTGCGCTTTTCTGTCTGTTACAGCGTGATAAATGTGCTTACTCCATTACGAATGGTAGTTTTACCAGAACAAGCGCTCTCGTCTCATAACTTGCTTCCGAGCATGTGCGGGTTTTTAACATCATTTTAGCCCACACACACGATAATTTTTTACAACCCGAAAAACGACATAGTTTAAAACGTTGTTAAAAAGTGCAGCATTTCAGAACCCGAAAAATGATGTGAAGCCCACACACGATAATTTTAAATTACATTTTTTTTAAATGTTGTTTTTTTCATGCCGAAAAATGATCGTGTGTACACGACATCAGAGCCGAAGTGTGAATAGAAACAAAAAGACTCCACATTGTGTGATATTGTCTCTTCTTTGCAGTATAATAAAAATGGTGCACTTGCATCAGATTGTAAAATTCAGAGCATATCGCAATCCAAACGATTCCTTTAAAATTCAGACAGCAATCGTGCATGCGCAGTAGCATGTGTACGTATCTGTCCCAACGATCGTTTCGTCCTTAGTGACGTCATCAGAAGTCATTTAAAAACAATGACAAATTACCGGTAAACTCCAATATGTATAAGTAAATACATGATGTAAAGTGAAAAAAGGCAATATAAAAAATCAATCACAGTGATGATCAAATATCACCAAAAGAAAGCTTTATTTGTGTGAAAAAAAATGATATAAATTTAGTTTGGGTACAGTGTTGCATGGCCGCGCAATTGCTAGTTAAAGTAGCACAGTGCTAAATAGAAAAAAATACCCTAGTCATGAAGGGTCATGTGGTTAAACATGAAGAAATATGCCTGTATTGCAGAGATGTTATTGGCCCAGACACACAATTTAATGTCACCACTGGGGTCTGGCATGAGATCTTCTCCCATTTTCTATTGCTTGAAACCTGGACCTCATGTCTAATGATTCAGTAAGTTATCCTAGAGATCATATTGGATTGTGTTCATTAATTCATTTATTTTTGGTAAACAGGTTATACAGGTCAGCTGGCATTCCGCAAACCTGATGCTTCCTATGGTGCCTGGATTCAAACACCATCAAGCACATGGTAATGGAGACTTCTGCATTATATACATTTGTTTTACGTTTGAAGTCCACCTATTTATTTATTTATTTTTTCATAAATCATGAAAGAGTTGGATTTATTGCTTGAAAATAGAATATACCCAAAAGCCTTTCACAGTCACCACCACACATACATATTTAACCACTTGCCGACCGTGCTATAGCTGAATGATGGCTACCGCGCGGCCGTCCAGTTCTCGGAGGGCGTCAATAGACCTCCTCCCAGAACTTTTCCCCTGCGTGCCTCCTCCGAGGTGCATCGGGCGTGCTCTGTGATCATTGCGTCCTTCGGACGCAGCGATCACAGATCAGGGCAAAGGGCCAATCAGTGGTCCTTTACCATGTGATCAGCTGTGTCCAATCACAGCTGATTACATGTAAACAGACTTGCCTGTTGTCAGCATTCCTTTCCTGCCACGTTGTGTCTGTGGAAGGAAAGGGGACCTTAACTGACAAGGCTGTCAGGATATTGTTCACACTGATAATCGGGACACTGATCATCGGTGCAGCCCCATCAGTGCAGCTTATCAGTGCCTATCGGCGTAGCCTATCAGTAAGGCCCATCAGTGTCACCCATCACTGCCGCCTATCAGTGCCCATTAGTGGCACCTATCAGTACAGCCTCATCAGTGCCCGTCAGTGCGGCATCGTCACTGCCCATCAGTGCAGCCTCATCAGCACACATCAGTGAAGAAAAAAAATCACTTATTTGCAAAAATACCAAGTAAAAAACATTTATTTTTCAAAATGTTCATTCTGTTTTCGTTTGTTTTGCAAAAAATAAAAAAAACCCAGTGGTGATTAAATACCACCAATAGAAAGCTCTATTTGTGTGGAAAAAAATGATAAATATTTATTTTGAGTACAGTGTTGCATGACTGCGCAATTGTCATTCACATCATGACAGCGCTGAAAGCTGAAAAATTACCTGGGCAGGAAGGGGGTGAAAGTGCACAGTAGGAAAATGGTTAAGATCTACCTTTTGTAAATGTATACAATTAATATTGCCTAAAGTGCACATAAGAAACACCAAAACATAATTACCATAAATATAAAATATAAAAAAAAGGTGAGGCATTCGGTTTTTTGGGGGGGCTTTCTTTCCTTTATTTTCACCTGGTGCTTCTGCCAGTAAGCTATCTTGCAAATGTAGCAGTTAGAGGGTTGAGACCAACCTTTTAGGCTTCATTTCCATGGAAGTTTTTGGACGTTTTTACAGCCACTTTTCTGAGCTTTTTTTGCAGCTTAAAAACGGCTCTCCATGTTAGTCTATGGCCTCATGCCCACCATGATGTTTTTGCGCTGTAGATGGCTGAGTCGTTTTTAAGCTGCAAAAAAAAACCAGGACCAGTGCGTTCTGAAGCTCCAGCCTAAGGCCTCGTACAGACGAGAGGATTTCCGCTGGAAACGGTCCGCCGGACCGTTTCCAGCGGACATTCCTCCTCCGGATTTTGATCTGATGGCTTGTACACACCATCAGATCAAAATCCGCGCGGAAAACATGTTTTCCGCGATCACGTGTCGCGACGTGTCCACGCCGTCGCCGCGACGATGACGCGGTGACGTGCGCGACGCTGGAAGGTAAATTCTACCACGCATGCGTCGAATCATTCCGACGCATGCGAGGGATGGGGATCGGACGGACTTATCCGGTGAGTCTGTACAGACGGCCGGATAAGTCCGAGGGACAGGATTCCAGCGGATAGATTTCTTAGCATGCTAAGAAATTTTTATCCGCTTAGAATCAGTCGGCTGGACAAATGTCCGCCGAAAATTGCCCGCTCGGGCCTACACATGACCAGATCTATCCGCTGGAACTGATCCGCGGATAAATCCCAGCGGATAGATCCGGTCGTGTATACGGGGCCTTAGAGCTGTAAAAACGGCAGACGTTAAAAAACGCGCAAAAACGCTAAAAACCGCTTTTGAGCTCCAGCTAAAAAAAAAAAAAAACATGGACAGGCGTTTTTAAGCTGTAAAAAAGGCTAAAAAAAGTGGCTGTAAAAACATCCATGGAAATGAAGCCTTGATATTGACAGGGGTGGCTACAATGGTCAGCTTTTATTTATTTATGTTAAACCTTTAACCCAAAAGGGAAAAAGTATTACTTGGACTTTGGCTTCAATTTGTTAGAGTATCTAAATCTGCTAGTACATCCAGCACTCCCTCCCTTAGGCTGACAATGCTGTCCAAAGGTGCCCCCTGTGCTCCTTCATCTAGATTAGGGGCGCTCTAAAACAAGAGGTGCGTTACTGCCCAGAGTGGGAAAAGCCCAAAAAAAAGCCTAGAAAAAAGAAAACTAATGTAGCTCCCCCATCTAATGATTGGTAAGCTGCAATATATTACATTTTAGATTCTGGGTTTATCACCGCTTTAAGAATGTTCTTTAAACCAGAGTGTAGTGTCACTTTATTTTATTATTCTTGAATGATATCAATATTCTAGATTTTAGGGTTATTTTGCAGCTAGCCACTCTTTTAGGAAAATTTCCCTTCAATTCCTATTCTGGGAAGGAAAAGGTCCCAGACAAAAATAAAAACCTGAATGAGATTATAACCTTTCCAGATGCTGCTTATTACATCCTGAGCTTATTTTGTCTCCATTTGTGCGTATTTATCTCCTCCCCTGCTTAATGAATCCACTTGGGCTTATATATCTCTCCCCTGCTTAATGACTCCACTTGGGCTTATTTATCTCCCCCTCCTGCTTAATATAATTGCATGTATGCTTATATATCTCTTCCCCTGCTTAATGACTCCACTTGGGCTTATATATTTCCTCCCCTGCTTAATGACTCCACTTGGGCTTATATATCTCCTCCCCTGCGTAATGACTCCACTTGGGCTTATATATTTCATCCCTTGCTTAATGACTCCACTTGGGCTTATATATCTCCTCCCCTGCTTAATGACTCCACTTGGGCTTATTTATCTCCCCCTCCTGTTTAATATAACTGCACTTATGCTTATTTATCTCCTCCCCTGCTTAATGACTCCATTTGGGCTTTTATATATATATATATATATATATATATATATATATATATATATATATATATATATATATATATATATATATCCCCTCCTGCTTAATATAACTGTACTTTTTCTTATCTCCTCCCCTGCTTAATGACTCCACTTGGCCTTATATATCTCCTCCCCTGCTTAATGACTCCACTTCTGCTTGTATATCTCCTCCCCTGCTTAATGACTCCACTCAGGCTTTTATATCTACTCCCCTGCTTAATGACTCCACTTGGGCTTATTTATCTCCACCCCTGCTTAATGACTCCACTTGGGCTTATTTATCTCCTCCCCTGCCTATTATGACTCCACTTGTACTTTTTCAGTCTCTTCCTTTGCTTAATGTGACTTTACATGTGCTTATTCTGTCCACTTTATGGGACTCCATCCTTTACGATATGACACCCCTGGCACTCTCTGGCTTACTAGTCTGGTTATGACTTGTCTTCCGCAGGCTCACTGCCTATGTTGTGAAAGTTTTTGCCCTAGCTCAAGACTTAATCGGCATTGACAGAGATATACTGTGCAACTCTGTGAAATGGCTTTTATTGGAGAAGCAGAAACCAGATGGCATGTTTGAAGAAAATGCCCCAGTATACCATCAGGAGATGGTGGTATGTACAATATTGATATTGTTTTAGTAAAAAAAAGTTATCTTATGTAAACCAAAGTTCTACTGTAACTATTTAATCTGCACAAATGAATAAGGTGCTGACAGATTTTCTCAATTATATGGAAATGCCAGTGAGTTTTTATCAATTTATTATTAGGTTTAGGTTAATTTTTGATTATAAAGAAAAACAAAGAAAAATTCCCAGCTCAACTTACCAACCTGTCTGCAACAAACCAAATTGTCCTCCTTTGTTTGACATGTGTCGCCCTTCCATGTGCTCCTTGCTGTTAAGACCGGTTATAGGTTGGGGCAGTTGGGACAGTTTGTTTGTACTGTTGGTTATTTGGTGGGGGGAGGGGGTTGCACTGGACACCTTCACTGCCATTGTTCTATATACTAGGTGTTCAGTGCACCCATGTGCCTTTAAGGAGGAGTGGACTTCCTATAGGCAAACCTTCCCTCAATCCATCCATTACTATATATAATATGTGTGCTCCTACTATGGAGACTCTCAACATTTATAGCGTTAGGATTGCAGATAATACTGGGGTGCCTTGTCGCGGCCACTGCAGCCTACTCATGCATTTGCAAATGTGTGCAAACTAAACCCCTATTTTTAACATGCACTGTTAGACAAGACAATTCTGTTTTTTGCAGGATGGTTGGTAAGTTGAGCTGGGAATTTTTCTTTGTTTTTGTTTGACATGCATTGCACTTCCATGTGCTCCTTGCTGTTAAGGCCAGTTATAGGTTATAGGCTGTACCAATTTACCTCTGACTGACACTTATTGTTTGAAAGGCATGTCCCAGACCTCGGACCAGTCCTCCTCATCCAGGTCCAAAATGTTGATATGCCATTTTTTGTTTAAAGCCCTGTACACACGATCGGTTTGTCTGATGAAAATGGACCGATGGATCGCTTTCAACGGACAAACCGATCGTGTGTGGGACCCATCGGTTTGTTTTCCATCTGTGAAAAAAAGAGAACATGTTTTAAAAATGTCCTATTGATAAAAAACCGATAGAAAAAAAGATCGCCTGTGTGGAAGTCCATCGGTCAAAAATCTACGCATGCTCAGAATCAAGTCAACGCATACTCGAAAGCATTGAAATTCATTTTTCTGAGCACGTCGTAGTGTTTTATGTCAGCGCATTTGGACACGGTCAGATTTTTGACCGATGGTGTGTAGGCAAGACTGATGAACGTCAGCTTCATCGGATATCCGACGAAAAAATCCATCGGACTAAATTCCATCAGATATCCGATCGTGTGTACAGGGCTTAAGATTGCTTAAATACAAGATCATGGCCAGGATAATTTGTTGATCGAGAGATGAGTCTGGTCCGCTCTGAGCAGAGTTTCCAGAGAAAAACAGATAAAGTTCTCCTGCTGTTGAAGAAATTGACTACTAATGGCCTGAAAGGGTAAGGGTATAGGTAGGTGACACTCCCTTCATGTTCTCCCTCTTGTTGGGGCGCCAAGCGTGGGTCACATAAGACTACTGTGGGGTGGGTTCTTCTGGGCTACACTAGGAACTCTGGATAGGGTCACTGCCTTACACATGTGGTACTTTACTTGAACAGATATCTGATCGCCAGTACACTCTCTTAATTGTAATTGACACCACCATGATTACTGTTGCATTAAGGAGGAACACGCAGAGTCCTTGTCCTCTCCAGCATATCTCCACTACCTTACTCCCGGTAACAGAATGGGGTCCCTCCGTGCACTTAGCATTGATTTTGTTTGTGCACTCACTTAACTCTTCCTATTCTGGACTTGTGCACAGGACCTCTTTGGTGCTGATCTGCTTTCATTGCTATGGGAGACGGACCTGCTCTTGGAGAGAGTGCCAACAACAGCTCCTCCACTAAGAGGCTTCACCTGTTACATGTACACACTTACGACAGGCTGCTAGAGAAAAAGTGCCATTTCGGGAAAAGGAGGAGGGGAGGCTGCCTTAAAGTGGAACTTCTCCTTCTCCCTTATTCAACTCCCCCCCCTTCTGGGAGAACACAGGGGCTCCATGTGAGGGATTCCCCCATCAACACTGACTGTGTGTTGATGGAGGAATCAAGCATTTTTTTTTTTCATCCTCTGGTTGCAGAAAAGAAAATCACTTCATCTGTGGCCAGCTCAATCCCTAACTCAGGCTTGTGGTTGAGTCCATGGTGGTAGTGTCCAGGATTGGCATCTTTAGGGCAGACGGCAGGTCCCACCAATCCCCCTATGCTGTAGAAGGCTACTAAAGTAATTCAGCAGGCTAGTAGGATGAACTCCGGCAATGGTACCACAAACAAAAGCAATGACAGCCAACAGCAGCGATTGCTCTTGGGTCTGGTCCTTTTAAAACACACAGAACCAGTGGGCCGGACCCACAAAGCCGCCAAGAAATAGCCGTAAAACACAAACAACATTAACCCTCCCACCTGAGGCTGCATAAAACTCTGCTTACAAGCATGCAAAGGCTGCACATATCTAAATCAATAATACAGGAGGGGTTATACCGTAGACATACCGTAGGCATCAAAGGTTTAAAGCTTATGATCTTCTACATTTGCTATGGTCTTAATTTTTATTCTGTTCATCTATTTGGATCTGGGATTGTGTAGATGTGTGGTAAGGTGAGGATGGGTTATTCCGAAATGCAGTAAATAGGGAAAGAGTACCAGAGGAGTCCAACCCTCCAGACCCTAATTGTGGTCCTTGTAGAGTGATTCGGACATCCAAATTGGGGTGTTATGGAAGAGATACGTAAATTTAGGCAATATTTTCATTTTGATTAAATGAATCCAGCCAAGAATAGATAAGGGTAACTTTCTCCATGCCTTTAGCCTTGTTTTCACCTCCTGCAGCACAATCAATTAGTTCAACATAATATATACTTTGTCATTATGTGAGGTCACAGTTGCAGTTGCTTGTCCCTTGGGATCATGTTCTGTGGCTTTGGGGAAAAAAATTGTGATTTTTGGCTATTGACTTGCAGGCCAGCATCCTGTGAAAAGTATGTCAAAACTTAAAGTGCCCCCCTGTAGGAAGGATCCTGCATGTTTCAGGTACAGCAGGAGGTCGTCGACATACAGGGCTTTCCTATCCTCATACATCCCTATCCTGAGGCCTTTAACGATAGAGGACACTCACAGGGCCTCTCCGTAATTAGGTCCATAGCTATGGCAAACAAAATTAGAGAAAGAGGACAACCCTGTACCTCTGCATTTAAATGGTGTGCATGCATTTTATGAATAGTTTGAGAATGTAAGTAGATTTGTTAGACTCAGACCAAACAGGTTTTATTCCAATCAAATTTTGAATTATATGGCTGAGTCTAATACTAAAAATATGGGTTACAATTTTGAGATCACAGTTCAAGAGTGCTATGGGCCTATAAGGAGAACATAGAGAAGGATCTTTAGGGTGGTTATGTATTATAATGATGTGGACTTCATGCATTGAAGGAAGAGGAGAATCACCTTCTAGACAGTTTTTTTTATAAATAGCCACCCGATTAAGGGTTAATGAGGTGGCAAAAGGTTTTATAGAACTCCAAAATGAACTCCTCCGGGCCCTGGTTCGTTCCATTAGGGAATGATCTAATGACTGAGAGTATTTCTGTCTCAGTTATAGGTTGCATGAGGAAGTCCCTTTCCGGATTTGAGAGCCAGCCCAATGCTATGAGGTCTAAGAAAAACATAGTTTAGTTTAGTCTGGAGATAGGGAGGTGGTGTATAAATTGGTGTAGTATCTCATAAATTCAATCAAGATGTAATTCTTTAACATAAGAAGGGAACCCTCTGAGGTATGGAGTTCAGAGACAATAGTTAGAGGTCTGTTATTTTGGGAAAATATGGCTAGTAGCCTGCTGCTGTAGATCAAATTATCATGTCTTGTACACACGACAGGTTTTCACGACGAGAAAACTGCCATTTTTTATATTGGTCATGAAAACCGGTCGTGTGTATGCTCCCTAGCAGTTTTCTTGATGAAAAACTGCCTGCAAAAAATTGAAACCAGCTCTCTTTTTTTTCTTGTCGTGTTTCCTGTCAGTCTTTTTCTCGTCGCAAAAATGGTCGTGTGTATGCTTTTCCGAGGGGAAAAAAAACGTGCATGCTCAGAATCAAGTATGCAGCCCAAAAACAGCCCAAAGGGTGGCGCCAGTTGAAAGAAACTTCCCCTTTATAGTCCCGTCGTACGTGTTGTACGTCACCGTGCTTTGGTCGGACGTTTTTTTTGCATGAACGTGTGAATGCAAGTCAGGCTGGAGAGGAATCACGTCGGGAAAAACAACGTTTTCTTTCCTGCCGAAGGAAAAATAGTTGTGTGTACGAGGCATCAGGGGTAGGATAGGGGGCAAATTGCACAGCTGCCTTCCTTTCCTGCAAGCACTGAGTGTTGGAGCCCCTGTCTGATTTAATGGTTGTTTGGAGGATTATGCATTGTCCTTGTATATAGCCTTAAAGGCATCCCAGATTAAAGCAGGCAGGGTAGATTCCTCATCATTATGCCCATATGCCTGCATGTTTTCGGAACACCTGGCCTGGTTGTTGGGTGACAAAGCCAGTAAGCCACTGAGCACCTAGCCTCCACAGTGATTGGCTATGCCTTATAGATATCCATATAGTCAGGGATAAGGGACAGTGGTCAAAGGCCTCCCAGGTGACATTTTTAGCTTCTAATATATTAGTGAGTAGAGAGGGGTTATCAAAGGCCAAGTCTATATGGGACGATTATTTATAATTAGTTGAGAAACAGGATTATAAAAAGGATATGGGACAGAATGAGATCTGGTGTATTGAAACATTAGGGCCCTCTTAAATTACAAGGCCCCTGATATGCCAATAAATCACTCTGAAGCGCTCAAGATCTTGGTTACCTATTTGAAAAAGAGCCATTCATGTATGTGGAGGGTAGTGAATTGGTTCAGCTCTGTGGGAGAGCCAGAGGGACAGAATATTACACACGCCAACACAAAAGAGCATAGAAAATGAGCATTCACCCAACCTCAAAACATGACCCTACCCACCCACTGCATAACATACGAACAATCAGTACCAGTACCAGGACTTATACCTTAAAACCTAACTAAGAAAAAAACTTTTCAGTTGGAAAACAGTCCTCTCTTTGGGATTGTCCAATGGCAGCAAAACAATATCAGTGGAAGATCAGTGAGGCCCATTAGTGTAGAAAGAAAAGTTTCAGGGAATTGTGCTGGTTTAGGCCTTTCTGCCCATCAATTCGATATATTAGTTCCTTCTGACTCGCTTAATAATAGGAATGTGGAAAGTGCTTCAAAACTAATTTTGACTGAATTCTGATGGTGGATTACACCAACCTTACACCAAAATTACACTTGGCTTTGTTCTACTGAGTAAGCCCAAACAAGTCAAAGCAAGCATCTAAACTGTCCTAAAACGAATTATTGTTGTGTACAGATGCTGAGTTTTAGCCATGGAACCTCTACTTTTAATATTTAAGTGTGTTTATTTTTTTGTACAGGGTGGTAATATAAAAGGAGCTGTTGAACTAGACTCTACTCTCACTGCGTTTGTCCTTATCGCTATGCTGGACAGTGAGGAAACCTGTAATGGAGTTGTAAATGTAAGTAGTTAAATAATCTCTTGAGTGCCCTGTTTCTTACTCCATTTAAGTTTTATTGCCACTGTAAATCTACAGTATACAGTGTATATGTTATATTACCAGGGACGGACAGACCATTCGGGCACTCGGGCACTGCCCGAGGGCCCCATGCCACTAGGGGGCCCCATCAGGGTTGCCAGCCTCAGTAAAATCAGGGACAGTATATACAAATCTGTGTGTATGTGTATTCTGTGTGTATGTATACTGTGTGTGTATATTGTGTGTCTGTGTGTAAATACTGGGGTAGATTCATGTACAGCTGCGCGCTCCTTACGGAGGCGCAGTGTACCCTTTTTACCCTGCGCCTACGCAAATTATTTGCACTACGCTTCATTCATGAAGCAGTAGCCACGTAATTTGCGTGGGCGCTCTTCAAAAATGCCCTGCGTAAGGGCGCCTAATGTAAATGATCCCGTAGGGGGCGGGAATCATTTAAATTAGGCGCATTCCCGCGCCGAGCGTAGAGCGCATGCTCCGTCGGGAAACTTTCCCGACGTGCATTGCGGTAAATGACGTCGCAAGGACGTCATTTGCTTCAAAGTCAACGTGAATGGCGTCCAGCGCCATTCACGATTCACTTACGCAAACTACGTAAATTTCAAACCTCGCGACGCGGGAACGACGGGTATCCTTAGCATTGGCTGCCCCTGCTTTTAGCATGTGCAGCCTTACGCGAAACCCGACGTACGCAAACGACATAAACTGCATACGCAGGGCTCGCGTAACGTTGTGAATCGGCGTTAGTATGCAATTTGCATACTATACGCTGACCACAACGGGAACGCCACCTAGCAGCCAATGTAAGAATGCAGCCTAAGATATGAGGGCATAAGAGCCTTATGCCACGCATATCTTAGGCTGCAGTCGGCGTAACGAGCTCTCTGAATCAGGAGAACTCGTTACGCCGGGGCAAGTAAGCAATTGCGCTGCGTAACTATGATTACGCAGGCGCAATTGCTTTTTTAATCTGGGCCACTGTGTATGTATAATGTATGTGTGTGTATACTGTGTGGACCCATAATCTCCTATTTCCCGGGGGCCCCATAATCTCCTAATCCCCGGGAGCCCCATAATCTCCTATTCCCCCGGGGGCCCCATGAGTTGTCAGTCCGCCCCTGTATATTACACTGCTCAAGAACTAAGTGATGAATATCCTACAGGGTGTGTGGACATCTAAACTTTTTTTTGTGTTTGTTTTGAATGGAGTACGGAATGGTCAAAACCCATCAGCATATTTTTGGTGTCTATGTCCCCTTGGGGAGAGATTTTTCTTTAGAGGACATCCCCTCCACTTAGACAGTGCCCCTATTTCTGTTCGCTCCCCAACAAGGACACAGACAGCAAAGAAATAAATAAACTGACAGAGGTTTTAACCCTTCTCTGCTCAATCTAAAAAATAATTGTGGGTTTAGACAAACTGTAATGCCGCCTACACACGACCGTTTTTCATGACGAGCAAAAGGCCATTTTTTTTATGTCATTAAAAACAATCGTGTGTGGGCTCCAGAGCATTTTTCTCAACGTTGTCGCTTTTCACGTTGTGAAAAATGATCGTGTGTAGGCTTTAACGACGGGAAAAAAACACGCATGCTCAGAAGCAAGTTATGAGACGGGAGCACTCGTTCTGGTAAAACGAGCATTTGTAATGGAGATAGCACATTCGTCACGCTGTAACAGACTGAAAAGCACAAAGACTGAAAAGCACGAATCGTCTCTCACCAAACTTTTACTAACACAAAATCAGCAAAAGCAGCCCAAAGGGTGGCGCCATCCGAATGGAACTTCCCCTTTATAGTGCCGTCGTAGGTGTTGTATGTAGGTGTTGTATGTCACCGCGCTTTGCTCGCGCATTTTTTTTTCACAATTGTGTGTAGGCAAGGCAGGCTTGATAAGAATCGTGTTGAGAAAAACATTTTTTTCTAGGACAAGAAAAACGTCCGTGTGTACGCGGCATAAGGACAGTTGGAAATTATGGGTTGGGAAGATATGGATGGATATATGGACAGTTTGACTGTCTGGCGGATGGATGGCCAAATGGACAGATATACAGGCAGTTGGACTAATTGACTGATGGATGGGAAAATAGATTGCTATACAGATAGTTGGACTGATTGACAGATGGATGGACAACTAGATGGCTATACAGACAGCTGCACTGTTTGGCAGATGGACAGGCAAATGAATGGATCTGCAGGAAGTGGGACTGATAGATAATTGTAGATTGCTTGAAAGAAAAGATGGACAAATTGGTATATTTATGGACTGATTTGTAGATGGATTGATAGACAAATAAAAGAGAGAGGCCCGGATTCACAAAGCACTTGCGCCAACGTATCTCAAGATACGCCGTCGTAAGTACAAATGTGCGCCATCGTATCTATGCACCGACCCACAAACTAAGATACGCCTAAAAATAGGCTTCATCCGACCGACATAACTTGCCTACGCCGGTGTATGGTGGGCGCATATTTACGCTGGAAGCATGTGGTGCTCCCATTGATTTTCTATTCAAATATGCAAATGAGGGAGATACGGCGATTCACGAACGTACGTGCGCCCGAAGGAAGGCTACGCGCGGTGCGCGTAAGTTGTACGTCCGGCATAAAGTTATTTCCCATATATGAGGCGCAACCCATGCAAAGGTATGGACCAGGGAACATAAGCCGTCGTATTTTATGTAGTTTACGTTGGACGTGAATATGGCTGGGCGTAGGTTACGTTCACGCCATAGGCAGTGATTCGACGTATCTTAGGCAGTTGTTTCGACGTTATATGTATCTGTCTGGCACTCGGTCCATCATTTGCATGGGGTCACGCCTCATTTGCATGGCTCACGCCCACTTCAACCTACGCTGGCTTAGGCCTTAGAAACCCAGCGCAGATTTGAGAGCAAGTGCTTTGTGAATTTGGTGCTTGCCTCTCTGCGCTGCGTCGGTATAAAAGATACGCTACGTCGGCATAAATATGCGCCGCTGTCTGTGAATCCGGGCCAGAGAATTGATTACAAAATGATGGATGGCTATAATGGCAAGCAGATTATTACAAGGGCAGATTGACGTATAGACTGATATGGATTGATGGATGCATGGACACGTATAACAGAAAATGAATTGAAAGTTGGATGAGTAGACAGACGAATGGATAAGCCCGAAAACTCTTGAATGGAAGGATGGAAAGTTGAATGGACAGGCCTGAAGTTTAGGTGAAAAAGAAAATAATTAATACTGGTATATATCCTATTATATTATCTAGCTTACAATAAAAACACTACTTTCCAAGACAATCACTAATAAGCCTGATGTCAATCTATTATTTTGTTTTGCAGAACCTACGACCCAGCATTAACAAAGCTATAGACTACTTAGAGCAACAGTATCCAAATATCAGAAAACCATATTCCATCGCCATCACTTCTTATGCCCTGGCCAGAGCTGGAAAGCTGGTGAACATCAATAGACTCATGTCTGCATCTAAAAGTAAAGTATCAATTCTTACAGGACATGATCACAGATTAGGCTAGGCACTCCTATCAGGGGCTATATACAGTAATAAACCTCTATATTGATGAGTGGTACAATATTCATAAAGATCTAGTGGGAACATCTCAGTATCTTCATGTCAGTTTTGTATTGCTGTCTGATGAGGTTTCATCCTAATTACTTGTCCAGGTGGTAAAGTTTTCACCAAAACAGAAAATAAGGGTGACAAAGGCTGTAACAATATGTTGTTGGATCCTCAAGTCTTCCCCCACTCTACTAAAAAGGAGTATTTTTTTTTTACTCTCTGTGTCACTATTGAAGTTTTTCTCTCGCTTCCTGTCCTAGTGAAAATGGGGCCATAAAGGTAGTAAAAACTTAAAAAGAGTTTTAACCCTCATCCACAATTAAAAGTAGGTAAATTTCAGTTTTTTAAGTCTTTAGATTTTTTTTTTAGAAGGTGTTCAGCAATGGCATGAAAAAAAAAACAAAGTAGAGCAAGGTATAGATACCCAGGTCCATAGAAGACGTTACTTAAAATGGCCCACGTGGATTTTTTGACAAAAGTATCAAAATTATTTATATAAGTATCACAAAGTGTTTGAAAATCTCAAGATGTTGACATGCATCTAAATCTCTCTTGCCTCTAAAGCCCCACTCTGTGTTCAGATCTCGCACCAGAGGCTACTGACAGGTGCTGAGAAAGTAATGTGATGCCTCCTCGCCACCTATTTTAAACCCATTATTGCCAACAATGGTGGTGCAACTGCGGAGCATTTTTGGTGTGTAGACAGGTGCAGTTTACTTTCTCCACTGCAGGTGGCGCTCTTCCGCAACTGCACTGCATTTGGAGAGGGAGTCAGGAGGAACATGGCCCATCTATGGTTTATTGGGTCACTGGGGAAGCTATCTGTTAAGATGCTGCCACTCCATGTATCTCTAGCAGACATCTTGAGTCAGGCAGAACCTATTTAGGGCCCTGGCTCGTAGGCTTGCACACATTTGTAAGTGGGTAGAGTAGGAACAGGTATCCCACCTGTTAGGGACAGAACTAGCGATAGGGAAAGCGTATGGTTTGCAACTTCTCATGCTGCAGTCTGTCCCACCTAACAGGTGCTGTTAGTTTGGTTGGAACCTGCTCTCTACAGGTTTATTGTGAACTGCCTTTGCATTACTTCAACACAAGTTCTTTACATCGCATCTGGACAGTGTGTGTTATTGCCACTGCACCTTGTTGCACCCCACCTACAGACACTTCCCCTTTTGCTAGACTGTTTAGTAGGCTGGTTCACTACATGTCAGGTGAACTTTGCCATGGCCGCAAAGCATCACCATCATGTCATGCAAACGCCCCTGTGTGCTGCCTATTGCAGCTTAAGGAGGGGCAGTTGGTGGGCAGCAGAAATGCGTCTCAACCATGCAACTGCAGGTCTAAACAAAGTCTTATGCCCTGTACACACGATCTGGCTTTTTCCTAGCCAAACTCACATCGGAATTCTGATGGAATTCCATCGGAGTAAAAGAGAACATATTCTCTATCTAAATTCCGACGGAATTCCTCGGAAAAAAAGTCAGATGTTTGACTTTTTCCATCGGAAATTCCGAGCGTGTGTATGCGTACACACAATCGGAATTTCCAACAACAAATGTTCGATGGGAGCTTGGTGTTGGAAATTCTGACCGTGTGTAGGCTCCATCGGACTGTCAGAATTTCTGACAACAAAAATTTGAGAGCTGATTACACTTGGAATCAAGCAGAAGAGCCGCACTGCCTATTGAACTTAATTTTTCTTGGCTCGTTGTACGTCTTGTACATCACCGCGTCCTTGACATTCTGAATTTCCGACAATATTTGTGTGACCGTGTGTATGCAAGACCGTGTGTATGCAAGTTTGAGCCAACATCCGTCGGATGTTTTGTTGTCGGAATGTCCGATCGCCTGTACACGGCAAAACAGTATAATGAATTATTAATAATAGTAACAATCACCTCACCTATTAAAATTGACAGCGTTGCCACGGTGACCTAGTAGTCAGCTAGGCTATGAGCAGCAATTAGATGAGAATACTGTGTTATAAATGGACAGTACATTGAAATAAAATCCAAAAAAGTGTTAAAAGTGAATAAATGGTAAAGTTAAAAAAATATATATAAAAGTCCAATCTTGTGGATGGAAATCAACAATAAAAAAACCAATGTAGTGAAAAATATAGATTTAGATGCACAGTCCCATGATAGTATCAACACTATAAACGTATAGGTAAAAACACAATAGTTCAGTGCAAAATTCTGAACAAAAATTTGATGGTGACTTGAAAAATGAAGAGGTGATCCAGTACAGTGCTCCAGAATCATCCACTGCAACCCCGTGAAACGGACACTCACCAGAAAAGTTGGCTGCCATACAGTTTTGTTAAAAAGAACCACGTGGTTCATTTGAAGCAACTTCTTTTGTGGACCTGGGTGTCTATACCTTGGCAGTGACTACCCTTGACAGTGAGCTGGTAGTAATTGTTCCCATTGCAGTTTTATTATTGTATTGTCCATTAGGGATGAGCTTCGTATTCGAGTCAAACTCATGTTCGACTCGAACATCATATGTTCGATCGTTCGTTGAAATACGTACAAAACGGGTAGTTTGCGCCAAATTCGAGTTTCACAGACCATAATTCACTGCGGCATCGCTGGCTGATGATTGGCCAAGCATGCACTATGACCCGCATGCTTGGCCAATCACAACTTGTGGCTTTGGCCAATTATGGCTCAGGGGGTTTAGTACATGCCCCACACTATAAAAGGCCGCCTGCAGGTCGGCCTTGTGTAGTGTGTTGCAGTGGTTGAGAGGGCAGTGAGAGTGTCATTTTTTGCAGGTAGATAGAGCAGGCAGGCAGGCTAGTCAGTTAATGTTACAATGAGTAGAGGATATATATACATCCCAGGTGTTGTACATATATTTATACACTGTATAGTTTAGCTAGATCAGTTCTTCCTAATTTACTGGCAGGCAGGTGATTGTGCTAGCTGCAGTATTCTTACATGGTTTATTGCCTGTGTCCTCTGTAGTTTGCACCTAAAGCTACTTGGTGTGTACTGGCCGTGTGCTCTGTAGTTTGCATCCAAAGATTCAGGAGCAGTGATTTTAATGATGCTTAAATTAAAAAAAAAAAAAAAAATGAAAAATTCCTTTAAATATTGTACACTGCTGGGTGTCTATAGTATGCCTGTGAAAACACCTTTGAGAACCCGGGTCTTGTCCGAGGGAACATGTATCAATGGAAATAAAGTTTTAAAAACGGTAATTTTTTCAGGAGTACATGTTCCCCGGGGCAAGACCCGGGTTCACAAAGACGTTTTCACAGGCATACTATAGACACCCAGCAGGTACAATATTTAAAGGAATTTTTCATTTTTTTATTTTTTTATTTAAGCATCATTAAAATCACTTCTCCTAAAAAAAACGACCGTTTTTAAAACTTTTTTTCCATTAATACATGTTCCCTGGGGCAAGACCCAGGTTCTCAAAAACGTTTTACGACAATAACTTGCATATAAGGCTTTAAAATTAGCTCTTTTGAATTCCAAGGGTTTAAGTCCCATAGACGTCATTGGGGTTCTAAATGTTCGCGTGAACGTTCGGTCCGTTCGAAGGTTCTGGTGCAAACCGAACGGGGGGGGGGGGGTGTTCAGCACATCCCTATTGTCCATTATGGTTAGCAATGGCAGCTTTCATTTCCTCTGACTAAGGACACATTCACATGGGTGTCTCGGAGATCAAAGCAGGTGCATAGGACCCAATTCCCAGTTCAAATCTTGTAGAAATGCTTCCCAAGAATCTAACCAGAGTTGCCAATGAGCACAAACACGTATGTATGATCCCAATAAAGCAATGGGGTGCCCATGAGCAAAAAACAGCCCGGGGTCAAGGTACAAGGAATCCACTGTTGCTGGAGATGCCCTTTAACGCTTGCTCATGCTTAATTACCACAAAACTTTTCTTCTAGATAACGATCACTGGGAGGAACCTGGATCCCACCACCTATCACTGGAGGCTACATCCTATGCACTCCTCGCCCTTGTTAGGATGGAAGAGTTTGACAAGGCTGCACCAGTAGTCCGATGGCTCACAGAGCAGAGATTCCACGGGGAAGTGTGGGGATCAACACAGGTATGTTCTTCTTGTAGTCATCCTGTCTAGCCTAAGAAATCGCTCAATTCCCCCATAAACACGGAAAATAGTGCTGCAAAATAATGGCGGCTACAAAAAATATTGACACTTTGGGCCAATTTGGACATTTTCACTCTTGGGGGGGTGATGCATCTTCACACCATGGATAGTCTGGCAAATATTAGAATTCTTCCAACATAAGCAGATATAACAATGAATATATACACTCACTGGCCACTTTATTAGGTACACCTCACTAGTACCGGGTTGGACCCTTTTTGGATTCAGAACTGACTTGAATCTTTGTGGAATAGATTCAACAAACAAGGTGTTGGAAACATTCTCTGGATTTTGGTCCATAGTGACATGATTGCATCATGCAGATGCTGCAGATTTGTTGGCTGCACATCCATGATGCAAATCACCTGTTCCACCACATCACATTGAGACCTGGTGACTGTGGAGGCCATTGGAGTACAGTGACCTCATTGTCATGTTCAAGAAACCAGTGGTGAGGTGATTTGAGGTGTTGTGTATGCTGGTGGAAGGAGCCACCAGAAGATGGGTAACCTGTAGTCATAAAGGGATGGACATGGTCAATATTTAGGTAGGCCGTGGCATTTAAACAACACTCAATTGGTACTAAGGGGCCAAAAGTGTGCCAAGAAAATATTCCCCACACCATTACACCACCAGCCTGAACCATTGATAGAAGGCAGGATGGATCCATGCTTTCATGTTGTTTACTTCAAATTCTGACCCTACCATCTGAATGTCGCAGCTGAAATCGAGACTTATTAGACCAGGCAACGTTTTTTTCCAATCATCTATTGTCCAATTTTGGTGAGCCTGTGCAAATTGTAGCCTCAGTTTTCTGTTCTTAGCTGACAGGAATGGCACCCGGTGTGGTCTTCTGCTGCTGTAGCTTTGATTTATTGTGCGTTCAGTCACTGCTCTCCACTTTAAGAGGACCGAGAACTAAGTGGTCATGTGAGTGCTCAGTTCTCAGGCTTAGAGCCATTAGGGGGGCAGCTACAGCATAGAGGTGAGTATAGATATTTGTTTTTTTAAATATCCCAAACATCCTAAAAACTATGTAAAAATTGGTTCAGTAGACTAACTTGCGGTCAAAAAGTGATTGTCAGATTGCCCGATACATGCATGCTGACTAGGGTTGTCCCGATACCACTTTTTTAGGACTGAGTACGAGTACCGATACTTTTTTTCAAGTAGTCGCCGATACCGAATACCGATACTTTTTTTAAAATGTGTCCCCAAATGCAGCGATGTCCCCCCACAGATGCAGCCATGTATCCCCCCATCCAGCCATTGTCTCCCCCCATCCAGCCATTGTCTCCCCCCCATCCAGCCATTGTCTCCCCCCATGCAGCCATGTATCCCCCCATCCAGCCATTGTCTCCCCCCATGCAGCAATGTATCCCCCCATCCAGCCATTGTCACCCCCCATCCAGCAATGTATACCCCCATCCAGCCATTGTCTCCCCCCATGCAGCCATTGTCACCCCCCATGCAGCCATTGTCACCCCCCATGCAGCCATTGTCACCCCCCATGCAGCCATTGTCACCCCCCATGCAGCCATTGTCACCCCCATGCAGCCATTGTCACCCCCCATGCAGCCATTGTCACCCCCCATGCAGCCATTGTCACCCCCCATGCAGCCATTGTCACCCCCCATGCAGCCATTGTCACCCCCATGCAGCCATTGTCACCCCCCATGCAGCCATTGTCACCCCCCATGCAGCAATGTATCCCCCCATCCAGCCATTGTCACCCCCCATCCAGCAATGTATCCCCCCATGCAGCCATTGTCACCCCCCATGCAGCCATTGTCACCCCCCATGCAGCCATTGTCACCCCCCATGCAGCCGTGTCTCCCCCCATCCAGCCGTGTGTGTCACCCCCCATGCAGCCGTGTCTCCCCCCATCCAGCCGTGTGTGTCACCCCCCATGCAGCCGTGTCTCCCCCCATCCAGCCGTGTGTGTCTCCCCCCATCCAGCCGTGTGTGTCTCCCCCCATCCAGCCGTGTGTGTCTCCCCCCATCCAGCCGTGTGTGTCTCCCCCCATATGCAGCCATGGCCCGCTTACCTGCTACCGCTGACTGTGTACTACGGCCGGCCAGGAACATTACAGCTTTGAATAGCTTTTGATTGGCGCCACGCTGCGTGTATAGACACTCCCCCTCGCTCGGGATTGGACAGTTCACCCGAGCAAGGGGGAGTGTCTATGCGTGGCGCAAATCATTACAGCTATTCAAAGCTGTAATGTTCCCGCCCGTATTACACAGTCAGCGGCGTAACGGCGGCGGATCGCAGCGGCGAATTGCGGCTCCGGTGGCGGCGGTCGGCGGCGGCGCGGCGCGGGGGGGGGTTAAGTATTCTATTTGTGTATCGGGGCGGGGTATCGGCGTCTGACTACCGCCGAAAAAACTCGGAATCGGTCCCGATACCGATACTAGTATCGGTATCGGGACAACCCTAATGCTGACAATACGAAATTGTGTATTGGGCCTCTAGGCTTACAGCATTAATATTATACAGGATTTATATAGTGCCAATAATTTGCACAGCGCTTTACAATATAAAAGGAGACATTACAGCAACAATACAATTCAATAAAAGAGAATTAGATGGGCCTCTGGTATCTGTTCGCTCCATTTTTCAGGCCTATTGGTAAAATAGACGTCTCAAAAAATGTAAAGTGAATCTAAACTCGAAAACAAAAAATGTAACTTATTGCAGGTATTAGATGCAATGGCTTTGTTTTGTTTCCTTTTTCTGCCTTCACCTTAATTTCACCCGGTGATCCTGCCAGTAGCACACTTCCTGTTGTAGGGTGACAACACTCACTATACTGTATCTATGGAGAGCAGCATTCTCAATTTAGGACAGATAATGTGATGACAGAACACCTCCTCCTCCCCTCATTTCCATAATAAAAGGGGTTAGTGTTCCATAGTTTACAGAGATTAACTGGGCAAGGCTGGTGACAAAGCTTGAAGTAACTGCAATGAGGCAAACTAGGAGCTCATTTAATTACTGGTAGGATCAGAGCTTTTTTTCTCAAAAAATAGGTGCAGGAACTCAACCACGACCCCATTCAAATTTCACAAACAGTAGAAGGGTCTTAAAGGGGCATTAAATACCAGGGCCCAGATTCAGAAAGCAATTGCGCCCGTGTAACCATAGGTTACACGGCGCAATTGCTGACTTGCTCCGGTGTAACGAGTGCTCCTGATTCAGGAACCTCGTTACACCGGCTGCAGCCTAAAATCTGCGCGGCATAAGGCTCTTATGCCTCGCAGATTTTAGGCTACATTCTTGCGGGGGCCGCTAGGGGGCGCTCCCATTGTGTATCAGCGTGTAGTATTCAAATTGCATACTACCACTGATTCACAAGCTTGCGCGGGCCCCGCGCAAGCCAGGTACGGAGTTTCCGTACGGCTACTTTAGCGCAAGGCTGCCCCTTCTAATAGTAGGGGCAGCCAATGCTAAAGTATAGCCGGCCTTCCCACGCCGTGAAATTTGAATTTCACGGCGCTTGCGTAAGTGAAACGTGAATGGCGCTGGACGCCATTCACGTTCACTTAGAAGCAAATGCACGTCGGGAAAGTTTCCCGACGGAGCATGCGCTCTACGCTCGGCACGGGAGCGCGCCTAATTTAAATGATTACCCGCCACCCGCGGGTTCATTTAAATTGCGCGCGCTTACGCCGGGCAAGTTTGCCGGCGCGCCCTCGCAATTTACGGAGCTACTGCTCCGTGAATCGAGGGAAGCGCAAAATATTTGCGTGGGCGCAGGGCAAATCGTTGCCCTGTGCCCGCGCAAATATAGCGCAAGCTATGCTGAATCTGGGCCCAGGATTGCATTACATACAGAGTGTAGAGTACAGGGGGTTACACACAGAGTGATTGTGGTGAGCAGGCGCCAAAGGGTCTGAGCCAGAGGTGGTGGAACTGAGTTCCCCCAAGTTCCCCCAGAAAAAAAGCCCTGGGTAGGATCAACACTTATTGAACAGTCCAAAGAGGAGCAAATAAGAGAAGTTCATTGTCAGGGTTTACATACTCTTTAATGATATAGGCTTTTAAGGAACAATGGGCTGTTAAACTTTTCTTGCTGTTTATAAAAAAAATGAAATCTTGAAAACAATAGGCAACACAATATACCAATACTAGTAGCCCATTAACCATTGAATTGATAATTGGTTTGTGTAATGACTTTATTTTTATGTTTCCGTTGTAGAGTACAATCATGATTTTTGAGTCTATGGCTAAGTACTACCAGTACGCTCCAACAACCAAAGAACTGGAAATGGATGTCTTCTTCAAGCTTCCTGGTAGATCAGCAGGCACAAAAATTCGTCTGAACAACCTGAATTCTCTAAATGCCCGCTCAGATCAGGTGAGGCCTGAATGTTGGGTTGTGTTGGCCCAGATACATAATAGGAATTACATTGACAGTGTACTCATAGTAGAGAAGGAAAGTTAATGTTGCCGACCGGTGATGGAATGGTGTTATACAGTAATAAGAAAACAGTACCAAGGGCTCCCGTGTTGGTAGATGATATAAGATTACACTTTATGAGAGTTCATTAACTATGGTAGTCCATGGAGTGGGTATACCAGGATGATGCGTGCACCTACAGGCATTCTCCCGGTCTAAAAATTTTAAGATATGGCTAAATAAATCACTTCTGCTGGTGGCGGAAGGTGGTTTATGCCTGTTTCTGCATTTTGGTGCAGCAGGATTAAAAAATAAAATTAAAAAAAGGCCCATGCACTTTGGTGGTATTGAGGGGTGGCAGGCAGTTCATTCTCAAATTGTTAGGCTGTTCTGCAGCAAGGCACATACTCTGATGCATCGCATAGATGTGAAGTTAAACCTTTAAAACACAGTCAGGAGGCAGAGGGGCACCAAAAACATAGCTGATAATAGCATGGCTGTTTTGTACAACGTCACTACAGTACCTCCCTACCTCACTGCACACTCACTTCTCTATGTTTTACAAAAAGCTTAAAAAATAGATTTTTGGACTGGAGCTACACTTTAAAAAAGTACCAGTTCAAAATTACAAACAGATTATACTTAACAACAAACCTACAGTCCCTGTCTTGTTTGCACCGCCTGTATACTGCTGTTCAAAGTATATAGGGCCAAAGGGGCTGGTAATGACCTGGGGGAGGGGGGAGGGGGGGGAACCCATGCTATGTTTCTCAATGATTTTCATCCATATTGCAGGGACCAGACATTACATTAAAGCCGCAAGCAGTTTTAAATTACTTTTTTTCTTATAGTAACACCGAGCAGGTACGATAGTTAAAGGAATTTTTCAAATTTTTTTTTCACTTTAAGCATCATTAAAATCACTGCTCCAGAAAAAACGACAGTTTTTAAAACTTTTTTTTCCATTGATACATGTTCCCTGGGGCCAGACCCGGGTTCTCAAACCCGTTTTACGACAATAACTTGCATATTAGCCTTTAAAATTAGCACTTTTGAATTCGAATGTTCGAGTCCCATAGACTTCAATGGGGTTCTAAAAGTTTGTGCGAACGTTCGGTCCGTTCGACGGTTCTGGTGCGAACCAAACGGGGGGTGTTCCGCTCATCCCTACTACAGAAGAGTCAGGACACTCTCTACATTGCAGATAGAGAAAGGAGCTGTGTGTTAGAGGGCATCCTGACTCTCCTGTTGTCCAAGGGGGGAAGGCATGACACTCCACACCAGGGAGAAAGCCTTGCATTACTGTGTGGAGTTACAGACAGAAGAACAGGAAGTGAGGATTTCTCAGAAGAAATAAGGACATTTAAAAGCAAAATCAAAGGATGAGATAAGTATAGGAGGACTGCACTAAGGTAAAGGAAGATATTTAGGAAAAAAATGTTTTACCTTTACAATCCCTTTAAGCCCTGTCCGGCGTTTCTCTGCCTCTATTCAAAAT
Organism: Rana temporaria; assembly: GCF_905171775.1. NCBI lineage: Eukaryota > Metazoa > Chordata > Amphibia > Anura > Ranidae > Rana > Rana temporaria. The sequence goes on from NC_053491.1 coordinate 452,133,854, forward strand.
CAAATAGCCAGCAACTCTAATCCGTAAGAAATATTTATTGGTACATATAGGAAAACAAAAATCAGATGTGTTTCGGCTGAAGAGCCTTGGCCACTGTAGTGACCAAGGCTCTTCAGCCGAAACGCATTCGCTATTTTTCTATTTTATCTACCTATTTGGGTGTAGTTTGGAGGACACCGCTGCCTGAGCACCCACCTGTGGACTCTGCCCTGCCTGTTGGTATTCCCCTGTTCGGAGCACTGCACCTTTCTGTTTGTATATTCTATTCAAAATCAATAGTTACTTATGGGAGCCCATTGATTCGAATAGAAGTCGGATCAAGATGAGTTGACTTGCGGTGCGACTTGTGCGCTGAGAATCTTGAAGAGGAACCCCCCAAAATTGCGTGGGAGTCCCCCAAGTTCCATACCAGACCCTTATCCGAGCACGCAGCCCGGAAGGTCAGGAAAGGGGGTTGGTGCTTCGGGCAGGGGGGCCCTGCGCCACCCTACCCCAAGCACCTTGTCCCCACCCATATTGATGAGGACAAGGGCCTCTTCCCCACAACCCTTGCCCGGTGGTTTTCGGGGTCTGTGGGCAGGGCTTATCGGAATCTGGAAGCCCCCTTTAACAAGGGACCCCCCAGATCCTGGCCCCCCACCCTAGGTGAATGAGTATGGGGTATGAGTATGAGTATGGGGTACATCGTTCCCCTACCCATTAACTCCAAAAAAGTGTCAAGAATTAAAAACACTACACAGGTTTTTTAAATACAGTGGAATAGCAGAATTCAAGCTAAATAGCCCTGCAGTACCTCATTTGGCCTGAGGTACGGGGTGCAGAAGCCGAGCAGAGCCAAAAATCGGCCTACAGTACCTCATTTGGCCTGAGGTACGGGGGCGCAGGAGCTGAGAAAAGCCTAATATGGGCCTGCAGTACCTCATTTGGCCTGAGGTAGGGGGCGCATTAGCCGAGCCAAAGTGTCCTCAGGATTTTTGTCCATTTTCGGTGCTCTCTGGTACCCCCCACCTCTGGCCGCATTCGGTATAGCATCCTATTGAAGTCAATGCGGAACAAATTATTTTCATTTCCATTGACTTCAATGGGAAAACTCGCTTTGATATGCGAGTACTTTGGATTACGAGCATAATCCTGGAACGGATTATGCTCATAATCCGAGATTCAACTGTAATTTATTAAATCAACTCAGCGTCTTTTTTTCGATTTCTTCTCCTTCTCCAGGCGGTCTTCTCCCTCTTCTGTCCGGTCTCCTCTCTCCACTGTCTTCTAGCTCTTTTGCCGTGTCTTCTTGCTCTTTTGCTGGGTCTTCTCCCTCTGTTCTTCTTTCAATGCTGACTCAGTGCAATCTCCCGGTGTAATGCTGGGTCCGCTGTGTGCAATGACTTATATTGGAATGGGGCAGGGCAAACCGATGATGTAATTTGGAGTGGTCTCTAAATTACATCATCGGGTGGCCCCGCCCCATTCCAATATAAGTCATTGCACACGGTGGACCCAGCATTACACCGGGAGATTGCAGTCAACATCGAAAGAAGAACAGAGGAAGAAGACCGGGCAAAAGAGCAAGAAGACATCGGAGAGGGGAGAAGGAACGAAAGAGGGAGAAGACGTCGCCAGAAGAGGGAGAAGAGCCAGAGCTGTCTTAATAAAATGCTTTAAAAACCTGTGTAGTGTGTTTATTTTTGACACTATTTTAAAGGTGAATGGGTAGGAGTATGATGTACCCCATACTTATTCACCTAGAGTGACTTTCAGATTCCGATAAGTCCCCGCCCACAGACCCTGACAACCAACGGCAAGGGTTGTCGGGAAGAGGCCCTTGTCCTCATCAACCCCCCCATGTTGAGGGCACGTGGCCTGGTATGGTCCAGGAGGGGGGCGCTTGCTCGTCTCCCTCTTTCCTGACCTGCCGCGCTGCGTGCTTGGATAAGGGTCTGGTATAGATCTTGGGGGGCCATTTTTCTTGGGCCTAGGGGTTTCCCCTTAAGACATTTTGTTGGGTTCCCCTTCAAGATTCTCAGCACACAAGTTGCACCGCAAGTTGGATAATCGTGATCGGACTTCTGGTGCAACTTATATTCAAATCAATGGGCTCCCATACCGATCACTCACTATCTTCATTCAGAAAAGGAAGGGGCTGGTAAATATGACATATTTACCTAGCTCTTCCCCCCTCTCAATCTTGAAGGATCCTTTTGTGAGCTTGCAGCTGCCAGCAGGAAGAAGAGGAGGGAAGCCAGCAGCAATGTGGGGGCAGGGGGCTTGGGCAACAGGGGTAAACGTATGATGAATAGGGAGGGTGATCAGTGTGGCAGGGGGAAATTGCTAGAACCAATCTTTTGTATGGCTCTCTCTGCAGCTGCTGAGCCAACTGGAGGAAGAAGAGAAGAAGACAGCTTTTAGCTGCTGCATAGAAAGGCAAACAGGGGATTGGTTCCAGTAATTGCCCCCCCCCCCACCGTACCAATCACCATGCTTACCCACATCTGCTGGCGGACTGGTGGCACCCCCTTATTTACGCCCTGTATATATACAGTATATAGCATACCACAATGCAGAAATGTAGATGCATGAATAATATAACAAGTTTTGGTTAAATATAACAAGCTTTGTAGACATGTTTCTCTGCATTCTTGTAATTGACAATGTATCTTGTTACAGACTCAGATGGGAGGAGACTTTGTGGTTACTGCAACAGGAAAAGGGCAAGGGTCATTGTCGGTAAGTGGTCAATAACAATAATATATTCAGTGGGTCCATAATCACAAAACATATTTTCCTGTATGCAGTTAATCCATGTACTGATAAAACTTAAAGTCGTAAAAACAAAGCAAACACATTTTTTTGTACATTACAACCTACCAATCCTTAAAGTAGATCTAAATGCAAAACCTTTTTTATCCCCCCATTTTGGATTGAGTAAGGGAGAGTTATAACCCCTATAAGGTTTCTTTATCTTCACTTTCTGTCCCATAGCCAAAACAGGTAGTGAGAAGAAATCCTTGCCAATCAAGGGAATCTCTTGGGGACCCCCAGGTCACCAGAACTAGTGGAAGATTTCCTGTCTATTCCTTCTTTGGGGACAACCCAAAATGTGGGATTTTGCGCCAATTTTGAAAAAAAATTCAATATTTTTTAATTTTTGCTATAATAAATATCCCTAAAAAATATATATAAAAAAAAAAATGTTTCCTCAGTTAAGGCCGGTATGTATTCTTCTACATATTTTTGGTAAAAAAATCACAGTAAGCGTTTATTGATCGGTTTGCGCAAAAGTTATAGCGTCTACAAAATAGGGTTTTGTTTTATGGCATTTTTGTTAATAATTATTTTTTACAAGTAATGGCGGTGATCAGCGTCTTTTAATGGTGACTGCGACATTATGGCGGACACATCAGACACTTTGACACCATCTTGGGACCATTGTCATTTTTACAACGTCGGGAACGACGGCCATTCTTAACATTGCCTAAATTTAATAAAAACTGAACCGTTCCATTGGAGGACTGAGGAACAATGGGAGAGAGTGAAGGGGCTGCGGGGAGTAAAAAAGTGTCGGATGCGATAAAAGCCCTTATCCGTCCACCACCTGAATGCCCTAATGTCCATACCGGGAGGAAAATAAGGGTTATAAAATATATGGGCTGGAGGGGTAAACGTGGAGGTCAGCAAAGGACATGAATGCAATCGATCCCTATAGAGCAAAAGAGTGGGATAGCGTGGGCAACTGTCTTTCTTTGAGAGGGCGCCACAGGAGGAAATCAATCGCAAAGCACAAAATAGCCTGACGTTCCATTCTAACCCAGTATGGTCTCTCGTGGCGAGAATAAACAGTCAACAGTTGCAATTTTTTGTGCTGCCTCATAGTATATATATTGCCTGGAGCTTCAATTAAGTATAATTAATTATATTAAATAATACTAAAATATATGATAACTCATAAGATGGCGTTCAATTAGACATTTTTTATTTATATCCCGTTTCTGAACAGGCATTTTCCGTGTATTATGCTATTGAGACGGAGAAAGAAAAACAATGTAAGAATTTTGAGCTGTCTTTGACGGTCCAAGATGAACCTTTAGGTATGTATTTAGAGACAATGAAACATATTTTTAATCACCAGATACGATTCTAATATTTACTTAGCAGTATATGTTGCTGTAACTCACATTCTAGATGCTTTTTGTATTATATTAAAGTGGATGTAAACCCAACATTTTTTTATTTTATTTTTTGATGTCACAATGTAGAGAATACGATTTCCTATCATCTGTGCCCAGTCTTGCCACACAGAGTTAATCCAGCGCTGAGCAATCCTCTTTTTATTGTTCAGTGAAATAAAACAGACTTCCGGATAAAGACCAAAGTCCTTGCCTGAGTGACAGGTTATTTACATATCTCGTGCACTAGCTTGCAGACATGCACAGCTTCTGTAAAGTGCACAATTCACATCCCCCTCCCCTCTCCTCCTCTCCTCTCCCGTCCAGCTCTCCCAGTATTGGCTGTCTTTCCTGTGTTTTGATTAAATGTTTTCAAAATATGAGGTGATCCACAGTTCAGTGTAAACAGCCGTCAGAATATACATAGACAAGAAGCTGTGCATGTCTGCAAGCTAGTGCACAAGATATGTAAATAACCTGTCACTCAAGCAAGGACTTTGGTCTTCATCTGGAAGTCTGTTTTATTTCACTGAACAATAAAAGAGGATTGCTCAGCGCTGGATTAACTCTGTGTGGCAAGACTGGGAACAGATGATAGGAAATCGTATTCTCTACTTTGTGACATAAAAACAAAAAAAAAAAAAATGTTTGGGTTTACATCCACTTTAAGGTTCGTGTGAAGCAAAAAGTTACTTTTCTAGTTTTATATAGAGTAAGGAAGGATTAGAACTAATTTGGTGTTTTTACTGCTATGGGAGACTACGTTAAAGAGATTTACCCTTACGTCCTGCCCTGTTGACAGACAGGAAGTAAAAGAAACATTTCCAGAGGGACACAGACAGAATTAGAACGCCAACATGGGTTCTGACTGAGCTTTTCCACACTGTACGAAAGTCAAAATTTGGGAGACACCTTTTGTGTGGCGATCGAAGGATCAACTTAGGTACAATGATCCCTGTTGAACTGGTTGACATTTTATCCATCTATGGCCAGCTTTATTATTGTTATGGTCTGCAGTCCTTTACAGAAATGTATAACTAGATGGTATATTCCATATTGCATAGCATAGAATAGTATTTGTACGGATGTAGCACCCTCCTACTGTAGAATGATATGTGAATTATGTTTTTAACTCCTTCAGTAATCAAGGGAGCAGTGACCATTTGTCCTGCTCTGTTCAGGGTTTCACAGGCTGGGAGTTTGATTGCTTCCTCTTGCCTCTGGGAGACTCTTCTAGATCGTAGTGAGGGAGATGCAAATGGCCAGACTGATAGGTAGATTCACGTAGAAGGGGGCCTAACTTTAGGGCGGCCTAGCCTAGTCTTTTTAGGCTACACCGCCGTAAATTAGTTAGGCTAGTAGTGATTCTCAAACCACTTACCTGCTAATTTTCGGCGGAGTAGCCTAAAACAAGCGGGCGCAAGCGCGCCTAATTCAAATTACTTGAAGGGGGGGCGTGTTGTATGGAAATGAGGCTTGACCTCAGGTTTTTTGACGTTTTTTGACACTGCGCATGCGCCGGGCGACTACATTTCCCAGTGCGCATTGCGGCTAAGTAGGCCGTACGGGCCTATTGATTTCGACGTGTACGTAAACAACGTAAATCCCGATTCGCGTACGACTTGTGCAAACGACGTAAAAAATTCGAACCTCGCGGCGGGAACGGCGGCCATACTTAACATTGTTATTCCACCTCATAGGTGGAATTACCTTAAGGCGGCCTATCGCTTACGGAAACGACGTTAATCGACTGCGGCGGGCTCGCGCTCTTTCGGGAATCGTCGTAAATGCTCATTTACATAATCTACGCCGGCCGCAATGGAAGCGCCACCTAGCGGTAAGCCAAAACATTGCAATCTAAGATAGGATGGCGCAAGCCGTCCTATCTTAGATATGTTTAAGTGTATCTCTGTTAGAGAATACACTTAAACATAGGTCGGCTTAGATTCAGAGTTAGGTCGGCTTATCTGTAGATAAGCCGGCCTAACTCTTTGTGAATCTACCTATGAGTATTTATCATGCTAATCTCTGGAGAGGAGTGTCCAGTAGAGGGCTAGAAAGTGATAAATAGTCTAAAGCACTGGAGAGCTGGGTTTCCAAAGCCTGAGGGGCTGCTGCCCCTAGGCAGCCCAAGGTTTGGTGGAATGCTAGTTACCTGGGTGTTATTCTGATCCTCTGGCAAATTCTTAAACATGGACAGGAAAAAGTAGTCTTCTGTTTTGTACTTGGATCAGTCATTTAGAATGTTTCCAACGAAAAGGTCAGCAACAGCAGCCTCCAGGTTATCCTGGTGTGGCAGATTAACTTTAACTCAGTTCATTTGTTTTTTTTAAAAGGGTTATTTTTATCTTTCCTGTACAGCTAAGGGACCAGAGGGCACCCTATCTACTGTCTCACTCAAAATTTGTGCCAAGTAAGTCACTTAATTTAGGCCTGGAAGAAACAGGCCTATGCTTCTTTTGTCAAAGCTGCCCCCTGATGACTAGTAGTCTTGTGAATAGTGGGGGGAATATTCAAGAAGCAACAGGAGAGGTGTAGGAAGCACATATCCACAAAGTAAATGAAGAAGAAGTAGGGAGATCATTTCACTGAAGGTCCTCAGGTACGGCTTTGTCTCCAGCAAAAAGAGCAGCACAATAGAGACACCACCAAGTCTTAGGTGATATCCCACTGAAAATATACATGAACCTTTAGGCACAGGACTGTGTAGGCACACTCACATACCAGGATTAGCAACACTGTGATTTTACTACAGAGCAAACCTAAGTTATGGGAGAGATATAAAAAAAAATTGATTATATATATAGATTACATCTATATACAGCGGAACCTCGGTTTACGAGTAACTCAGATAACAAGCTTTTTGAAAGACGAGCAACTTTTTTAAAAGGATTCTGACTCGGTTTGTCTCGCAAAAACGAACATAATTCAAGCTAATCTGGCCTGCAGTACCATATTTGGCCGGAGGGGTGGGCGCCAGGGCCAAGCAGAGCCAAACGTCACCGATCGGCGCCGTTCGGAAATGCATGAAAAGGCCCGAGGACAGATCGGCTGACCTCGGCAAATCTCGGGAGCTAAGTCTTTCCGAGGTTTGCCGAGGTCAGCCGAAGTGTCTTTGGGCCTTTTTGGACGTTTCCGAGGTTCTTCGATGCCCCCCCGCCTCTGGCCGCATGTGGTATTGCATGCCATTGAAGTCAATGCGGAAAAAATTATTTTAGCTTCCATTGACTTTAATTGGGCAACTCGCTTTAATATGCGAGTACTTTGGATTACAGGCATTCTCCTGGAACGGGATATGCTTGTAATACAAGGTTCTACAGTATATATAATATGTATTTTTTTTTTATTCTATTCATAGGTCGACATTAAGAAAAACACATACATACACTCAAGTCATTGTTGTTTCTTTGCAGATACCTGAAGTCCCAGGACTCTGGCATGTCCATTTTGCAAATATCAATGATGACTGGCTTTGAGGCAGACACTAATGACCTGAATAAGGTAAGCTCTCAGACCTAAAAGCCAATTTTACAAATACCAGTACCAAATGTTAGAATACGGTATAAGTGCAGCGCAATTTGAACAATCCAAAAATGTTGATAAATAGCAAGTCCCAGAATGTAACACAAATAAATGGTATTGAGAGTAAGTCCAAAGAGGTGGTGGACAACAGGTCCCAGAAAGCCTTCACCAGTGATGATAAAATCCACAATGGGTGACAGTCCCTCCGCCTCCGGTCTTAATATCTACTCTCACCTTAAAGGGTCACTAAAGGAAAAAAAAAAAATTGCTGAAATTACTGTTTACAGGGTATAGAGACATAAAAGTTAACCGATTCCTTTTAAAAATGATTAAAAACAGATTAAATTCAATCATATAATGTACCTCTAGTTTCACTTTCGGTTTTAAACTGGTTTCATGTTTCTGTGAAGTAAAGAGACCCACAGAACAAAAACAAACAAATCCAGGGCAGTGTTTTGTTTTTAAAATTAATCTGATTGGTTCTGTTAAGTTTTAGACCAGTGTTTCTCAACTCCAGTCCTCGGGGCGCACCAACAGGTCATGTTTTCAGGATTTCCCTCAGATCAAACTGCTGTGGTAATTACTAAGGCAGTGAAACTGATAAAATCACCTGTGCACAATAATGGAAAGCCTGAAAACATGACCTGTTGGTGCGCCCCGAGGACTGGAGTTGAGAAACACTGTTTTAGACACACAGTAATGACAGCTTAGACCACCGTGAAAAGCTCCCAGTACTGTGGTTATAAGGAGCCAGACAAGCAGGAAGTGTGGAGATCAGAGCAGAATTACAGCAACTTCAAAGCAAAAACTAACAATAAGGACATGAAACCAGGACTGCAGTAAGGAAGCTATTTAGCTAAAAAAAAAAAATCCTTTAGTGACCCTCGTGAATTAACAGGTAGTCATGCAAGCTGATCTCAATAATCAAAAGGTAAAAACGGATCATACACTCCTTTCCAGACTCCTCAATTCTCAGCAAGGGCGCCAGACCATATATGATCTAAGAGCTCACTGTTTAACAGTTTACATTTTTAATTGTGGTAAAATACCAGTACCACCCTGAAGGTTTTTGATCTTTCTGTGTACTATTATGTAGTAATTAAGAGGTGAGTACAGTAGATGATGCAAGCGGAGAACCCTTTGTTTCCTCGATCTTCACAATACAGTGGTGCAGTAATAGGGCTGACAGTGGTCCCAACAGTGATTAGCCAAGAAGTATACTTCACCCCTTGATCCTATGCCAAGGGATGTCTTATACCTATGTATTATAATTATGAAAGTGGCAATCCTCTGTAGGCAAAATCCCCCAATTAACAACATTTATATAATAAAAACCTTCCAACCCATCCGTAGGAGGACCAGAATATGGAGATTTTTTTATGTGCCAAAAAAAAAATATTCATTAAAATAGAATACAACTTTATTTGTATATTAAAATACAAGACAGATAAAAGGCTATATCCTAAGGAATCATCAAGTCAGTTAAATACCGCATATACTCAAGTATAAGCCGAGTTTTTCAGCAAAATTTTTTTGTGCTGAAAATGCCCCCCTCGGTTTATACTCGAGTCACCTTTTTGCGCCTGATCTCCTGGCCAGCTGTAGATCCCCTGGACCCCAAACTTGGCACACATGTAGCCCCACTCTTCCTGTATAATTGTGCAAAGTTCGGGGGACCTACGGCCGGGGAGCACAGATTTTTCAAACCCGGTACCGGCTGGTCGTAGGTCCCCTGGACCCCAAACTTGGCATACATGTAGCCCCACTCTTCCTCTATGGCTGGGGAGCACCGATTTTTCAAAGCCGGGCACCCCTTCCATAGACTCCCATGTTAAACATCAGTCTAGTCATGGGCACAGTGAAGCATGGGCACAGTGAGGCATGGGCACAGTGAGGCATGGGCACAGTGAGGCATGGGCACAGTGAGGAATGGACACAGTGAGGCATGGACACAGTGAGGCATGCACATGGACACAGTGAGGCAAAGTGAGGCGCAGTGAGGCATGCAGATGGACACCCTAGGCTTACACTCGAGTCAATACGTTTCCCAGTTTTTTGTGGTAAAATTAGGTGCCTCTGCTAATATTAGGGTCGGCTTATACTCAAGTATATACAGTAATACATATTCCATAAATCTTAGTCGATCGACACATTTTGCATACAAGTTGCTTCCTCAGGATCCACTTGCTTGTATTGTCGTAGGATATGGTAAGTGCCCATACAAGGTACGGACAGACAACTATCCTGAGAGCATGCAGGAGCCAGGCATTGCACCCACAATCTGCTGATTATGGGTGCAATGCTCTGCAGGCACCTTAGAAAAAAAAAAATTACTGGCAAAAAAATTTGCATTTATTTACTTTTTTTTTTCAAAATGTGAACTTAGGGGCAGATCCACAGACAGAGTACGCCGGCATATATACTGATACGCCTGCGTACTTTCAAATTACCCGCGTCGTATCTTTGGTTTGAATCCTCAAACCAAGATACAACGGCATCTGTGTTAGATCCGACAGGTATACGTCCTCGTACGCCTTTCGGATCTAAGATGCAATACTTCGGCGTCCGCTGGGTGGCGTTCACGTCGTTTTCCGCGTTGGGTATGCAAATTAGCTATTTCCGACGATCCACGAACATACGCGCGGCCGTCGCATTCTCTTACGTCGTCTCTAGTCTGCTTTTTCCGGCGTATAGTTAAAGCTGGTATTTTGCGGCGTATAGTTAAACTTGCCATGTTAAGTATGGCCGTCGTTCCCGCGTCGTAATATGAATTTTTTTTTTTTTTGCGTAAGTCGTCCGTGAATTGGGATGGACGGAATTCACGTCTAAGTTAAAAAAAAATGACGTTGTTGCGACGTCATTTAGTGCAATGCACGGCGGGAAATTTAGAAACAGAGCATGCGCAGTTCAGTCGGCGCGGGGACGCGCTTCATTTAAATGAAACACGCCCCCTAATCGCCGATTTGAATTCCGCCGCCAGAGATACACTACGCCGCCGTAACTTACGGCGCAAATTCTTCCAGGATTCAAACCGGCCAAAAGTAAGTTACAGCGGCGTAGCGTATCTCTGATACGCTGCGCCCATCTATTTGTATGTGAATCTGCCCCTTATTCTTTAAGTTTGCATATTTCTACCTATTGATTGTCATAGTAATATTATTATTTATCAACTTTAACTCTTCCTATTTCTTGCAGCTTAAAAAAGGAGTGGACAGATACATCTCGAACTTTGAGATCAACAAGGGAGCTTTTGACAAGAGCACACTTGTCCTCTACATTGACAGGGTAAGAGTCTATTTATCAGAACATACTCTAAACTAGACCGTTGTGACAATTATAGATTTCATTCTGATTGTTGGCAATTTAGCAATGTTGGTATTTCTAAAACCTTATTTGCATGCCGTAATCGTTGCACTTCTCTGAGGAGTGGCATGGACACAGTGAGGACTTCATCCCTACTCTGACACATAAAACACAATTTTATTAATCACAAAAATTCCATAACTGTGTGAAATCTGTTGAGTGGGTCTTCCTTGTCGCACAGTATAATATAGTTAAAGGGGTTGTAAAGGTTTGTCTTTTATTTTCTAAATTGGTTCCTCTAAGCTAGTGCATTGTTGGTTCACTTACCTTTTGCTTCGATTTCCCTTCTAAAAAAAAATGTCTTTGTTTGAATTTCTCACTTCCTGTTTCTCCTCAGTAAGCTTTCCAACATCATCCGAGAGGTGGAAAGTCATTTAGAACAGCTTACTGAACAGCTTACTGAGGAGGAACAGGAAGTGAGAAATTCAGACAAATAAAACAAAAGAAAAAAAAACATTAAGAAAGGAAATTGAAGGAAAAGGTACCAACAATGCACTAGCTTACAGTAACCTATTTAGAAAATAAAAAAACAAACCTTTACAAGCCCTTTAATAGATAGAATAGAGTTTGAATACCTGGTAATGCACAGGAACAATGGCCCATATTCTCTCTAAAAATCCGCGGGCTGCGCTTAAGGCACTTACACTCCGCTGTCCCAACTTACAGGAGCAAGTGCTGTATTCCCCAAACACTTGCTCCATAAGTTGGGACGGCGGAGTGTAAATGCCCCGGCGTAGCCTGGCGGATCTCCAAGGGGGCGGCTGGTATTCAAATTAAGCGCGCCCCCGATTCTAATGAACTGCGCATGCGCCGGGCTTCAAAAAGCCCAGTGCGCATGCTCCAGTTCTCGGCGGAAAACGTCAATGACGCCGACGTGTGCGTCATTGATGTAAAGTCGTATTCAAGAACGACTTACGGAAACGACGTACCCGACGAAAAAACACGACGCGGACCCGACGCCATCCGTAACATGGCCTACGTGGGACTTGCGGAAACTTACTCCTCATATAGCAGGAGTAAGTTTCCGCTTACGCAAACGACGTTAGCGACGGTTACGCGACGCAAACTCGTTCGGGAATCGGCGTAGAAGGATCATTTGCATACGCAAATGAGTCCTTCACGTAAATGTCATCTAGCGGCGGCCGGCGTCATTACATTTAAGATCCGCCAGTGTAAGTGACTTACAGATGGCGGATCTTAAGTGTATCTATGTGAAAATGATTCTGAGAATCAGGAGCATAGATACACTGGCCAAAAAAGGGAGATACGATGGAGTATCCTGAGATACTCCATTGTAACTTCTATGAGAATATGGCCCCATGTTAGTTTCAGCACACCTGCATATAGCAATATATGTAATGCCACGTACACACAACCGTTTTTCAATGACATGAAAAATGCCTTCTTTTTTTTTATGTCATTAAAAACGATCGTGTTTGGGCTCCAGAGCATTTGTCTCAACGTGAAAAATGGGCATTCAAATTTTTAAACATGCTCTAAATTTTTCTCTACGTTTTCCACGTCGTTAAAAACGATCGTGTGTAGGCTTTAACGACGGGAAAAAAACACGCATGCTCAGAAGCACGTTATGAGACGGGAGCACTCGTTCTGGTAAAACTAGCGTTTGTAATAGAGATAGCACATTCATCACGCTGTAACAGACTGAAAAGCACGAAGACTGAAAAGCACGAATCGTCTCTCACCAAGCTTTTACTAACACGAAATCAGCAAAAGCAGCCCAAAGGGTGGCGCCATCCAAATGGAACTTCCCCTTTATAGTGCCGTCATACGTGTTGTACGTCACCGCGCTTTGCTACAGCATTTTTTTTCACGATCGTGTGTATGCAGGCTTGAATCACGCCGAGAAAAACGTTGTTTTTTCTAGGACAAGAAAAACAGCCATGTGTACGCAGCATTAGATTGTATTTCATGTTTTTCTGTATATGTGCTGTATCTAATGTATTTTAATGTATATATGTTATTTTTTTTATCTGAATATATATATATATATATATATATATATATATATATATATATATATGTGTGATCCTAAAGTAGTTCTTAAGGACACATATTTATTTTTCTACCTTAACCCCTTCAGGCCCGGAGGATTTGGCTGCCAAATGACCGGGTCACTTTTTTGCGATTCGGCACTGCGTTGTTTTAACTGACAATTGAGCGGTCATGCGACGTGGCTCCCAAACAAAATCTACATCCTTTTTCCCCACAAATAGAGCTTTCTTTTGGTGGTATTTGATCACCTCTGCGGTTTTTATTTTTTACGCTATAAACAAAAATAGAGCGACAATTTTGAAAAAAAAAAAAAAAGCAATATTTTTGCAATAATAAATATCCCCCAAAAATATGGGATAGTTTTATGGCATTTTTATTAATATTTATTTTTTACTAGTAATGACGGCGATCAGCGATTTTTATCGTGACTGCGACATTATGGCAGATGCATCGGACACTTTTGACACTGTTTTGGTACCATTCATCTTTATACAGCAACCAGTGCTATATAAATGCACTGATTACTGTATAAATGTGACTAGCAGTGAAGGAGTTAACCACTAGGGGGCTAGGAAGGGGTTATGTGTGTCCTAGGAAGTGATTCTAACTGTGTGGGGGCGGGGTTTACTGTGACATGACACTGATCACTGCTCCTGATGAGAGGGAGCAGACAATCAGTGTCCTGTCACAAGGCAGAACAGGGAGATGCCTTGTTTACACTGGCCTCTCCCTGTTCTGCAGCTCTGTGACACGATCGCAGGACATCAGCGGGTCACACGGGCACGGTCACAGAGCTCATGGCAGGGGCTCGTACGTGTCACAGGTGGCGTGTAACTGCTCGCACGGTGCAAAATTCAAAGCAGCATATATATATACATTGCTTTGTGCAGCCGTGCCATTCTGCTGACGTATATCTACTATATCAAGCAGTTAATGCATTAATTGCATTAAGCTCAGGGGAAAAAATATTACAAATACACTTACAAAATGCATAGCCTGCCTTTAGTAAACCCACACCTATATCTCCTAGATCTTATGAGTATTTCTTGTTCATAAATACGAAGCTCACAGGGGTTCTAGTCTTCCTTAACTCTATTATTCCCCAATTTCTGTCTGATAAAACATAAGCAGGAGCGAACATCAGGGTCAAGCTTTCTAATGAGTAATGATAAAAACATGACAGGGGTCCCCGCTCTGTTGAAAACTAAAATTAAAAAACAAAAATCTTTTGGCTTAAAGCGGGGGTTCACCCAAAAAAAAAAATGAAATACATCTAGCAGAGCCAGATGTCGGGAAATAGCCGAGCTGCGAGTCGGCACTATACGGCGCCTGCGCAGTCAGCTTTACACGGCGGGCGCAGGCGCCGTATAGTGCTGATCGCAGCTCGGCTATTTCCGGAAATCTGGTGACGCGCGTTGTGCGACAGGTCACCTGTTTCAAAAGCCATCAATCATCGAACCGAAGGATAGGAACGCCCAGTCCCGCAGTCATCGGAAACCCTGAGGCAGGGATAGGAACGCCCAGTCCCGGAGTCATCAAAACGCGGAAGCCCTGGACCAAATCAGAATATAAAGGTATGTACGGAGAAAAAAAAAATTACCTGCCGAAAGTAAATGTCCTTAGTATGCTGGCTCTGATGTTAAAAATTCGTTTTTAGGTTGAACTCTCCGCTTTAAGATACACTTTACATTGATTTTTTTTTTTTTTTTCCATAACATTTTTATTTGAATTTTTTCTTTTATTGTACACTTAGATATCTCACACTGAGGACGAGTGTCTGAAGTTTAATCTTCACCAGTATTTCAAAATGGGTCTCATCCAACCTGCATCCGTCACTGTGTATGACTATTACTCACCAGGTGACTTGATTTTTTTTTGGGGGGAATCAAATGTGTGTATATATATATATATATATATATATATATATATATATATATACACACATACAGTTGTGCTCACAAGTTTACATACCCTGGCAGAATTTATGATTTCTTGGCCATTTCTCAGAGAATATGAATGATAACAAAAAACTTTTCTTTCACTCATGGTTAGTACTTGGCTGAAGCCATTTATTATCAATCAACTGTGTTTACTCTTTTTAAATCATGGCAACAAAACTACCCAAATGACCCTGATCAAAAGTTGATATACCCCGTTCTTAATACCATGTATTGCCCCCTTTAACATCAATGACAGCTTGAAGTCTTTTGTGGTATTTTTACCATTCTTCTCAGATGGTAAAGCTGCCCATTCCTCTTGGCAAAATGCCTCCAGTTCCTGTACATTCTTGGGCTGTCTTGCATGAACTGTACGTTTGAGATCTCCCCAGAGTGGCTCAATGATATTGAGGTCAGGAGACTGAGATGGCCACTCCAGAACCTTCACTTTATTCTGCTGTAGTCAATGACAGGTCAACTTGGCCTTGTGTTTTGGATCATTGTCATGTTGGAATGTCCAAGTGCGTCCCATTCGCAGCTTCCGGGCTGATGAATGCAAATGTTCTCCCAGTATTTTTTGATAACATTCTGCATTCACCTTACCATAAATTTTGACCAAATTTCCTGTGCCTTTGTAGCTCACACATCCCCAAAACATCAGCAATCCACCTTCGTGTTTCACAGTAGGGATGGTGTACCTTTCATCATAGGCCTTGTTGACTCCTCTCCAAATGTAGCATTAATGGTTGTGGCCAAAAAGCAAAATTTTGGTCTCATCACTCCAAATGACTTTGTGCCAGAAGATTTGAGGCTTGTCTCTGTGCTGTTTGGAGTATTGTAAGTGGGATACTTTGTGGCATTTGTGTAGTAATGGCTTTCTTCTGGCGACTCGACCATACAGCCCATCTTTCTTCAAGTGCCTCCTTATTGTGCATCTTGAAACAGCCACACCACATGTTTTCAGAGAGTCCAGTATTTCACCTGAAGTTATTTGTGGGTTTTTCTTTGCATCCCAAACAATTTTCCTGGCAGTTGTGGCTAAAATTTTAGTTGGTCTACCTGACAGTGGTTTGGTTTCAACAGAGCCCCTCATTTTCCACTTCTTGATTAGAGTTTGAACACTGCTGATTGGCCTTCTAAATTCCTTTCCTGTTTTATACAGTTCAACTACCTTTTCCCGCAGATCCTTTGACAATTCTTTTGCTTTCCCCATGACTCAGAATCCAGAAACGTCAGTGTAGCACTGGAAGATGCAAGGGTCTGTCAGGAGTCCAGAAACTCATTGACCTTTTATACACACACACTAATTAGAAGCAAACAGATCACAGGTGAGGATGGTTACCTTTAATAGCCATTCAAACCCCTTTGTGTCAACTTGTGTGAATGTTATCAAGCCAAAATCACCAGGTTATGTAAACTTTTGATCAGGGTCATTTGGGTAGTTTCTGCTGCCATTATGATTCAAAAAGAGTAAACACAGTTGACTCATAACAAAGTATCATTCATATCCTCTGAAAAATGGTCAAGAAATCATAAATTTATAAACACAACTGTGTATATATATATATATATATATATATATATATATATATAAATAATATATTTTGTAATAAGTACGGTACCATATTTTTCGGACTTTAAGACGCAGTTTTTTCCCCCAGAAAATGTCCCTGCGTCTTATCGTGCGAATAGATGACAGGCTCCACCCCCCGCCGCCGATGTCACCGCCCCCCCCACGCCGGCTACATGAGTGGCAGGGGCATGATGACATCACTCCCTCACGTGCGCGCAGGAGCCGCTGTTTTGGGCATGGGCTCTGAAGGTCCGGCACTGTAAGCCGGATCTTCAGAGCACATGCGCTAATGATGTCATCGGCTGTATGCACTCTGAATATCTCCTAAACTGTGCAAGTTTACGAGATAGTTTACGAGATATTCAAAGTACCTACAGGTAAGCCTTATTATAGGCTTGCCTTTAGGTACAAGTGGTGTTATAGAGTTTTTTTTTTTCATTTTGGATACAGTAAGGTAGGGTTTTAACCTCTGTCAGTGCATTTTTTGCCACCCGTGTCCTATTGAGAGATTAATGCCGCGTACACACGATCAGTCAATCCGATGAGAACGGACCGATGGACCGCTTTCATCGGTTAACCGATGAAGCTGACTGATGGTCCGTCGCGCCTTCACACTATTGGTTAAAAAAATTATCGTGTCAGAATGCGGTGACGTAAAACACAACGACGTGCTGAAAAATGCTTCCAAGCATGCGTCGAATTGATTCTGAGCATGCATGGATTTTTAACCGATGGTTGTGCGTACTAACAATCGTTTTTTTCCCATCGGTTAGGAATCCATCGGTTAAATTTAAAGAAAGTTGGCTTTTTTTTAACCGATGGTTAAATAACCTATGGGGCCCACACACGATCGGTTTTGACCGATGAAAACGGTCCATCAGACCGTTGTCCTCTGTTTAACCTATCGTGTGTACAAGGCCTAACTGTCACTTCCTGTCCTATAGCCAAAACATGAATTTAGAAAATCTCTGCAAATTAAGGGAAACCTTGGGGACCCCCCAGGTTATCTGAACTAGTTTTCCCATTGGAAAATGTCCCATCTATTACTGTTCTAGGGACAGTTGTAAAGAAGACAAATACAAAGGGGGAATCTCCCTAACAGGGGTACATATTCAATGCAATAAAAACCTGATAGGTGTTTGAATCCCTCTCCACTCTGCCTAAAGCAGAGCACCAAAAAGATTAGCATGCTTTAAAGGTGTGTGCTACCTTTTGAAAAAGGAATAAAAGAAATGTGTAAACTGCAATTGGTAATAACCTTACAAAAATGTCAATGGTTGTCCTCTTGATTCTCGAATTACAATACTTTCTAGGTCACCTATAGGCATTTGTGGAATTGTAACTGACTTCCATTTGGGATGATTCTTCATGAGACCGGCCTGGCTTTTAACTGTATGTATAGTGCACTACTAATATTTTTTTTCCTTATTTCCAAACAGAAAACCGTTGTACCAAATTCTACCATGTGGATGAGGACAGCAAACTTCTGGGCAGGATCTGTCAAGGAGAAGTGTGCCGCTGTGCTGAAGGTAAAGATTATAGGATGATGTTTAGCAGTCAGCCATGTGTTTTTGGTGTACCGGAGTTAATTGAGGTACCGAGTCCTGTGCTCATCATTGAGTTAGGTTGAAGGTAAAGACCATTAAATTATGAATTTGCTATTAACAAATGCTCATTGCTTTTCTTGCAAAAACACCATGGGCGGGTTCCCCTCCAGCGTACCATTTATGCTTATTTTAGTTAAATTACAAATATGGCAGATATGCAAAAAAAAAAAAACAATCTAATTTATCTATGGAAAATGGAACAAGATCTTTTTGTGACCTGTAGAGGCAAACTATCAAAAACAATGCTAAATTGCTTGCCACTATCCAGTCGTGTTTGGGCAACCAATCTCTAACCACAA